>NC_139691.1:39597097-40197097 GCF_964106915.1 Podarcis gaigeae | reverse complement strand
TTTTTTAAAAAAAACAAAAACAGGAACTGAAAAAATCCCAAATATAATTAAAACCAACAATAAGCTAAAAACAGGTTAAAGCACATTTCCTTTTACATGTCTGGACAGGCTTGACCACAGAAAAATGTTTTTAGCAGGCACCAAGAAGAGTACAGCAAAGGTACTAGCCTAATGTCCTTAAGCAGGGAGTTCCAAAGTGTAGACACTGCTCCACTAAAAGACTGGTTTTTTGTTTTTTACAAGGGTGGAATTAATATTATGTGGCACCTGTAAACAGAGCCAGTTCCACAGATTGATGCAATTGAGTAGGCACATACAGGGTAAGGTGATTTCTGCAGTAAACAGGCCCCAAGCTGTTAAGGGCTTTATATAATAATATTAATACTTTGAATTTGGCCTGGTAACAAATGTGCAGCAACTAGCACAGGTCTTTAAGCAGAGGTGTTACATACTGACAAGGTCTCAGTAACCCAGCTGCTGCATTCTGCAGTAATGGCAGTTTCCAGATCAAACACCATTGTTTGCAAGCCATTAACTAAGAGGCTCATTCCTGTCTCGGCTTATTAAGCAGAGATCTGATTGTCTGCCCACAGCCATTATGTTACTTATTAATTTTATGAAGCACTTGATTCTGAGAACTCTCTTTGGAAAAATACAGCAGCAGAAAATGTTCCATCCCACATTGCTGGGCGTTTGAAGTCAAACGACTCTAAATATGACACAATAAGTCATGTATATTGCATTGATTGTTTGCAGACTATGAATATTTAATCCGTCAGCAAAAGAACGGGGCCATTTACATCCCATTTTCTGCAGAGAGTAGGTGTTGTCCAGTAATCACCAACTCTTACCTTTAGAAAATTCTGTTCTGGGAGTGTTTGGTGTTTACAGGGGAGCATCTAGGGAAGTCAAGTCAGGGCAGGTAAAGCCCAGTCCGGTTAAGCAGGTCAAATCACAACAGACAAGATCACATCAAGCAGCTAAAGTCTAGCCACAAGCAAGCACTCTTTGCATAGATAGCGCAGAAAAACAGGACCTTGGTTAGCTCCAAGTGTTAAGTAATGATTCCTTCTTCAAAAGCAGCTTGAAGAGTCATCCAGGCAGGAAGCTATTCTCAAAGGAAGGGTTATGCAGGTTGCTAATGTGGCTTACTCTGCCTCTCTAGAGCAGCTGCCTAGGTTCTTTAAATGTTATCATGCTATTTTCCTTTCTTTGACTTCTGCAAAGCTGGGGAAGTGGAGCAAGGGACTCATCCTGTGAGTCTGCAAATGGGCTGCGTATCCTCCAGCTGGGAGCGCCCCAAGAAGGGTTGCTGATAATTTAACTTGAGAGAGACCTCCATTGAACACTGCAAGGTCCCAGGATTAGGGGTTACGGCATTAAATGCCGCAAATATAAATAAACGTGGGACTTCCTTCAGAGAAAACATATTGGCTGTGAGTCCTGGAAGACCTGCTCCCTGCCTTACAGGCTTTTTCTACCTGGCCTGGGAGGGCAGGGCCCTGACTGACTCCAGTTACAAAAGCTGAGGCTGCTGAACAGACTCTTGTGTTGGGGTGTAGTTTGCTGGAGGATTGTTGCTCGTAGTTTTTATATCTTGTTGTGATTTATGTGGAAATTGTTCTGTTTGTTTGTGTATCTTCATTTATTTATTTTTTATTAACTTTGCATACTGCCCTTCATCTGTAGAACTCAAGGCAACTCACAGCATAAAAATACAAGATAAAAACACAAAACACATAATAAAAAAACTGTAACAAGAAACTGAAACTTCCCTCCCCCATGCTGTCCACAAACCCCTTAAAAGGGGGCATAAGATATTAATCAGCCCAAAGGCTTGTTTAGGAACGTTTTTGCCTGGCACCTAAAGGTGTATAATGAAGGTGCCAGGCGAACTTCCCTGGGGAAAGCATTCCACAAACTACTGCAGAAAAGTTCTTGTGTTGGCACACTCTGGACCTCTCATGGAGGAGGCACACAAAGAAGGGCCTCAGGGAATGATTGCAGGAATTGAACTGGTTCATATGGGGAAAGGGCATCCTTGAAGTAGTGCGGTCCTGAGCCGTTTAAGGCTTTGTAGTTAAAAAACAGTGCTGTGAATTGGACCCAGAAACACTGCTGTTGGGCCAGAATTGGTATAATATGCTCAAACCGACCTGTGCCAGTCAGCAACCTGCCTGCAGAATTCTGCACCAGCTCAAGTTTCAGAGGCAGCCCTACGTATAAGACACTGCAGTATTTTAAATGTTTTATTCATTGTTTATGACTGCTTTTATTATGTTGTAGTTACATATTGCTTTAATGTTGTAGGCTACCTTGAACATGGTTTGAATTGTGGAAAGGTAGCATACAAATAACATTAAGTAGGACTTTGCCATTGGTTTCCCAGGAAACGATCTTTCTTAGTGGCCTTGCATATGTACAACGAACCAAAATAGAGCTCCTTAATTTTATTGCTGTTCTCCTGCCTAATTTTTTTCTTTTGAAGTGCAAAAGCCTTGTGGGCTGTATCACAAGAGGTGTGGGATTATGATCTTTGGCAAAAGAAAGCCTGTATTCAGTCATAATCATCTTTAAAAGATCACATAACTTTGAAGTAGACATTTTGAAACTTCATTTAAATCTGCATTTTCCCTTAGTGATTTAAATAATGGCCCAAATCAACCCATCCCCCCACCAAAGGCTTGAGAAACAAGCATGCCAAGAAAGGCAAAAATAAGGGGAATTGTCAAGAACTTAGCGGGTGACTATATGTGACCAGCAGGCTGTATTCAGGTTGGCGAGTCACAAATTGTGCAGGTTAGCGTCACCTTCCTAAAATCCTGACTTCCCAACTCGGTGCAGGAAATCCAGAACAGACTCCCAATGGGTGGCCGTCCATTCTTGAAAAATCTCTTGTGAAGCACTGCCCACCACCCCCCTAGATCAGAGGTGGGGAAACTTTCTCATCCTGAGGGACATATTCCCTAACTATGTGAAGAGGGCAGTCCAGAGGAGGGCAGAGCCAGAGGCAAAACTGGACAGACCAAGTGCCCTGAATCTATACTCTAGCCTTCACCTGGGCAAACAAGAAACACGGTTCGAGTTCCAGGACACATTCCAGCCAGGCAAAAGTATTCTAGGAGGGTAAGCAAGGGGCATGTGGCCTGGGAGAAACCAGAGGGCCAGTCATCGGTCTGATGTTCGCCATCCCTGCTCTAGATAGATCATTTCGTAGTTGCTCTATCAAAAAGTTTCACCCAACACTCAACTAAAATGTACCCTACCACAACATTAGATCTAGCACTACCTTCTACATAAGAGAATAGGAAGCTGCCTTATATGTTCTCAGCCCTACTTGGATGTGCTGAGGATTGAACCTGGGGCTCTTCTGTGTGCAAAACAAATGCTCTGCCACTGAGATATATCACTTTCCCTCCAAGGCAGCAGAGAGAAGCAATCCTTTGCCCATTGAGGGACTCAAACCAGTGACCTCCTGAGTGTATTAATGGCTGGCCGGCCAAATTCACACCACAGAGGTCCTGTAGTTCATAAAGGCCCATCTCACTGGCATAATCCTCACAGAAGAGGATTAGAAAAATTCTTGGAGGCTAAGACTATCCATGGCTACTAGCCATGAGGGCTATGCTCTGCCTTCATGGTCAAATGAAGAAATGCTTCTTCAGCTCTGAAAATTGAAAGAGGGGAGAGTGCTCTTGTTCTCGGGTCCTGCAATTTGGCTCCTCATAGACATCTGGTTGGCCACTGTGAGAACAGGATGTTGGAGTAGGTGGGCTATTGGCCTGATCCAGCTGTCTCTCCTTATGTTCTTATGCTCCCAGCTAAGAAACCTAAATCACATTGCAAAGCACCAAATAATGAGGCATAAAGGTAAAGGTAAAGGTACCCCTGCCCGTACGGGCCAGTCTTGACAGACTCTGGGGTTGTGCGCCCATCTCACTTAAGAGGCCAGGGGCCAGCGCTGTCCGGAGACACTTCCGGGTCACGTGGCCAGCGTGACAAAGCTGCATCTGGAGAGCCAGAGCTGCACACGGAAACGCCGTTTACCTTCCCGCTGGTAAGCGGTCCCTATTTATCTACTTGCACCCGGGGGTGCTTTCGAACTGCTAGGTTGGCAGGCGCTGGGACCGAGCAACGGGAGCGCACCCCGCCGCAGGGATTCGAACCGCCGACCTTTCAATCGGCAAGTCCTAGGCGCTGAGGCTTTAACCCACAGCGCCACCTGCGTCCCCCAATAATGAGGCATACCCTCCCTCAAAGAATGGACTCAGGGTCCTAACCAGTTCTGCATCTTGAACCTGCTTCAAGGGGTCCTGCCCAGCATGTGCAACACACACATGCGCTGGTACAGGCTTCCAAGCTCACGTGAAAAGACTTTGCATTTCACATTTCACGCCCCCTCTCCTGTGGCATCTCTAAGTCTGAAGATTTACTCCTTTCTGATGTGACCACACCAGTTGTGCTATCAAGGCTAAGTACAGTACATTAAATGTGGGGAATGCTCTTGCTGATCTTTGAGAAAAGGGATATGAATTCACATTTGCAAGCAGCAAGTAGTGCCTCACATTCTCCAATAGGTAAAGGGACCTCTGACCATTAGATCCAGTCGTGGCCGACTCTAGGGTTGGGGTGCTCATCTCGCTTTATTGGCCGAGGGAGCCGGCATACAGCTTCCGGGTCATGTGGCCAGCATGACTAAGCCGCTTCTGGCGAACCAGAGCAGCGCACGGAAACACCATTTACCTTCCTGCCGGAGTGGTACCTATTTATCTACTTGCACTCTGACGTGCTTTCGAACTGCTAGGTTGGCAGGAGCAGGGACCGAGCAACGGGAGCTCACCCCATCGTAGGGATTCGAACCGCCGACCTTGTGATCAGTAAGCCCTAGGCTCTGTGGTTTAACCAACAGGGTGTGGCAAATAAGAAAACCCATGGCAAGGAAAAACCTCATTCAGTTAATTTGTTAAGAGAGGAGGAAGAACACAACCAGATTAGCAGCAAGTTAACTCTGAACAGCTGATTCGATTTGTTAATATCCAATATGACTTCTTTCTTTTCCTTCATTTTCTTTCTTTCTTTAAAAAACCCTTCTCTTCTGCAATACGTCTGTCCTGTTCCCACAACTGGCATCAGAAGTTGGCATGGTAGGGCATCTGCCTTAAGACCACACAACAGAGGGGCAGCTGCTGACCCTTGAATCTCTTCCCCGACCCTGAGCCAACTCCTTGCTGCTGTGCTGCTGCAGCAGCTCCCTGTTCTTCTGCTGTTCTCTAAGTGCACAAGCATTTCCAAAAGCAAGGACAGGTTCATCACTCAGCGGCAGAGTATCTGCTCTGCATACAGAATGTCCCATGTTCAAGCCCTGGCATCTGCAGGTAGGGCTGGGAGAAGCCCTCTCTGAAACGGTGGGGAGCTGCTGCCAGTGTAGACATACTGAGCTAAGTGGACCCAATGGTCTGACTCAGTATAAGACAACTCCCCATGTTTCTAACATAAGGTTTTGCTTGCCTTGCTATTTCTTTATGCCCAGAGATACAGACTGGGTCCAGAGGGAGAGGGCAAATGAACAGGCGGTGGGGGGGGGGGAGGAGAAGCAGGGCAGTTGCAAAGGCAGATTTAGGGGAGCGTGCCTGGTTTGGTCACACTGGGTGCAGAGCCTTGGGGGTGCCACAGCTATGATTTAGAATACAGTTAAGGGTGCAATAAGTTTGGCATGAATTTGGTGCTGAATTTTGGCATCACACAGGGCACCACTTAAATCTAAGATCCCAAGGTACATCACTGGCAGTTGGCCCACTCAATCTGTGGAAATCTGCCTCCCTGACTTAAGGAATTGTCAAGTTCTGCCCAGCAATGAGGCTTCTATATTCAAAAGCTTGGGATATATTGTATTATTTCTGCATCTTGTTATATCAATATTGCAGAAATTCTCTTAGCACAATCCTATGCAACCGGGATGGGGAAATGGTGGCCCTCAAGATGTTCCTGGGCTCCAACTCCTCTTAGCACCAGCCAGCAGGACCAACGGTCAGGGATGATGGGTGTTTGAAATAAATAACAAGGACATAGGAAGGTACCTATGAGAGATTCAAACCACTGCTCCATGTAGGTCACTGCTGCCTTTCCCAACCTGCTCCCCTCTAGACCGTTAGACTACAGCTCCCACCAGCCTCAACCAGAAAAGGTTGGGAAAGGCTGGTCTACACTGACTGCAGCAGTTATCCAGGCAGGAGCATTTCCCAGACCTACAAGCAAATGCCAGGCTGAATTGAGGCTCTTTTGCATGGAAAGCACAAGTTGTACTGAGTTAAGGCTCTCCTCCACCTTGTTTTACATGAAGCCCACCTAACAGGGGCTGAGGAAGGCTGGTTTACGCTGGTTGGCAGCAACCCTCCAGGTAGGAGTGTTTTGCAGCACTGCCTTGGGGTTCCCTGGGACCTTCTGCATGCAAAGCAGATGCTCTCCCACTGAGTTGCAGGCCTTGCTCCAATAAATGAATGGAGCAGCAGCCTGGTGACCACACATTCAGCCTACTCACCAATAGGGCAAATTAAATCCTCTAATAACACAAGGCCACTCAATGGGGGGGGGGGGGAACAGCCCCGTGGCCTCCAGACCAAAGGAAGCCAAGTGATACAAACCAAGGGTCTCCAAACAGCAATAACCTAAACCTCCTCCATACAACCCCCCTCCCTTATTAAAAACAAACAAGCAGTGGCGATTTTAAACAGAAACGGTCCCAAGCTTCTCTGCTCAGGCATGTGGAAAACAGCAAGGCTCGCCTTTCACCCGGGGCCTCCTCCACTCCCGTTGCAAGCTTTAAAAAAAAAATTATTTCTGGCCTTGAGCTGCAATGCAAGCGACAGGGCTGCAGGTTGAGAGAGAGGAGTGGGCCTGGGGCGCGTGCTGCATGTCCAGGCGACCAGGACTTCCCCAAACGACCCAATACCCACCCACCCCCGACTCTGGTTTTTGCAAAAAAGAAAAAAAAGGACCCAAAGAGTGTTGCGCAAAAGGCGACACCCAGTTACACCCCGTTCCCGCGCGCCCTCCTGCCCCACTTGCTATGGGCGCCCCTTCCCCAAATCCACACCCTCCTTTCCTTTCCCCTCGGCGAAGAGGCGCCTCACCCACAGAATCGGAGAGGGGGATCGCGCTGGGGCGCGGCTGAGTCAAGGCCTGGCGCATAGTGGCGGGCCCTCAATGCAAGGTGTCCGGCGGGAGCTACCGGCCGCGGCGCATCCTCCTGCGCTGCTCGAGGTTCATGCTCCGGGCAACAGCAGCGGCTCCCTCCAACCACCAGAGCCGGTCTGTGGCGCTTGCGCAAACTGGAGAGACAAACCAACCAGACCAGCCCGCTATAAAATGTGGGCAGGGGGAGAGAAGAACCTTCCTGTTTCGCCACGGTTGGGTTGCAGGCGGGTTTGCTACCTGTCGTCCCGTATATTTTCCATGCGTTATTCGATGCGCAAGATTCCAAGCTGGGTGGCTCCTTTCCTTTTTTTAAAAAAAGAAAGAAAGGCGCAAACATGCAGAAATCAATAGGAGAGCTCGAGAAATAATGTGGTGTATGTGTATGTTTTTAACCGATTCAAAAACTTTTGCCGCGCTTGGCAGCCCGATCCTATAGAAATCGACTCGGATGTCTCTCCGGGTTCCATGCGACTTAAAAACCTTTGCCCGAGGCGCGTGTGCGGTCTCTCCAGGTTCCAGGGCGAGTTGCAGCAAACTAAAAATTAGTTACTAAAAACCATCAAAACAAATTGCAGCGTGAGTCCTGAATGGCCCTTGGACTGAAGGAAGTGAAAGAGACTTACAACTGAATGCACAAAAATTACTAATCCTTGCAACAAGGAAATGCCACTTTTCATATTAGTAGTTTACTGTTAGAGTAACGTGGTCAAAATAACCTTAGAAAAACACAAGTGTGTTCTCCGCTCTTGGCCCTAATGATTAAAAATTTCCTCCTTGATTAATTTACTAAATTGTTGGTTGATTTGTCTATCAGTTGAGCCAATTAAATATTGCTATCCTAGATATTGTGAAACAACAATCACCCAAAACTCTTATTTTTCTTGGTGGTGGTGATAATAAAATTGGCAGTACTAGTAGTAATAAATCATTATCAGGAATGCCTCAGTGGTGTAAGATTTCCTAGTTGGTCTAGCCAAGATGACCAATGAAGTACTTCTCTATTACTTGATTTTACAGTAATTATTCTTTTGGAACTTTGTGGCATAGCTGTCAATATTTCTCTTTTTTTAAGGGAAATTCCCTTATTCCGAACAGGATTCCTCGCAAGAAAAGAGAAAAGTTGACAGCTATGCTTTGTGGGCCAGTGAAAAGAGAAGATCTGGATTTATGGGGTCATTTTGAGGAAAAACACAATTATTTTTAAAAATAAATCTGAATCTTTAAAATAAAATGAATCTGCAAGTGGGGGTAATTGGTTGCAGTACTTATCTTTTTCCGTTCATAAATTATTCTTTGGCATCTTTTAAATTAACGTACATCAACCTTTTTTTTAAAAAAAAGCTTAGCTTTGGATTTCAAACATGCAAGTGTACTAAATGTGAATTAATTACCAAGGCATAGCCAATGTCCTTTTTTTGTTCTTGATGATTAATTTCTAAAAAGAGCAACATTTGCAAACTCAAGCCCACCTAGGTATTCTACTTTCAAATCCCAGAAGTATGGAGGTTAGCTGCAGTTACTCTGTAATGGAGGAAAAATGCACTTGGCACGTGATCAGAGGCATTCTGATAATTACGACTTTGCATTCGCAACCAGATCTACCATTCATCCACAGCTGAAAAGAATTCGGCATGTAATGCTATGCCTCATTTAGTGATAGGCACATCTATTTTGATGCCAAAACGAAAGCCAGCCCACATATTTACTGAAATGTTATTCTTTTTGGAGTTCAGCCAGCAGTTTTAAAAATCCTTGGTTTTTGTGATCAAGGGACACTGAGTGGGGCAAAGTGGTGATATCATACAACCCTAACTATGTCTACTCAGAAGTAAGTTCTATTGGATTCATTGGGGTTTCATTCATTGCACTGAAATATGTGGGATTGGGATTGCAACCATAACTGGGTTAATTTTTGCATTAGGACTGAGATTGCCATCCTACCCTGCTTAAAGTAAAATCTATTTCTTCCAAATTTAAGCAGTTTTCTCCTTTTAATTCTGTAGGAAGAGTAAAGGATTTCCTGAAGACTGAAAACCCATGCACGCTTACCTGAGAACATGAATATGTGGCTAAGGGGCAAAAAAAGCCAAGAATACTTATTTAATAATACAACAGAAATCTAAATTAAGAGTGGGGAAGGCAAATGTCAAACAAAACTGAAACAAAATTTGGAACCACCAAGTCAAACCATTACAATTTGTGGGACAAGCCTAGCTGCTCAGTCATGTATGCATCTACTCAGAACTAAGCCCCATTGGAGTTGGGGGGGGGGGTTTACTCTCAGTTAAGTGTGTATATAGAACAGTAGCTTAAGTCTATAGTCATTAATAATAATAATAATAATAATAATAATAATAATAATAATAATAATAATTACAAAGAAGTAGGAAAGTACAAGATGAAAAAAGCAAAGGAAAGGAAAACAACAAAATATAAACAGCAAAAATAAAAGTTAAAATAACAGGGGGGGGAAAATAGTGGGGAAACCACATTAAGATTAAACCAGGGGTAGACAATGTGGCCACCTCCGAATTCTCTTAATCCACAAATCCCATAATTCCTGGTGACTGAACAAGCTGACTAGGGTTGTTGGGTGCTGTGGTCCTGCAAAATCTGGAGGGGATAACAGAGATGGCAAATCTGAGGGACTCCCAGAGTTGCAGTGGACATGCTGGCTTGGGCCACAGGTTCCCCATCATTTCAGAAAGCAGAAGATCACCGCATGTTGACAAAGTTTCTTTGCAGCAAATGTCTCTATTGAAAACAGCTGCTGCCAGTTTCTAACCTGCTTTTTTCAGGTTGTGCCCATGTTTGGATGTGTCACTGGAAGAGATAACAGTGGCACATTGCCGCAGAAGATCCAGTGCCTCAGGACAGAAGGGGGCAGAAGGGAGTCAAACAAGATATTGAAATGAAACCTGGGCCATCAACTACTGTAACACGACGCAGCTAATGCGGACAGCAGCCTCAAACCAAAATAGAAAACATTTTGGAAAGCATTGCAGAGGAGATGGTGTGTGTGTGCTGCTTCATGGAGCAATGCAGGAAAACATGCTTCATTGAGGCTGTAATCCATCTGAGCCTTTAATTGCGACAGGATATTGTGTGTCACAGAATGTCCCTATTCGAAAGGACTTTCTTGTTTTTACTACTCTTGGGAGGGGGGCTAGGGGGCGGTGAGGAGTGTTTGACTTGGTGTTTTTAGGAAGAGCAAGGGAGGAGAACATAGTGGGAAGTTAGTGTCATAATAATAATAATAATAATAATAATAATAATAATAATAATTTATTTATACCCCACCCATCTGGCTGGGCTGCCCCAGCCGCTTTGGGCGACTTCCAACAAAACACTAAAATACAATAACCTATTAAACATTAAAAGCTTCCCTAAACAGGACTGCCTTCAGATGTCTTCTAAAAGTCTTGTAGTTGTTGTTCTCTTTGACATCTGGTGGGAGGGCGTTCCACAGGGCTGGTCATTGGAAAGTTAGCAGAATAAGTCCATTTATTTTCCCACCTCTGTCCCTATTTTCCAGAGACAGGCTAGGAATTATGAAAGCTATCCCAGCTTCTGATTTAATCCTGGAATGTCCCTATTTTCCCTGGCTCTGCATCTCGGAGCCAATGTATCCTGTGGGGCTGGTCCTTGGCAGCAGCATCCTCTCCTCCTCACCTGCTTTCCAGCGGTTGCTATGAGCTGCCCAAGGGATGCGGCCAGCAGCAGAGACCATGGAGAGGCAATGGGATGCTGCCTCACAGCTGCTGCAGCCGCTGACACCTGGGACAAGCGCCAGTTCATCCTTTCTCCCAAGCTTGGTGGCGGCAGCACTTGTGGGGGAAATAGGAACATTCCAGGATCAAATCAGAAGCCGGGGATGGCTTTCATAATTCCGGACTGTCTCTGGAAAAATGGAACAGTTGGAGGGTAAGTCATTAATATCACCAGACCAACCTTCTCAGTAGTGGCTTCCTGCCTGGGTAATTCTCTCCCCTGGGAGGCATGCCTGGCACCATCACTATCTGCTTTTACATGCCAGGCAAGAAACATGCTTATTCACTTAGGATTTTGGACCCTAGATTTCTGGTTGTCTTTCAGTGGGGTAGGGTCTCTCTCTCTCTCTGTGTATTATATATGTGTGTGTATAGATATAGATCTCCTGCCAACCTAGCAGTTCGAAAGCACCTCAAAGTGCAAGTAGATAAATAGGTACCGCTCCGGCGGGAAGGTAAACGGCGTTTCCGTGCGCTGCTCTGGTTCGCCAGAAGCGGCTTAGTCATGCTGGCCACATGACCCGGAAGCTGTCTGCGGACAAACGCTGGCTCCCTCGGCCAGTAAAGCGAGATGAGTGTCGCAACCCCAGAGTTGGTCACGACTGGACCGAATGGTCAGGGGTCCCTTTACCTTTACTTATAGATAAACATTTTAGGTTGTTTACATGCTTGCTTTTACACTTGTTTTCAGAGTTTTATTTTTGAAAGTCTCTTTGAACAGAGAGCTTTCTGCAAAAAGCGACAAGCAAACAAACAAGCACATACGGTGTGATGCCTTTGCTTGTTGTGGCAGGCATGTGGATAATGGGATATGTCCACTTCTAACCTGATAGTGCCTCTCCAAATTCCCTCTCCACACTGTCCTTCTTGGCTCTTCTCCAGGGATCTTCAGATGATTCCTGGAATTACGGGTAGTTGGGAAACTGACACTGCACGAAGCCACCTCTGGCCTGTCTGAAGGCAAAGTGATAAATATAGCGATGTCGGACCGTGAAAGCAATTTTGGAAGCATTCAGACAAGGGGCCTCCCCATGACTGACAGGGACATATTGGCACGTACATTTCTGTCTGTTAAGATCTGATTATTTTGTAACGCTCTATAAACAGGTGATCCTCAGCCTCCCAAGGCAGAAAGATTTCCTTCCGGGCAAGATTCTTGGTCTTTCCCCCTCTCTGGGATTTTTCATGCGATAGGCTGCTTTTTACACGTGAATGACTTCTGGTGGATGAGGGCCTGAATTCTTGTATGGAATCCTGCTGCATGATCTCAGTTGCCTGATGAGAGCAATCAGCTTGCTGGTCTCCTCCTTACATGCTCCGTCTTCTCTGCAGTGTTGAAAAGCAAAACTGGTCACCTGGTGATAGTCGCAAAGTCCCTGCTCCTGCTTGATTTTTCTTTTCTTTTTTTAAAACCACTGAATCGGCTTGTGCAATGGGATTGCTGGATAATTCCAGGGTTCAGTGAAGAGACGTGACCTGCATTATTAGACCAGGAGTTGACATCCTGACATACTAACCATCTCATATTTTCCCCCTTTTTTCCTTTTTTCACCATGGAAGTGAACGCCACCTCTGGAGGTGCCAAGGACCACCCGCTCAACTATCACCAAATGCCAGTAAGTAAGCAACCCCTTAGGGTAATGAGGAATAGATTCCCAGAGGTTCCATCTGTGAGCAGAATCGAACCCTTTGTTTCTGCTGTTGATGAGTAGAGCAGAAGGTTTGTCCACATTCTCCTCCTAAGTGTTGGAGGAAGAAAGGGGGAAAGTATGGCCATGCATCAAACAAAGCTAGATTTCTCCCCCAGGAGGAAAAGACTATCCAGATAATTGAGAATTAGTCAAATAATAATAATAAGAAAGGTCTGCATGCATGAATTGGCTCATTGATGCAAATAATTAACTTGTCTGTTGAAGATGAAAAAGAACCAAGCTCATGGGGAAATGCTGCATCTGAGTGCTTTTATTAGAACCAAAACATCAGCTCAGAATGGTACGTTCAGGACCAGCTCTACAGTTAGGTAGAGTGAGGCGGCTGCCTCAGGTAGCACATACTGGAGGATAGGAGGTGGTGGTGAGGTGCTAGATAACAGAGCTGTGCTGCCCTCAGAGGTGGTGGAGGACACTGTTCAGTTGCCAGTGTCGAAGTGAGATTATTTATTTATTTATTTATTTATTTATTTATTTATTTATACCCTGCCCATCTGGCTGGGTTTCCCCAGCCACTCTGAGCGGCTTCCAACAAAATATTAAAATACAATAGTCTGTTAAACATTAAAAGCTTCCCTAAACAGGGCTGCATTCAGATGTCTTCTAAAAGTCTGGTAGTTGTTTTTGTCTTTGACATCTGGTGGGAGGGTGTTCCACAGGGCGGGTGCCACTACTGAGAAGGCCCTTTGCCTGGTTCCCTGTAACCTCACTTCTCGCAGTGAGGGAACTGCCAGAATGCCCTCGGCGCTGCACCTCAGTGTCTGGGCAGAATGATGGGGGTGGAGACGCGCCTTCAGATAGATTCAATGCTGGGCCAACTGGCTTCAGTACATGGAAATAGGAGGCTGCACCATCTTGTCCATCATCACAGGCACCACAATGCCTTGGGCTGGCCCAGGGTACATGGGGTTCCAGGGCACTTGACTGAGAGCGGCTTAGCAGTAACAGTACAACAGCACCTTACCTCACTCATTCAGGGTACGTCAGCTCTGGTGCGTATCTGGTGTGATGGAGACAACACATTGGGTTAGGGGCATTAAAATATGTTATCCATTCTACTTGGGATACAACTAAAGGAAGGAGTGGTGTGTTTTTTGGAGACAGGGTTGACATAGCAGAGATGATACCTAAACTAGCTCAGAGCCATTTTGAGAACATGTTATGGGATGGGGACTTAATGCTGCCTAACTTCCTATATCTCTGGTTGTGAAGTTAGAATGGTTGTGGTGATGTGGAACTCTGAGATCACCCAAACAGGCAAAAGAATAACTTCCGATGCCAAAAGGCAGCCTCTGACCCTTTGCAGATGGCTTTTGCCAGTTGCCATATTTAGACAGGAAGGGAATTCCTCTTCCCAAGGTCATATTGGCTAGTAACTGTAGGGTTGGTTTTTGTGCTTTCCCCTGCAGGCTCTGACTTGGCTTGCTTCCACACTAGCAATCAGGAACTTGGGTAGGCACCTGTCTTTTGCTTGTCTCAAGTGGTTGGCTTGATCAGTGACAGTCGGTCAGAAAGATAGCTGTTGTATGGGATACTTGATAGTTCTAGAACTGGTGTGGGGAAGGTGTTGTCCTCCAGATGCTATTGGACTCCAACTCCCATCAGCTTTAGCCAACATAGTCAATGATAGGAGATGATGGGAACTATAGTCCAGAAACACCGGGGGGGGGGGCACATCTCCCCCACCACTGTGCCAAAGGCTGGTTCTCATATGTATTATAATGCTTTATGACTCACCTCTTGAAGTCTCATCATTTCAATGAGTTGCAGGAGTGCTGAGCATGGTCATTGGAGCTCATGCATTGGAGCCCATGCAAGGCAATGTGGGCTTTCTGCCCGTGGCAGCTCGTTCACACACTGAACTCGTCACTAGAGGGACATAAGTGTGGGGAACCGGTCTGAAGGTTCTTTGAATCAGATGCACTCTGCACTTGTGAAATAAGATCTCACACACCCACACAAGGGGGAAAAGATTTAACTTTTAAGCAGTTTTTACAAAATCTATTCCTTAGCTGTGGAGTGATTTTGCTTTGAGTTGATCCTTCGTCAGCAAAGGAATGGTGAGTATTTGACTTTCCACACTTTGCTAGCCCAGAAGGAAAACTACAGAAGACAAGGCGCAACCTTTGGGCATTTTTATGAGACCAGATTTCATTTCTATGGGAAGGAAAACCTTGCAAAAGCACAGTTAAGACCCATTGATTCAAATAGGAGAGATTAATGCAGCAATTTTATGCACAGGTCCTTGGCAATAAGCCTAATTAGTTAGCTCAGTGAGACTTCTCCATTGGCATGCCTAAAATTGTACTATTAATCTGGTGTTTAATTCTCCCACTGAAACTCATGGAAGTGCTTTCAGGGAGGCCAGATTGTGCTTTTAATTTCCTGCATTAATTTTTTGCTTTCTCTCTCATCTTATGTGACTTATGCACTGATGATCCATTGATGAACAGGCTGCCCTATGTGAACCCATTATGTAAGTGACAGGAAAGGCTTTTTCCTGGGTCAGCCTTGGATAGATGGATCAAATTGTCCTAGCCAAGTTGCTCCATCATCAGGTCTGAAGTAATTGACTGATGGCAAGTTCAATGTTCAGAAGTAACCTGTAAAAACTCTGGGTGGATTGTTCATGAAAAGATGACCGAATATGAGATGGACTTGGCAGGTTCAGCTTGGAACTTTTTTGGTCATACAATCAGAGAGTTTGGAGAGGGCCTCAAAGGGCTTCTAGTACAACATGGAGCTATAATACATCTGAAAAGACAAACATTGATCATGTCTCCAGGTTTTCCAGGCAGCAGGAGATCCAGTTAGAGGGGGTGGAGAAACTTGATTCTGATGGCAGTTAAAATTATCAGTTTTTCTGATCACCTCCTCTGTAGCTTTCTATTGCTTCAGGCACACCTTGGTGACAATTCTTGCTTTGGCATCTTCTTCTTCTGATCATCTTAGAAATACAGGGGGTTAGGAATAAAAAGGAAGCACCACACACACAAAACTGAGGTGTGTGGGGGTTCAGGTTGAGGAGGTGCTGCTGGAAATATCACACAGGGAACAACATGCCAAGTAAGAACAAGACAAAAATGTTTTTGTCTGCAACAAAATGCTGCTGCTGCTGCTGCTGCTGTTCAGGATTCCAGCCTTCCCATTCGCCCCTCCACTGGTTTTTCCATGTTTTCATCAACAGTGAGTCAAAAGAGAGTCAGCATTCTGTGGCCACTGAGCATGCCTGGTCTTCGTAGGAGGGGTTGGGGTTGGGGTTTCTCCCTGTAGGTTTCCCCCTAAAAACGCTTGCAATTTTTGCAGATTTTGAGGTTTCCCAGAGCCTTGTGCTATTTCTCTTTAGTGTGCTTTGGTGCTGCTTTGGCTAAATAAGGAATGGCACTCACAGCATGAAGATTGGAACTAGAAGGAACGAATAGACATATAGGAAGCCGCCTTGTACCAAATTGGAACATTGGCTTGTCTAGCTCAGTATTTTCTCCAAGAAGTATGGGGAACCTCTGGTTCTCCAGATGCTGCTAGGCTACAACTCCTATCAGCCCCAGCAAGCATGGCCACTTGATCTATAATAATGTAATACTTTATTATTTATACCCCGCCCATCTGGCTGAGTTTCCCCAGCCACTCTGGGCTGCTGTTGATCGACAGTGATCAACAGCAGCTATCCATAATAGTTGCACACAAGGGTCTTTCCCAGCTCCACCAGGAGATGTGGCTAGAAGGAACCATCAATTTTTGTTCTCTGTTTCTTATTTTGCCAGTCTTAACTTCAGTTCACCACATTTTGCAGCAATTTGCATATTAAAAAAAAAACACTCATTAAATTCATTAGCATTTTAGCGCATTGTTTTTTCTATAAACACATTTTTATATGCAGTTTTGACATATTTTTGCAAGCAATCTCACCATATATAATGTACTTTTAAATGTTATTTTCAACAATATATTTAATTTTATGCATGCTTTCTCCTTATATGTGCATTGCTTACTTGGAGCACTACATTGCGAAGCTTAAGTGTGAAGAGATGGTTGTGTTTTGATTCACATAATGTGTAAACAGGATAGATTTAGCTTTACATGTGTACTGAATCAAAATTCTCCTCCATCCCTACCTGGTGCTGCCTGAGCTATGGACCTTCCCCAAAGGATAGCAAAAATAAGGACAAACCATTTATTCTAAACCATACTCTCTGGGGGAGGGAGGGAGAGAGAAGTAAATAAACTGCCTTTTTAGAGGCATACTGTACATAGAGTCCCTTGTGCCCTTGGCAAGGAGCTATATTGTCCCCTGAAAACTACACTTTACTGCAATAGAATTGAGCAATTACTACATTTTACATGACCCAAGTGCTCAAAGCATCCAGAGTGAGGGCAAGGTGAAGTAAAAGGGCAGAAAAAACTGCGTGTTTTTGTGCCATGGTGTGAGAAAGACAGAAAGCTTCCCCCACATTTGATCTTGCTGTAACAGCAATGGCACAGCACCACACACATAAATGTCCTACACCCCATAGTTTGATGGGTGTTTTTTGCATACCTTGCCCTGGGCTTGCACCCTTGACAAGGGTTTCGCCAGCCCCTAGGTACTTCTCTGGCCTTTCTGTAACATAAGGAGCAATGATGAGAAAATGGAAAAACTCCAGCTAGTGAACTCACTGGCATTTATTTTTGGCTAATGGAATATCCTCCATTAGTGGGGAGGGTGGGGGAGTGGAAAGAAAGACAACAAAAACACTGTTCACATGGTGTGTGTCTGGGGTTTGCTTTGTCACCATTCCAGGAAAATAAGAATGAAGAGGCAGCTCAGCGACACGGCAATGAGGAGGAAGAGGAGGAGGAGGGAAAGAAAGAAATGGGCAAGAAAACCTGGGGCGATATGGCCAAGGGTATGAAAATCTTCCTTTGGAATCCTGAGACAAGGCAGTTCATGGGCAGAACAGCTCACAGCTGGGGTAAGTCCAACATTCCCTTCCACCCCATCTGAAATGGGAGGCAACCGTAGCAGGATATGGACAGAGGAATAAATGCAGGAAAGCCTTGCGTTGATATCATTTGCACCCACTTAGGCTTGGCTACTGTTGGGAATCGTGGACTGATGCCAAAGATGGGGGTAAAGAAATGAAGGTGGTATGAAGGGAAATGGAATTGCAGAGGCTCTTTTGGGAGGCTGTTCCAAGCCACAATGGGCAGTGAAAGAGGCAGGGCAGAGTCTTGTGAAGAAGCATGAGAGCTTTCAACGTCTGAGGCTGATGTGGAGTTGAGTCCGTGAAGGTCATGGCAGGGATGTGTCAGGGTTTAAGGGCGATACGAGAAGGGCTTTGAAGTTATATAGCAAGGATAGGGACCCTGAAAACTGAAGGGTGGCCATTTATTTATTCTGCCCCCAAAGGCAAAAGGAACCTATAATTGCATGTGGTAGTGCTAAATGTATGAGCTACAATTTCTGGTGTTCTTATACCCTACAACATTTATCTAATGAAAACAGGGACGTTTCATTCCATAATGATAATTTTACTATTGATACCCCACCTATCTGACTGGGTTGCCCCAGCCATTCTGGGCAGCTTCCAACACATATAAAAACATAACAAAACATTAAACAAACTTACTATACAGGATTGCCTTCAGACAGCTCGGGGGTCGGATAACTCCATACCCTCCAACATTTCTCCAATGAAAATAGGGATGTCCTAAGGAAAAGCAGGTTAAACCACAGTGCCTAGGACTTGCCGATCAGGTCGATGGTTCGAATACCTGCAATGGGGTGAGCTCCCGTTGCTCGGTCCCTGCTGCGGCCAACCTACCAGTTTGAAAGCACATCAAAGTGCAAGTAGATAAATAGGTACCACTCCAGCAGGAAAGTAAACGGCGTTTCCATGCGCTGCTCTGGTTCACCAGAAGAGGCTTAGTCATGCTGGCCACATGACACGGAAGTAAAGCGAGATGAGCGCCACAACCCCAGAGTCGGCCACAACTGGACCTAATGGTCAGGGGTCCCTTTACCTTTACTTTTAAGGAAAAACGGGACATTCCAGGATCAAATCAGAAACTGGGACTGCTTCTCTAAATCAGGGACGTCCCTGAAAAATAGGCACACTTAGAGGGTCTGGTGTTGTATTTCCATTAACAGAGGCAGTGTGCCTTTTGGTACCAATTGCTGGGAGTCAAAGGCGGGCACAATGCTGTTGCCTTCAAGTTTTGTTTGCAGGCTTCCAATGAGCATTTGGTTAGACACCGGGCTCTTCTTATATATATAGCCACAGTCTTCCCCACTACTTTTCACAATCCTATGTAGATCAACTCAAGGAAAATCCTTTTTTGTTTGGAAAGAGGCAAGGTGGACATCCATTTGGTGCTTTGCTTTGGGTGGCAATAAATTCTGGGCCAATTTTGACAAAACTGGGAGCGATCCTGCTTCCTAAAGGAATTATATTAGTGATGATTACCATGTTCAATAGAAAATTGTGATCAGTGATGGCTGGCACTCATTGGAACTGAGTGGAGCAGAAGACAGGGAGGCCAACAGAAGGTGGAGCCAGAACCAATGACAGGCAGAGCCCAATCATTCTTATTTTGTCCCCATTATCCTCCCTGCTGAGTTTTACAAGGACAAACGCTAAGACTAAGGAAGAGGAAGAAAGCAGACAATGCTGCTTCCTGGACTGGTTGTAAGTAAGAAGATAGTCAAGTGGCCAGGCCATGACTTGTGGGACAGTGCCCCATTTTCCCTAATGAACCAGCCTCTACTGATTCTAGTACCCACGTGGATGGATTCCCAGGCTGCTGGAAGGGGCAGAACCTGGTAGTATGGTACCCAGGTAGTGAAGAGCTCAATTGGCTAGAGTGTGGTGCTGATAGCACCAATGTTGCAAGTTCAATCTCCATATGGGACAGCTACATATTCCTGCATTGCAGGGGGCTGGACTAGATCAGCGTTTCCCAAGCTTGAGTCTCTCCACCTGTTGGTTTTTTTTAACTACAACTCCCATTATCTGTAGGTAGCTGGACTGTGGTCAGGGTTGATGGGAACTGTAGTCCAAAAACAGCTGGAGCTTCAAGTTTGGGAAACACTGAACTAGATGATCCTCAGGGTCCATTCTAGCTCTACAATGCTATGGTTCTATTTGCCAGGCTAAAATTTGACACCCACACCCTTGGGGTGCCTTCCAATGCCAGCTAAGCAAGGCATAGGACTTTGGGAAGCAGGCACAAGGCTTTAGCAGGGTCCTAGAGCCCTCAGGGAGATGGGTGGCGCTGTGGGTTAAACCACAGAGCCTAGGACTTGGCGATCAGAAGGTCGGCGATTCGAATCCCTGCAACGGGGTGAGCTCCCGTTACTCGGTCCCTGCTCCTGCCCACCTAGCAGTTCGAAAGCACATCAAAGTGCAAGTAAATACGGTAAATAGGTACCGCTCCGGCAGGAAGGTAAATGGCGTTTCCGTGTGCTGCTTCGGTTCGCCAGAAGCAGCTTAGTCATGCTGGCCCCATGACCCGGAAGCTGTACGCCGGCTCCCTCGGCCAATAAAGCGAGATGAGAGCTGCAACCCCAGAGTCAGTCACAACTAGACCTAATGGTCAGGGGTCCCTTTACCTTTTTAGAGCCCTCAAGCCTCCTTCCAAAAGCTAGATAATCACTAACTAGGCCAGGGGGCAGCAAACTTTTTCAGCAGGGGGCCGGCCCCCTGTCCCTTAGACCATGTGGGGGGCCGGACTATATTTTGAAAAGAAAAAATGAACGAATTCCTATGCCCCACAAATTTCACAGAGATGCATTTTAAATAAAAGGACACATTCTACTCATGTAAAAACACGCTGATTCTCAGACCGTCCGCGGGCCAGATTGAGAAGGCCTTAGTTTGCCTACCCATGAACTAGGCTTTGGGAAGGAGGCAGAAAGGTAAACCTTTGGCTCCTGTGCCCTTTGTGGTGGAACTGGTTGCGCTGCCCTCAGTCCACCACCGCTGCAGGTAATGGGTGTTGGAAGTTATGACATCTGTATGACATTTATTTTCTGTTCCCCCTGCCCAAGGCATGCAGGGCAATGAACATTCTCCCCAACATTGCAAAAAACAAACAAACCATGATCCTCTGAGGTAGATTAGAACAAGCAACAGAGAATAATCCAATGGCCACCCAGTGATGTTCATGAAGTGATTCAAAACCAGGACTCCCAGGGCTCATTCTGACACCCTAGCCAGAATACTACACTGTCTTTCAAGGCAAATTGGTGAATGAGAGAGAGAGAGAGAGAGAGAGAGAGAGAGAGAGAGAGAGAGAGAGAGAGAGAGAGAACGAGAACAAACTTGGGTGCAGGTGCCAGATCCGAGGGAATGCCAGAATTAGCACCAATTAGCTCGTGAATTATTAAAAATGTTTTAAAATAAAGGAAAGAATAATCACAGTTCCTATTGCCTATTGCATTGATGCTTTTCTATGCTCCAAGAAGGGTTTCTCGCCCTCCCCACCCTTGCTGGCCCCTCGCCAAAGCCACTAACAGGCCCAAATTAAGTTTGCTCTCCTCCCAGCCCGCCCCAGTTTGTTCTCAGACCTAAAAGTTCCTCTCAACATAAAAGCCTCAGGAACGTGGAGGTGAAAGGGCACATCTGCATTCTCAAAGATTGTCCTGAAACTGGACTTGGGCTTTTCCTGGGAAATATAAACACACAGAAATAGGTTGGGTTAGAAGTTTGCTTCAGTATCATTATTATTTCTAAAGCCCCTGGGATTTGTTCTCTTGAGACAATCTGTCCATCATCTTAGGTCTCTGGTCAGGACAGAGCCTAAAGGCAAACAGGCATTTCTGTGCTGTAACCACACGTCTATTTTTAGGGAGGGCTCAACATGTGGGTTTTTGAGGCTGGGTCCCTGGTCTCCTGACCCTTTCTCCTTTTGAGGAAGGGTTGTAGCTTAATTGCGGAGTATCCGCTTTGCATGCAGAAGGTCCCAGGTTCAATACGCAGCAACTCCAGTTAAGACTAGGAGAAAACCCTGATTGAAACCTTGGCGAGCTGCTTCCAGTCAGTGCAGACAGTACTGAGCTACACACACTACACTTGATCTTAGCCAACAAGCTAAATGGAAGCAATTGTCTGACTCAGTATAAAGCACCTTCCTATGTTTTAAAGAACTTACTTTTAAGAAATTTGCTGATATGCGGCAAGGCATAGGGGCAGTAAGATCCCCATCACTACCATTTTAATTTGCCCAGAGGTACTTTACACCTGTATGCAAATTTGTGGCAATGGAACTGCGCATAGAGTCCTTTAAGTACCTAGCAAACCTCCTGGTAACATCAGAGAAGAGCATTTCATACCCTGCACCCCAAATTATTTTCTTCCACATGGCTTAGGTTTGCTAAGCAAATGTGCTTTGAGTACTGTTGTTGTTCAGTCGTTTAGTCGTGTCCGACTCTTCGTGACCCCATGGACTAGAGCACACCAGGCACTCCTGTCTTCCACTGCCTCCTGCAGTTTGGTCAGACTCATGTTTGTAGCTTCGAGAACACTGTCCAACCATCTCGTCCTCTGTCGTCCCCTTCTCCTTGTGCCCTCCATCTTTCCCAACATCAGGGTCTTTTCCAGGGAGACTTCTCTTCTCATGAGGGGGCCAAAGTATTGGAGCCTCAGCTTCAGGATCTGTCCTTCCAGTGACCACTCAGGGCTGATTTCCTTAAGAATGGGTAGGTTTGATCTTCTTGAAGTCCTTGAGACTCTCTTGAGAGTCTCCTCCAGCACCATAATTCAAAAGCATCTATTCTTCTGCGATCAGCTTTGAGTACTACCTGATCCAAATTAATACCAATGATAATTTAGAATTACCATCATTATTATTATTATCACCTCTCAGTTACCAACCTACTTCCATGCGTAGTGGGGAAACATTACTTTATATAAATATTTTTCCATTTTATGCTTCTCCTTCTCACACCCACAACAACCCTGCGAGGGAGGGAAGTTAGGTCAAGAAGTAGAAATAGCCTCAGTCACCTAGGGAGTTTTATGGTTGAGTGGGAATTTGAACCTAGGTCTCCAAGGTCCTGGTCCAATACTCTAACCACTACACACTACAATAGCTCTGGAAACAGGAAATGCAGCACCCTCATTACCTTAAACATATATCTATATCTATTGATCTGTCTATCAATCTTATCACCTTAAAGGCATGCATCAATATTGCTTTTTATTTAAGTTGGCACCCCTATCACCCAATAAAATAAACACCCTCCTCAACCACACTATCTGCATCTTAATGCAGGAGCAAATAGGGGCAGAGGGAGCTGCCTTGTACCTCAGACCATTGGTCCATCTACCTCAGTACAGTCTGCAGTGCCAGGGGTGCCATCTCACCCTCAGGGTTGTGAGTGCCTGCCATCGTAACATGGACGTGCAATGTCACACGCCTGCACTTAGAAGAGAAGGGGAACTCCTCTTCTCCTCCTCTCCACAGCCAGTGAGACACCCTTTTCTGCAGGGAAGGGCCTGGATTGGAGGGCAGACTCTGCCTCCACATCCGAGCCCCCTCTGCAAAGGGTGACTCGCTGGCTGGCTGTGGAAGGTGGAGCTGAACAGCTTCTCTCTCAGAGGTAGTGCCACAGAGGTTGGCTGGCTGTGTCCCTCCAGCTTTGTTCATTGACTTGTGGGTGCCCAGAGATTTCTCCCAACCCTGTCTAGAGATTATTGAACCTGGGACCTTCTTCGTGCAAAGCAGATGCTTGACTATTGAACTACAGCTCCTTTACAAAGTACCGGGGGGCAGCCGATCAAGTCCAGCATCCTTTTCTGTAGGATAGAGAGCCTCACCGCCCCCTACTCTATGTTTGTGGGACCAGCATAATTACTGCTGCTGCTTCATACAGGATACCTCTTACCTTCATGGGAAGTCAACAGCGTTTCGTCTTCTCTTGTCTTGCAGGCTTGATACTCTTATTTTACCTCGTTTTGTACTTGTTCCTGGCTGGGATGTTTGCATTTTGCATGTATATGATGTTAATGACTCTGAGCCCCTATACACCGAAGCACAGGGACAGAGTTGCTCCACCAGGTAAATGATATACTTGAACTCAGATCGCTATAGCTCAGTTGCCTCTGAGCACAGCTTGCTAGGCTCATGGAATTTGTATCAACCCTACGTATGTTGGTGGTGCTGCACCATGTATATCCCAGGTGCATGTGACCACCACCTTGCTGAAGCTAAGCAGATCTGGGGCTGGCCAATGCCTGGATGGAGGGTGACTACCTAGGGACCACACGTACACCACATTGGGTTCTATACCAGAAGACAGGTGTGGGATGTTGATGTTAGAAAGGAAGGCCCCATCTGCACTATGCTTTAAAAGCAGTATCATACCACTTTGACCAGTCATGGCTTCCCCCAAAGAATCCTGGGGATTTTAGTGTGTTAACTGTTCTGGAAGTATGTAGGAGACAAATCCCTGTTCCTGGGAAGAAGAGTTGACTGATAAACCCCGCTGGGGATTGCAACTGAGAGTTGTTTGGAGGCCCTATTCCCCTCTCAGTACCAACAGAAAGCCTAGCATCTGGTTTTGGGCTATTGTTACATCCTTGGATAGTTTCTGAGGGTCTGCCTCCTGGGGTGGGGTGGGGCGACATTTCACAGTTGTCCCCTGACCCTCCAACTGCTGTTCTGCATGGGGTTGTGCCTCTGAATACCAGTTCCTGGGAAACATGGTTGGGAAGACTGTGGTGTTCTCAGGTTTGGCTTGTGGGTTTCCCAGGGGCATCTGGGTGGCCACTGTGAGAGCAGGATGCTGGCACAGGTGGGCCTTTGGCCTGATCCAGCAGCCCACTTCTTGCGTTCTTTTGAGATGAGGAGCTATAGTATATCCACTGTAACCTGCTGTCCAAATGGACAAGACAGGGGGCGGCCGCAGGTCCTTGCTGCCATTGTTACCCCCTTTGCTTTCTCTGGTGCTTGAGCAATGAACAGCTATGGAAGAAGGAGCAGCATCCTGCTCTCTCGCTCTGGATGGTGGGTTCAGTTGAGAGAGCAAAGGGAGGAGGAAAGGAGGAACCACCACAACTATAGGAAGCGGTGCTATAGAGATGGGGCATCAAAGGGCAGGGAAAGCCCATCAGGGAACTTCTTGCCAACCTCTGTTCAATTAAAAAAAAGCTCCATTTTGGATTCACACTTCCGTTTCCTGGCTTTTTCTGTTGCAGGAGTTATGATTAGACCACACGTTAGCAGCTCAGTCAACATTGCATTCAAACCCTCTGACGCCGATTCGTGGCAGAAATATGTGGATAACCTGCATGCGTTCCTACAAGGTGGGATTTCTGTTTTTTTTTGCGGGGGGGTTGTATATTACTCACACCCTGCCCCCCCAGCTCCATATAAATTAGCCAATCTTTTTTTTTAAAAAAATGTTTTCTATTGAAAGATTTTCCATAAGTAACAAAAGTACATTCAGTGTCTCTGTTTTTAAATTGTAAGAATCCTTCATACAGGTCAATTACAGTCAGTTTGAGACATTTTAGTTGCAGGCAATATGGGGTTGAGGGGGAAAGAGAAGTAGGGATAGAGAGACAGGAGGAAATAGAAAAAGAGGGAAAAGAAGGGGGAGGAAGAGGATAAATTAGCCAATCTGATGAAGTCAAACTGGGAAGAAGAATCAGTTAGTAATGACATTCAAGTCATGTGACTCAGCCAACCTGTAGGAATCTTATGTACCTGAAATATACTCAGAGTCGTCAACCCATTAGTAGTTCAGCGGGGCTTCGGCCAGTCGTTGAGCTGGGGGTGCTGTGCTGTGCTAGAAGGAATGTGGCAAGGCGGTACTCCCAATCCCCTTGTGTCATGCGGCGGAGGGTGTCCTTGGTGGTCCGCACCAGGTTGAACGGCGAGAAGCTGCTGTCGGTTGCCATTCTGAGTTCCTTGTGTCCCGGAGCTGAAGCCTGGATACACGGTGCGAGGCAGCGGTGCGGCAGGTGGCAGTGCTGCGGTGCTGTGTGTGGCAGTCAGCTCAGCGGGATCCCATCCTCGTCGCCAGTGAAATATACTCAGAGTCGCAAAGTGATTTCATGCTCTTTATTCAGCTCATAGTGGTGAGGAGGAATGGAAGTCCCCTCAAAGTATCTGCTTTATATACATTATTTACACAATGGGCTGCACATGATTGGCTAATTCCGGACTTCTCCTGTAAGCCAATCAGGTTGTGGATTCACTTCTATCTGGAGCTGGATAGGGTGGCTTCTGCCGAAAAATCATACTGCTGCATTGTTCTAGGACCAATCAGACTTCTGCATTCTAAATCCTATTGTTCTAGGACCAATCAGACTGCTGCATTTTGGATCCTATTCAACTCAGTACATAACAGTACCCACTGGCCCTGCCTACCACTGGCACGTGGCCTTTGGAAACAGAGGCAGATTTAGGGCAGCACAACTGGTTCACCCACCCTGGACGGCAAGCCATTAGGGCCCCACAGGGGATGCTGCAACAACAATGTAGGACAAGGCGGGAAGCAGGGGGTGCTGAAATTTGGCATTGCACAGGGTGCTGCTGAATTTTGAAATCCCAAATTCTGCCACTACTTGGAAGGATAACCAAGTGAATGTGGAGCCCTTTGGACCTTTCTGCCTCCTGTAGCAAGAGAAAATGTTGTGGTGAAAGGCATACGGAATATTAACGTTCTCTGTATTATTACCCTTAGATTATGATGACAAAGTTCAAGAAGAGAAGAACATTAAATGCAATGAAGGCAATTATTTCATCCAAGACGGTGAAGAAAGTGGTCTGAAAAAGGCTTGCCAATTCAAGCGATCCACATTAAATGCTTGTTCTGGGATAAATGATCCATCGTTTGGCTATTCAACAGGACAACCTTGCATCTTGCTGAAGATGAATAGAGTATGTTCCCTGGCTTACTTTTTATTTCTTTTTATGTATCCTGGAATGAGAGAGGTGTGTGCTCACATACATGTGGTTAATGAAGAAACACAAGAATAGCCTTGCTAGTCAGAAAAATAAGTCTTTTGAAATGGCATGCTGTTTGCAGTGGTGGCCAGTTTTTGTGCAGATCAAGATGACAGCTGCCTCCTAGAATATGCATGTTTCTGACCATGCAGGTTTCATTTAACTCTCACAGTTCATGGTTGTGTTAGTGCACTATCCTCTTAGTGTAGGGATGGGGCTCCTGTGGCTATGTAGATGATTCTGGACTACAGCTTCCATCATTCCTGACCATTGGCCATGCTGATTGGGGCTGATGGGAGTTGGAGTTACGGTAACTAACGACACTATTGGTTCCCAACCCCCCTCTTAGTGATTAAAAACAACTGTTGTCTCATATCTGCTTATTTGCTTTGAATCATAGCACAGTAAATTTGTGTGAGAGGTGCAACATATTTCATTTAAAATGCTTCTAATTTTTGGTAAGAAGTGTAGAGAAGGAACATTACTCTTTGCTGGGCTCCTGTTTTATTACACTGATTTAAATGAATGTACATTATGTGATCCTGACACATAGTGGTTCCTAATGTTGCTTTCATAAGCTTGCCTGTTCTGGACATTTTACTGAAACCATTGGATTTGCTTCCCAGTAAATGCACTTTGGAGGAGGGCATTAGGCTGTCATGGATCTACATCACAATTTGTTGCAGGGAATTTAAAAAGAAAGAAATCTTTTTAGTCACACATTTCTGATGAACAGATTTTTTTTTTAAATCAACCAGCTGATTAAAATGTGTTATACTGGGTGTTATACTAGGGCTGTTACTTCACTGAATGCACACTAGGATTCTCAGGTTCCTGTGTGTTGTGTTGACTGCTCAATAGCCAAAAATACTTCTTGGACTGGTTTGCATGTAATGCTAAACCATGACTAAGTGTTATGTGTAAACCCTACCTAGCAGCTTAACCAATCTGATACCATGGTTTGTTGATGGCTAACAAACCTTGGTTTGTTATAACTATGGCTTGGCGTTTTGTGTAAACCCTACACCCTTCCTTAACCATGATTTGTTTGCCCACATGGTTCCAGGTGGCCACTAAACTATAAAGGCATGAGGTGAAAACAACTGGAAAACATAAAAAACGTTAGAGAAAAGACCCATCCTTTGTTTTATTGTCTGGGAGACAACTCATGGTTTGCCAAACAAACTATGGAATACTTTATGTGCGAACCAAGGCAGTGTATTACAGATGTGTATCCTCCTGTGCTTTGCAGATCTGCTGGAACCATATAGCAAAATAGGGCTTTGTCTTAATCATAGGCTACCTTTTTCGTTTTTAATTCAAAGATAATTAAAAATACTGTCTTTTGTCATAGATTGTAGGTTATAAGCCTGGTTATGGGAATCCAGTGACCGTGAGCTGCAATGTGCACGTGAGTCCTTTTCCACCTGATTGTATTGCTTATTGCATGGCTGGCATCAGCACCATGAATCCATACTGTATCTTACTCGTGCCCTTATTTTTGTTAATGCAGAAAGGTGATGCGGCGGATATCAAGACAGTGGGTTTCTTCCCATCTTCAACATTTGATCACATGTACTTCCCTTACTACGGCAAGCACACACATGTAAGTAGAAATGCAGCTGTTGGGCAAGCGTGCCTTTCACTTGCCTGGCTTTAGCAGTTTGCCGGGTAGCAGAGAATAAGAAGAGCAGTTTTTAAACAGAAGAGGAGAAAGAGGTCCAAAGTAGGCAGTGGGTAATTAGAGTTCTGAGATAGCAGAACGGATCGCACCAGAATGCAGTGGGTGGTGGGTCTCATTTTTTAAAATGTTTCCACTTAATGGAAGTGTAGCACAACTTCTTCCTGATGTGCTAGAGACCATTTGGGGGTGCAGGGCTGAGGACAGGGATTCTTTATTTAATGTGGGGAAAACATTTAGCAGTGGCATACCCCTCTGTATTCTGAAATGGCACAGTTTACAGATGTGTTCAGTTGTAAGTCTAGACAAGGTCCTAATCTCCTGCAGTTGAATGTGTAAACTGACACCATTGTGACACATTGTAGTTGGGAGGATGTGCCAAAGTCTGTGACTTGTGTGCATGGTAGATATATATTAAAAACTTAGAAAGGGGGCAGCGTTCTGGGAAAAACTGACTTTGGTAATCACACCCACCCTTGAACCCAATACGCAATTTTTGCATTAGGTGCAGTTCCTGGAACGTAATCCCCACATAAGTTGTGGGCTTATTGTAAAGCAGGGTATCTTAGGGAGGGTGTAGGGCAGGCCAGGTGACACCTACACCTCTGTCCTCCAACACCTCACTGCTCTTTGCCATTCTCCAGCATCTGCCGCCTGAGCCATATGCTTCCCTCTGTCTAACGTTGGGACAGGCCATGCAGTATACGCAATGAAGTATCTAATGCACTCATTCCTTTAGTGTAAGGATGTATACTTACACAATGGAACTTTCTTCCTTCTCCCCACCCCCTACACACCCCACACCACCCCAGATCTGCTTCAGTCTATTGCACAACGGTAAATCCTTGTGCTAATAGATTGAGTGCATTAAATTCCACTTTGTGTATACCTTGGAAGTTGAACGGAATCTGTTCCGGAAGTCCATTTGACTTCCAAAATGTTCAGAAACCAAAGTGTAGCTTCTGATTAGCTGCAGGAAGCTCCTGAAGCCAATCGGAAGCCGCAGAAGCCCGGTTGGACATTCGGCTTCCAAAAATAGTTCACAAACCGGAAGAGTCACTTCTGGGTTTGCAGCGTTCAGGAGCCAAAACATTCGAGAACTAATCTATTCAAAAACCAATGTATGACTGTACCTGTATCTGGCTCACGTGACATATATATTGGATTCAAGCCACAGAGCACTTCAGCTGACTTGCCCCCTGTTTATGTTTTAGCCCAATCACTCCCCACTGAGCTATTCTGAGCCACCACTGGACATTCCTATTTCTGTCATCTGCTTATATTTTTTTCCAGGTAAATTATACACAACCATTGGTGGGCATTCATTTTTCGGACGTGGCAAAGGACAAAGAGATAAATGTTCAGTGCCAACTGAACGGCAAGGGTATCATCAACAACTTCAACAGTGACCGGTTTCTGGGGCGAGTAGTCTTCATGCTGAAAATCACAACATAGGCCAGAGCAGCATTTGCTATCGCTCTTCCAATGGCAAGCAAATCTTTCTCACCATGGAGGAGGGAAAAGAAGAAGAAATAGGCCATTCACACACACTAGGAAAATTCAAACCTGATTTGGGGGGGTTATTTGGCTTTCATAGCAAACAAAAATAAATATGGATAACTCAAATCTAAATCTAAGTATAGATGACATATTTTAAAACATCCATCCTACGAGCAAATGAACACATGTCATGTTGGAAAACTTTTATTAAAACATAAACACACACAATGTATTTATATTAGATTTTTCACTGGCACATCAACAAGTGTGGTATTTGGTATGAAGCAGGCAATTTGGACTCTAAAAAGAACCATTGCTATTGTCACTCACCCCCACCCTCACTGGGCCCAGGCAGATGCAAATCAGCTGCTCATCAATTAACAAACACCCCAAGGTTAATATGTTGTATGTGCACTTGAACTTGAGCAAGGGAGTCTGGAGATTATTAAACCCCGGAAATCTCCTCTCTGAATAGTTGTGTGTGTATTAGATTAAAAAGGAACCTGCTCCAAAACTCGCTGCTCAGATGGAATATTCCATGTCCACATCTCCTCTGTTTGAGGTAGGCAGTTCACAGACACACCAATTTAGAAGTTAGAAAGTATAAATGTCATGTTGATGACTATTGGCCTATCTACTGAGACTTCCTGGCTCTGATCTAGAACAGGGGAAATACAGCGTGTTGGTTGCCTTTTGCTTTTCAAGCTCAGTTCTAAGTAGTGACAATGACCTCTAAACAGCCCTGGGCCCACCCTAGCCAAGAGATCATTTCCACCCCTGAATTTGCCTATAGAGAGAATGCTCTCATTTAGCTTAGTGTTTATGTGCACTGTAAACACAAAGTGTACATAGAAATAAATTACCTGGGTCTGCCCCTTGGCTCTGGTGTTCCCATCCTCTGACAGCTCATTGTAGCCCAAACCAACATGCTTTCTGTTAGTGCTGTAACACTGATTTTTTTTATCCATTTTGGCTGTGAGCAGCAAGGGCCAGGGCCAGGTGGTGGATTTAATCAGTGTAACTGGGAGTTTTGTTATGAATGTATTTTCACTTCGACCCCACACTCTTTGGAAAGGGTGGACTATAAATCAAAATGAATTAGTAAAAATCTTCATAATGTGCACTGACCCCATTTGTCTCTTTATTTGTGCAGCATTTCAGACTGGGAGACTAAGGGGGGGGGGAGTTGCCATCAGAACATGCATCAAAGGTTGGTGTGGGATTGGGCTATGTTAACATGCATGCACAACACTTAACTTGAACTTGGAAAAGCGCATTCCAAGTTACACGTTTGTGCTCCAAGAATTATTTAACACAAAGTCAAGTTAGACAACCATGGTTGACTTTATTGTTTAGCACAGACATACGTCCATCTTCGTTATCACTTGTCATACATACTATGACAACATTTAAAGTGTTGGCTTGTTTTTAACACCAGAAGAAACCTAAAGTAGCTTTTAACAATTCAAAATACCATTGAGGGATATGCCATGCCTTCATGTTAAGCCTTAGGGCATTTCAATTGAGTAGAGCTGGGTGTGTGCTGCACAATCCAGCTTGGGTACCACCTCATGCAATCATGAAGAAAATGGGCTAGGATGGGCTGCTGTGCGAAGCAGCAGGGGCAGACTTTGGTAATCTTTCATAATGTGGTGCCCTGTGCAAGGCCAAAATCTGGCATCTCCAAATGGATCTTATCAATTTTGCACACACACACAGCTCTGCCCTGCATGGAGAAATCACCTGCACTGCCCTAAATCCAGCACTGGGAACACTTTTGTGAGAGCCCCAGTCACCAGAAAGAAAACTGTGCAATGGAAATGGCATCATGAAGAAGGGGAGTAAAGTAGTGAGTCAGTAAGTGAATGAATGAATGAACACGGACAAAGCAACTGAGCCCCTACATTCTGGTGCTAAGTCACAACATAGCAAGAGCCTGTGTCCTTTCAGATCACTGCATAGCGTGCTTCCCCTTCCTATCCCTCACATTCATCTGGAAGCAAAAGTACATACCCATTCACTTCTGTCAGCAATGGGAAACCTCCAGCCCATGAGCTTAATCTGGTCCGTCAGGTCAACCCATATGGCCTGTGAGACCATTTTGGCCCAAGCCACACACACACATACACAACTTGATGTTATGTAAAGTCGGGTTTGCAAGCACCGCTGTGACTGTTGAGTGCATACATCACAATCAGATGATGTCTGGCACTTGCAAAGTGCTGTGTCTTTGCCCATGTGGTATTATTTCAAACTGTGCAAGGAAAAGAAAACATGTCAGTTGATGGACTCACACCCACTTGTCAAATTTGGCCCAAGGGGTGTAGTGGGAAGAGGTAAAGATTTGGCCTGCCAGCCAGATGCATTTCCCCATTCCTGACTTAGGTAACCAGCCAGGGCAAAAACAGATGGATCAGCTCTCTCAGCAAATCCATCTGCAAGGATAACTTCCAGCATATACATTCCAGGTCTTTGTCAGGGATACAAGAGAGCAGCTGTGAGTCATGTGGTACCACTCACAGCACCTTGCACTTCTGCCTGATTTTATTATTGTGAACTGCTCCGAGTATCCTTGGGAATGAAAAATGACATACCAGTATAATAAATCAAGGTGTATTTACATTTGAAGAAGGCTCTTCACATTACCTAAAGCCTGGGATGAGGACAGTATGACTGTTCAAATGCTGGTTGACTCCCAATTCCCACCCAACAAGGCCAATGGTTGGGGCTGATGGGAGTTTTATTCCAGCAGGACTACAGATTCCTCCCCAACCCTATGGCATAGTGAAATGCCTACAAAAATAACCATCTGTAATGGGATCTCTAGCCAGGCAGCCAAGATTCTTCAGGCATACATGTTTGGTGACTATCCTATGTTTTATGTGTCTTATGCAAACCTACTTATAAGTAAGTCTCACTGGCCTCAACAAGACTTACCTGCTTATACATCTCCAGAATAAGTAGCAAACTTCCATGGGCATTCACATTTTGCCTGTAATAGGTAGTACCTTGGTAAATGAAGTATTTTGGACCTACCCAAAGCTAAGCTTCTGTGCTGTAAGTAATTGTACTGTGGGAGAAATAACCCACCTGTCCAGTAAGCTTGTTTGACCTTTTCATTCTCTTTGAACAGGCATGTCTCCTTCCATGCAGCTTTGGTGTCAGAAGTAGTTTGATATGTGGGGTGACGTGGTTAAGGGGTGAGGCTCTTGCTCCAGAAATTCAAGTCCAAAGCTCCCGTGGGTGCATGGCAATTTGGGCCTTGTGCAAACTACTTGGGAACTTGTGGCCTTCCTGATGTTGCTGGACTACAACTCCCAGCATCCCAAATCATGGGCCAGCAGTTGGCCCAATAGCAGCTGGAAGTTCCCAGTCCCTGGAGAAGACACGGGGAAGTGGTAGAGCATCTGTTTTGCATGCAGTAGGTCCCAGAATCTCAAGGTAGGGTCTGGGAGAAACCCATATCTGAAACCCTGGAGAACTGTTGCCAGTCAGACAATACTAGATAGAATTTTGAGCTGTCTCGGTATCAGGCCGCTTCCTATGTTCCTACTTTGCTAGATGACCAAATAGCATAGTCTGCTATAAGGCAGCTGATTTACTTTCATCAACTAAGCCTGTTGCTTACAACTTGCATCATCCTCAATTATCCGCCAAACGTTGGAATCCAATAGCACCTTGGAGGGTCACAGTTTCCCTACCCATGTACGAAGTGGCCACAGAAATTAAAGTTACAATCGATCTTTAACCAGAACCTCACTCCCACAAATGTTGAAAACCTTTAAGGGGAAAAGCCGTGTCTCAGCAGTACAACATCTGCATTAAATGCAATAAGTCTCTGGTTAAATCCAAGGCATCTCCAGGTAGGGCTGGTTAATTCTCCTACCTGAAATCCTGGAATGCTGGTGGTGGTCAGTGTAGACAGTATCAGGCAGTGCTTTTTTCTGGGGGTACACAGGGGTACACATACCCCTAAACATTTTGTGAATCTAAGTTTGGCCTCATTGAGGGGCAGTATTTCAATATGAGTAGGAAAATGAGAGTACCAAAAAACATTTTTTTAGGGGGGAAAAGCACTGTTATCAGGCCAGATCAGGGTGGTTCAATGCATAGACTGAGGGCTGCCTGTGGCCCTTGGAACCTTTTTGGTGGCCCTCAGCAACATTTGACACCTCATCCCCAGCCCTCCTGCTGCCTTCCCAAAGCTTGGTAAATGAGGCACTGGGCTTAGGGAAGGAGGCTTGAGGGCTCTACAGGGTCCTAGAGTCCTTCATCCTCCTTCTCAAAGCCTATTTAGTGCTTTCGCAGCTTTGAGAAGAAGGTGGAAGGGCTCTGGGACCTGCCCAAAGCCTTCCCAAAGCCCAGCCCCTTGCTTATCTGGCTTTGGGAAGGCAGAATGAAGGCTGGGTGCATGTGTCAAATTTTGGCCTCACTCCCCTTCCTGTGCAAGGCAGTATACAGCCCGTGGGTTCCATGTCGAAAACTCTTGCAGCCCACTTGGTATGAAAAGTTTGACCGCCCACAGTCTTGGTATAAAGAAACTTCCTATGACATTTGCTGCTGCTCCCTAAAGCTGCAAACGCCCCCTTAAAGTTTGCTAACTGTTTCGATACCCACACAATAACTAGAATCCAGGAAATGCAAATCGGAAGCGTAAGCTGAAGAGGGATGAGATTTGTTTCCAACACTTCTTTCTTCAGAAATCAGTCTTGTTTTCAAGTGGTGAAGGGGAGTCCAAAAAAAGATTCTCAAAGTAGGCAGCAGCCTCAGTCAGCAGTTCCTACCTCCTGTTGTATGCACAAATTATATTTACCTTGCTTGTGTGTGTTTTCCTTCTTCTTTTCTTTTACTGTAAGAAAACCATGAGCTCGAAAGTCTGTTAAGGGTACGGGGCGAGCGGAAACAGAAAGGAAGAAAAGCAGAAGTAGCAGCAGCAGCAGCAGCAGCAGCACATAACAGGGTTATACAGCTTGGTAGCCACTGTCACTTTTCTGCCTTCCGATCATATAAAAGACAAAGGCAAAAACAATAAGGAGTCCGATGACCACACCCACCACAATGGGGATGATAAAGAGGAAATCAGAACTGGTACATTCTTCAGCTGTAGGAAGACAAGATTGAAAAAGAGAGGAGGGAGAGGGAGAACACAGAGCGAGGGACAGGAAGTTAGTGAAGAGAGCAAGCATCTGAGCACAAATTAGCAAAAGCACAAGTGACATAGTTGAAACTCTTATTTCCTAACGTAGGCCCCATCTACACTACACATTTAAAGCGGCATCTTGTCAGTTTAAACAGCCATAGAGATCGTCCACCCCCCCCAAAAAAAAAAACACATTCTGGGAGCTGTAGTTTGCTAAGGGTGTTCAGTGTTTATAGGATGTCCTGTTCCCCCTAATGCAGGATGTGGGTGGTGCTGTGGGTTAAACCACAGAGCCTAGGACTTGCCGATCAGAAGGTTGGCGGTTCAAATCCCCGTGACGGGGTGAGCTCCTGTTGCTCGGTCCCTGCTCCTGCCAACCTAGCAGTTCGAAAGCACGTCAAAGTGCAAGTAGATAAATAGGTACTGCTCCGGCGGGAAGGTAAACGGCGTTTCTGTGCGCTGCTCTGGTTCGCCAGAAGCGGCTTGGTCATGCTGGCCACATGACCCAGAAGCTGTACACCGGCTCCCTCGGCCAATAAAGTGAGATGAGCGCTGCAACCCCAGACTCAGTCACGACTGGACCTAGGTCAGGGGTTCCTTTACCTTTATTCCCCCGAACAGGCCTACAATGACCAGAGTAGTTTAACAGTCAAAAGGCTTCCTACGAGGGAAATCTGCGAATTCTGGCTGAGAAGAATTGGGGTCTCCTAACAATTCTCAGCACCCTTAACAAACTACACTTCCCAGGATTCTTGGGTGGGGGGAGGGGAGGAAGCCATGCCTGTTTAAAATGGTATGCTGTTGCTTTAAATCTATAGTGCAGGTGGGGCCCAAGTTTGTGATTTCTTTTCTCTGGCCAGCCACCTTTGAAATTTTGGAACATCTACAGTGCTTGGTGTGTAAAACAGAACCAGTGAAACTTGCACCAAGGTGCCCACTGGCTAGACTCACAGGGATGTCCGGAAAGCCAAGAGATGACCTTAGGATTTGCCTGTTTTATTTATTTGTTGCATTTCTAACCCAAGGATCCCAAGGTGGCGCACATCTTTCTCCTTCATCCCTCCATTTTACCCTCACAACCTCCCAGTGAGAAAAGGTTAAGCTGAGAGATGGCGACAGGCCCAAGGCCACCCAGGGAGTTCCATGGCTTGTGTGGGGATTTGAACTCTAGCCTCAAATGTCCTGGCACAACCACTACAGTACGGTGGCTCTAAATAGAAATATTTGCCAGTTTTATAGGAAAGCACACAGCTAAAGAAAAGCAAAAAACCCCACACCTGAAGTCTAGATTTAGATTAAATATGTAGTTCAGTCTCTTTTCCTCATCACTACAGGACACCCCATTGCCTCACTCCTGATAAATAGACTCCAGAATGTGATACGTGCAAGTCACTTTAGCATTATGATCAGTGAAGTGTTAAAGCTCAGCTCTGAATGCTTTTGCAGTTAGCCCAGATTTTCTTCACTTTGTTTGCAGTGGCTTCCACGCTCTAGGAGAAGGAGCAGATTTCCTTTGACCTCATTCTTAGAACTTGTGACTGGGTTTAGGAGCAGAGCTAGCCGTCCTATGAGACAAGAGTGAGGCTGCTGCCTCTGCGGATAAATGCAGGGAGTGGGCAGGGCAATGTCTGCCAAGCACTCCCTCAGCCAGGCGGCTGACCTCAGCCGCAGTGGAGTACATTCTGCTGCCAGTAGGTAGGATTGAACTGCTTTTGTACACATAATAGGGAAGAGATGTCACTTCGTTCTTTAGCCACAGGCAGCAAATTGTCTTGGACTGGTCCTGGTTAGGAACCAGAGGGTTTCAGCCTCACACAGGATCTTAGCATGTTTTAAAAGGGAAATCTCCCCCAATTGTCCATGCATCACTTAGGTTGCAGTCCTAAGCATCATTACTAGGGAGTACATCCCACTGAACTCAGTAGAACTCATTAAGTAAACATAATTATAATTGGATTGTGAATTGCTGTTAGCTGTTAGGTATGTAGTGTTGCTTTCAGCATGAGATCAATGACATCCACACCTTTTAGAAAGCATGGCTTCCACCAAAGAATCCTGTTAACTGTAGATTACCTACCCCACAAAGCTACAATTCCCAGTACCCTTAACAGACTGCATTTCCCATGATTCATCAGGGGAAGCCATGTGCTCTAGATATACGGTGTAGATGTGACTCAAATATTTTCCGTAAACAGCAGGGCCAACGGCAGGGAGATAACAGAAGTTTGTGCTACAGAAAGGAGAGTAACTCTCTACATTTATCCATGAGTTACAATAAACTGAAGACTTAGGACCATCCTGCAGAAACAGCAGGAAATACTGTATTAGGCAAAGAGGAATTTTAAAACAGAAAGTAAGGAGGCAAAGAGAACAAAATGGTCAATCGTTGGCTGCACAAGGAACAAGTTATTAAATTTTCTCAGCATGTACTTTATTATTATTATTATTTACATTTCTGTACTGTCCTTCATCCAAAGATCGCAGGGCGGTTTACAATATAAAAACACAAAAAATGCATACCATAATAACAAAAATGATAATCCCATGCACAGTTTAAAAGTTCATACATTGTTTACTAAGAGTTCTCTGCAGGCAGATGTGCAGGAAAAGGTGGCAGGAATAATATACCTGTCTAGTTGTGTTGAAACAGCTTTGCAAATAGCCACTAGCCCATGATGGGTTGAAGTCTCCTCCAGGATGCCAGATAGCAAATCTCAATGGAAGTTACTTCATTTTAAGTAATTAATCCATGCAACAGATATGCTAACACAGGTACATGGCAGCAAAATAACTAGTCTGTTTTGGGGTTAATAACTTTTTTTTTTTTTGGCCAGGCTGTACTGACTCACCCCCCAAAGGTCTAAACTCTGTTAAAGCAACTTATTGTAACTTGCTTAATTCGCAAAATCCCAGCATCATCCCAGCCTCAAAAAAGTCTGATGCTGGTGCCTTGAAATTGGGAACTGACCTCTAGCCTGAGCCAGGAAGTTCCCTTATCTCTACACAAACAAGACAGGAGAAATATGGCATCTCAAACTCCATCTGTGTATGAACTGCAAGGCCACTACTGCCTGTCATGATGATGTTTGCCTCAAGGAAAGAACAAGATAGAGCATGAGATAGGCTCTGTGCCCTGTTCTCCTTTTGCAGAGTTGATGGGAAAGCTAAAATATTATTATGATTACTTATTGCATTACTTCCTTTCTTCAGAGAAGGTGACACCAAGTGACCCAAAAATTAAAACCAAAACATAAAAACCAGAATAAAACTAAAACCCAAACAGCACATCTGTAATATAAATAAAAGGGCAGGTATAAGTAACTCAACACCCCCCCCCAATAAAAAGACAAGCAAAAAGAGACCACCATAGAAATACCCAATACCCTCCACATTTAACGATTGAAAGCTTGGGTGAATAGGCATGCCTGATGCCTGAAAATGCATAATAATGGCATCAGGCATGCCTCATGGGGAAAGCATTACACAAACAGGGAGCCACCACTCAAAAGGCCTATACTTGTTTTGCCACTTTCTGCACATGGAGAAGGGTCTCAGATGAAAAATGCAGGCTATGCGGTGGCTTCTGTGGGGAGGAGAGGCAGTCTCTAAGGCATTGGGGGTCAAGAACTGCATAAGGCTTTACATAGGTTAAAGCCAGCACTTTAAATTGAGCCTGGAAACTAACTGACAGCCAGCAGAGTTGTGCCAGAATTGGCATCTTATGCTTGGACTCCCTTAAACAGGTGCGCAATCTTGCTGCGCAATTCTGCACCAACTGCAGGTCCCAAGCAGTCTTCAAAGGCAGCCCCACATGTAACAAGCTTCAGTAATCTAACCTGGAGTTTAACAGCACGTAGGCAACAGAATGTCAACACTTTAAATAGCAAGAGGCTTGGATTTCAGAAGCAGCCTTGGGGAAGATTTTCAAGGAAGCCTCTAGAAGAAGAGTCAGATAATAATCATAAGGCTTCGCCCAGCTCCCCTGCTGCTTGAATAATAAGGCAAGTCAGTTTATTATCATAACATTTTCAACTTCCAGAATATTACAACATCCTCATAAACATTTTTTTTTGTTTTTGTTATTACAGGAAGTCCTTAAACAAAGTTAAGGATCCTGACATACTTTCTTTCCATGTGCGGTACTGAAACATAGCTATGATGACCCAAAGGCTATATTGCCTTATAGCAGGAAGGGGAAGCTATGGCCTTCCAGATATTGTTGGAGTCTAACTCCCATCATAGCCAAAGGTCAGATGGCAATCGTACTCCAGCATCATCCATCTGGACGGCTACAGGTTTCCCATCTCTGCTTTACATAATTGAATGTTTCTTTCAGTAACAGTGTTCTAAAAGGGTATCATCATTTTTATTTAAAAGCATATATTCTGTTCTTCTGCCCCAGGAAGGGACGTCAAGGCAGCTATTTTAGTAAACAGGGCACAAGATGAAAAGCCAATTCTGCCAAAATGATAGGCAGTGTATTACATGCACAATGACTCTATAAACACAGTTATTTAACACAACCCACAGCAAGACAACTGGTAGTCGTTCACAAACATTAGAATGAGGCTACAGCGAGTGCCCTATTTTATATAATGCTGGCTGGCGCAACCAGAGTAATGTTTGGACTATTACTATTTTTTTAGTAACAGGGTATAAGTCACTTCTGAAAAGTAGAAAACTCAAAATGCTCAATTAATGGCAGAGGGACCCAATAATGCAAAATATTTACTTCACAAAATCAGGAGGTAAATGGCTTAAGACCTTTTTAATACACATCACTCAAGAAGCCCCATAATGAGTCCACAACATTTCATTCATCAGATTGTCACCTGAGCTTTAAAATACGCTCAAGACCTGTTTGCATGTGTTTTAAACTGTTGTAAAGTTTGGTTTCCTGCACAGCCAGCCTTGTGTCCGTTTGCAAACTACGGCATGCAGGAAATAAGTATTAGCTTTGCATCAGGTCTGAGAGGACAAGACATCTGAGGTGGCTTTGTGCCATCATGGTATTTGGCACTGCAATAATTTGTTTTTTGGAAAAAAATATAATTGGCTTAAGCTGGCCTATCCACATTCAAAACAAGTCACTTCACACTTAATTATTATGAGCATGCAGTAGGCTTGTCTCTCTGAACAACATCTGTGTGACAACAGAACACTCTTCTGGTGCAAATCACTCCTCAGCGGGTTGGAAGTGGAAGTGCTCAGCCCAAACTGCACTCCGCTTTTAGAGCTGCTCATAGCCAGCATTATGACGAGTTTTGCGGCCGACAAAATAACCCATAAGAACGAGAGCAATTAATCCTGCCAGACATGCTCCCACCATAATGGGCACAAAGAAGTAGTCCACCTCTGGGATGCAATCTTCAGCTGGATGGAGAAAGGGTAACAGGAATGTTAAGCAATTGAGAGGTCCCATTTGGATGACAAAGTAATTCTGCCCCCTTCCCATTTGCGGCATGTGTGGGCATGCAAGCACCCAAGATGCCTTCTCAGTTGACACTCCTCCAGATGCACTATCTCCAGCCCACCAAATAGCCTTTTGGTGGCTGGGGGGGGGGGGGGCAAGGCACAACTGTGATGGGAAGGAGGGATTGTGTTGGGGAGGATGACATACTGGGATATTTATCCCCACCAGTCATATTCCCGGCATAAACCCCATTCCTCCCTGAGTAGCTATCAGCAGCAGGTTATAACCCAAACCCAAAGCTTTTCTTTCCCCCCCACCCACCCCACTGTGTGTACATGGTCTCACTGCTGGGCCCAAGGCGCAAAAAGGTTCGGTATCAAAGTGAACTATTCTGCAATGCATTTCCACCATGGATATCGAAACAAAGGAGAACCTTACTGGGACAAAAACTGTTTTCTGTTGCTCAGGACCCTGTTTCCATAAATAGTGAGCTAGATGTTTTCTGGGAAGGCCAAAACCAGGGCCTTTTGCTTTTGCAAAAATAATTTCCTGGGCTAACCCTGGCCTTCTGTGGTCCTCATCACTCCCCAAAAGTCGTAACTTTAGCTGAAGGTAGCATACTAACACGAAACATCTCTAGGGCTATTAGAAATGTGTGCAGCTTTCTTGCATACAAAATGCCAAGAATTTGGTGGAATGTTAGGGTATCATTACAGACCACGAAATTGGGCCCAAATCTACCCAAACATGGAGGCTCAGAGAGCCCATTTTATGAGGTACAAATTCAGGAAATCTGCAAAATTCCTCCACTTCGCTCAGGAGTTACTGAATTAGGATGTCACAGAGTTTACCCGCTACAGGAAATACTACGATACCAAACATAGAAATAGTTTACCCATTTTATAGTACAGATTGTGTGTCTCCAGCTGCAGAAAATACAAAGTTTATTTACAGATGCAGTCCTTCCCACCAACAGTAGGAACTTGGAAGCGCTATTTCCTTCTTCCAAATGCATATGACAATATAGTCTTGCAAACATTCTCTTTCCCTAACTGTCCAATCTTTTAGCTATCCAGCAACTGTTGGGGTGCTGGGCTATGCCCCTCCAGATGTTGGACAACTCCCATCAGCATGAGAGCTAGCTTTCACCAACAGCTGGAGGATCAAAAACTCCCTGTCCCTGCTATGACATTATTGGGATTGTGACTGTAAAAATGAGCAGACTGTAAAAATGAGCAGATAATTCTGCTGACCCAAGAAGCAACGCCTACGTATACTTAAAAAAACACCCTTTTTATACTGGACATGTATTACAAGCATAGGAGTGCACTAGTTCACTTTCAGAGGGCCTGTGATTTTCTATAGCTAGCTTAACACAACTGAAAGGAGCTTCTCTTACTACTACTATGCACGTTTCCAGGATCTGCAGCCTGATCCCAGCCATGCTGATTTGAAAGCCTTGCCTCTACTTCAGCGATACTTCAAGCACAAGGTCAGACAGCTCAGCCTTAAGCCCATTCAGGCAGGAGATGAACCAATCACCCTTCAGATGTTCGGTTTCTGGGCTCTCACTACCCTCTTCCATGGCCATTAACCACAATGGCCAGGGCTTTTGGAAGCTGCAGTCCAATAGCATACGGAAGAGCGCAGGTAGCCCATGCCTGATTTAAACCATGCACATCTTATGGCAAGGCTAACGATTGTCCTAATGCTACTCTCTAGGGATGTGGCTGCCCTGAAAGTGTCCTAACAGCAGCCCAAATGAGTGCCCAGATACAGACATGTACAGAAGGTACATGTGTACCTTCCCAGATACCACCTAGTCTAAGGGGGTTTCAGGGTAGTTTTGAAGGACATCAGCCAGTTTATACACCTGATGCCTTCTAGTCCAAGCCAATGATAGGAAGGACTTGGCCCCACATTCCAATCCTCCACACATAAGGCACCTTGGCCATGCTAGCTGCAAGCCACCATTTTATACAATGCAACTGATAAATAGTACAAGCACACCCTAATTGAGTGAATCAAGCTGCCCTGATATATACTACCTGGACACTGTAATATGGGTCCAACTATTAATGCTGCAAATTCTATGCCCAAGTGAGAGCTTTCAGAACATGTGAGCATGCAGGGTTCAGCTATCAACATGGTTTTCCCAGCTCTTCCTGTTTCTCTTCAGATAGGATAAAAATATGGTATTAAAGACATCTAAGTGTATAAAGAGGATTTATGGAGAGGCAGAATCTAGGCAATATTATAGTCTGCACTGGAATGAATCTTAGGAGTCTAATCCTAACCACAGTCCAGTCTTGCGTAGCTTACATATTTAAACCCTGCAGGATTGCAAAAGCTGCATGTAAGTGTGTCCTGCTGGATGAGCTCAAGGTCCAACTTGCCCAGGATTATTTACTCTGTCTGGTCTACTTAGTCTACCTTTTATCCATCTCTGCTTTTAGAGCCAACTTTTGGACTTGCAATCATATTAGTTAAAAATAGCAAGGAAGGATTTGCCAGGCCCACAGAACATGGGGAGTGGAGGTTTAACCTTTTCCTCTCATGCCATGGTCCTGATGTCCCCACTCTGTTATTTTTAACTGATGCACCAGCCCTCGCAGGGAAGTCTGCCCTGGTGCCAACAGAGGCTTTTCTGTCCAGACCAGGAGCAACTTTTTAGGGTTCTTAAATTTCTCAGGATTGCATCAGGGAGGAAAAGTTTTAAACACCCCCATCTTCTGTGATCCTCATATGCTTTCCCCTGCCCTCACAAGCTTTTGCTATTTTTAACTGCAAGTGATGAGTTGATGTCGTCTGGCTCAGCCCTTGCAGCAGTAGCTTTCAAACTGTGTTCCAGGAAAATGGAGAAAGAGGCGACCGTGGAGTTTCAAAAAATGGAGATAAGACAAGGGACAAAACATTCCTGAGAGACAGTTTCCCCAGCACTACAGATCATCCTCTACGCTGTGCAAAGCAGACACAGGATGCATTATAGGGTGCAGTCGAAAGAGAGTGGACAGCAGCCCCTCACTCCAATCTGTGGGTATACTAGGACTTCTGTAGGGTTTCCATGATAGATGCACCAATAATTCAATCAGCAGGTAAGTTACCTGGAAGCAGCCATCTGGAAAACCAAAGCTTTATAGTAACACATAATCTACTGTCCAACCTTAGAGAGAAGGCAAAAGTGATTGAGGAGATTTTCCAGAAAAGCTTTTCAATCAAGCAATGTGACCAAGCTTCCTTAGGAACATAAGATTCTTTATTAAAGCATTTTGTGCACAGACAATCAAGTCCTTACGTAGAAATACAATTATATAAGAAAGACAGTGGCTTCAACAGATTAAAGCAGACATTAAAGTTTCAGGTGTTTTAACACAAACCAGTCACTTTTAAGCTGTACAGATTTTAAGTAGAAAAGCTCGTGTGCTTAGCAGAAGCATTTCTATACCTTCAAGATGAAGGTGTGCACTTTGCTTAGCTTTCCAGGACACATTTTTGCCATCATTTCTGACCCTCTGCGTCTGGTCTAAATCTGTTATGGCATATGTGCAATGACAAATTGCTATGACAAATTCAGTAAGCTGGTACATGTTAACACAAACACACATGCAAAAATCATCAAATTGCCAAGCCAAGGAAAGACTTTTCTAGCAGACAGCTCACAAGAGTGATTTAAGCAAGTTGATTTATGTTTGGAGGAGGAAACACAAGCAGATAAATGGGGGGGGGGGGATTGCCACCTTGTTCTCTTCATTCTTAACATAATGAGCCACGAGGGCTAAAGGGCCACAGTGAATTAATCCTTGATTTAAGGGGAATCCTACTCTTACTCATCTAGGCTAGAGGATTCCAAACTGAGGTGGTCCTGAACAGGCACAATTTAAACTCTCAGAACAGATGGTTCACTTTTGGAGGGCACTCTTCATATTTAGAGAATCAATTGTTGCAGAAACTCTACATATTTCAGTGGTCTTTTATGTAACTAAATCTCTTACTGAAAACTTGAGTAGTACATCGTACACCAAAGTCATTTGCTGCAAAATGTAGAGCAGAAATTTATTTTTGATCACGTTTTCTCACCCTGCCCATGGCAGTATACTTCAGGTAGCAGCTTGCCCCAAATGTAGTGATAATCATGAATCTTATTTTTTTAATATCCAAGGTTGTATAACCAAGAACATAGTTTTCATTTTAGCACACAAGTAAGTATAAACAGACTTTTAACAGGTTCAAGCCAGTATCAATGGCTGCAATGGAACCAAAAGACTTTTAACAGCAAGCCCAGTTATTTGCTGTAAAAGTTAAGGGCACTTTGAACTCTGATTCTCTCTCTCTTTTATTTTAAAGAAAGGAATGAGAATGCTAAGATGAAGGGTTCCTCCTCTATCCCTGCAGATAGCAAGAAAGCAATACTAAGCTCCCACAAGATCCAGCTCTGCGGTTTTCCAAATGACCAGGTAGGACAGGACAGTAATTAGGATTTACAAGCTTCAGAAGTTACTAGTGCCATGGTGCTAGTAAAGGAAAAGCTTTTACATCCTTGCCGGAATTATTCAGGTTTGCTTGGGCTGAGGTGGCTACAAAGGGATTTTAATTGCTGAATGCCATGAGCTGGAAAAATGCTGCTTAAGCACTGCACAGCTCCCCTGGCTGGTATCCTAGGCTACAGTCACCAAGTCAGCTAGGTTACCTTTCAGCTGTAAAGGATGGAGTGTACAAAGCAGTAAGTACAAACCCCAGCTTTTCCATGCTGCTCTGATACTCTAAGTGGGTCACCCTAAGTGTGATTCCTTTTTGTACCATTGCCTGTTTTACAGGTATATTTCCACACATGAAATTCGCACACAAACGTATTTGCAAGGTTAACTTTCCATGGGCTGGTTTTGCCATGGCCATTAGTCAGTCCCAATACATTTTTATGATGTCCTTATTATGTTCAGAAGAGGTACGTTCTTGATCATGTTTTGTTTTGGGGGGCCATCTCCACAGTTTTAAGGAGAAGAGAATCGTGGACCTTTTTGGTGGCTGGTTTCCATTTGGGAGCTTGCACTTTTCTTTAGACATCACAGCCAAAGCCAAGAACAAGTCACACAAAATTTACAAGGTTTGATATCCGGGTTGGCTTTGTCTTCTGCCAAGCGCGTAAGCAATCACTATAAGCATAATCAAGCCCATAAGGCCAGCGCCAACTATAACTGGGATTAGATAGGTGTCATCATCCAGCAAACATTCTCGTGCTGTAGACAAGAAAGGTGGGAGAAAATATATATATGATGTTTGCCAAGAGCTATGCCTTCGCCTTTATGCGAGCAGCGTTACAATCCTACATGCTGGAATTCTGGCCTTTGGTCTGACAAACAACCAAGTTATCCCAACCCTCTCTAGACTTGGAAAACAGAACATTTATTAGATAACTAAAATGATTCAAAATTTGCAGATATATGCCTGAAGTTACTAAGCTTACAAGAAAATGTTGTTAGAAATCAAATGCTTGCCATAACAACATTAGACAGAATCCTGATGGATCGGTCCAGCATCCTGTTCTCGCAGTGACCAGGAGATGCTCGTGGGCAGCTCACAGGAAGTATCTGGGTGCAATAACACCCTATTGTTTACAGCAACTGGTATTCAGAAGCATACAGCTTCTGGGAGTGGAGGGAGAATGTAGGAATCAGGGTTGGCAGTCACAGGCAGGCTTATCCTTCATTAACTTGTCTAATCCCCTTTTTTAAAGCCAACAATTTTCACCTTAGATGACTTATGGAAATACCAAAAGATTGCACCAAAGGACCTCGTTTCCTAGCACTAGTTTAGGTACTGGGACACTGGTTCATCTAATTAAATTAAATTAAATTAAAATTAAATTTTGTCTATAGAAAGGATTTTGTGGGTATGGAGAATGAAGCAAGTTTAGACTTCATTTTTTGTGAGCTCACAGGTAGCATGTCAAGAGTAACCCTGATTATGGCTATAAAAACTATGAATGCTATAAAGGAAAAATCTATTTTTCTATATTATAGTAGATTGATTTTTGTGGTAAATAGAAGATGCTTATTCCTAATTGCAGAATACATTATGCCTTAAAGAAGTGTTATCTGAATCCTGAAATACTGGGGGAGGGTTGGGGGGCAAATTTACATTTATATCTTTAATCACTATTGCTCTTGCAATATAGCTGGGGGTTTTTTTGGGGGGGGGGGAGAGGTGACAAGCAAGTCTGCTGCCTAAAATTTATTATTCTGTAACTACCGGGCTCAAAGGCTTTTTGAAAGCTAACCATCAAGCCAGATTCAAATAAATGAATGAATAAATGAACAAATGCCACATAGAAAAAGCCTCTGCTTTTGGAGAGTCACCTGCCAATGGTTAGAGCGTGACATGCACTTGTTTGAATCAGGTTTGCTCTTTAAGATCCACTCCATCCTTCAAATAATTCCTCCTTCTCAGTAAACAAAAAGTGTAACCTTAGAAGCACACTAACAGTACACAAATACAATCCCAGGTTATGTCAGAACTAAAAGGTATCGGCTGAAATAAAACAGGCTTACTATGTAATTGCAAGGTTGATCTCTGCCAGGATATCCCTCCATAGGAATGGTGCAGCTGGGAGAGGGCTTTGCCCCAGCTCTTACAGATCCCAAATTCAACAGCAGCAATTTAGTCTAGATATACTCACTCCCATCAATAGTACTTTTGACAAAACCTGCATTTCCATTTTTTCTAGCACAGCTGAAAGTTTAACTACTGCACAGCATCCAATTGCTCCCTGACAGCCAGCCAAGATACTATTCATTGCATTTTATTGTATTATCTATATATTGTAAATATTTTTAAGAGTTAAGCATAAAGCAATGTACAAGTCATATAAAATTAAACTTGGCTCACTTGTTGGGCTCAAGTAAACAGTGAGTTTTCTTTGCTGTTTTATACCTATCTAAAACTTTGGTCTTTAAACTCAAAAGCTTCCGAAGGCTGCTTTTTTGGGGGAGGGGATGGGAGGGGATTCATTCTTACCTATGGAGAACTGGCCATTCTGTACTTGAAATGGCTGGATCCTTAAGTTGAAGACATGCAGGCTACATGAAGGAGTCACTACAAGAGTCTCCTTTTTTCGACACATGTATGAGCTTCCGAGGGAGGCCTCCCAGAAAGTGAGATTGTCACTTGCAGCAAACTGCGTTCCTGTGGAGGAAAAAGACGTTTTGCGTGAAGATTTGCTCTTATAAGCTCCCATTTCTAAAAGTACTACTGCAGACCAATTTTGTTCGAGGGGTCTATTAACTGGAAAAATTTACCTGTGATGAAATGTGTACATAATGAGGAGATCTAAACTGAATTTATTATAGGACAAGCAGTTTTCAAATCAGGGCTATAGTAAAATGCCACGCTCAAATTTGCTACTCCATTTGTGTGTGGCAAAATGAGGAGAACTTTGCTGATTTTGTGGGTGTCTGAATTCTGTGAACAATTTCAGAGGGAGCACCCACTTGCTTTTTTAAGACAGTAAGGCATTTTCTCATGGTGCCTTGATGCCACAAGGTGATCTCTTGTTGACACTGCCATCTTGGGTGGCAAATGTAGCAGGAAACCGCCCCCCCCCCATCATTCAGTTTGTACAAACTTCACACACACTCACACTCAACACACTACATATGCTACGCTTCTGTTATAAATTCATAGAAAATCAACCATACATCGGATTTGCACTGTTCCACTTTTATTTTACTCCATGAAGGAAGGAATACAAAATGGGGAAGGTTTGATACAGGCCAGCCATAATCCCTTGAACATCCCGGCACATCCACAGGAGCCCTGCCCAGTTGCTATGCCAACCCTGATGGTCTTAGACAGAAGACAATCAAGATCACAAAGCAAAAAAAATTCCTTCCAGTAGCACCTTAAAGACCAACTAAGTTAGTTCTTGGTATGAGCTTTCGTGTGCATGCACACTTCTTCAGATACACTGAAACAGAAGTTACCAGACCCTTCTATATAGTGAGAAGGTGGGGAGGGGTATTACTCAGAAGGGTGGTGGGAATGGGTGATTGGCAGATAGCTGTGATGAGCCTGTTGACGACTCTTAACGACTGCAATAGGTCTTACAGGAAAATGCAAGGGGTGAGAAGGTGAAAAATGGCTTTGTCATGTATAATGAGATAAGAATCCAATGTCTTTGTTCAGACCAGGTCTCTCCATGGTTTTAAGTTTGGTAATAAGTTGCCAAGAACTAACTTAGTTGGTCTTTAAGGTGCTACTGGAAGGAATTTTGTTTTGTTTTGACTATGGCAGACCAACACGGCTACCTATCTGTAACAAGATCACAAAGAACTTCCATATGGGAGTGGATTCAGCAAGGACTGGAACAAAGGACAATGATCAGATCTTCCCTCAGGGGGCAGGAAACTGTGACTACCTTTTGTCTTCTGAAAATGACTCATGGGGAGGGGGCAGAAGGGAATCAGCCAGGTGACAGGACAGTCAGGTTATGACCACAACTCCTCCCTCAACCCCTCCTTTCTGTAATGTATGCATGATGTTTCTGGGGGTGGGCTTGACCTACAGGATGGGAATTTCAAAAGTTTTTATAAGGTATTGCACACCATTTTTCTGCGTCCCTCCTCTCTCGTGCAAGTGAGGGGAATACCCTGTTGCAACAGTTCAATAAAGGCCAAGCCTACAGGCTGCTGTTTTGCTCCAAGTTATCCTGGTTGGTGTCTTTGTTTTTGTCCAAGGGAGCCCTCGGATTTTTCCGGTAACACAAGGAAACATCCACCCCAAACAAGTCGCCGCATTTTACGGCCCGTGAAATCTACCTTTCAGTTTCTGACACAAGGATACCTTTGACTCAAAGTAGAGTGGCTTTAACTTTGCATTAGCCCTAGTATGCATACAGCCAGCTAAGTACAACTAAGGTGCTGGCACACTAAAAAGTTGTTTAAATATTGAGACCAAATAAAAAGATCTGTCTTGACTTCTTACAGCTAGAATCTTACCATTTACAGGGTTGGTCACAGTGACGTCCACCGCTTTCAGGTAAAATCTTTCAAAGCTTGTGTTCTTCTGTTTAAGCAAGCAATTCATCAAGTTACATATACAACCTAAAAATACCTTTGCAAAAACTTTCTAGTTCAGCATCAGACAGAATTTAAGAAGTTTTAGGGGCCACGACGTAACAATAAGCCACCACTAGCATTAATAAATCTCAGTTTTGACACTAGAGAAGCTTCTTCCCCCCGTAAAGGGACCCCTGACCATTAGGTCCAGTCATGACAGACTCTGGGGTTGTGGCGCTCATCTCGCTTTATTGGCTGAGGGAGCCGGCGTGCAGCTTCCAGGTCATGTGGCCAGCATGACTAAGCCGCTTCTGGCGAACTGGAGCAGCGCACAGAAAGACCGTTTACCTTCCCACCAGAGTGGGAATCTTCCCACTCTACTTGCACTTTGTGCTTTCGAACTGCTAGGTTGGCAGGAGCAGGGACCGAGCAATGGGAGCTCACCCTGTTGCAGGGATTCGAACTGCCGACCTTCCGATCGGCAAGTTCTAGGCTCTGTGGTTTAACCCACAGCGCCACCCGCGTCCCTTTCTTCCCTCCTTAGTCATCTTGAAAAAGAGATTTTCTTCAATGGCTTATCACCAAGCTGCTGAACTTCTTCCTTGAAAACTAGGAGTCGAGGGCATGTGACATAGCAAGTAAAACTTAATTGCAATGTAAGGGTGTGCTGTAGCTCAGAGGTGGAACATCTGCCTTGCATGCAGAATGTCCCAGGTTCAATCCTCAGTACCTGTAGGTAGGGCTAGGAGAGGCCCCTGCTTGAAACCCTGGAGAGCTGCTGCCAGTCAGTGTTGACAGTGCTGAGCTAGATGGATGCAATGGTCTAACTCAGCATAAGGCAGCTTTCTATGTCAACCGTGCCCAGCAATGCTGCTGCGACTTTGTCAACACGCAGCAGGAGTTTTTAAAAAATAAAAGTTTGATTTCTGGTTATCCTCCTGCACTTTCACAAGAGGCACAAACAGGGCTCGTAACACTCATGCACCCCCTCCCAATACAATAACAGAGTTGTTACGCTGCTCTTGCGACTAATTCCATCGTAACAGTAAAAGGGTGATGCAATCTGAATGGAGAAATAAGTTTTCAAGAACCTGCAATGAAGCTGAATTCATTTCCCACATATATGCACACAGAATAATGAGTTACTTACGACAGCAAAAGTTAAGACAACCACGACGTCGGTATCTGTCAGGGTGAGGACCGAAGATCTATTGCCGCAACGCCCACTAGCTGTAGTTGTGTTTGGATTAATGTTCATAAGAGTCTTTGGGAAGAGCAGTGCGATATAAATTCAATAAATTAATTTAATAAAGAAATGAAAACCCAGAGCAAACCGAAAATTAAGCAGCTCACAACACTTATTTCACAAGCTTCCCCATGCCCATAAAGAATGTCAAATGCTCGTTCACATACACTGAATACCTTCTATACTCTGTTGTAGAACTAGCCTGACTATCCAAGCAGATCAGCACTGCTAGATTCCAAAAGGATGCTTATTTCCCCTTCCCCTTAGATCAGAGTAACTGATCTAAACCGGTACCTTAACAAGCACCAGCTTGTCAGCCTTATGCACTTGAGCTCCCTCTGTGGGTGAGCTGTGCACTTACAATTTGCAGAACAGAATGCCATCTTCAAAGATTTTCGGAGGTCCTATGCCAAGGCACTTTCACCTGCTAAATACACACCACAAACTGCATCCCTTTCACCAAGCATACAACTATACAAGCCAGCGGTTGCAGAACTAAAGGTGTGGGGCGGGGAGAGGATCACCCACCTTTTGATTTATGCAACACCTTACAAGTTGTTGCATTTTCTATGGCTTTAATCTGCCTTTTTGCTGCTTTATCGGCTGCTATTGGATTTTTTAAAAATGAATAAATAAATGCATTTGTTAGCGATTTATATTTAACTTTGTTAGATGCCCTGAAACCAGAGCTTATGTGCCCAATACATAAAACATTGACTAAAATAATGACCTTTGTCATGTTCAGCTGCAGCCCCATGGTTGCCAGAAGACAGATCTCGGTGTCATTTTTAACAGAGTAGGTTCCTGTGGCAGGTATCTCATCTGGTTGGCTGATGGAACGTGATGATAAAATTGTTGTGTTAGCCTCCTCTGTGGTGTTGTTGGTGATGGAGGTGGTATTGGTATTGGTATTGATATTGGTATTGGTATTGGTGATGGAGGTGGTATTGATGATGAAGGTGCTATTGGTGATGGAGGTGGTATCAGTGGAGCTGGTATCAGGAACAGCAGGCTCAGGGGTGACTACAGCATCTTTATCACACACGGTCTCTGAAAAATAGAAATATATACCCTAGCAGCACAGAACTAAATTCACAGACCCTGAAGAACATCAAACTGTTCACCTATTTCCAGCTATGAAGATACTATCAAACTATGAAGACTATCAAAGGGCCAGAACTCAGTGGCAGAACACCTGCCTTGCATGCAGAAGGTTCTTGGGTTCAATCTCCAGCATCTCCTGGTACAGCTGGAAGAGGATGCTGCCTGAAATTATAGAGAGCTGCTGCCTGCCAGTGTAGATAATAGTGAGCTGATAGACCCAATGGTCTTCCTCTGTTTAAGGCAGCTTCCTATGTTCCTATAGCTTGTGCACACAATACAGGAGACAACCAGTAAAGGCCAACTAGCAACTTTTTAAACTAGAGGACTGCCAAAGATTAACACTCTGGAACCACAGCAACAGAACCTATTTTCTGGAAGTAAAAAGTAAATGAAAATAAAAATGCATTCCTAGAAGAAGCAACAAGCCTCAAAAAAACCTTAGCAGTCCCCATGTCAGATCTCTAAACTCAGATAGGGAACCTGCAGCTAATCAAATACATATGCTGACTAGATAAACTGGCAAAGTTCATCAGAAGCTTTGTAATACTGCTAGAATAGGAGTCTTTCAAACGCTGTCGGACTACAACTCCCATGATTGCAACCACTGGCCATGAAGGCTGAAGCTGATGGGAGTGGTGGTGCAACAACATCAGGAGGGCCACAGGTTTCCCAACCCCTAGGGTAGAGGAAAAAAAATATTTGCACAAGACTATGAACTACTAACTTTGGTCACTTAGGTTGCCAGACGGAAGAAAAGCCTCGAGAACAACATTCTGGAAGTTCTGTATAACACTGCCAGATTCAACGAAGTCCACATTTTGACAAATGAAAACTGTGTCTAGATTAACGGGATGCAAAGGATAGTTTGTAGAGGTGGTAATTAATCCTATTAAAAAGAAAAAGAACAGATGCTTTTAAGACAACTGATATTATGAACATTAAAGCCAAGCAAGCAGGTCTTTGTGCGTCTCAGGTACATAGTTGTAATTTTGGCTACAAAATCTCTGTGGTTAAATTGAAGGCTAACCAATATGGCATAAGCCATGGTAGGCTACAGCCTAGCTCAAGACAATAATGGTTTGAACTATCACGTTTCCAGTTGCTGGAAGCCACAGGAGGGGAAGAGTGGTCTTATGCTCAAACTCTGCTTGCTGGTTTGCCACAGGGAACTGTTTGGCTATGGTGAGAACTGGATTAGATGGGCCAACGGGATGCGCTGATGACCAGCTCCAGCAGGCTCTTCTGACTATCTTACTACAAAAATACATTTTATCATGTACCAAATCCCAAATTTGTCTTACTAGAAGGCATTTAAAAGGCTTATAAACGGCCTCGACCCAGTATACCTGAAGGAGCGTCTCCACCCCCATCGTTCTGCCCGGACACTGAGGTCCAGCTCTGATGGCCTTCTGGTGGTTCCCTCGCTGTGAAAAGTCAAGTTACAGGGAACCGGGCACAGGGCCTTCTCAGTAGTGGCGCCCGCCCTGTGGTACGCCCTCCCATCAGATGTCAAGGAAATAAACAACTACCTGACTTTTAGAAGACATCTGAAGGCAGCCCTATTTATGGAAGCTTTTAATGTCTGACGCACTATTGTATTTTAATATTTTGTTGGAAGCTGCCCAGAGTGGCTGAGAAGGCCAAGCCAGATGGGTGGGGTATAAATAATATATTAAGAATAATAAGAATAATAAGAAAAATATCATCATCACACCTCTTTAAAACAGAGAGGTCAAGGAAGTTAGACCATCCTAGCTAGAGTTGCAGGGAGGTGGCAATTGTTGGAGGGGAGCAAGAACAGCAGTGGGCTTAGGACTAGGATCATGGAAACAGAGTGCCACTTTTGATACTTTTTTATTATAGAAAATCTCTGCCCTTGCCCAGATGCCACCACAGGGACTTCTGGGCCACATGGTGGAAAGGAGCAACAATTATAGGTTGGAATTCTACAAAGCTTCGCAATATAACACTTACTATGTAATATCCTCATCCATGGAACTTTCACAAATATAAAGTTGTGCAAATTTCTCAAGTAATGAATCGATTTTGCTGTAAACTTGGATTATTCAGCCTCTGAATTTAAAAAAAGGCATTTCTTTCTAAAGTGAGGAGTTCACCCTGTTAAGAGCTGCAACAACTATTGCAGGGTAACTTGGAATGCCACCTTACCTTTCATTTTAGCATCTGGAAACAGTGCTGTATCATTGGTGTTGTAGGTGAAGGAGATGATCCCTTGATAGGTGTCGTTTGTTTTCGTGAAGCTGATATTCCAAGAATGACCTTCTCCAAACTCTATTGCTAGCACAGGGCCAGATATTTCGTTGTCACAACTGCTTCCATCATACCTTACATGTTCAGGGAACGTAAGAACTGTGTTTTTCTGAAACATTTTGAAGAAAACAGACAGCAGTCACTGACCAGTACTCCCAGTATCAGCAGGAGGACTTTTGTCTTTTTTCTAGAAAGCACCATCTATATACAGTTGTACCTTGTTTTTTGAACAGCTCAGTTCCTGAACATTTTGGTTCCCGAACATCGCAAACCCGGAACATCCTACAGGGCTTCTGATTGGCTACTCCTGCAGCCAATCAGAAGCCATGCTTTGGTTTCCGAATGTTGTGGAAGTTGAATGGACAACTGGAACGGATTCCATTCGACTTCCAAGGTACAACTGTACTGTACTTGAGTTTTGGAAGAGAATTCAAGTTCTCCTACCTATATCCAAGATAATCCCTTTTGTTAGATTTGGTACATCCATTTAAATGCAACCCATTTACTGCACTAGTTTTAAGCCGATTTTAAAGGGATTTTTCTTCCAGGGTGTTGCTAAGAATGGTGCTGTGCAGCTGTGGGGAACCTCTGGCCAGTGAGTGGACCTACCTAGGCCCACCAGATTCCTCGCATTTGGCCTGTAGGGCATTTGGGGAGGGAAACCACACCTATCTGCCAATTACCCAGCATCAGTGTAGAACAACTAAAGCAATCTCTCTTGTCTCTTATATAAGCTCTCTGCCTGCTCTTCTGAGACTAAATGGCAGCATTTTCCCCACCCCAGCACTGGGGTAGGTAGAAATGCTGCCTTTTACAATTCATGAGCAAGTATAGGGGCTTATCTCGGAATTTGGCGCTATGATGCTTAGTGCTAGATGGGGAGATACAATCCCTCTCTCTCTTTAAAGATCTTGTCTAAACAGGGATGTCTCTTGTCACCTCCACCCCAGTGTTGGAGTGGGGAAAGCTAAAATTACCAGGCTGCATGTATGCATTTGTTTGCTTGCCTATGAGAAAGTGTATGTATAGGGGGGTGGGGCCTGAATGCTTGATGCAGGTGCCTGTGGAAGGTAGAAGTAAATGTATTTTTTTGATGGGGGGAGACGTTGAAAGTTGGTCAAGCTCCAATCAAACCCTAAAGCTGCAACAAACACTACCATCAGGACTGTAGAACCCAGGTCTGCTGTACTGAGCATAGCTGTCAACGTTTCCCTTTTTTTAAGGGAAATTCCCTTATTCCGAATAGGATTCCTCGCAAGAAAAGGGAAAAGTTGACAGCTATGGTACTGAGACTGGAGAGAACCAGGCTGAAACCCTATGACAAGTTATGAGCTCACTATATAACTTTGAGTCAGTCACCATCACCTAAGAGAAGAGTGGGATATTAGATTTAGCAAGAAATATTTTAACACTAGTAGGTATATCTTGCTCGTTCTGAAATAGCATCTTAATTAGGAATTAAAGTGCAATGCTAATATATTTTAGAATTAAGATACCCAAATAGGAACTATTCATGGCACATACTTAATATTGGAACATATGTTTACACACACATACCCTAGATTTTGAAAGTTTCAATAACAGGTTAGATACTTACATATTCATTGTGTTCAGTTTCATATGTTATAGAGAAGTTCATAATCCATTTTCCAAAGAGGCATGTCTCATTAGATGCATCTTTCACTTCTACATCCACAGCATAAGCCTGGTAAACAACTAGAATATTGTTTGCTCATTAGACAATGTGTTATAACCATCTCTAGAAACTCACACTTTGCATTCAGGCTCCTTTGACAGGCTTACATTTTTACACAATAAAATGGTCCTGAATAATCCTCTGCAGCAGCACATGACAGAGGGACATTAGCAGTGGTAAGCAAGCTGTCTTTCAGAGGAACACCATCACTGATCTTACTGGTGCAACTCCAAAATGCCTCTGTGGGACCTCAGTGCTTTTGGGTAGCATTTTGTGTGAGCCACTTCTTTAGAGACACAGAGTCTCTTGTGCTAGCAGAAAGGGAAAACTGGGTTTCAAAAGCAGACAGACTTAAATAGGGGACCTAGATTAGTCATGTTCATTTTCAATGGGTCTGCTCTGTGTAGGACTAACACACATTACATTTACACTTGCAGCATTACAAAGCGGTTTGCATTTGTCTGTTTCTACGGTTTGCATTTGTCCGTTTGTCTCTTTCATTTGTCCATTCTTTATTCATTAATCATGTGCAGATATAATTAGAAGGAAAGGGGAGCAAGGAGAGATGTGGTCATTTAAGGGGTGGGAAATATGAAGTGTTTTTCCACCTTGGCCAAAAGAGGCTTCCAAAGAGCTTTAGAGCACTCCCAGCTGTTAACCTCAGTGCTTGCTTGTATACAGCAGTGAGTAGATGCTCCTTTACTCCAGGAGAATGAGTAGGAGAAGGGATTAAAGAAGCCTTCTTGGGAGAAAGTAGCTCAAGTGGATGAGTGTAGGGTAAGAGCCATAGATACAAGGAGATTTTGTTGGAAACCCAATGCAAAGACCTAGGTCCACTCACCTATCCCAATCACCTATCCCAAAAGGCAACACGTTAGGGTTCACCATTTAAGTGAACTTAGAAGTATTCATTCTGTTTTCTTGCCAAGTACAGGGCAGCCTGAGAAGTCTTATTAACTACATTAAGCTTGCAAAATAATATTACCTGCTAAACCCATTATTATAAGGCATGATAACATGCCCATCAACTTTAAATAAAAACACATTCTCTATTTAATCCCAGCCAAGGCACACCATACATTCTTGGTAATTCTTACAGAACAGGAAGTGTAGGTTAGTGTTATGAAATACCGTATTTTTCGCCTTATAGGACGCACCGGCCCATAGGACGCACCTAGATTTGGGGGGGGGGCAAAATAAAGGGGGGGGAATTATTTTTTCCCCCCCAGGCATGGGGCTGGGGCGGGGGAAGCCCGAGCTTCCCCCTCCCACGGGACCCAGAACGGGACCCAGAGCGATGCCGAAGCTGCGTGCAGCTTTGGCATCACTCTGGGAGCTTGCGGGGCTGGGGGAGGGGGAAGCCCTCCACCAGCCTTCTAACCAAGTCGGGGGACAGCGGGAAAGGCGCGCTGCACCTCTCCCGCTGTCCCCCGAGTTTGCAGGGCTGGCGACAGGGAGGAGCAGGCTTCTCCCCCCCGCCAGCCTTCTAACCAAGTCGGGGGGCAACGGGAGAGGTGCGCTGCACCACCCCGCTGTCCCCCGAGCTTGTGGGGCTGGCGGTGGGGCTATCCAGGCTTCAGCGAAAGCCTGCATTCGCCCCATAGGACGCACACACATTTCCCCTTCAGTTTTGGAGGGGAAAAAGTGTGTCCTATAGGGCGAAAAATACGGTATGTGTCAAGGCATGGTTGCTTGTCTGAAGCCGTCTACCAGATATCTGGACATGGTGATATTTAAACAAAGGACTGAATCACCACATTTAAAACAAAACAAAACACACCTGCAGGCAGTATTTATATCAAGCGTTTTTAAAGATAACTAAAGTGGAAGAAACAGTTCTTCTGCAGCTTTCCCCATTCCAACAGCCTTCAGATACTGCTGGACTCTGATTCCCATCAGCCCCAGCCAGCATGGGCCATGGTCAGGAATGATGGGAGCTGTAGTGCAAAACATCTGGAGGTCACCAGGTTGAGAAGGCTGTTGTAGAAGCACGAATTTCAATTTTACAACCATTTGTTCACAAGCATGCTTTCTCTCCTCCCCTTCCCCAGCTGCCAACACCCACATCAAAATTTATTCTGGAAGAATGATCACTACATTTGTAATACCCACTGTTATTCTTTACATGGCTACAAGCTTAGCATTTGTAACTGTGACTTGCAACTGTGACTTCCTTCTGCTGATGGAAGACACAGAGTACAGTATGCCAGATCTTTAGGGTGGAATAATGACACTACAGTACATGATCTTTTAAAGAAGGCGATAGGTAGGCTTTTTCAGCCGGTCATCTGAAGAGGAGCCATTTGTCATTGAAACTGTTTCTCTGTGTTATGAGTTTAACTTTCTGGTAAGGGTTCTCCAAAGAAACCAGCTTTCTCTTTTGCTTAAGAGAAAACCACAAAGTGAGTGACGCATGAGAGTATGTTTGCTTCTGGACCTTTACAGTGAGTAAACCTTAGTCCTGTTCCCGCATGTCTTGGGAGCCTGGGAGTGACTGGGGACTTTGGTTCACCAAATGCAAGAGCATCAGCATAGAATGCCAAGGTTCTTCTGAAGTCACTTTATTTCAACCAGCTAACTCTTTTGTAAGAGATCTTGACTGATAAAACATTGCTGCAACATACTCAAGCCATGTTTAACTCATATGTAGATATGGGATAGCTTCATGCTTCGCTTCTTAAACTGGGACATGTTCCTGCCTTAAGCCAAATTAGAACCATCCATCACAGTAGTTGCCTTTTCTGGCAACAGCTCTTCAGATTCTTTCTCAAGAGCCTTGAAACTGGATTTGTGAGGAATCTTTGTGCATACATTGCAGATGCTCTAACGACCAAGCTATGACCCCCTGAAGACGATGTCCTGCTCTTAGCAGACAGCAATGCCTTAGTGCCATGTCAAGTGTTTAAAGAACATCTGCACATATAACAAAACATTGTTTTCTGCACTCTTATTAAGGTAGTAAAGTGCAATACCCCCAGTTTTTTTGTTTACCATTTGAGAGGAGCACTTTGCGGACCCATCTCAAAATCTGCATCCAGGTAATCATGCTTTTAACTGGGCAAGCTATGGACTGTTCAGACGTTCACAGCCTGACTAACATTTAATCATGTTTACTGGAGAGCAAATTCAGCAAGGCTTACTTCTTGGGGGCAAGAATGCTTAGGACTACAATCTTAACATTTCAGAGTTAGCTTTGCTGCCCTGTCATTATTTGAAAAGAAAAGAAATGCATATCTTTAGTTTTTCTTCAGTGCTTTTAAGAGTATGCTTTAGAAGTTATAATTCCAAGGTTTCTATTTTTTAATTAACTGGAGCTACCTCTGGAGCCTTACTTGCCTGAGAAGTAGGTTAGAATTTTCAAAGGGCTAGGAAAATATAATATGTCAACCTATTTCCAAAATGGCTCCTTACCTGACCTTTACTTTTCAGATATTCCTCTGCCCCATGCTACGGCCCCTCCCAATCCAGAATACACCCCAACTTTTGGACTGAAGGCACAGCTCACTCCTGATCCCAAAGTTCACTTTTAGCAGGGAAGAGCAGCAGTTACCCAATTTCCTGCATTTCTGCACACCCCACTGTGCTGAGCACATCTCCCACAGGAAATAGGCAAGTCTCAACTTAGGCAGAGGATGCAACAATTGATTTTGATGAGCATCCACACAAATCAAATGACTGAATACCCTCCCAATAGAGAGATGGAAGAAGGCAACTGACAACTGAATCGCTCAGCTGCCCTCAAGGTAGAGGCACACACCAGCAGAGTTCTCCTGGGAGCCTAACAAGTCCTGCCAGGTAATGCAGAGACATACTGTACAACACAGGCCATCTCCTTCCCTGGAGTAGCCAGTGTTGATGTGCACCTCAGCATCACTAACAGCAGTGGTCCATTCCTGTTCAATATAGTGCATGGATAGACCAAACCCCACATCCCCAATAAGGAACCACTGGGAGAAGCAAGTGTGCCTGGAACACCCTCTCAAGCATGGGTGTAACAGGTGAGCCTCCCCTGAAGACAGCCCATTCTTCTTGATCTGCTAAAATCAGCAGCTGAATATCCAGGATGCACTAGTTGCAGAGAGGAAGGCTGGACAGCTGAGATAGCCCAGGAGATAGAGCATGAAGATCTTAACTCATCTACGCAGCTGCAAATAAAATGTGTTGAAAGTGCAATATACAAATGTGATATTACATGTCAGCAGCAAGCTATGCAAAATCCAATGTATTTTTAAAAATGTTTATTATTATTATTATTTTAAAAAGCATCTTCACAGAGTTTTTTTAATATGTGTGTAGATTCCACCTGAGGTTCAAGCCCCATGTTGGGCAAAGGATTCTAGCACTGCAGGAGATTGGACTAGATTGCTTTCATGGTCCCTCCCAACTCTACAATTCTATGATTAATTCATTGCTTCCTGCACTGAAAGGGGTTAGACTAGACAACTCTACAATTCCATGATTAAGATTCATGAAGGGGGCCGACAGGCACCCTCTCAGCTTGAGGCTCGCAAGTCATTTCAAGAGCTTCTGTTCTCCAGCAGCTCAAAAAACCTGGATGGAACTTCTATCAACACAGTATTATTATTATTATTATTATTATTATTATTATTATTATTATTATATCAACACAGTGGCAACGGACACAGAGCGGTCTGGCAACTCACACAGAAGCCCAACAGGCACCCTCCCAGCTTCAGACTGGGTTCTCTGCGGTGCAGTGTGTGTGAGCGTCTGGGTGTAAACACCAGAAAGCTGGTGGTTCGAAACCACCCAGGGGCATCTGTGGGCGGGATTCCAGCATATTGCAAGGGGGTTGGACTAGATGACCCTTGGGGGTCCCTTCCAGCTCTTTTTTTCATGGGGCGGGTTGTCTATCCAATCCCACTGCCCCTCCCCCCCCCGCAGCCGTTTCAGCCCCGCTTTCCTCCCAGAGCCGGCGCTCACCTGATCCTTCGAGCAAGAAGAGGACGAGGGCGCAGAAGAAAGCGCGCGGGAGGCGACCGGCGGCTGAGCTCTGCGTCTCCATGCCGGCGGCGGGGAAGCGGCTTCCTCGGAGCCGGAAGAAACGAGCGGGCAGGCGCAGGTGGCGACGGCGACCTCGATGCCAGTCACCTGAGTAGAACGAGCGAACGGGGCGGGGAGGGAGGAGGAGTCGCTGGGCGTGGCCTCGCGGCGGCAGCCAATCACAACGCCGACCCCGCCCCGCCACCGTCTTTGTGGTTCACAGCCTCAGCCGCTTCTCCGGCAACCAGCAAGGGAGGGTGACGTTGGGCTGCTCGTGATTGTTTACAGGCTGTCATCCTCTTCTCTTCCTCACTGTTGCTGTTAAGAGTGTCTTTGTTTATTAAAGTCCGCCTGACGGGACTCGAGGCGCCTTACTGATTAAAAAAAAGAACCGCTAACGGTTCTTAATAGAATTAAGACAGTATATACCGATATAAAAGCTGATTACAACGTACAAATAATTACAATAAAACTAGCCCATTCATTAAGCCCTGTACCAAGCCCGCCCTATCTCCTCTTCCACGTTGTTAAAAGCTTTTTTGAGGGGCTTATAAAGGGGAAGGGGAAGCGCTACAAAAATAGTAAGACACAGAGATCGGTTTTGTTTTAAATGATAAAGCAACACAAACGCACCTGTAACTCTTAGTTGTTACTGCTTACCTGTATTTTACACTGGAAGCGCCTGGGGCAGGGACCTTTTCCTCTTAGGTTAGGCAAAAGAAATATTATAGGCATATTAAATACACCTAACCTCTCATTTATTTTATTTAATAAAATCTGTATATCACTTGATTGTAGTAAAACCAAGTGGTTTGCAAGAGATACTAAAAAGTATACACACACAAAAACCCCAGTTAAAAACAATTATAATCCTTGAAAAAATAATAGCACGAGAGATTAAAGCTCATCAAGATCTACATATGAGTTGTAGACAAAAAGAGACAAGGTGTGTATATATGTGCACTCTCTCTTTCTCTCTGTTCCTGTGAGTTTGTGTGTTTAATCACACTATCTGTGCTAAGTGGCTTACCAAGGCCAGAACACCTGTCCTTCAGAGCTGTTTTGTGAATTTCCAGAAGGTTAGCTGTGCTTATTGCAACAGATACAACAGTCTTCGGAATATTAAAAACCAAAAAGTTTATTAAGGATGTATCCAGCACCGGATTTAAGGGGGTGCCCCCCTCACAGGGCACCAAGCTGAAGGGATGCAAAATGATGACAATACAGTATTGAGAATATCCATTTTAAAAGCAACTGCGCCAAAATGAATTATTGTGAAAATAAGAAATAATTAACAGGCGCGTGCCAGATTTTGTCCTTACTCAGGGCATCATATTACCAAAGTCCTCTTCTGGGGGAATGAGATGGAAAAGGGTTCGCTCAGGGACAACCTTGATGGGTGGGTGGCAAGAGTTATCCGAGTCTGAATACCTGTATTCATACCTGCATTCACTTCCGTGTGTGTATGTGTCTAAAGAAATTTGCTGGATCAGGCCAAAGGCCCATATAGGCCAGCATTCTGTTCTCTCAGTGGCTAACCAGATGTCCACCAGAAGCCCACAAGCGTGTACATACATGCAGAATATGTACATATCTATATGAGAGGCCACAAGACTTTGTCAACCCACACAGGTATGGACATACAGAGGGCCTGCCACTTACATGAGGGTTCAGTTCCAGGGGTCCGCATGCAAAGGTAAAATGAGGCCCCAGAACTGCCAACCCACCCCCTATGCGAGGCAGAAGGCTGTTAGCTCTGGCAGTTTCACCAAGGCTATCCCATGACATTCCCAGAGCCATAATGCGTGTATACAGGTGAAACTCGAAAAATTAGAATATCGTGGAAAAGTTCATTTATTTCAGTAATTCAACTTAAAGGGTGAAGCTAACATATGAGATAGACTCATGACATGCAAAGCGAGATATGTCAAGCCTTTATTTGTTATAATTGTGATGATCATGGCGTACAGCTGATGAAAACCCCAAATTAACAATCTCAGAAAATTAGAATATTAAATGAAATCAGCAAAACAAGGACTGCAAATAGAGCAATATTGGACCTCTGAGAAGTAGAAGCGTGCGTATGTACATTTTTCCCCTTCAAAATATAGTCTGGCCCCCCACATGGTCTGAGGGATGGTGGATTGGCCCCCTGCTGAAAAAGTTTGCTCACCCCTGAGCTAAATTCTACTCAGAGCAAGCCTGAGTAAGTCACGCTATTTCTAATTTGAGTGGTTCTTCCGAGTATGGCTGACACGCTACGCCTAAACAGCACGGTCATAACAAGAACCAACAGCGGTGTTTTGAAAGAAAGTCAACCAAACAATTAAACCAAACCAACCACAGAGAAAATGCTGAGTTATAAGGCACATCCCGCCGCCCACTGTCCCATCACGTGCAGCTTCTGTAATAATTGCAAATAAAGGGACTGATGTTGTTGTGCGGGGGTAACGAGATCGGGTGTCAACAACAGCAAAAAATAGATTTCAGGCTGCAGTTTGCAACTCACATCATGAGAAAGTGCTACTTGTATGTGCGTGTGGGTGTTTGCAGTGTATGTTTTGTACACAGTATTTGAAATTGTAAAGGTCGACAACACTGCTGATGGGCTCCGGCACTTTCGCACCCTTAGCAGATCAGGAGAGAGATGTATACAAAAAGCAGCTTATGTGAAACCTGAATTCCCAAGTGGACATACAATGGGCCTTTGTTTTTGTGCTTTTACTCACTAACAAATATGCTGCAATTTATTTTAAGTAACCATTTTTTGCTTTAGGATGCATTCTGGCATTTATTTAGATACCTAGGAATTCAGGTTGATTTTATGAAACACATTTATTACATTTGAGAGTAAACAACCACCATGATAGTAAAAAGAAGATGCTCATATAAATAAGCAATTACCGTATATACAGAACTTAAAGTGTTCATCTATATTTTCATCTATATTTTCTCTTCCTTGGAGTATCATGACCCTACTTTCACAGATGGAAGACCAAGGTAGAGATAAAGGGAAACTTCCAATTTGTTGGAACTACCTTCGTGGTGATAATACAGTACTTGCATAAAGGATAAAGTCCAATTGTATGCATGTTTACTGAGTAAGTCCAGCGGTTTACACCAACGGACACATATTTGTCCGTTGAACTCTTATTTGAGGGCCAGCATGCTCAGAAATGCATTGCAGAAATGGAAAGAATTATCCATGCCAGGCTTGTTTGGTAGCATCTAGGGATAATAATAAAATAAAATAAAATACTCATGTGGAACTGTACTGTTGCTGAAATTCTAACTTCACCAGATAGGATGCTCCTAACACTGGCTGCTCCACAGTGAATCAGCTCAGTAAAAAGGGTAAAAAAAAAAAAAGGTGAAGGACCCCCTGGATGGTCAAGTGCAGTCAAAGGCGACTATGGGGTTATATGCCAATGATATTCTCTTCTTCGCCACTGGTGGTCAGTGTCTAACCATGCTTGGTGAATGTGAGGCTGTAGGCATGGAGACAGAGAGTAATCAGAAGAGGCAGAGGTGTGGTGAGGGAGAGACGCTTGCTGGTTTGTGGTCCTTCCTGAAGCCTTTTAATGTGGCTTCTTGGCACACATCCCTAATTATTACCTGGGTATGGCCGCTGTCGCATGCTGGCAGTTTCTAGGAGCCACAGGTGAGAGCCGAGTGCAGGGTGGGGACCAAGCTACCCGGAAAGGAGCACACTGTGTCCCCCAGCAGAGCTACTCCTCCTTCCCTAACACCCCATATGCTCCGTATTAATATTTTAACAACTGGTGGATCACATCACAGGAATTTTCCCTATACCAGGTTAGATAGTACTTAATATTTGTATTGTGCTTTCAAGTGTTTAATACATTTTGTGTGCATTATGCTCCTTGCAGCAACCCTGGAAGTCAATTCAGGAATATTATGTCCAAATATTACAGATGTGGGGGATGATCAAGGCTAGTAGTATCTCATCTGGCAGCAATTTCTCATCATCTCAAACAAAGAACTTTCCCATCACCTGATCTTTCTAAACATGGCTGTGCTCAGTGCAATCTCTGAAGCCCCTTCAGCATCTTCTGTACCTTACTTTGGATTAGTGCTGCCACCACAGCACCCATTCCTGCCCCTCTCTCCCTCTCCCTCCTTGAGAATGCCGCTGTGATCAATACCAAGCCTCCCCCCCCAGTCATAGTTCAGCAGCCTCAGCTTTTGCAGCTGGAGTCAGTCAGGGGGTTTGCCTTCCTAGGTGGGAATAGGCCTGCAAGGCAGAGATCAAGCAACATTGAGGAGCTATGGCTGGATTTTGATAAGTGTGCACCAGGAGAAGTGGGGGTTGGAGGCTGACTTGGAAGAAAGGATTGGTGAACTGAGGGGACCCATTACAGCTAAGAGATGAGAGTCAGAGGGAGGAGAAGTTGCAGGATTGGCAGGTGAAGAACAGGTGCAGAAGGGAGAGAGAGAAAGGTCCAGCTGCCACACCTATTCCTCCTGCTCCCACCTCTCCTGTTCCACTCTCCCCCAGGACCAGAATAGGATTGAAGCGGGAGGAGCAAAAACTTGCATGAAGCTTGGGGGGGGCAGGGGGGGAGATACATAAGCTGAGAACAGGGGCGGGGCCTCTGTTGTAGAAACTGCCTCACTGGGTGCACACCTAGAAGTAACTGACACGCATGCTACTGATGGACTTGTCTTTCCCTAACTTGTAAGTGTACTTTTGACAATAGATAACTCCTCACTCCAGACATTCCTTGTCTGTTAGCACCATAATAGACTGATCTGTGATGCACCAGGTATTTGGCAACAATCCCTACCCCCTACTTTTGCTGTGCCAGGCAAGCATTAACCCAAATCTTCTATCAAGCAATGGGCAGTATTCAACAACAACCACCACAAAAAAGGCACAAGCAGCAGGGCCAGCTCACCAATGGGGCAGACTGTAGCAGCCACGTCAAGTAGTGGAATCCTGCCCCCAAAGGAACCCTGTGCCCTGCCGCTGGTACTGAGGTTGCATGGTTGTGGTTGCTTCCAGTGAGATATTGCGAGAGCTCTGCAAGATCTTGTTGGAAGTTGCTGCAGCCACATGGCTTTAGTGGGGACAGTGGGTGTAGGTGGGTGGGCTTGCTTGTAGGACATGGAGCAGGGATCGTCATGAGGATCTTAAGGGCTGCCACTTTCTTATACTGTACTTCTACACCAGGGTGGGGAACCTCAGGACCACAGGCCAAATGCAATCTTGCAGGCCTATTTGGACTTTCTGCAGGCTACAGACCTGAGTTACCGCCTGAGGCATGAGGGACAACAGAGCCTTCTCTGCTGTGACACTCCAGTGTGGCAGTTTCTTCTTCACTTGGCTCCTTCACCACACTGCAGTCCAATACAATCCTATTTCATCACACTTTTAAATATAGTCTCTTCTATTGTGTTTTGGCTACTATGATTTATTGAAACTGCTACCATGGTGATTTTGTGGCTCCTTTTCATCCATTGTGAACTACTTTTGGGTTCACATACTATAGGAAGGCATATATATATATAAATTAGCAGATGTCACAGGAGCAAACTCTTAGGAGCATAGGAAGCTGCCAAGGCAGACTAATTATTTTATCTAGCAATGTTCTCCAGGGTTTCATTCAGGGAGTTTTCCTAGCGCTACCTGGAGATTGAACTCAGGGCTTCCTGTGTGCAAGGCTTTTACTCTGATCACTGAACAACTTCCCTTGCAATGGAAGGACCAAGGCTCATCCCCTGCAAATGACAAGGTGAGACTTTGTGACTTCATTGAATGCAGTACTGTGCTACAGCCTTTAGCCATGTAAAAGGACTATAACCACCAATAGGTTCTAGCTAGTTGCCTGTGATCATTTTATCCCCTCTAGAATTTGTGATTCATGGCTATGCTGAGACTCATCAGAAGTGTCATTCAGAACCACTTTCCAGTCAACTTGATCCTCTTAGGAGGCAATGTCTGCCTTTCAGGATGATTACCAAGCTGCTGGGCTTTGCTCAGCTCTGTGACCTCAATACTCCAAGCCAGCCGGTGTCACAAAAGACTGCTGCTGGTGGTTTCTGTTAATTTCTCCTGCACAAGTCTTGGGGGGAAGGGAAGTGGCAAGCATCCTCTGTTCAACCACACAAGAGGGCATTAAACAAAAACAACTAGTCAATGGGCAGAGACCTGGTGTCATGGATTGCATGTCCCATTTCCTTAAAAGGAAAGAAAAAAGCTCAACAACTTTGACTGCCCCCCTTAACAAAAATCCTGGTGATGCCCATGGTGGGCTGGCTGGATGCAGAGGAGTGGTGGGAGGCAGGGGAAGAAGGCTCAGAGCCAGGGGTATGAGGTGGGAAGATCAGTGGTCAGAGGGAGAAGAGGGAGCAGATTGGGAGGAAGTGCCATAACCTGAAGAGGCAACAGGATTTAGTGAAGAGGAAGAGGCTGGGGCACAGAGTGGTTCAGAAGCAGGTGGTGTGGGCGAATAGGCAGAGTGGAGGCAGGTTACTGAAGAAGTCAGGGACTCTCATCCTAATGCAACCAGCTCCCCCCACCCCGGTCTCTCAGAACATGCAGAGAAATGAAGAGGGTGGTGCAAGAGGGACCTGGTGAAGGAGCATTAGAAGCCAGGGACCTTCAGTCCTCACAACTGCCTCACTGGGGAAAGATCTACGGATAAAAGTTGCTGTTATCACTGCATTGTTTTGGTTTATTTGAATAATGCAGGGGTTGGCAAAGGTTTACCTTGCCTGGACCAGTTCATTCCACAAGAGTCCCCTCCGTGGGCTGGATTGTGATCGCGCACATCTGCGATTTCTGGCGCCACAGAAGCGAGTCCCCATGCCGTGTTGTGCCGGTTTAGCTCAGGGACTTGCCAAGCGGGTGGCTCGGTTCGGGGGTGGCTCGTGGGCTGGTTAAACGACCCCCGTGGGCCGCTTGTGGCTCATGGGCCTTAGGTTGCCGACCCCTGGAATAATGAATTAGCTTCACTGACACTGGGTGTTTTACTGCTGACCTGCCCAATTGTGTTTTCTGACACCTGGAGGATCACATTTGGCCCCTGGGCTTAACAGATCTTGGCTAGGTCAGCGGTTGCTGGCCCATATGGCTGGCTAACTTTAAGCAGGTGGGTGACGATGGAACCAGGTTTTTCCTAGCACAGGCATCTGTGCAGCTTTTGAAAGTTCATTTAAAAGTCTTCTCTGTATGTTACATCCAAAATACATGAGTGCATACTATGCCAGGACAAGGAGCCCAGGTCATTTGCTTTACCCACATTCATTGATTTCAATCTGCAGTTGATCTTCCTGGAAATACAAAGGAACCAGTCTCAAGGGGTTCTTATAGACATAGGGAACCTACCCCATGTCTCTTCTGTCATCTAAGAATTACTATTATAATGGCTAGAAATGCTATGTGAAAATGCTATTTTATTGGGCTTTTAGCCTTGAAAACAGCTGTATCTAAAATCAAATTAAGTTTTGCCAGATGTTTACCCACACTAAAGCAACCTTCTTAAGAACCACTAAGGAGTGGGCAAGCAGGCCTATAGACAGCATCAATGTGGTATGTACAGCTGCACAATGGCACTGCAAGAGTTTTTGGTACAGACCTCCTTGTGTCCAGCAGCCAAGAAAGGAGGGCAATTTTACAAGTTATAAGAATAAGACAAAAACTTGAGTCGCATGTGCATGGCACTTGTGCATGACACATGCAACTCTGGAATGCGAGTGCCCCCCTTTCCAATTCCTTCTGCAACAAAGCTGTCTGACATTACTTCCCAAAGTGGTAAACTACAGTTGACCCTTCCCCTCGAAACTAGTATCAAATTTTTGTTTGCAATTCTGGTTTGGTGGGAAGGAAGCACAAACCATAATTTGGTAGCTTGGATTGAGCAGCAAACTATGGTTTGCTCTGAAGAGGGAAGTACAGGGGAAGAGGGCAGGAAAGTGTGTCTGAAGCTGAAACTTACATGTAATGCCAAACTAGTTTAAGTGCTTTCTTTGGGTTGGTTCAGGTGCAACTTTTTTGGCTGTGAGAATTCTTATGACTTTGTAAGCGGTCAAGAGAAAACACCACATTTTAACACTCCCAAATGTACATGGCACACATTCCATACCACATGACAAAGTGAAGAGTTTAGCAACACAAAACTGTTTATTATTTATTAAATGACACAAAATACCTAGATAACAGACTCACTCTTTTTAAAGGACACATATTTACATTATTTACCAAAGGAAAGACTTGCTGTACCCATCCACTGACTTTGAAATTTTCACTTTTTTTTTTTGCACTGAAGGATGCAATGCCCCATTTGCAGACCTGTGTATGTAGAACATTTTTTTGAAGGAACAGGTTATTTCTCCCTCCCACAAATGTGTGCCTCCTCCCACAACCCAACTCCAAAGGTATTCTTCTGAATAACTTCTTTATACAAAAAGTATATTACATTTTTGAATGCTGCTGTACTCTTAGAACTTTAAATGTGTTTAAAAGGAGGAAATGCTCAACTATATGAATTCATCAAAAATGAAAGTGATACTTTAAGAATGCACAAAGTCAAAAACATTTTGTCTTAAAAAGAAAGTTACGACAGATGCTCTGCTTTGGAAAAGTTAAGAGACCGGGACACACATATGTATATACACAAACAGAAAAATAAGCATCTGAAAGAGATCAGGAAAGTAAAACCATAGATAACGTAAGTTTTTTTAAAATTCTACTTTTTAAAAAGTTTACCATATATACTTTGGCACCTTTTTGTAAGCTAGAGAACAAAACAATCTTTACAACACATTTGCCATTGGTTTTGAAACAAAATGGTCACGGTTTTCTTTAAAATGTATTTAAATCAGAAAGAAAGAAAAAATAATTCATTTTGTAGGGTATAAAGTTTTTGTTTTTTTTTACAAATCCCCCAAACAAGAATATTTGTCAGAATAAATTTGCAGTTTTTAAAAGAAATGCAACTGCCTTGAACTGCACACAACAGAGGAAGATCTTAAAATGTCTGGCCACACAGACTGTTTGGGTCGCAGTCTAACCCCACTGCAAGAAAATGTATTTATATATATCTATTATAAATATCTTTATGGCTCAATAAAGCAGGCACATGATTCCAGCAAAAAACAGGAAAAAGAAAAAAGTTGCTGGAGAATATGGCTGGAAAGTAGTTTTTGCCATAGCTCAATATCAATTACAGGAAGATAGGGAAAGTGACTTAGTAATTTATCAATGCTCATTGGGGGAAAAAATTTGAAGCAAAGGCATAGTTTGTTTGTTGTTCATATTTTAACACACTGCTTCTGGAAAATGTTTTTTGCAGAAATGTGACAATTGAATGGATCACAATCACAATTGTGGGCACATTTCAGAATAGGATTAAGGTGCAGTTTCCAAAGAACTTACCCCAGATAAGAGTTTGCTCGAGTTGAAATTCATCTTTTAAAAGGAATTATTTCCTTCCCCAAAAGGCATTCAAATCACAGATGTATCAGGCACACCAAATTGTACAGCAGCTTTCATTTCCATCCATCCCCCTTTGTGAACTCCTCCTAAGTTTATTTTCTATAAATAATGCTCATTCTGGGGGACACTTTTGAGAAACATCACATATACGTGGAGCAAGGATGACAACAACAGAAGAGGAATCCTGCAGCTGATGCAAAACATTCTTTAAAAGCACATCCTGTGATGAATTCTTAGATACCATCTCCCCAAGATTTCCCAAACCTCACTTCATGTAGCAATATTACTCTGTAAATGGCAGGCTCTCATACTTGAAATGGGTCTGTTTTGCTGCAAGCATTCCCGTTCCTAGGTGACCAGGGCAGAATCTGAAGATAAACCATCAAAAGATTTTCTGGCTTAAGTAGTTGTGGGGAGCTTTGGGAAGTCAGCTCTGGTGAGCTGTAACTGTTGTCAATACTGTGTCATGCTCAGTATAGAATTGCTCAGCTTTTGTTAAACAGGAGCACTCCAATAGAAGCCTGAAGAGAAACCATGGGAACAAAAACAAATTTAACAAACAACATTCAGAAAAGTTGAGCTTCAAAAACAATGTAACACACAAAAGAAGGTTGAGGATATGATTATTCCCCCACCCCTGCAGCCAAGCTAATGTCGACCCATTCGTGGGTATAAAGGTTTGGTGGGTGGGTGAAGGTTGTTCCAAAGTCAGAAAGAGGCTTCAATGCCCTTGTTGCCTTTCCCAACTTCCTGGTATCTTCTGAGGGTTGTGCAATACTTGAAGAAGACTAGCTTTCTAGATTCTTTGCAGCAATACAGTTAAGGAGAGCCTGGGAAGCCTGGCAGATTGATTCAAGGCACAATGCAGCTGACATTAGATGCATCTCTACAAAAAAGCCATCTAGATTCCTGGCCCAATAGGAAGCCCCATAGGATTCTGCAAAGGATGAAACCCCCTGCTTTTTGTTCTTGTAGTGCTTACGTAAAGACAGAGGGAATCCCAAACCAACAACTGTGGTATTATTAATTTCTGAGTATACAGTGTTAACATTTTCTTCTTTGCAATACTAAAAAAATGTATTTTACTAATACTAAAATACATTAATAACGTTTTTTATTTGTTTGAAGGCAACGAGCAAAGGGAGCATCAGTAGTTTTAACCCCTGCACTTTCAAGGTTGCACAAATCCAAGCATGGGGTGCCAAAACAACGAACAGTATCAGCCTTACAAGTGCATTCACAGGAGTGTAATTTTATTTCCAAAGAAATAAAAACTTGGGTGAACGTGAGATTGCCCTTTGTTATTCAGAGTGATAGTGAAATCAATACTTTGGCTGTTTATTATCAAACCCTTAAAAAGGGCTTCCCTTTAGACCAAGGACCCAATGGAACCACAAAGACCAGATACTTCCATACAGTTTTCTGCACACCATACTGAATATCATGCGAAGAGTTCAACAGCATTCTTCTGAAAATGTAAATACCAAAACGGGCATGTGAAAATCAATTGAAATGCCCACTCTACTATACCCCCACCCCACCCCACCCCTTGTGTTGCTTCCATTCAGCCACTGGTAGTAGAAAAAGTTAATTTAATGGGATCAACAGGTTTGCTTATCCATCAGCAACCAAGTAGAACATCAAGTGTGCAGAAAAGGAAAGAAAGAAAGGCCCATTGTGTGTTTATGCAATGTAGTTGTACTGGTTCGGGTTCTCCTTGTCTCTTTCCATGTAGTCTCTGTCAATCAACGACTCTATTCTCTTCTTAAGGTCCGCGGGCTGTGAAAGCAATTCAGGAAGTCAGCAACCATTTTTTAATCATGGTAGTATTAAAATATGTATATAATGATCATTCAGTTTTTACATATTAGTGTACTAATTCAATTCCTTCACATGGGTGCAAAGGTTAATAAACAGAAAGAAATTAAGATTCACAACACAGGTGGACTTTGGGCATGCACTTTACTGCATCTACAAAATCTTCCTATTCTAAACAACACATAGCATATAGGCACATGTTCTGAGTGTTGAAAGCTCACAGCCTTCCTAACTTATCCTATATTGGAATTCTTTATCATTTGCTGACTAAATCTTTTGGTTTTGCTATACTAAAGGTAAAGGTAAAGGGACCTCTGACCATTAGGTCCAGTCGTGGATGATTCTGGGGTTGCGGTGCTCATCTCGCTTTATTGGCAAAGGGAGCGGGCGTACAGCTTCCGGGTCATGTGGCCAGCATGACTAAGCCACTTCTGGCGAACCAGAGCAACGCATGGAAACACCATTTACCTTCCCGCCGGAGCGGTACCTATTTATCTACTTGCACTTTGTGCTTTCGAACTGCTAGGTTGGCAGGAGCAGGGACCCAGCAATAGGAGCTCACCCTGTTGCAGGTATTTGAACCGCAACCTTTTGATTGACAAGCCCTAGGCTCTGTGGTTTAACCCACAGCGCCACCCGCATCCCTTTTTGCTACACTGGACATTCTCAAAAACAAAACTATTTTTATCTTGAAAGTTCTGTAACATGCAGAGAATTTGCAGGACTAATTTTGATGCTGATAGTTTAAGCAACAACACTCATACTTTACCTTTACTGGGAATTTAAGCTGGTTGTATACTTCAGACACGAGCAGATTGTGGCTCAACGTCTTGCGCATTTTCATGATTCTCACAATTGCAGCATCAATTTGGTACTGACGATCCTGAAAGACTCTCTCTGTAGTACTTGCTTGTTCTTCCACCTGCAGGAGCAGGACATTTGGGGGGGAAAGCATATCAGAAATGGAAAAACTTTTTTAATTATGTCAACTCTAAAGTGAATGGATTAATTTAAATCAGCCATTAATTTGGGATGGGTGGATGAAATTACATTGGTGTTCCACGAGGTACTACTTCCGATAAGAAAGGCCACCCCCCTAAACCTGAATATCTTAAATATATCTTTGTATTCTAAGTCACCTGCTTCTACACAAACCATCTCTGTTCATCAAGTTAATTATTTGGGTGTGGCCATTTAGAAGTCAGGCAGGCAAGCAAGCAAGCAATGACTAATATTTAGCATCTCTCAGGAGAAGAATCCTGCCTTTGAAATACCTTTCCCATAACTGTATACGCCTACTATCCTGCATTTTAAGCACCAGTTTGAAAAGCTGTTATTTGTTCAGGCCTTTGCAATAGTATTTAAAGGCTGATTATTGTACATCTGGCTAAGAATAAACAGGAGTCCTGCTAGATCATACCCAAGGTCTAGCTGATCCAGCAATCTGTTCTTGCAGTGGTGAACTGGACACCACTGAGAAGCTTATAGCAGGGTGGGGGCCACTAGGGGGTGCATTGGAAAATGGCCAACAATACCATCTCTCCGACCCACACGGGGTAATTAAGAGGCTGTTATGGGAGTAGGCAGCCTCCCTTGTTGCCCCAAGGAAATGGGGAACACTGCCCTTGCCTGCTGTGCCCATAAATCACCCCTAATTCGAAAGAAGGGGGTGAGGGCCCTAGGCAGAATGCCCCCGTGTGGACCTCGGCTCTCCTGGACGCTGTCTCTGATCGCGCACTAGTTGCAGCAATTTGGAATAATTAATTACAAAAGAAGCAAATGCACATATTTCAAGTGAAGAAGGGGAGTGAAGTCTGCTAATTTAAGTGACCTCTGCGAAAGAAGACGACGGGTTGGAGAAACAGGAATATTTTACGATGAAGATACACCAAAGGCTGGGTATGTTGACAACAACGGGACTGAATTGGGGGGGACGGACCTTTTTTTACTTTCCTTCTATGTGATTTACAAGAACCCCTCCTCATTAGAATCGTCAGTTGAACTGACCCAAGCAGGATGATTAAGGTCTGTGTGGAGATAAACTTTAACCAAAAGTATGCTATATGAAGATCGAGAAGCAATAAGAGCTTTTGGGAATGGCGCAGCAATTAATTCGGAGTCGCCATCTTGCCAAAGGATTTATAGCCGGGAGGAAGAAAGGACTTGTTTTCAGACAGCATTCCTAGTGAATCTCCTCAGAGGTTTTGAGAAAGGAGGCAGATTGGTGAAGATTAATGACGCTAAGACTGTTTTGATGTATGGAAGTGATGTTATATGGAAAACGTCTGGATATGGCTACTGGATAAAAAAAAAAAAATATCCACGCAGGATTACAAACTGTTCTAACCAGCTTGCGGAGATTATCAGAGGTCACAAAGAGAAAGGAAAAATATATGAAAATAACAACAAGAGATGTGGAAAAACAGTAAGAAAGGACTGGATAGTACTGTGAACATCATAAGATTAGATTTGTGGACATTAAAACAGCAGTAAGAAGCAAGAAGTTGATTGGACCCCCTTCGAAACTTGAAATATGGGTACCCCCAACAAAAATTTAAAATTCGACTGTGTAATTTGGAATTTATGTAATTTGGTTTGATTTGATGTGGTTGGTTAATAAAAAATTATTCTTAAAAAAAGAGAAGCTTATAGCAGGGCAGGAGCAGAACAGCCCTTGGCCGTTCATAGTCCAACATCTGGTGTTCAGTGGTATCCTCTCTACAATACTGGAACAAGTACTTGGCCATCATTACTAGTAGTCATTGATAACCTATTCCTCCATTGATTTGTCTAACCCCTCTTTAAAGCCATCCAAACTGGTGACTACCGCTACATTGATTCAAATGTTTTAGTGTTTTATGACTTCTATAGCTTTAAAAAAACAACAACTGCCCTGTTTGCTTTCATTTTTAAATGGTAAAGCTGCATGGAAAGTGATTTTTTTTACATTAAATAAATATTAAGTCTTTTTGCTGGGGTGTGGGCAGTGTCAATGAGAAGAACGCACATTTTGTAACACCAACAGCAACTGAAAAACTGTGTGGTGGCTCAAAGGAAGCTCTGATTTAAACATTTGCAATGAAACATGATTTCCACCCTCTTCCTGGTCATCTTTTAGTGGGTGTTTAGCGGCAGGAAGGAAATGGAAATAAAACAGTACAGTGGTACCTCCGGTTGCGGACGGAATCCGTTCCAGAACTTTGGTCAGACCCCGAGGTTTCCGCAGCCGGAGGGACCGCTTCTGCACATGCGTGCACGCATGGCGGCAGACCACTTCTATGCATGTGTGTGCGAGAAACACTTCCACGTTTGCCGCTTTCGCAACCTCACGTTTACATTGCCTGAGGGTAATGTAAGCTGAGGTGCTACTGTGTATTATAAGAATAAGCTATAGCTAGCAAGCCACCCAGCAAGGAACTGATGGCCATGAATAATTCAACCAGTAAGCATGCAATGTAAATAGATGCTTTGCCAAACACTAGGAAAATGAAAATCTAATTTAATGTAAAAGACAGCTTTCATTTGTAATGAGTCAAGAGCAAGTGTCTTGATGTCCCAAGCTCAGAAAAAAGAGGTTTGTGTAATCCCTGCCTCTGGCTAATCAAATAGCTCCTGATGACTCCAGCAGCATAAATGGAAAGCTGGAGTCAACATAGCTGCCACTGATCTGCTTCTGGGTGATTTAGGCCACTGATCAGGCGACCAGAAAACATATGACAGTAATCTGAAGGGGGTGGGGGGAAACTGGTACCGTTTCTTTCATCTGGATCTGATTGATCTTTATCCTGAATAGCTTATGCCTGAAGTCATCATTGCAGGTAAATTTGTCACCATCTTCCACATCTTTGCCTTTGGGGCTTTTTGTTAGCACTCTGGCCTTGCCACAGGCTAGTGACTGGAGGGTTCGTCGGAGCTCTCCATCCTCTAGAATAGAAAGGAGATGGTTTAGTTTTTTAGTCACTAGTACTCAGAAACAACAAGGAGCATCCAATACTGACCTATTCCAGTAGCTTGTTTTATCTCCTCTAAACTGAATTCTTCACCTTCGTTAAACATAAGCAGCACTAAAGTCTGGAATAATGAAACCTGCAGCTCCTTTTTCCCCTGTCAGAAAAAAAGAATGATAAAAACATTTCTGCATTTCCTTAGAAAACTTAAGAAATTTGTTTAATGATAGTTCTATATGCATGCAGAGGGAAGTCCTACAGCTTGCAGAAATAACATCCATTCTGCAGAAAAGGAAATATTATCCACATGACAATTGTGTTGTCTTTAGAGCAGAGTACTTAATACCCTATGAAGACATAATGTGTAACTATGGTTTGCCTTCCTTAACTATGTATCTGAAACACTTAGACCAGTTTAGGATTGGCTATGAATGTGGTTGTGAAATTGCAGACAGTCTGAATTAACAATGCTGAAATCTATACCGAGCAAACCCTCGTAAGGCAGTTTCCCCGATTCTCCAGCTATTCTGTCTTCCTAATGTCTCCCTGTTTCCAGGCTTAATTCAAAGTGCTGGTTTCAACCTATAAAGTCCTTTTACAACTTGGAAACCAATACAAGTCTATGCGCATCCAGGGTTCAACCCCCCACAAATATATTTATATTTATATTTGGGGGGAAATGACCCTAATTGAATACTTTTGATGGATCATGGAAAGCCTCGTTCTTGTGGGTATTCACCAAAAGATGGGCATTTCATCCAATGATGGCACAGGATGTTGGTGGCAGAACTGATGAAGAAACGAAAGCACATTAAATGAAATAAGGCAGAAATGGTTCAATAAAACTGAACAAAAGCCAGAAACCAATTTTTTTAAAAATGGGATTGATCACTTAAAAAGACCTGTTACATTCCACATTTACTAAATGACTTCAATGAGTGATTAACACTATACTGGTAAGAAAACATTACCTCTTTAAATTCTGCTTTGAGTACACAGTGTCCTAATGTTGATTGCCACTGAAGTTTTCTGCCACTGTGCTTTCCTAGATAAAATGTCTTGAATATCTCTTGCAGTTTCACCATCTGAAGAGAAGAGAAATATGAGCTTAAAGTTGAAATGATCAATTACTATTTCCTTATTTCTGCCCTTTCCCCCCACCCTCTACTTTCTGACTGCTTATCTGAAAAGGCTCTATCACTATTATATTTGTGCCATGAAACTTTATACTCAAGTTATTTTAATACCAGCATTTTACAACCAAAAGGGTTTAAGATTAGAATTAGTTCCTAATCTTCAATTAAGAACTGCTAGTTTCAACTAAGTATATTTGTGTCACAGCTTCTTAAGAGATTTAATAAAGTCACCTCTATCCCAAATTGTTTAAATATACTTTTTTTAAAAAAGTGCAAGAAGCTTCAACTCTTCTCAAAGTTTTGTACATTTACTTTTGCTGCCACAAAGGGAGAGGCTCCCAAACTACTTACTTAACCTACTTAATTTAAATAATCACCCCTCAAAAATATCCAATCTAAAGCTTGATGCAATCTCAGACGTTTCTTGGCCATCTTCCAGCTTTCTAATTATTAGGGAGCTAATATTTAATTTTAATCAGTAGTTTATAGTCATCAGCATCAAAAGAAGGGCAGTAAATTTATTTCATTTTGGAAGTGTTGTTCAGCTATCTTACCTCTGGTGGCAAGTGCACCTCCATAGGCACATAGGTTGGCCAATAACCCATAGTCAAGATGTTCACGGTGAGTTCAATGTTACCAGGTACATTCTGATTTTGCATATACTACAACAGAATCAAATGGACAGAATTGCCATACAGAACTACAAACAAGCTACAGGCATCCTTAGCCATTCACCCACTCCAAATTTAGATCCTATCCTTTCTCCAAGGAGCTCAGAGTGGCAGAAATCAACTCCCACCTCCCCAATCAATCGCCTTGAAATTAACAGAGATGGAAACTGGGCATAGGTCACCCTGTAAATTTCATGAAACTGAAACCCAGATTTTTCCTTATCTACTGCTACATCATACTAGCTCCAACAAAAAACAAAAATCCTTAACAGCATTACAAATTTGGCATGCAGAAGCCAAAATGTGTTGATGGAACTAAAGTATGAATAGTTCAGTTGGTAGAGCATGAGACTCCTAATCCCAGGATTGTGCGTTCAAGTCCCACATTGGGCAAAATATTCCTGGATTGAAGGGGGGTTGGACTAGATGACCCTTGTCGCCCCTTCCATCTCTACAATTCTATGAGAGGCAGGTATGCGTGTTGTGAGAAAGCAAAGCAAGAGGGAGTCCTTGCAATGTCCTTTTCAGATGTAACTGAACACAAGCGGATAATGATGAAATAAGGATGGCCACTTTGTACCCATACCTGCTTAAACTGTATCATGATGTCTTTAGAAAGCTCCATGTCTTTAAACATTCCTTCAAGTTTACTGGTGAAAGCAGCTCCACATTCTACAAAAGGACAGTTGTGTATTGAAGTTGCAGTTAGGAATTTTGTCACTGTCAACAAGTGACTAAGAGCGCATCATTAACAAGAGGGCAGAGATATATTTTCTGTTTCAGTTCAAGTTGAAGATTAGGGCAGTATTGCAGTGCTGCTCAGGAGTGGCTGGTTTGGTGGCCACTGCTGCAGATTGGTTCTGCTGGTGTTCCCTCACTACTCCGTCCTAGTAAAGCAGCAGTGACACTGTCTTTCAGGAATCCTTCACACATGACATTGTTTTTCTATACAGTGGTACCTCGGGTTACATACGGTTCAGGTTATATACACTTCAGGTTACAGACCCCGGTAACCCAGAAATAGTACCTCGGGTTATGAACTTTGCTTCAGGATGAGAACAGAAATTGTGCTCCAGGGGCGTGGCGGCAGCGCAATGCCCCGTTAGCTAAAGTGGTACTTCAGATTAAGAACAGTTTCAGGTTAAGAACGGACCTCTAGAACAAATAAAGTACTTAACCTGAGGTACCACTGTACAGGAATACACTCTGTGCAGGAAAAAGGTATGCTAAAGAATACTCAAGTGACTTGTTGTACAAAAACATACATTGGGGATTTCCTATGGAAAGTATACACAAAAGAAATTAGCAGAGGATAAAACTAAAAACCTTACCATGTTTGAGCTTGGAAAGCATAGATTTTTCAGCATCGACTGATGCACTTTTGCCGACTAATAGCCGCTTTGCTAAATCTTTTTTGTAAAAGGCCTCAAAAACATCTTTTCCTGTAGAAGAGAAGCAGATTTAAAGCTCCTTTCCAAGTACATGTTCTCCAGAGGGGAACCCTGAAGCTCCCCTCATTCCAAACAGGTCTAGGGGCTTGACAGATTATTTTGAGATGGCAGAGAGATTCAGTGGAAGGTTTGACCCAACCTTCTTATTATTTCCTCAGGGTGGCTCTATGCTAGAACCAGTTGCTATCTATGCATTCCGATCCACCAAATTTAACAACACAAATAGTTTACAGATTCATTTTTAAAAATCGATGTGCGTAGTTCCTGTGTGTTAAGGCAATGAACCTGAGTTATGCAATCTTGAGTATTTAATTAACTCTGATTCCTACAGACCTAAACCCCAAAACAAGCTGGGAGAATAACAGTCTTATTCTCATTCATTAAGTCTTATTCAGCCAGCATTATTGGGCCTATATTTTTTGCTGATATACATGGGTGCCTAATGTAAAGAAGAAGACCAGGTCTTACCATAAATAAACCTAAATATAATCATAATTTTATCCAACATCTTTTCGAGCTCTTCATCAGTAGCCTCTTTGTTACCTGCACGAAGCTTTGAATCCACATACTTAGCTGAAGAAACACAAAACCAAAAAGGAAAAGATAGATCTGAGTAGGAACTCCTAAATCAAGTCTTAGTTTATTCTTGACTAGGCTAGTGTTCTATAACTCTACTGGCTCATTGTCAGTTCTAACAGAAAAGAAGTGTCATGCCAGCAACAGCCTTAGCATCTACCAAATGTGACATCACTGTGGAAAGCAAAAGGGAACTAAAAACTCTGAGCATTCAAAACCACCATCTTCTCCAGCCTACCTTGCTGCTTCTAAGTACAGTGGCACCTCTGGACGCGAACAGGATCCGTTCCGGAGCCCCGTTTGCATCCTGAGCAGAATGCAACCCGCATCTGCGTGGGTCGTCTGTGCATGAGCGGCGAAACCCAGAATTAGCCCGTTCCGTTACTTCCAGGTCACCGCGGAATGCAACCCGAAAACGCTCAACCTGGAGCTACTTTAACCCGAGGTATGACTGTATGACCAATTCTTAAATATCAGGTCTGATTGGAAGCCAGCCCTCTTATTCCCTCTCATAGCCAAGGGGCTGCAAAGCTCCATCAGAGGAACTAGACTGACCGAGAACCAAACTCAGAAATACAACCTTGCACAGCTATAATAAGTATTTCACTAGACTATAATTGTGCCAGCTGTGATTATATGAATGCTTCCAGGAGTACTGGAGTTGCTGTCCAAGTTGGTTGCTGTCTTCTATCACTTGCCTTTTCTCCAAACTAAAGAGCCCCAAATGTTGTAATCTTTTCTCAAAGGGGAGTTACTTCATCCCCTTGATCATCTTGGTCACCCTTTTCTGAACCCTTTCCGGTTTCACAATATCCTTTTTGAGGCAAGGGAATGAGAATTGCACAGGGCATTCCAAGCGTGGTTGTTCCATATATTTGTGTAATGGTACTATAGTATTAGCAGCAGCTTTGTTTTGGATGCCTAATGATTACTAGCATGCAATTCATCTTTTTTACATGGTTCAGCATCTTCACTGAGCTTTCCACTACCATCTTGAGACTATTATTAGTAGGAGTCTTAATAAGTTGAAATAACAAGAAGAAGAAGCTACCACCTATAAGCTCAGCTGGTTTATTTGGTCTTTTGTTGATGAAGGTCTCAAAGGCTTCTTTCATGGCATTAACAAACTTCTCGTTCTTCAAAAAGCAAATGTCAATTATATGATCAACTTTATCCTTGAAGTCTAGTAGCTCTTGTACCATGGTTTTGTCTTTTTCTGGATTGATTACTATGGTGCTGCCGAATGCCTGCGAAGGAGGAAAGTTATTTATCACACACTTGTGCTGGATGCCACATATAGTTCGAACAAGATCCAGTGCGTAAGGACACACATTGCATGCTTTACACAAAAGCAGTATGCACTAATCAATTTATTGCCTATTTCATTACACCCTGCCCTTTATTCAAGGAGCTCAAGGTGGTGTACATGGTTCCTACACCCCCATTTAATTACCACAACAACTCAATGAAGCTGGTACAAAGTCAGCCAGGGAAGCTTTATGTTAACCCATGAAGATTTTCAGAATGTTAAGTCAAGAAAGGGAATGAAATGGATCCAATAGAGATGATGGCTCCCCACTGTGCTCACAACAATGTTGATGCAAACTTGTTCAGCCTATATTTTAGAAAACTATGGCGACAGCTTAGCCACATGATTTGTCATATATGGCTTATAAACCAAGATTTTGCAGACATCTTTCCCCACCTCAATAAATTTAAGACTTGCTCCTCCAAGTTAACTTTTCGAAATAAGTCACATATTGATACCTTTATATATTCAATCCATTGCTGCAAGAGAGCTTGCACTCCATTTTTCACCCTACTGAACAACTGATACAATAGAGACAAATCCTGAATTCGATTTTCATCCAAAAGGTGATTTAAACCTGCAAGATAAAAATGTGTTACTAATTACTCCAAATGAAACAAATGCAACTGAGAATATTTAAGAAACTACAGGTCTAAAAGGTGGGAGAAGACAAAGTGAGACAACAGATGAATTGAGAAACCACATTGGATGAGACAGTTTTCAGAAGTGAAGGTCTTAAATCTATTGCTGAGGCTGCTGCTCCTGCCACATGATTTCTAGTGAAGAATGGGTTTTTTATCATTAAAATGGGATAACATTGAAAAAATGGTGGCAAGGAGAATAACAACGAACACCTTCACAAACTCCTAGGATAAAGGATGGGATAAAGCAAAACAAACACTTCCATTCTGTACAGCTAGAGGGAGCCATTTCAGTACTTTCACACACCCCATAAGAGTAAGCAAAATGTGATTTTAAAAACACCCCCTTTCCCTCCATCAGCTTTGGCACAATAATGGCAGCATTCCTGGATGTTGCTCTAGAATCTCATGGACAATGCTTCTGTCTGTATCTCATGCACCCAACTCCCACCAATATGGGTTACAGGCTCTCTGGTAATCCTATGTTAACTGCCCTTCAGGAAAAGCAGATTTCATTCTCTTTGAAAAGCATGGTGTCTTAAGCATAATGACCATTTTAAAAGGCAAGAAAGCAAAACATTTTGTTTATCTCACCTACCCCTTGTCTTCCACTGAAAGTTGACATCCATATTGCCTTGAAACTCTTAATGCTATATAGGGTTGACAAATCTTATCGGACAACCTATACCCAAACTTTCTCTTTTTCTGTTCCTAGGAATATTATGTTTTCATTCTGAAACACATCTGAAGGCACTACAGTGGCTCCTTACCTGCAATGAGGACAGGACTTGCAAGCAGGGGCGTAGCAAGGGGTGTGTGGTGAATGCAGTCTGCCCTGGGTGCCATCAGGAGGGGGGCGGGTGACAAAATGCTGGCTGAACTCATCTCTGAATTTGTACTTGAGGTCAAGGGCGCACATGCAATTACCTCGAGGAACCTAGTGGGGTTGAGACTGAGTTGCATCAGGTGCTGTCGGCCAGGCCAGGCCCTGCTCTCCCTGGCCATGCCCCGCCCTCGTACAGCTAGGAACTGAGCGGGGTTGAGTTGTATTACATCCCCTTTGCACCTCCATAGCCAGGCCCTGCTCTCCCTGCCTGAACATGTGCTGGGATGGGCCCCTGCGATAGAGCGGAGGCAGCAGGGATGCCACAGAGCCCTGCCTGGGGGTGCCACTGCCTGCTCCTCCTATGTGCCCTGCTCTGCGCTTCTGGGGACACTAGCGTCAGTCCAGTAGGGATGGGGAGCCCAATGTCGCCAGCAGCGGGGGGGTGGGGCTCAAGGCAGGCATCAATGGTATATTTGCTTGTTGATGTGACATTCAGACTAAAAATTAACTGAAACCCATTCTTTATTACCTTCAACTGGATTTATAACTGGATTGTGAATACACCTTGGCTGGAGTGGTTTAAAGAAGATTGAGTTTTGTTTTCAAAGAATTCTTATAGATAAATTGGAATTTTAAAGTTTGGAACAGACTAGAGTACGGGAAAGTACAGGAAGTGGTGTTTCCTGGGAAAGCGGCCTTGAGAAAGTGATAAGGTACTGTTGTAAAACTGACTGTTTTGAGAACCAGGGAAGGCAGAGTAAATTATGTGCATTCCACACGGTCCTGAGTATTTTGAGTAGTTAAAAACATATCTAGGAACAAGGTTTGCTTGGAATTGAGGGGACTTTTCTCTGTGTGGAAAGAAGAATTGATTAAAGAGATGAAGGAAATTTGGGATAATTTAGCAGACAAGATTCGAGCCCAAATGGATAAAAATATTGAAATAGTGTCAGAACTGACTACTAAGATAGAACCATTGATAACAGAAGAATTGAATGTCTTGAAGCAAGGAAGGGAGGAAATTAGGAAAAATGGATGAGACTAACATGAAAAAAACTCAGGAGACACATAGGGTAGATATGGATGGCAGGGGTGGGAAGCAGGCAACACTTAAGAATGCCTTGATGGTTGAAAAGAGATTAAAAATACAGTCTCTGAGACAAAGTTAGGGAAAAAACGTTTTAGGTGCTTATGCTCACAATGTTAAGTAAATAAACCAGAAAATAACACTTGTGTAAGTATCTTTCCTTTTAATAATTTCAAATGGGGGGGGGGGGGTTTGACAAAAAAAAATTCCACACTGGGTACCACCTGGCCTTGCTTACGCCACTGCTTGCAAGTCACCATTTCGTATACTGTTCAGTGCTATTTCATGAACTGGGTGGGCAAGAGGGACTTTAGAATCTGAATGGGTCGTTTCTGTTTAGCATAGGGAACTGAAAGCCCTGAAGAAGCAGTAAGAAGAAAGATTTATATGAAGGAAGATAGGTTACCTTTCTGTAGAATGGCTGTTAAATGTTCACCTAGCAGCTGCTTTTCTACAGTAGCAATTAGTGGTTTCCTATAGGAAAAAGTGTTTAGAATTACATTCTTTTTGCTTACCAGTTAACCATTTTCAACCCAACTGGAACACCTAGATGCTTCAAACAATAACATTTCAATTACTTGTTAACAATGTGTTTATGGTCCAGATTGGTGGGGTGTGTGTGTGTGTGTGTGTGTGTGTGTGTGTAAAAAACTGCTTCTGGTCTCTCCTGTCTTTTATATAAAGCAGATAAATCATCTAGAGCAGAGGTAGCCAATGCAATGCCCTCTCGATGTTGATGAGCTACAACTCTCATCTTTGACAATTTATTCCCAGAACTTGTTTAAGTTTTTCATGGTTTTAATGGTGTCAACGCTTGTCTTTTCTTCTGGAAACTATGTAATTTCTGACAACTGATGTGAGTGTGGCCTTGCTAGACATTATTCTTTATGTCTAGGAAATTAAACCACACTTTGGCAAAAAGAAATGCTGAAACCAGGAGGTCATTTTTAACATGTTTAACACACCAGGTTGAGGGAGTCCACACACTTACTGAGTGCTTTGATCCAAGTAGGTGATAATCCTGTCTGCTTCTTCTTCCAAGCGTTTGTTGACATGATGGAGGTACTCTGGAACCTGACAGATTGAATAAATTATGGAGAAAAGTTAAATAAGGTGAGAATGGTATATCCTTTATTGGGGGGAAAATGTCTGAGAAACAAATTGGAGGGGCATTATTATATCTTGTTGTATTATTGCTGAAATACTTAATTGTAGTCTGTGTCAGCACAGCAAAGCAAGTCTTGGGAGCTACTGTTCTGCCCTCATTAACCAGGAGGTTAATGTCCCCATGAGCAATAAGATAATAAAATACCTCTCTTTCTTGCATAAGCCTCTGTCCTTCTGCTGCATATAGGCGATTTGTTTCTTCTAAGAATCTATGTTCAAAAGAATCCTGATAAATCTGTGGAAAACAGAAATGGGTCATTTGCTTAGGATGCTCTCACGGCTTATTCTGACATTATTCATTCATTCATTCATTCAATTTATTTATTAATTAAATTTATATACCACCCATCATCAGAAGATTACAGGGCGGTTTACAACACAACACAACACAACACAACAAGTACAGGTTCAATGTGATGGGGCATCCCTTGCCTACCTGAAGATCTGAAAGCATGCTGAGAAGGCTGCGAAGAAGGCTCCTGTCAATAGCCTCGCCACTCCTCTCTCGCTCAACCAACAGAAGGATGCCATCAATGGTCTTATTTTGGACCTTCTGATCGCTAATTATATGAGTCCTAAACAATTCTAGCCCCATATCCCTGGAAACGAATAAATCATTATAAGGAAACAGAGACCAACACAGAGAGGCAGCTTTGTTCTACATTTATTTTGTCTAAGTGCTCAACTGCAGAAGTAATCTACAGGCCTGATCAGGTATTACTTTCTGAATACAGCACAAGAGAAAGTGAGTCCTTGGCTCTTTCATGCATATATGACCTAACCCAGCAAGCCAGATTCTCATAAAGGGTTCAGAAACTAGTAGTTGACCAGGCCTTAAGTGATCTGTGTAAATGTCCATAGCAAGCTCTTACCCCAAGGGTGGAATGGGCCCATTTTACCTGTACATTTTTCCAAGGACCAAAAATGTGTGTAAATGCATTTAAGAGGCATGTATTCATATGAATTGGATATACCTACTCATATAACCTGAAATCTGGATAAATACATACATACTAGGAACTCTTCCAGAGTTAAGTTGAGAATGGGATTTAAAAGATTAAAAACAGGCAGTTGGCTGGGGGAGAAAACAAAAGGAGTGCTTCCAGAATTTAATACTAGTAGCAAGTTCAATACAAGCAATAAATAGGTTGGGAAAAAACTTATAGCTCCTTTCACGAAAGGAGTCCTTCTATAAACGGTATGATAAATTGAGGTCCAACCTAAAGTGCACCACTTATAACACTGATACTGCACTGGGAACACAAGGCTCTAAACCAAACTCTGACACATTTTGTTCCTGTAAAAGTCACTGAGGAGATTTTAAATAAGTACACAGACAATGAGTAGAGCTCTGGAGGGCATAACCCAAAGGTCTGCATTTTGTTAAGCATGCTTAACTACATGGTTAAAAACAAAAACAAGCGGTCAATTGTTCCAGGCTAGCAGCATTCTACTTTTGCATCACCTGTTTTAAAATTTCAAGACTAAATTGCTATTTGCTTTTGCCACTGGCCCGTTTCATAGTAAAGCATAATTAATGGTTTACCATGAATGCGTCAACCTGGATTGTTTTGCTTCTCACTGTGAGCGTGCAGAGGAAACAAACCATGATAACACCTGCTTGGCATTATACCTGAACCAGGAATTGTTGTGCTCACGCAAACAGTGATGGAAAAACCAGCAACAAAAGAAACAATGCTAATTGTTCTTTGTTTCTCCACAGTGCTGGTGGAGAGGCAAGACGCAGGCATAAATGGCTTGTGTACGGCTTATTGTAATGTTTGAACACGGTGCCAGAAGACACGAGACCCTTTTGCCAAGCTGGTTCCTGATGGCTCAATTGTTCCCAACATGTAGCACTGCTGCCATTCTTGGTATCCAAACAATATGCACAGTGACCTCGTTCACCGTTCTGGAGCTAGTTGATACTTTCCAAATATGAACTTGGTTTAGCTTAACTTTAGCTTTAAACTGCCACACACACCCCTTGTGAAAATATGGGTGGTCAGGATAGCAAAGAAAACATACACCAGCCATGCTACAAAGATTCTCTATTCACAGTCAGTTCACTGTGACTCTTAATCACAATGGAAGGGAAGAAAAATTGAATCTATATTTTTGACAAAGCATTTGGAAGTCCAAAATCAATACTTCTCTTTTCATTCTCACCAAATTGATGGCAGCATTGAATTTTGAAGAACGTATGTTCGATCCAGGAACAAAAAGATACTTCTAATCATTATCTGTAAGGGGGAGGGAAAAAAAAATCAAGCCATAAACATTTTGACATAAAGCAAGATCATTCTTGTGCCCTGATCCTAAACATGATTACTTGGTTGGAAAGGCCACCAATTTTAACAGGCCTTGCTTCCAAATATACTTTATTGACTGCAACTTTAGAAAGTAAAACATATGAACTGACCGACTCCTCCCTCTTGCTTTACCATGTTCCTTAAGATGAATGGTGCACATCCTCTTACTTGCCCCATTAATGAGCAGGTTTCCACAACCAGGACAGGGTAAGAGACACTGAAAAGCTGCTGCACTTCCTGTCACCTGGGGAAACTTCATTCCCTCCAGAGACTGAAATGAGGGCACATTTTAATCTAATTCTTCATATAATATTCTGATGAAATACTTCTTTAAGCAGGTTTTATGGCGCTGCCCTTTTAAAATTACTGAGGCGCATTGCAAAAAGGGTTACCTTCCTAATGGATACCTAAAAATTATGCAGCTTAATGTACCAGATTCGAAGTAACAGAAACTGTCACCAAGAGTTGAGAACTGAATGCCTAGATGTCAGGACACAAAAGCAATACAACAAAAATAGGTCCTAAATATAGAATTGCTTGCATCAATTCCTAATATTGGTATAAAACAAAAAGTTCTATTTGCCTAAATATCTGTGTGCAGAAAGCACTTCTCTCTCTGCACAGCTAATGATCTCCCCTGCCTCCACATCTATCTGTGACCCCTGGAAAGCTACTCAAGATGGTTCCTGTTCCAACTGGCAAGGCAGTTTTCAGGAAGTTGCAGGTGTTCGTGGGGGGAAACCATCTGGGATCCAAGTTCACAAAAGTATTATTTGGAAGGAAAACAAGCCTTACCATTTGTCTGCAGTGGTCTTGCCAACATTTGTCTATTTTCTTGAGAAAAAGAACACTGTCCAATGAATCCATGATGAAGGAGTTAAGAAATTTAACACAACAACTGGGACAACACCAATGCCTGATGACATTGTTCTTCTGCGTCATCGCTGGAAAACTCAATAGAAACAAAAGAAACTGCCAGCCTAATTTTAAAGCCTTTGTTTTAGGCTAGGATGTGATCATGAAAAAAATGTTTATTTAAAATCAGCTAATGGCCAAGAGACCACCATTCTAATTTAATGGGCCACTATGTTAATCAAGGGGACGCAGGTGGCGCTGTGGGTTAAAGCCTCAGCGCCTAGGACTTGCCGATCGAAAGGTCGGCGGTTCGAATCCCTGCGGCGGGGTGCGCTCCCGCTGCTTGGTCCCAGCGCCTGCCAACCTAGCAGTTCGAAAGCACCTCCGTGTGCAAGTAGATAAATAGGGACCGCTTACCAGCGGGAAGGTAAACGGCGTTTCCGTGTGCGGCTCTGGCTCGCCAGATGCAGCTTTGTCACGCTGGCCACGTGACCCGGAAGTGTCTCCGGACAGCGCTGGCCCCTGGCCTCTTGAGTGAGATGGGCGCACAACCCCAGAGTCTGTCAAGACTGGCCCGTACGGGCAGGGGTACCTTTACCTTTACGTTAATCAAACACTTGTGATGACACAATTCCATTGAACTCAATAGCTTTAAAATTATGAAAGAACTTACCTTATCTTTCAAGTTAGGTGTCCACATTTGATAATACCCATATTCAAAGCATTGTGATCTAGTAATATCATAAGCATATACACAGCCTCAGAGGATATGAGCACCAAATCTCACCTACGTCCCAGTACTTATTATTTCAAAAGACTCTATCCTAGACACTAAACTGATTTTTAAGACTCCAAGGATGTAAATATCCACCCTGAAGTTTGACAGGGAAGATCCTCAGAGGGAAACACAGAAGAACACAGATGTGTGTATGTATCTGGATTTCAGGCATTATAAAAATGAAGTCCACAAACAGACTTACTACACAAAAAGGATATTCTCTGAACTGATGGATCTGTGCTTTGATATGGTCTTCACAAATCTGTCTTAACTGCTTGTACAAATTTGCAGAAATCTTATATGAGCAGAGATTTTCAACAGCCTAAAAAAAGGAAAAGGAGGACACATGAAAAAAACTCCACCAACATTTGCAGGACTCCATCTACAATTCGTAACTTTTCTGTACATGCCAGCTCTCAGAAAAACACAAGTCAAAATGATTCTTCCCAGCGAGTTTTAAAAAAACATGCCTATCCGATGTGGGGGCATCACTAGACAATTAGAGATCAAAATTAAGGGTGGTATTCAAAACTAGACCTACTTTGATTAGACCCAATTAAATGAATATGACTAACCCACAAGAGTGGCTTTTCAGGAGATGCCAAGAACTACAATGGGCGTGGGAAATCCCCAGTATGTGAATGGAAGTCTGCTTACAGGTCTCAAGTCATTTGCAGTCTTTGGATACTTTCTGCACAAACACTACTTACTTAAAATGGGACCCCAAAGATCTGGCTCTCAATTTTGCTGTTAGTTCACAGAACAAAAATACATGCCAGAATGCACTGCAGTTGCATTCATGCTCCCCTGGGCAGAGTGCCTTTCAGCTGACTGAGCTCATTTAATATAACTACAGTAACATCGTGAAGAAGAAAATGGAAGAAAACAATGGAATACCAGGCTAGCAAATGAGCAACATTTTAGACAAAGAACTCTGACACTTAAAGGACATGCAGCCCAAACAGGACCCAGTGATGAAGACGGCATAGCCTTAATTTTGCTTAGCAAAGATTCACAATTATAGTTCAAACATAAAATTATTTGTACGCTACTCTAAAACCAACGCTGCAATTTTAAGAACATTTACTAGTAAGTAAACTGCATTTTGAGGGACGCGGGTGGCACTATGGGTTAAACCACAGAGCCTAGGACTTGCCGATCAGAAGGTCGGCGGTTCAAATCTCCGCGACGGGGTGACCTCCCGTTGCTCGGTCCCTGCTCCTGCCAACCTATCAGTTCGAAAGCACATCAAAGTGCAAGTAGATAAATAGGTACCACTCTGGCGGGAAGGTAAACGGCGTTTCCGTGCCCTGCTCTGGTTCGCCAGAAGCGGTTTAGTCATGCTGGCCACATGACCCGGAAGCTGTACGCCGGCTCCCTCAGCCAGTAAAGTGAGATGAGCGCCGCAACCCCAGAGTCAGTACGACTGGACCTAATGGTCAGGGGTCCCTTTACCTTTACTTAAACTGCATTTTCCGCAACAGAATTTACTTCAGAGTAAATATGGTTATGCTTCCATGCAACAAATATCTGCTGGGTGTTACTATTGAAGCCTGCTTGAATTTACTGTTTTACTGGCTGTTGAAACCACAAGGAATATATTTGTTGTGTTTTATTTTAGGTGCTGTATTCTAAAATTATTCAAATGTCATTTCAGTTGTTTGCTGGTATATGGAGACAGTACTCATCAAATAAGAACACAAAGCACTTATGAACACTTCAACTACACTATGTAAATACTACAAGAAGCCTTGAAACACACTGAAACATGAACATGTGACCCTCCAGATGTTGGACTCCATCTACATCAGCATGGCCAATGGTCAGGGATTATGGATCAGATACTCCCTTCGTTAGCCTTAAAGGCTAGCAAATTTATTGTGCCATAATCTTTTGTGGACCAGAAATATTATACCATAATACATTTGTAAGCCTTCAAGAGTCTACAAGATTCTTTTGTTTTGCTGCAACAGTAATATAGCTACCTCTGTGAACATTGCCTATAAATGCTAAGTACCCTCATCAACTAAAACAAAGTCTATGTACATGTTAGTTGTATTTGCTCATATTAATTCTAACCTCTCGCCCTGCCCATGTTAAAGCATAGTGATTGTAAGGACTTCAAGACAGAAATCTTTCTTTTGTTTATGTCACTTGTTCCCTTCTTCTGCAAAAGCACCAGGTCTACTGATGAAGAAGTTTAAATAAATTATTATGGACTAAATTAAGACAAATCTTGGAAAAGGAGATCCAAATTTATTCACTAATCTGAAATTTAGCACATTTGAGAGAAGGGGACTGGTATGAATAAGTTCACCTCAAAGCTCTACTAAGGGGGTTTGAAGAAGTGGGAGACTCAAATAATCTAGTGTTGCTTTACAAGGATTTTTGCCAGCAGGGGAAGTAGTGCACTAAGGAGTATATTGCTGATCAAAACAATACTCGTAAGAATCTTTTTGAGGAATGTGGGAGAAAAATATCTTGTTGCTGTGGCATACATAATCGTGCATTAAAATGCACATTTGGAATTGGCTACATTTACTGGGCAGCTGCACTTTAGCAGAACAGTTTTATCAAGTATTCACATCACCAGCAACTTATATTACTATTTTTAACACATGTTAAAAATAGATGCAAACGAATAGTGTCAATAGAAAATACAGTTACTTTGCTGTAAAAATATCTGGTGCTAGCTGGGAGATCACTTTGAACACATACTAGAGAGGGGTCCCCTAAGGCCTTAACCTTAGGAGGCTGACAGATTTCCACAGAACATACATATAAAATTATACTAGGATATCTTACCCTAAGATGTCAGAAGTACTGGTTGAAAACATGCAAGTTTATCCCCAAATAACCCTTAAATGAGCTTTTAACTATCTTCCACAAGGCTCGTCTATGGAATGTGGAAGAAAGAGCAGTTATCTAGTCCAAGCCCCTGTTCAGTGAAGGATCTACAATACAAGATGAAACTCCTGCATCTCTAACAGATGACCACCCAATTCTTGCCTTAAAAACTCCAGCAAAAGGAGACCTGCTACCTCCGGAGGTAGTCAATTACTCTGCTAAATAACCATTGTTTCCTAATGTACAGCTAAGAAGCGGAGCTCATTACACAGGCTCTGCTGTGACACACTGACTAGACCCATCAAGCCTCCTCTCCCTCAACTGTCTTCTGGGGGAAGCCATTCCAGCAGACTGCCTCAATGGGAGAGTAAGCAGGGTCAGTCCATTGGCTCTGCTGGAAGCCCAGCATCAGGCACCATCTGCCTCTGAACTGTGCCGACAGGTATATAGGAAAAACAGTCTAGAAATTGGTGCCAGAGTTTTTCTTTTTATTTTCCTCTTCCATCCTTTTCCCCTTGTGTGTTGTGGGGTTTGTTTGGTTGTTTTCTCAGATTGTAAACCTGTAGGTAAAGAGTGTCTTGTTTTGATTTTATGTAAGTCATTTTAGAGGCCTTTTTGGCTAAAGAGCAGGGTACAAATGCTATAAATAAATAATAAAGCAGAATGCCAATTGAATGCTTTGATAATTAATTTTCAGTAATTGCTGTGTGCCAGAAAGCACAATGCATTATCAATAACGTAGCAAGACACCCTCCTCAAAGTAAGAGGTAAGAGAAACATGGAGATAAGCCACAAGACAATTTGCGTGGTATGCCTACAACTCAATTTCTAGTTACTATTTCTTTTAAGGGACTCCCAAGGAGAAAAGATGTTGAAGGTTCTCCCATCAGCCGCAAAGCTTGGAATATATGTTAATCAACCTAGTACAGTATTCTACCTATGTGAATTCAAGAGTTGACACAGTTTTCGTAGGCCACGTAGTCCCATTCCCTGCTTGAGGCACAAAATCCAGAGGAACATAGGAAGCAGTCTTGTATATAGTCAGATCACTGGCCCACCCAGCACAGTAGCATCTACTGGCCTACCCAGCCAGTGCCTGCAGGGTTTCAACAATGGAAAGCCTATCTTGTAATTGGTTCTATGGTTGAATTTCTCCAACCATTAAGATGTTTCTCCGAATGTTCAACCAAAATCTACCTTCTTGTAACTTAAGCCAATTAAATCTAGTTTCGTCTTCTGAGGCAAGAGAGATTCCCACAAGCCAATTAGAACAACAGCTCTTAGAAGCTAGGGCTGCCTGCTCGAGGCCATTCCAACTCCAACTATGCAACTGTAAAATTTGGACTTTACTCCATTTGAAAGTTATGTCAGGAGATGTATGTGTATCAGATTTGTATCACAAGCAATAGGACTTATTCGTATGTTACTGTGTTAGCATTTTCTGTATTTTGCACTATACATTGTTTTACATTTTCTGGCTTTTATTGCTTTTATCTGCTGTATCTAATCTTGTAAGTCACTTTGAGAACTTTGTGGGTAAAAAACTAATTTAAAAAAATATTAATAATAATAACTGAGTGTTGTTTTTATATTTTAAATGTTAGGAACTTTTGTCCTAAACAGCCATGCAACAAGAAGCACTCTAACAAGATCCTTCCCACCCCCATTTTAAAATAGCAACATCGAATAGCCAATGTTTCGGTCATTATTTTTGTTCAGTCTTTTGATTATACTATCCTATGGAATAATGTTCACTTCTTAATAGTGACAATAGTGATAATTTAAGAAATAATTCAACACCCCCCCCCTTAGATAAAAAGTACACTTAACAAGTGATATCCAAATAGTAGTTTCAAAGATTCAAAATCCTACACAGTTATTAACCGGAATAGCTACAGAATACTCTACATTAAGAAGACCTTTGAAAGACAGGTATTGAACAAACTGAATACAAACTGCATGCAGATTAAGAATCTTTCCTTTGACATTCACAAAACCCAAAGTAAAGGTTATCTTTCCAAAAATCAGTGAAGATGCAAAGTAATTCCATAGAAGCACACATAATCAGATTATAAAGTCTTAAGCAAAGGCTTAGTGGGTCTGTGAAATACTGTGGTTCTACAGAAAACTCAACAGTTAACTGGCAAAACTAAAGTGTGAGAGAGAAAACATGCATTCAAAATAATATAGGAACAGATAGGGAAGAAGGGATGGTAAGTGATAAAGAAGATGAGGTAATCCTATAAAATATACACAAAAATGATACAAATGCTTAACTCTGCATATACCGTATTTTTCACTCTATAGGACACACTTTTCCGCCTCCAAAAATTAAGGGAAAATGTGTGTGTGCATCCTATGGAGCAAATGCAGTCTCCTTGGCTTCAGCGATAGCAACGCGAAGCCTCCAAAGTACAGAGGGAGCGCTCCCTCCACGCTCCGGAGGCTTCGGGTTCCTTATGCTGAAGCCGGGAGAGCAAGACTCCGCCTGAAGCCTCCGGAGCGCAGCAGGTTCCTTTTGCTGAAGCCAGGAGAGTAAGACTCTCCTGGCTTCAGGAGAGGGAGAGCTGCGCAGCGCCCCTTCAGCGAAGCGGGAGGAGAAATGGAAGGGGCTCCGTTTCTCCTGCCGCTTCGCTGAAGGGGCGCTGAGCAGGGGATTTTTTTTCCTTGTTCTCCCCCTCTAAAACAAGGTGTGTCCTATAGAGCGAAAAATGCGGTAAATGCTGCTTCTTTAAGGTAAGGGAATCTGTTACTTTTAAGGCAACAAAGAAAAGAATATACCAAGCATTTGCAGTAAAAGGGACTACTGAAGTTATGTCTCTTGATATCTTAAGTGTGCTTCCTATAAAAACAAGCAAAATTCCAGGTATTCAAGTATTTGAGGCTGGAGTTTGAAACATTTCATCATTGCTTCCTGCTTCTCTAGAAGTAGGTAAATACCAAATAAAAAAGTCAGTAAGCAACTTAAGTTCCCCATTTTTAGCGATACTGTAACTTGGATCTACTTATGACAACTTGCCTTTCTAGCTTTTTCAGATTACTTTAACTTTACTCATTTGAAGAGTAAACTAATGGTAGTACACTAATTTACATTTCCACTAGCATTAAAAGTATTTTGAGTGCTGCAGAGCAGTGGATGACTTCATATTTCTGCAAGCACCAACAATTCCTCTTAATGTTTTATGCTTTTTTTTATGTTCTATTATATGTGCCGAACACCATCTTGATACAGTGGTACCTTGGGTTACATATGCTTCAGGTTACAGACTCCGCTAACCCAGAAATATTACCTCAGGTTAAGAACTTTGCTTCAGGATGAGAACAGAAATCGTGCTCCGGCAGCGCGGCAGCAGAAGGCCCCATAAGCTAAAGTGGTGCTTCAGGTTAAGAACAGTTTCAGGTTAAGAACGGACCTCCAGAACGAATTAAGTACTTAACCCGAGGTACCACTGTACTTTAAACAAGTGTGCAATATATAATATATACATATATTACTAATAAATAATATAAAAAACTGGGGAAGTTGTACTTCAATTTCATGTTAAAAAAGCCTCCCTGCCTGCGATGTTTCGGCCTCACAATAGGTCTGTGTCAGCACACTAGGAACAAGAAACAAACTGAGATGGAAGTTGTCGTCCCAGCAATAAGCAGAACCTTTGTTTGCCTGTGAAGCTTATCATCCTATCTATCCAGAGAATCTTTGGTCACGCCAGCATAGTACTCCTGAAGATGTACTTCAAACTGTAGTTTGTCCCTCTCTGAAGTGCAGGACACCTAAAATTGTGACCAGTCTTCACTGTTTTGTTGAAGTGCCACTACAAATTCTAGAGTGCCTGAACCATAGTGAATGTACCAGAAAAAAGCCATTCAGATGAACATCTGAATATTTTTCTGTGTTGATGGAAAAAGTATATCTGGCTTGATGAATTTGTGAAGGAGCTCTCGTTAGTTTTCTGAAGTACCATCAGTTCAACCTGGTCTTCACTGAGTGATTATGGGTCCTTATCCACACTTCAAACCCAGATAGTTTGAGGCCCTAGAAAGTGGGCTAAAAACCTCACGGATGTTTACAGTCTAGTACGGCTTTACCTATGTTATTGAATGCTACAAGTTTTGACACTTACCTGATAGAGCTCTTCTAAGTTGTACTTAATTGAAGTACTGTTCTGAATAGCTTCTACAGCTTCCTTCAGTTTTTGCCAGGTTTCATCTGTGTAATTTTCAGGCAGTTTAGGTTTATCTGCAAGATATTAAAAATTAGTGTCTTTTACAGCAAATATATAATTTAAGAACATAAGAACAGCCTTTCTGGAGCAGACCAAAGGCCATTTAGTGAGCTTTCAATAGTGACCCACAAGATTTACTTCTTTGTCAAAACTCATAGTCAAGGAAGCATTTGTACTTATGCTTACATACAAATAATCCCTCTAGGAGATGCTCAACGTACCAGTTTCTGCCCCATCAGTAGCCAGGTCACAATAGTGACTTGCAAGTAAACAAATGAAAACTAGACATTGTCTCTGAACAATACAGATCTCTGCTAAACTGACCCATCAGAATGGTGAAATGGTTGAATTCGAGATGAGTCAAATGGATTGCGGGATGCGGGTGGCGCTGAGGGTTAAACCACAGAGCCTAGAACTTGTCGATCAGAAGGTCGGCGGTTTGAATCCCTGTGATGGGGTGAGCTCCTGTTGCTCGGTCCCTGCTCCTAGCAGTTTGAAAGCACGTCAAAGTGCAAGCAGATAAATAGGTACCCACTCCAGTGTTTCCATGCTCTGCTCTGGTTCGCCAGAATCGGCTTAGTCATGCTGGCCACATGACCCAGAAGCTGTATGCCAGCACCGCAACCCCAGAGTCGGCCACGACTGGACCTAATGGTCAGGGGTCCCTTTACCTTTCCCAAATGGATTGCAAATCATGGGGACTTAGCTACTGAACTTGACAATTCTATTAAGCAATAATTGACCAGTACAAAACTAGATTGCCTTGGATTGCCTATCCCCACTCCTGTAATTCAGAACTAAAAAGCATTTATGTTTTAAAAAATCAGCTGCTGTAATGTATTGTGTGCAAAGCTTTCTTGATTATTTTTCAGAATCTTCAGTATACAGACAATGCCTCATGAAACGGAAATATCACAAGGAGCACATTACACAAGTATTCCAATATGCAAGTCTTCAAGGCAGGATTCAAGGTACTGGCTTTTATCTTACCACGTTCTAAATACTATATCCTACTTATGAAGTAGATAAGATTTATTCCTCATGTGCTGCCAGTTTCATGGATCAATTTTAAAATGCCCCCTTAAGCATATCATTTGTATGGAGTTTGAAAACCAAGCCATACAAATGTTCTTATTGACTTAGCATCATTTCAACATCATGCAAGATCAAACTGATTAGTAGCCAGGGCTACTAATAAGCAGCTCTTGAGGAAGTGTGCATATTCCTCATGTGGTGTGGCTTGAACATCAGATTTGCAGTACAGTTTATATGCTAGCAGATGATGTTCCCATTCTAGATCTACCATTTCAGCTGAAGATGTATCCTATCCTCATCCACAGACATTTCTACACTCTTCAATTGTGGCAAGAATAGTATATATACAGTAAGGAAAGGAAAAGAAATACAGATTCTTCACAATACATACATGCTTGGTACCATTAATTTGTCAGTGAGGCATTTGCCCAAAAGAAGCATAAAAAGAGTCAAATGGACGCTCAGTGAGAACTGGACTTATATACGAGTCAGGAAATGGAAATGCAAGATTCACATTTACCAGTCAGAAGCAAAGAAATGAATGGAAAGTGTCTGGGAAAGGCAAACACGGTTTAACAAAAGACAGCTTGACCTGCGTGTTAAGGGTAGACAAACAGGAATGTGTGTATGGTGGTGAGGCCAAAATTATAAAAATATTTTTTATAATTACAAAAATAAGGACCATCTGTATTGTTTTTCTTTTGTAGAGTGATGGAAGGTACTTAGAAGCAAGAAACAGCCAATATACTCTATCATTTCCTGAAGTAAGATACTTCCTTTAAAAAAGCAAGTTAATTAACTTGATTAGAAAGCAGAAATGTTTTGAGACAGATATTTAAAAACAAATTATATTTTTTCAGAGACATAACGAAGCTCTTCAAAGCCAGAGATTAATACATCAAAGCCTGCTTTATCATTCTTGGTATGTGCATATCCATAAACTCCCCCCTTACGTATACAGATATCAAAATTCACTAGAAAATGTTATATCCACCATTCACCCTAAGGTGGGTTGCAGCAGTTGCAACATAATATTAGAAACAGTTAAAAAAAACCTAACAACAACAGAATTAAGGTTGGTACATCAGGTCCCCCATGGCTTTTTTGTCTTTTTACTGCAACAAATTAACATTACTACCCCATTTGAAGTTACAGTACCTAGCTTTGAGACTTTTGGTTAGGAATGGGCAATCTTCCCACTGCTCAGATCTACTATTTTTATTAGACTCCCATGATTTGCCAACCAGCGACAAGTGCAAAAGAGGTGCAGTTAGAATTAAAGAGCAGAGTGCCTCCGAGCACATTCTGAGCATAGGAATTTCTTTTCAGAACCAGAACCAAACAGAACTCATTCTATCTAAGGAGTGCTACAACCCTAATTTAACACCCACATTACATGCTGCTTTAAAAACCTGAGTGTCCAGGCAAAATTCTTTGGCTTTCTCTCATTTTCCATCTAGCCTCCTCCATGTAATAAATATATGTATGCTGATTACAAGAATAATTTTAAGCTTTTTACTTGGGACTCAACCAAACATTAGAGGGAATATTTGACAGGTTCTCAAACTATGGAGACACACATGCCTCGAGAAAATACAAAATTCCAGAAATGATAGGATCCTCTCATTTCCTTCCCTACCATCCAAGATGAATGTCTCTGGCAAACAACTCTATAGGATTCACATTATACTTGTGGAAATGATTGTATCCCTACAATTTTATCCTAAACTGACTGAGAAATAAGGAAAGGATGAAATAGCTGCTACCTCATTCTAATGAAAACTCCCAGTGTATGATTTTAGCAGGTCAAGGATGCTATGCCCTGTTCTGTACCAGCATACTAGTACTTCCTCACATGCAGCTGCAGGAAATAGCATACAACTTTGTTTAAAAATCTCTAAACACATGATTATGGAAAAGAGCGGTAATCTCACAAACATGTTTAAGAAACAGAAGCATATGCATCAATCTAAGTTTTTCTAAGCTGCAACTTAAAAATAGTCTGTCTTCAATATTATATCTTTTTGTCATACTTTTAAAAGCTTCACATTCCATTTAACTCGAGAACTGCAGCAAGAAAGGGGAAACTGGAGCATGGATGTATAGTGAAGAGCTGGGGATATGTTGAGAGGGACTGGTTTCATTTTTAGAGCCATTGGAGAAGGAATGAAAAATTCCTGTCCCTCCCCTCTGCAACCACCAATTACAGGGAGAGTTAATTCCACAAAACATATCTTTTCCAAACCAGCTATATGAATGAACACCTGATGCTTTTTTTGTTTGGCAAAAAAGAAAGCACTACATTTGGGGATAAAATTGTAACGGATCCCTGGTAAGTGGTCTGGTTTCCTCTGGCAAGGGATTCCGTGGCAGAGTGGTGAATATGATCCCACACACCAAAGAATTCTGCAAAGTACGTGCCATCCCTCTTTATGTAGATACACATTTCAGAGATAAGGAATGAAATGACCATGTTACCTTTAAAGTTCTTGATCACTAACTTCTTGGCTGACCCAGGTTTACTGTTGGCAAAACTGGAGACAGTGGAAGAGGCAGCTTTGGTCAGGCCATTTGCGTGGTGTCCCACAGCTGAGGAAATTAAGAGGCTTTTGTTTTTGAACTGCTGCTGGTGCTGCTGCTGAGAAGAGGCAGCAGGTGACGAGGAGGAAGAGGAGGAGGAAGACTCTTCAGCCATCTTCGCATCAAGTCCAAAATAATCCAAGGAGTCCTCAAAGCGCAACTTCTTCTGCAGGTAATGGTTGGAAGAGGCAACTCCTGATGAGGAGGAACAGGAGGCAGAGGTGGCAGGGGGGGTGGTGGTGGTGGTGATGGTCGTGGTAGTAGTAGTAGTAGCAGCAATAGAGGATGTGGAAGAGTTATTTCTGGGAAGAACGGAGGAGCAGGAGGTGATGGATTCAACCTCTTCTCTATCAGTGCTGCTGCTATTACTATTTAGCTTTCTTTTCTTGGAAGAAGATGAGGCGCCACCGCCGCCACCACTGCTGCTGCTGCTGCTGCTACTACCATCAGTGGCAGGTCTGACCTCCTGAGCTGCTGCTGCTGAGGGGTTGGGGGAAGTGAAACCTGTGGGAAACATGAACACCACAGAGGTGAGCAGGCTGAAGGGCATCAAATCCTTCTGGTGGGACAGGTAGGAAGAGCAAGTCGCGGAAGATCTCTGCCTCGTCTGTCCAGGCAGAACAAGTGCCTCCTTGCCAGCCGGTTCGCTTCTCTTCTCTTCCCTCTCAGGAGGAAAGGAAGCCCTTGCCGGCCTTCCCTTCACCCCTTCCCGCTCGGATCGATCTCTCAGAAAAGGCGTCTGGCTCCCCGAGAGGGGAAGGGCAGCTCCGCCTGGTCACCCTGCCCCGGACTCCCGCGAACCTCTCTCAGCGACTCTGCCTCTGCCCGTCCCCTCACTTTCTCAGCTCCCGGAGGCGGCCAGGGTCCCCTCCACTCTCTGCCTCGCTCCTTTCCCCGAGATCACCTCTCTCCCGAGGAGGGGCGGAGAGGGGAGCCGGGCTCCCTTTCCCGCTCCCTCTCGCTTCCCCGCCACCTCCTTCGCGGCCGGGAGAGGGGGAAACGAACAAGGGAGGCCGCCGCGCCGCTTGTTATTGTCAATACTATAGGCACAAGAGGCAGGGAGCCCAAAACATGGCGGTACATCCGGCCGCTCGGCATGCTGGGAGACCAACCCCGCCCGGAAGCTCCGAAAGAGGCGGCTGAGGGGGCTCTTCGGCAAGGGGAACTCGCGCTCCGTGTGTGCGGAGCCCGCGGGGGGGGGGACAGTCCCGAACACCCTGCCCTATTTCTCTCACTCACCCGCTCGCCCGCTCGCCCCCGACCAGGCCCCGCGCCCCAACGTCCCCCCCCCCGGCTACCTGGCACCCGCTTTTCCTCCTGCCCTCTGACCTACCGGAAGTGCTCATGTTGCCGGGCGGCTGCTGCTGCTGCTGGTGCTGGTGGTGCTGCTGGCGGCGGCGGCGGCGGCGGCGCTGACGGCGCTGGGGGCGCGAGTCCTTCTCGTGCCCAGGCGGGGTGGTTGGGGAGTCCCGCGCTCCAGGCTCTGGTGATGTCTCTTCGCGGGAAGAGGCGGGGTTGCCGCCTCCGGAGTGCTGCATCTCCCCGGCGAAGTGTGTCGGCAGGTCTCCCGAACCACGCCGCTTGCCCTGGTCCTGGTTCTTGCTGCTTGCAGCAACTCTTCGTCCTCCTGGTCTTGGTCCTTCTTTTGCCTCGCCTTCCCAGCGCCCCAAACCCTCCGGCTTCCTTGGCTTCGGAGTTGCCTCGCGCACACACGAGCGGAGGAGCTGGAGCTCCTTGAGAAACAACCTCTCCGTCTCACCGCTCTCTCCTCTCTGCCTTTTTGCAGGGGAAAGGGTGAGGAGGCGCGTGTCCCACCCCCTTTATTTCCTGGACAGAAATTGGTTGAGGGGATGGTCCCGGTTCCCGCCACGCCTCCATGCTTTCTTTTTTTTTTATTGCAGTTCAGGAGCGACGTGAAGTGCGCCTCCACTTTTCACCTACATTTTTTAAAAATATAATAATAAAATACAGTAATAAATGCACATAGCATCATCCTGAGCAGGACGAGTGGGAAGTTGGACTTGGTAGATAGCTTCGTCCTCCTTGCTGGCTTGCGTTTTTTATAGTTATCAGCCTGAAGTACAGATCGTATTTGCATTAGGGGAGAGGAGGGGTGAGATGGAAGCATCCAAGATGCTAATCAAAGGGTTAATACAAGGGCAGTAGAACTCTGTGATGTCATACATCTGAGGCAAGTTATGTCAGTGGATACAGTTATGACAGTTATGAACAGCCTTTTGTGTGAAAGCAGCTGAAGTGTTGCACTGCTGTTTGCCTCAGAGTTTTAACCTGCAAGTGCACTAAGTAAAACTTATTTGTTATTTAAACTTTAAACAGGGAGTGTCTTCTGTAGTTTTTATAGGAGTAAAAATAGAACTAATTAAAGGGTCAAACAACAGGGTTTTTTTCCACATAATTCTGTAGAGTCCAAACAGTGGGGACATTTAGGTAAAATATATTTAATGTTATGTTTAGTTTGTGAAGCAAGGAATCATTTCACAGTGGATCCTACCTGTGCATTGTTACAAGAATTTAAGGTCTCAAATATGTAAATTAAATGTACAAGGCAAACACGTACATAAATATATAAACCACATGTCCAAAACAGTACAGGAAGACAGTCCTGAAACCATTTTGACTCTCCCAAACTGACCAAATGTTTCTCTGAAAGGAGGGAGGAAATGAAAAAACCCTCCTCCTCTCTGTGCTCACAAATCCAGCCTTAAGGCACATTTAAGGTGTGAATAGGGTGAGCCTGTGACCTGGCTCAGGAATTACGTATTTATCATTACAAAAGAATGGCCAGGCTGCCCGTGTGATCCAATCAGTGACCATTGACGGTTTTTTGCCATACAGTATTTTGCTGGAGACCACCTCTTTCTGTGATTTATGTATGATGTATTGGGGTGGTGGTCTTGGGCTACACCCTTTCTGTGATGTATGTATGGTGTTTCTGGGGGTGGTCTTGAGTTTGAGGGTGGGCAATTTCAAAAGTCTATACAGTGGTACCTCAGGTTACATACGCTTCAGGTTACAGACTCTGCTAACCCAGAAATAGTACCTTGGGTTAAGAACTTTGCTTCAGGATAAGAACAGAAATTGCGCGACGGCGGCAGCGGGAGGCCACATTAGCTAAAGTGGTACCTCAGGTTAAGAACAGTTTCAGGTTAATAACGGACCTCCAGAATGAATTAAGTTCTTAACCCAAGGTACCACTGTATAAGGGCTGGCACACATTTGTTCTGGGTTCCTCCTCTTTCCTGCTTTGCTTCTCAATATTCTCTGGTTGGCCTCTGTTATTTTCTCCTACCGATAGGGAACCCACTTTCTCCGTAAGGGAAAAAGGGCAGATTTTCTTTACAACAGCATATATGCTGAGAAATAAAGTTAATGAGGAATTTTAAAAAATGAAGCATGATTATCATTTCACTCTTGTTTACTACAGAAGGCAACTAGATGACCCTTGGAGTCAACCAATCCTACAATTCTATGATTCCACTAGGGCAGGAAAGCTGGCTGTTTGTTGCTGTAGAGCACAATGAACTCACAGTATGCTACATTGTATATTAATAACAGCATTCTACAATGTGGACCTTCACACACCAGAATGGCACTGCTCCCAGACAAACACACATGTGAGGTATTAGTAAGCTTAGAAAAACCATAGAGTTTACACAAGTATAAAAGAAATATCCTGAAGGAACACTCCAGAATAGTAAAATGAGGTTAGAGCATGCTCTGTGGTGGTGAAATATTGATTGACTTGGGAGTGTGAGGAGGAAATATAAGAGTATATTGGAAAAAGTTATGATTGTCTGAATGGAACTCTGAATCAAAGGCATTCTGCTCTGCAGTGTTTTGCCATATATCTCACTTTGGGACTTGGAAATCATGTCATTTGCTCTCTTCATGAGTACATTGGAAGCTGTATTAAACTGAGTTAAATCATTGGCCCCTTGAGCTGATAGCAGTTGTAGTTCAACAATATAAGGAGGAACAAAGGTTCCATGCTCTGGATGACGTTTGGACTACAACTCCCATCAGTCCCAACCAGCATGTTCAGTGATCAGGAATTATGGAAGTTGTAGTTCACCAGCACCCATGGTCTACCCTGAGTGGTAGCAGCTCTCTAGGCTTTCCTAATATGACTTATCTAAAGATGCCAGGGATTTAACACAGGACCTTCCAAGCTGTATGTGACCTCAGAGACACAGCATGGCTATCCTAAATATACATGCAACTCAATAGTAGCCAGACTTTTAGCACTTCTGTTTGAAGAAGACTTCTTGCAATTCAGAAGTTTGTCAACTTTGTCTTATAAATATATAACATTTCAGAATGTGGCGCTTGTAGACACATGTTAAAATCATGTGAAATGGAGTCCAGCAAAATCTCCAGGAGAAGGAGGGTAGGGCAGGAAAGTTGTCTTGTTTTCCACAAGTATAGAATATGGGAACTCTACTGTCCTAGTTTTGGTTTGTTTTTATTTTGAATAGTTTTAAAGTCAGTTAGCTCAGCAGTGTTAATTGCAAAATACAGACAAGGAGCATATCTGTATTATCTGTTTTGCTTTTACGTGGGCTTGAAAGCCATATATTTTAATTGGCGGACAAGCACTGGGAGTGCAGCTGCTTTGGCTCAGCATTTAGCTGATAAGGAATGCTTACCCACTCCAACTTGCCTGAAGGATACTCTGTCATTTTAAGATGGTTACCACATAAGCACGGACCTGCAGTGCTTTATACCAATCCTCCAGAATTTCACTGCCAAATTTAGTCCAGAAATTGTAACCCAGCAATAGGAGAAAGGGAGATGGAGATAACTGTAAAGAAATTGTAGCAAGAACTTCTTATTTGGTGATCACTCGTAGCTGAGTAAGATTGTCTTCCATAAACATGGTTTTTAATAATGAGTCCGTAGGTGACTGTGGATGCCAATACCGGATCCACACGTCCTTCCATTGTGGGGACATTGGTTTCCTGGCAGGAGTGGATCACAGCATGGATTTGCCAAGTGTGCCTTCCTCTTAGCATGTTTCTCCCTTGCGTCCTGAGTTTGAATGTCTTCAAACCCCATGACACCTTTGGTAAAGGCTGTTCTCCGGTTGGAGCGCTCACTGGCAAGTGTTTCCAAATTGTTGGTGTTTATACTACATTTTTTAAAGATACGCCTTGAGACAGTCTTAAAATCTCTTTTGTTGACCACCAGCATTGCACTTTCCATTTTAAAGTTCGGAATAGAGTAGTTGCTTTGGAAGACGATAATCAGGAATCCGCACAACATGACCAGTCCAACGAAGTTGATGTTGAAGAATCATTGCTTCAACACTGTAGCAAGATATAGTTAATATGTCTTGTATAGATAGCCCTGGTCCTTTACATGGCAAGTGTGCAAGAAATTGAGCTGGATATGCCTTATCCCAAGTTAGAGGTTTTGCTACTTGTTCTTCTAATGAAATCTTAGCAAAGTGGTCAATTGATCTGGACTTGTTAGGAGCTGATACATATGCCTATAGGCAACTTCAGCTTTCTTCATAGTACGAAACCTCAGCAATGCAGAATAACTATCTTTGCATAGTAGGCTCAGCCACAAAAGAAAATGAAATTCCCTCACTGTGGGAACAATGCAGAATCACTATCTTTGCCTAGTAGGCTCAACCACAACAAAAAATTCCCTCACCATGGGAACTTTTATGTGAACAATGTTTATTATCTAAACAGATGTGGGGGAAAACTTTTGTGTGCTGTAATTGGTACACTGGTCGGGTTAGTGGAGACAGGAATTTTGACTATCCCTGCAGAAAATACCTACCAGCAAAGAAACTGAAGTTAGTGATGGTTTGAAGGTACATCAAGATGGGGATAGGTCTGATTTTGCCAAGTCCCTTTCAGATTCCGTAACTAAATAATTAAATGACATCCATAAATATTGGAACTTGAATTCAGAAACCTGCTTTTGCACCAATATGAATGATCAAGAGATGGGCTTAGATGAGTTCTTTTCCATTCTTAATCTAAACCCTTCAGATCCAAGGCTACTGATAGTGGATGAGTATGCTGACAACTCAATTGCTACCTTCCAAAGAAATTATATTGGCCCTCCACCTAATCTAATTTGTTCAAGACCCAATGTGGTGTCTTTTGATGGAATTTGGGAGGTTTCAGGTCAGCTCTCCACATTTCTTGCTGTACAGGAAGGAAGGAAAAGGCAGCGAACAATGGATAAACAAACATGCTCTGAAAGGTATGAGAGGGAAAGTCCAAATTCCAATGATGATTCTTCTAGGAAGAGGCCTTCAGACAGATTGTCCTTCATAACTGGCCAGTGAAGAAATCCAGCAGAATAATGAAAACAAAATATGAACTTCAAGCAGGAATTCAAGCCATTTTGGGGACTTCCTTGGATTTAGGAAATTGTTTACATCATAAATGCCTGCCTAATTGTAACCAGAGGGGCAGTATCGAAGCTTTCAGGATCCTGATGTATAAGATAAATTTTGGTCTCTAACACATGTTTGCTGACAGAGTGTGGTTATTTGAATTAGAAGGTTGTCAAAATAATCACCCTCTGATGAAAAGTTAGATATCCATTCCCTGTACTTTCTAGAGAAAGGGAACTTCAGCCTGGAAAAGGCAACCTGAAAGGAAGGGGCAGGAAGTTTTTGAACCGTAAGACTCCTGCCTTTGTCACCTGCCCTAATAATAATATAGATATGCTCCACTGGGGAAGGTAAGATTCATTGTATTGGCCCAAACACAGGTATTGGAAGAAATATGCCCAGGTTAGAGGAGCAAAACTCCTACCCTGCTAGCAATTTATTTTCCAGAAATCTGTCCTGTATCAATTCTGATGTTTCTTACGATATACTGTGTTTTGATGTATTTTCCCCTAAAACAGCTTCAATCCAAATTGAGAAAACAACCTTGCTACATTTTAAGCTGGTAATGTGTACATAGCCCAGATCTGAATCTGATCAGTCCCTGTGCATGGTACATCACTCATATATATAGAACCTTGAATTCCATGTAGGAACAGTACAATGCAACTGTAATAATGTTTGTTTGTTTATTTATTTATTTATTTATTTGTATTCCACCTTTCACCCGTAGATCTCAGAGCATTTCACAACATTAAAAAATACAAGATAAAAACACAAAATACATAATTAAAACAAAAACAAACCAAAACAATAAACCCCCTCACACAAACGTTAAAAAGAGGTATAAGATGTTAATCAGCTCAAAGCCTGGTTGAAAAGGAATATTTTCACCTGGTGCCTAAAGATATGTAATAAAGGTGCCAGGCATGCCTCCCTTGGGAGTGTTGCCACTATCCAGTGTTATACAGTGGTACCTCGGGTTACATACACTTCAGGTTACAGACTCCGCTAATCCAGAAATACTACCTCGGGTTAAGAACTTTGCTTCAGGATGAGAACAGAAATCGTGCTCCGGCGGCACGGCGACAGCAGGAGGTCCCATTAGCTAAAGTGGTGCTTCAGGTTAAGAACAGTTTCAGGTTAAGAACGGGCCTCTGGAATGAATTAAGTACTTAACCGGAGGTACCACTGTATAATTCTTTTACAGCACAGACATAATGGGCTGGATCAGTTAAACGTGTTGTAAACTCATACAGGGAAATTTGGTAGGGAAAGACGGGACTCCACAGCGCCATCTGTTGTCACAGTATTATTTCATATACTGTATACAATATGTATAAGATGCTTTTTCTTTACCAATCTAGCCGAGTCCGTGGTTAAGCAAGACAGGGTCACAAAACTTGGACCCTATTATACCAAAGGTAAGGAATTAAAGTATTCAAATGCCCTGAGTCACTGCATCAGCCATATTCGGCCAAGGGGGGAGCTCAGCCATGTTCTTCCTCAGAAGTGAAATAAAATCAGACCAAGCAGGTAAGACACAGCTTATCATTTAGTTTTTCTAGCTATACCACACTTTAGTGTACCAAGTAGGAAGATTGGCCCTGCTTAATCCCCCCCCCCATCTGCAGCGGGAGCTTGTATTCTATCAATTGGTGCTCCCCCCCATATATTTATTTTCAATAAAATGTTAACAAAGTATAACAACAGATGCCACAATAAAAAATGAAAAGGGCATTCTAGAACTGAACACCGAGGAAGAAAATGTCCATGCCAAGATCAAGTAGAATAAATATTATTATTGCAAGGGTTTATGTTGTTCCTTATTGCTCTGGTACATTATAAAACAACTAATGGATAGTTTAGCTGAGATTCCTGCTTTGTAGGGGTTGGACTAGATGACTCTTAGGATCCCTTCCAACTCTACAGGCCTATGATTTTCCCCATAAAGATATTATCTCACTGTCTTCCTACACTTCTTGTTACTGTGGACTGAGCTACATTAGTACAGAAAACTGTGACACCAGATAGCACTGTTTGTTCCATCTTTTGCCAACATGATTTCCCACTTTGAGGGTTACAATGTGTTTTCCTGAAACCCCTTTTTTATGTGTCTAAATCCAGCCTTTATGTGTAAGCTTAGCCATGCACACTATGTCTCCCATGAATGGGAATTGAAGTATAGAGGGCACCAACTTGATGAAGCCTCATTTACAGGGTTCGATAAGAGAGAAAGTGATGCAGGTCAAGGGCAGGAATTCAAGATGAAACCAGAGAAGTTATGGTAGCAGCGGTGGATTTTGGGTTTCAAGCCATAATAAGTCAACAAGTCTTGCGGCTTGTGGTCTCAAGTCCTTTACTACTCACTTTCTGAAGAAGAGATTCTTAGATTCAAGCAGCCAAATCAGTTTCTGGCATTTCTTGTGCTCTTGCACTTGAGCCCCCACCTGACACCCTCCCACCCCCACCCCAAGTTTAAAAGGAAATTGCTTCCTACTAAGAGTACTTATAAGAAAACCTAGGATGTCACATGGATATAACCAACTAAGTAAATAGAACTGCACACTTACCTTTGAGTGAGCTATTCACAAACCTTCTTTTTAAAAGGGTCAGCAGCCCACAACTTCAAATAAAGTAATGGTTGTTTCTTATCTCAGATGCTACTAGGGTATGGACCTTCCTATCATCACAACATGTGCTTTGGGATGCTCCATACTTTTGCATATCTGACTTGGCAAGCGTAGCCTTTAGCAAGCAGGAGTTTGTTTACTGCAAAAAGTCCAGAACTGGGAAATACTGAGTTGCAAATATAGCTATGTTTAAAATCAGAAGAGACCCACTGAAATGAATGGGCCTAAGTCAATCATGTTTTAAGGCTTTGAGTGAGTCCACTCTGATGAGGACTAATGCTGGACGCAACCAAATGTTTCCTTGAGATTAAAGCTAAGGCTGCAACCCTGGGAGCATGGCCTGCTTGTTTTATTAGGAGCTTGGTAAAATAATATTTGAAAGGGGTACTTGATGTCAGGCTGTGTGGGAAGAGGGGATTCCAGTCTGGTTAATGAATATATACATAATTTATTATTTATTGAATTTATATACCTGCACAGCCCTATACTGTACCTGGAGTCTCAGGGCGTTCTCAGAATAAGAAGCGTTCATATGGGAGGCCCTTTTGATTTTGGGGGCAATTCAGTTTGAAACTCTAGCCTGCATCAGTTTGGTAATGCAAATCAGCATTTCAAAGTAACTTGAAATACCAAGTGACAAAAATACTAGCATAAGTATAATAATTTGGTTGAAGCAACAGTTCTGATCAAATGTTGAACCTGTGAGGCACGACCATAAAGCAAGGGGGCAAGGGTGTGATTCTATTATTTTTAATAAAAAACCCTTTCAAAAGCACTTAATTATACATACTGTACAGTGAATTATATATATGATTATATAATGAATGTACACACACACACACTGTATGTATAGGTGTGTTTGAGAGGTGCTTAGGTTGCAATCTGAACAATGCCCACTCAGAAGTAAGTCCTGCTTGAATTCAGTGGGGCTGCACTCCCCAGGTAAGTGGGGTTAGACCTGCAGCTTTCATCTCCAGCCACAAAAAAAAGGGCACGCTAAACTGTGGTTGATTGGTCTCCATAGCAACAGCAGCGCCAAAGTCCGGAAGGCAAAAAAAGAACCAAGCTACCGCATGGCTTTCTGGAAGTTGTAGTTCTACATTTTATTTTGCTTTCCGGTTGCTGCTGTGTTCTCTCGGAAAAGGGCCCCGCGGAAAAAGCAGTCCTCCGCGACGCTAGGGGGCGGTAAAACAGCGCGGGTTTCCTTTGCGGCTGGCGCGGGGGATAAAGGAAGAGCCACGAGAGGCCTCGTGCTTGCGTGGGCTGGAGGGTGGGAACAGGGCTTGTGTGGGAGCTGCTGCTGCTGCTGTCAGTCGCTGGCCTTCCAGGTCCTCGGTTCTTAGTGCTCTCCCGGGAACCCCGCCAAGATGTTCAAAAAGTGAGTAAGGGGCGGGCAAGAAATGTGGGCAGGATTTTGACACCCGAAGGCCTCACAGCCTGGGGCTTTCTGGCTGTTCACAGAGGGATCCTGGGCATGTTAGTTCAGAATCGAGCCCCTCCCTCAACCTTCTCCTCAAAGAAAATATGCCTAGGATTTCATGTCTTTTTATTTTTATTTTTTTCTGCTGATGACCTTAAATAAAGCATACTCAGGAGTATGACCTGCCAGAATCAAATGGACTCAAGTTGCTTAAAACCACAGACTCTGCATTCGCACTCTCGGGTGTGACTTAATGTTTTATGTACCGTGTTTTTTTATTGCTCGGAGTGGTATCTGTGTGCCTCGGGAAGTCTCATCTGAAAATCTTGTTCCCTTTGGCAGATTTGATGAAAAGGAGAATGTGTCCAACTGCATCCAACTAAAAACATCTGTTATTAAAGGCATTAAGAACCAGCTGATAGACCAGTTTCCTGGGATCGAACCATGGCTAAACCAAATTATGCCAAAGAAAGACCCTGTGAAGATAGTACGTTGGTCAGTATTTCCCTCCACACTGTTTTCCAAGTTATATTAGTCTATTCATGTTTGCCGGTAATAATATCCAGTAACCCTGGAATATTGCTGTGTCATGGTTTTCATTTAGATGAGTGGATGTAAATATTGAAAGAGTTAAACCATTTGGTTTTGAGGAATACATGAAATAATGTAGGCATGCACAGTCTGAAATATTCACTTCCTTATTGCTCAGAATTGTGAAATTTCTCATAAACTTTGTATCTTCCAGTCATGAACATATAGAAATCCTCACAGTAAATGGAGAATTGTTGTTCTTCAGGCAAAGGGAAGGACCATTTTATCCCACGCTCAGATTACTTCATAAATGTAAGTGTGTTGGAGAAGACATGTTGGGTTGCAGTTGAAAGAGTGCAGCAGTGGGGTTGTCATAACTATTAAAGCATGCAATTTTTTTCTGCACTCTGATATGTGTAAATAGGTGGCTTCATAACTACAAGTGAGAAGTGAAAAGCCTACTGGCTCACTGCTTTGTATGTATCAAGTTGTACATTCTCCAGTGTTTTCAGTTGCTGTATTGTGCATTATGGGTATATTCATATACCACAGATGTGCTCTTCTGCTGATGTCCTTTATTTTGTTTAGTGTGCAACAGCTTCCTGCCCATTGCATTACATATTTATACTTCCCTTTTGCTTGCCTCCAACTTACACTTTGCCGTTTATGAGGCTTGCCTTTTTGGTTCAGTTATCTTCCTCCAGTGCATCTACTAAGTTGAGGGGAATAGAAGGTTAGCTACTACAGTTAGACAGTGTGAAGCAAGGGTCAGCAAACTTTTTCAGGAGGGGGCCAGTCCACTGTTCCTCAGACCTTGTGGGGGGGCAGACTATATTGGGGGGGGGGGAATGAATGAATTCCTATGCCCCACAGATAACCCAGAGATGCATTTTAAATAAAAGCACACATTCTGCTCATGTAAAAACATGCTGATTCCCAGACTGTCCGCGGGCTGGATTTCGAAGGTGATTGGGCCGGATCCGGCCCCCAGGCCTTAGTTTGCCTACCCATAGTGTAAAGGAACATGGAGGTGGATAAAAAGAGAGAATTACTACCTGTTCAATATGTGTGCAATTGCCACAACCCGGAAATGGCCAGAAAAGTGGGCGGGCGGAGAGGGCTTATGCTCACTCCACTGACATTTGTGGGGATCAGGAATGTAACCCCAGTGCAAAATGGTCGTTGCCTGCTTTAATTGCTGGTTTTGAACAGTGAGGGTCTGCAGTGCTTACTATTATATTATTTATTACATTTCCATATCAGCCTTCATCTGAGGATCACCAGGCGGTTTACAATATAGAAACACAAAAATACATAACTTAGTAACAAACAAATATAATACCCCACAATTTAAAAGGCCATAGGTTGTTTAATTAGCCAGAGGCCTGGCTGAAGAGGAATGTTGTTGCCTGGAGCCTAAAGCTATGTAACAAAGGCACCAGGCAATTCTTCCGGGGAAGAGCATTCCACAAGCAGGGAGCCATCACAAAAAAGGCCCATTCTCAGGTTACCACCCTCCGGACCTCTTGTGGAGGAGGCACACAAAGAAGAGCCTAAGATTATGATTGCTGGGTCTGGGTTGGTTCATATGGAAAGAGGCAATCCTTGAGGTATTGTGGTCCTGAGATGTTGCTTTATATGTCAAAACCAGCACTTTGAATTGGGCACGGAAACTAACTGGTAGCCCGCGGAGTTGTGAATGAATTGTTCCTTTTCTGCTGAAGGCTTTTTATGACTGCTTTTTTCAGTTTCATGGCTTCTTTTTCTCAGTGTCATAGTTTATTTTGTAATTTGTTTACAGAATTAACATGAACGATCATGCAAGCTGCTTTGAAAATACCTAATTGAAATAAATGTTTGAATAAATGGATTTAAATTTCATCAATGTATTAAGATTATAAATACCTAAAACATACCAAGTGTAAGATCACTTTTTAGAGAATACATGGAAGTGGTGGAATATTTTGCTGGTGACACCATTTTTCTTCCAATACAACTTCATATATCTTTAAAGTACACGTTTGTATAATCTAAATGACGACTGTATTAAATGTTCAGATAACAGTCAGTGTTGTATCTGTTCTAATTTTCCCCTGCCCCTTCTCAGATCCATTCATTCTACCACATCAACAAGTTGATAAAGGAGCCATTAAATTTGTACTTAGCGGAGCAAATATCATGTGCCCTGGTCTGACGTCTCCAGGAGCTAAACTTTATCCATCAGCTGCTGATACAATCGTGGTATCCTTGGATAGCTGCCCTGTGTTGCTCAATATTTCTTTTTCACTGTAGCATCTGACAGGGCAAGCTGTACTGAACATAAAGGGTTAGTTGTGTTTTTTTTAAGTTGCATTAAATGTTTAGGTTTTATAGTTCAGTGTGGTGATCTTTCCACATAAATGTTGACACAACTTGGGGGGACAGCAAACCATTGGATGATTGTAGAGGGTCCAGGGACTGGATTGGATGATCTCCTTCCTCTACCTTTCCCTTGCATGCTTTGTCTTTTTAGTTTGTTAGCTGGCTACTTAGTTTGATGTGAGCTGCATTGTGAGACAATATTTATGTCTGAAAAGTGTGATTAAAAATAAAACAAATAAATTGGGTGGACATAATTGGTTGCTTGGATGCGAAAGGTTTGAGGTTTTAGGGATTGAGAGTCTTGTATTTTTAAGTGCCTCTAGCTATACTATAAACCTAAATGTTCCATAGTTACAGGGAAAGGTTAGTTGCTTTAGCACGCTATTCTTGTGACCATTTTGAAATAGTGTTTCCCTTGTTAGTCTTTCTGCTGCTGTTCTTGTTGTCTTTTTTCATACTACATATCAGATGTTTTCCTTAGCTGGTGATTATAGGCAATAATGGCTGAAGGAAAGCAACATGCCCTGTGTGTTGGAGTCATGAAGATGTCGGCAGAGGATATGTGAGTTAATTTTCTAAGAAAAATAATGTAACTCTTTACTGTCATTGCCTGTTTTAGAGTGGGGTAGCTCAGGCCAACATGAAGGGCTTGGAAAACTTCAGACTTATTTTGACTCAGACCCAAAACTCATCCAGCTGCCACAGTAACATGGAAATGTAGCAGTAATGGTAGCAGTAGGTAATACAATAAATATACTTTCTGCCAAGATGGCTTATAGTTCTCAAATACTAAAGCAAATGGTCCAAAATGTAGAATAAAATTCTCTCAGGCTGTTGGTGATCCCTTGAGGAGCTGAAGCGATCCACAGCATCTACCTTCAAATAGGTCTTTCATTGTTTTTCACATCTCTGTGAATATCTAATATTGTCTGATGATCATTCATGATGGTGTTGGCCCTGCCTTGTAAATAAGCCCACAAAAGTTGCTAAGCTGTGAAGTTACCTTTTGCACTAATTTGGTACAGCTGGCACCAAGAGTTCCTGTATGTCCACTCCCATGTCTGCATTTGGGTGCAGAGGAGGAGATGTCTCTCCTTGGGCAGCCTGCATGGTTCTCTTCTGGGTGCAGAAGAGCATTGGAATGCTTTCTCTTTCTCTCTTTCTGCCAGCCCACTTGCTTGCATGCAATTCCATGTCAATGTCACATATGACTACCAGGTGAATGCTTAAATACAAACTTGCATTGTCCTTTTCCATTACTGAATGACAAGGCTCTTCCCATCACCTCCAGTGTTTCACTTTAAATTTGTTCTTCTATTTCCAAAAGTATTGGAAAGAAGCATGCATTAGTGTCATATTTCAGACAAGTCTCATCTGATAGAAGTTGGATTTTAACAAAGAAAAATTAATAACATGATTATGATGCTGATAATGATAATGCTGTCACTTTATCTTGCCCGAGGCAACACAAAGCAACTTAAAACCAAACCAAACATAACCAAAACTGAGACATACAGGCAACCCTCTGTTTACGTGTGTTCTATATGTGTGTGACTGTTTTATGCATATCATGCCAAACCTGGAAGTGACCCAGAAACAACATAAAGCTGTCACTGAAACATCACTAAAAGGGCAGGGCAGAACAGGGAATTTGCTGGCTTTTTCAATGGGTTTGTTATACGTGATTTCACTGATGTGCGTGGTGCCACACAATGTAACCCCCATGCAAATGGGCCCTGCCTGTAATTCAATTATTGCATAGATTTCCAAGTCTAGCAGAATTATAAGTTTAATTGGAATCTTTTATTATATATTGCTGCATCTCCAAAACAAAGCAGTAGTTCCTTATGGGTGTAATTCAACTGCATATCAGTAATAGGAGTACTGTAAATTAATTTTCTGATCTAGGTTAAAAGCTCTCCTCCCCAAAGGAAGACGTTAGGTTTTTCTCCATTTACATAATTGTTCGGAAAACCTATAAATTATTCACTTTTCATTGGTTGTAACTGTACATCCTCTCCTTTTTTCTTTAAGTGGCAACTAAATAGTGAAATGAAGCTCTTAGATGAAATGTATATTTGCAATCTGTTTCATAAAAAATGCATATACTCAAAACTAAGATCCAGACATGGAATGTGGGCTTAACTATGAGTTTTGAGATTTCCCACAAAATTGAAATGTCCTCAGCTATAAATTTCCTCAGCCAGGATTTTGAAGTATATGCCTTAATAACATTCTATTGCACTTTTACTGCTAGCATTCTCTGAGCCCTTGAACAAATATGATGATGGATAGATCTTTTGTGGCTGGCTAGAGAGTTCGGGGAATCTTTTATTATTACATGAGATTGTGCCATTTATATCCCTTCCAATGAACTCAAGGTGATGTACATAGTTCTCTTCCCCACCCTTCCATTTCCCCCCCTCTCAGCAACCTGATGATGTGTGTTGGGCTGAGAGATGGCAGTGTCACCTGGTGAACTTTATGTCTGGTGGGGCTTTGAACCTGGGCCTCCCAGGACCTAATATTGGCAGTAACCAGCACACCATGCTGGTTTTGCACAGATCAGTAACTGGAGTTCCTTGCCCAGGTGATTTGCAAAACGAATTGCCTTCCAGATCAGCAGTAGATGTTCATCCAAATCTTCCAATTGCATCTGTTAATAAGTGGTGGCAGTACTCCATATTATTTAATAAGAGGGGCTGTAGCTCAGTGGTTAAGCTTCTTATGCAGAAGGGCCCAGGATCTTGTTAAAAGGATCTGAAATAGTGCTGGAAGAAAATCTTTGCCTAAGAGCCATGTCAGTCACTGTGCTTTAGCTAGCTAAGTTATAGTATACCTATTGGCCTTAGGTTAGTCATGTAGTTCGGTATAACACAGCGTTGACAAGATGGGGCAAGTAATCTGTTTTAGTATAGGACAGTTTTAAATTACTGTATTTACTCAAATGTAATGTGCACCTTTTTTGGCCAAATCACACCACGAAAATTAGGGTACGCATTAGATTCAATGGTGCATTAGATTTACATAAATACAGTATGTAATCTGATGTATGACGGTGATAAAATTAACTCCCCTGCTTCCCTTCCATCAACTATCCTTCCCTATAAACTATTAGGAATGTTTGAAGAAGAAAAAATGCACTCAAAATTATAAATAATAAAAAGAGCGAGATTTCTGCTGAGACAGGATTAATATGCTGGAAGGAGGAGGATGAGTTCTTATACTTTAAAAGTGTAAAAGATACCCAAGGTGTGTATGTGTTTATAAAAAGTTCTCAATGTAGCCATTTTCCCCAAAAAATAAAATGCTTATAGTTTTGAGAGTTGTTATTAAGGATCAATGGAAAAAGTATTTGTCTTAATTTAAGAAGTTGGTGTGAAGGCTAGTCCTGTTGGTTTACATTCTAAATACCTATCCTGGAGATCTGGAAATCAGTGTTTGCTGTTCTCTTCCCCTCCTTTCCTCTGCAGTGAGAAGGTCAACAAAGGAATTGGCATTGAGAATATCCACTATTTAAATGATGGTCTCTGGCATATGAAGACGTATAAGTGAAGCAGCAGGAAGAATCCATTGCCTTTCATCTTGGCCTGTTTTTAATTCTTCTTTTAAAATGTGTGATCTTCTTTTAAAATGTGTGATTAAATGTAAACTTTGTGGTGATGCTAAATAAATCAAGTGAATGCTGAAATATCATCAGCTGAGATGGTTTTCTTTACACCTGTCCTTTGGCGTTTTAACTCTCATGAACTGTGGTGCCTACATCCATGAAATTGTCAAACCAAGTTTTTATGTGCTTCAGTAATAGCTAGTGTAATAAATGACTTCTGCAAATAACCAGAGCATGTACAAAATGAGTTTATAATGTGCAGCCCGCAATGCCTGAATATAAGCCTGATGCTTAAAAGCTTGCCCTGCTTGTCCGTATTTTGTTGAGGCAAGTTCAAGGTTCTTCTATTAATTTACAAAGCCTGGTTACCTGAAGTACTGGCTGATTCCTTATATCCCTGCCCTGTCATTCAGATACTTGAGGGGGCCTCTGTTAGTGGCTTATCCACCAGGATCCATACATTCAGCGGTGTGATTCTGATTTTGCCCAACTCCCTCCTGCCTGAGATTAGACAGGTTTCCTCCCTGTTGAATTTCAGCTGCTTGCCAGAATCCTTTCTATTTCAGCAGGCATTTTAAGTAATTTGTACTACACCTGCTTATTGAACTTGAACTTGCCTTATTCTTTTAAAAACACAAATCAGTATTTTTATTTATTATTGCGACCATTTAGGGTGAAAGCAGTTTATAAACAATGAAAATAAAATTTTAAAAAGGCTGCGAACCACAACAAAACATACACCCACAACTTCAGAGTGACTTCTATGAGGCAGCAGTTACTCCAGAGGCCTAATATATTTGGAAACTGAAAAGCATCAGAAACAATGATAGTAACTGCAAGTGCTCCATGATCAGAACTCTGTGCATGCAATGGGCCTTCTGTCTCTCCTTTCCCTATGTGCCCCAAAAATCTGCTCCAGAGGGTTCCCCAGCCCTGCAGGGGGGAGGAAAGGAGGGGGGAAATTCTGATCCAAAAGGAGAAGTCTCTTGCACTGGTGGAACTGGAGCTCTGGATACTCTAAGCCTGTTGCTTAAAAGGAAAAAGAACAACCTACTAGGCATGCAGCAGTTCTTGGAAACATGAAAGTGCAGTGGATAAACTTTTAAAGCCCATGAGCTTCATTCCTTTTATCAGCAACCTGTGAGGCCAGATGTAAAAGTGGGCAGAGCAATAGATGGCTATTCAGTAGGTTACAAGGCAGAGGTGTTGACCCTGCCCACCTCCATCCGGGCAAGTAAGTTGTTACAGTTCCAAGGATGCATCGCACTCACGCAAGAATACTCAAATGATGGATCAAGTGAGTTGTGGCCTGTGAAGAGTCCTTAGGCTAGAGGACCAAATGTGACTCCTACACTTGAGGTTTCCCCTAGGTTAGGTTTTCATTACCCGCTGCCCCCTCAGTGCATCTATCTGCATTGCCACATATACTCTGAAGAGAGTCTAGCAGTAAGAACTGGTGTAGGGATGGGGAGTAGTAGCCTCAGGGTGCCTAATGGAGTACGTACTTAGCCACATTTTTACATGAATGACAAGAACAGAAATGTTTTATTTAAAAACGAACAATAAGGTTGAGCTCATCTCCCATGCCAAGTCAAAAGGAAATAACTGAAGGCTGTTTTAAAGGCATTATTTGTATTTTTCCATCCCCTTCGAGCATGAAAAGCTGCCACTGTGAAAGGATGGAAGACACACAAACCCCAAAACTGCAAAAAATAGATTTAATTTACAGTAGACTGAGGATAATTTTTCATTTTAAATATTTATATACCCACTAGAGATTTTTGTTAACAAGGAAACCTTGGACAATTTTTCAGAAGGCAACAACTTAAATTTCTAGAAGAGAGAGTTGTTGTTTTTAAGCCCCTACCCCTTTCCCCCACTTGTAAAGAATATAAAACCAGGTTGTGCAAAACATGTAGTTACATCATTACCTTCAAATACAAAATTTGGATCAGCTTATGTACATGCTGTTTGCTGAAGGATACTATACATTAAGACTACACATTTTACACCCTTCACATACAATCTCCTGAGAAACAAGTCTTAATCGTTATCAGAGCCTGGGGGAGGCAAGAAAACCAAGGCATCGTTAAAGCTATGCCCATATGCTCTGAGTCTGTAAACTCCATACATCATAACGTGCATGTGATTAGGAGCTAATCCGCTGAAGGTGATAGCCATATCTGAACAACAGCCTTCCACCACCTCATCTGGGTGAATTGACATGGCCTCTTTAATGAGAGAACCAACTGACTTGGTGTTGAAGATGTCCTTCTTTTCAGAGTCTTCTGCATTCTCAGCGTGTACCCCAGTGTACTTCAAGCAGACAGCTAGCTGCTTATCCTCAGAGAGCTTCCAAATCATGCCCCCTTGTTCAGGACACTTGTCTGGATCCTCAAAAACTTTGTAAAGGCGCCTTAGTGACTCTATGCTTAAGACGATTCCTCCATCACCGTTCACATACTGCAAGTCTCCAGATGTCTCCGTTCTGCCTGTGTAGAATGGCTGGGACGAGTCTTGTTTCAGCAAGAAATATTTTAGGTTTTCAATAACAGCGAATGTGGTAGGGTGGGCCAGGAAGAACCAGTTGAAGTCATCTTTGTAGTTTTCATAGGCAAATTTGTATGCTTTTCTCATCATTGACCACATGTCATCTGTGTTTAGCACGATGGAGTCAAAGACTTTGACCTTCTCGGAACTGTAGAATTCTGCCTTGTCACAGTGTTTGCTCCATGTATCTTTAACAGCTGCCCAGTGCCCAAGATCCTTTGGTTTGACAAGGATGATGCAGTACACACGGATGCTCTGGCTCAATTCCAGGCGCTCGTCCTCCGAGAGGTTTAAAACATCCTCCTTTTTGGGAGCCTGGAGATGGCGGTGCTCGTGAGACGTAGTGCTGTGGCCCATCTTAATGTGTCCTAGAAGAGTGACCAAGATGCAGAAAATCCCTCCAAGCATCATGCCCTTCACAAATGAGCCGCTTTCGGAAATCATGTTTCCTAAGAGAGATCTGGGTGGGTGGGCAGGTAGGGAAGAAACACATGCTTTTTGCCAAACATATATACAAACAAATACCCTATCTGAATTTGTAACCAACTACAGCTGCAATCCTCAACACACTGAGTAAATTGCATTGAGTATGGCAGGACTTTCTCCCAAGGAACCATAGCTCAATGAGCGCAGCACATGTTTTCCATGTGTGCACAATGGCTTGAGTTCAAGTTCCAGTGGCTTGTATCCAATGCAGAATTAAGTAACCATTCCCATCAGTGCAAGGATTTAACACTTGCAACAGGACTCCGCCCCCTCTTTCTCCCCTGCATCCTCCCCAAGTCTATTCTGGAGTGTTAGGAGAACCCACCCAGAGCATGGTGGGGATTGGTGTGCGTTGAAGTATCATTGTGCAAGTGTAAATGATGGGATGGTTACTTAGTGTTAAACTGAATACTAGCCAGCATCTCCAGTTAGGTAGCAGGTGGTGGGACAGTGGCCTCCTGAGATGATGAAGAGCTGTTGCCAGTCAGAGGAGACAACACTAGGCTCAATAGACAAACTGTCTACCTCAGGGGTTGTCAATCCGGTCCCTACCACCCACTAGTGGGTGTTTCAGGATTCTAGGTGGGCAGTGGGGATTCTACAGCACAAGCTGAATCCTCCTTCCATCGAGCACTGGTGGGCGGTAAGGAAATATTACCACGAAGAAAGATGCATTAGTGGGCAGTAGGTATTTAAAAAGTTGACTAACCCTGGTCTACCAGAAAAAGACTTGAGGGAATCTAATAGAATCTTGTAAATGTTCTAGCTTCAGTGTCATTATCTTAGAAAGGCAGCTGTTGCTTTCAAGTGCTTAAATGAAGAGGAGGTTTAGCATGATATTTTTCCCCACTGGTGATAAGGAACAAACACTCATAACATAGCATAAAGCAGGGTGGTATTTCCTGTGCAGGAGTCTAGTGGTTATATGCAACTAAAGTCATACTCAGGGTAGAGCCACAAAAATCAATGGACCAAAATAAGTCAAGTTGATTGATTTCAATTGGCATACTCTGAGAATGACATAGCTACATAAAATCCTAATATCTCTTGTGGACAAAATGGAGTGCTTCCGGAAGTGGCAGAGAGATATTTCCAAATTTGTCTGGCAGGGCAAAAAGCCCAGAATTAAGTTTAAGATATTAACCGATGCGAAAGAAAGAGGGGGCTTTGCCCTGCCAGACTTAAGGTTGTACTATGAAGCCGCAGCTTTCTGCTGGCTAAAAGATTGGCTACTTCTCGAAGACACTGACGTGTTGGACTTGGAAGGTTTTAACAACGCTTTTGGTTGGCATGCATACTTATGGTATGACAAAGTCAAGACCAATAAGGCCTTTAAGAACCATATTGTCAGGAAAGCAGTATTTAATGTCTGGACAAAATACAAAGACTTATTGGAAAATAAAACTCCAAGGTGGCTTTCACCTCTGGAAGCTAAGGCCCGAAAAAGACCCAATATGGAAGCCGATTGGCCAAAATATTGGGAAATATTAGAAAAAGATGGAAATAATTGGAAATTGCAGAGTTTGGAGAAAATGAAGGATAAAGTGTGAGACTGGTTACATTACACTCAGATTAAAGAAGTGTTTAAAAATGATAAAAAGTTAGGGTTCCAGGTGGAGAAATCGAAGTTGGAAACAGAGCTGTTAGAACCTAAGGCTAAGGTACTTTCAAGAATGTATAACTTGCTGCTGAAATGGAATACACAAGACGAAATGGTTAAATCGGCTATGATAAAATGGGCACAGGACATTGGGCATAACATTATGTTTGAGGACTGGGAAAGGTTGTGGACCACTGGGCTGAACTTTACTGCATGTAATGCTTTGAAGGAAAATGTAATGAAAATGATATACAGATGGTACATGACCCCAGTTAAACTTGCCAAAATATACCATTTGTCTGATAATAAATGTTGGAAATGTAAAGAAAATGAAGGAACATTCTTTCACCTCTGGTGGACCTGCCCTAAAGTGAAGGTCTTCTGGGAAATGATATATAATGAGCTGAAAAAGGTATTTAAGTATACCTTTACTAAGAAACCAGAGGCCTTCCTTCTGGGTATTGTCGGCCAGAAGGATAGAACATTCTTTATGTATGCAACAACGGCAGCAAGGATACTTATCGCTAAGAACTGGAAAACTCAAGATCTACCCACACTGGAAGAATGGCAGATGCAGCTGATGGACTATATGCAACTGGCGGAGATGACTGGCAGAATTCGAGACTTGGGAGAAGAAAGGATTGAAGAAGATTGGAAGAAATTTAAGATTTATCTACAAAAATATTGTGATTTAGTGGAATGTTAATGAGGATGCTTGGTTATAAATAATTGGCCACCACTAAATTGGACTGAAAACTGACAACAAATAAGATTAAGAGAAACAAAATTTGTTGGAGAATTGTTATACTATATCGAATTGAGTGGTTATAAATTTGCAAATAAGATGAGAATTTGCTTGGAAAAAAAACTTATTAACGATGTAAGTGGGAGCGGGAGACGTGAGGAAGTCCAAAGAAGTTATGAAATTTTGTCAAACAAAGTAATGTTGTTTATTATTTTTGTATTTCTTTTATAAAAAACCCTAATAAATATCTTATTAAAAAAAAATCCTAATATCTCTGTGAAAGGGAGGATGAGGAAAGAGAGAGCCTTTCATGCTGGCTTGTTGACAAAGACATTCTGGGACTGGCTAAACTGTGATAAAAGATAACAACCTCTTAATTGGAAAAAGTGGTCATTATACCAGCAATAGTCTAACAGCTATTTGCAGTGCAATCCTATGCTTAATTGGAATTAAGTTTCAAACAGTTCAGTGGGGCTTACTATAGGAACCAGCTGCACTACTGCAGCTGTAGTAGCTTTTGCTCTCATATCCTTCAACTGTTCTTTAATTATATTTAAATACCCTTCTTCACCTTGGGGAGATTAGGCCACTATATATATGTGCTGCACATAGGGTGCAGCAGATAACTGGCCTTGCCTCCTGAGCCACTATGTTGGATCTGGCTCCACATGCCTCCGGGGGTGGGGTGCAGTTCTGGTTAGTGGTCTCCAAAGTTCTAGTAAAATGCAAGGTAGATCCTGCAGACCCGTCACCTGCAAACATGGAACTGAACATACCAAACACTCTCCTGCAGCTATGCAGCAGGGGAAATATTGATTATGGTAGACAATGTGTCATTCAGGGAATGCCTGCTTTCCATTACTAGTCTTCTCAGAGAGCAACCTGATAAGCTTCTAAGCAGCCACCACTCTAACAAATTCCACAAACTCTACCAATGCTGGTGGTGAAAGAGGACTTGTATCAAGTGGGCAGAGCTCACTTGTGCACTTGGCAAGCAGCTGTATTGCCGACCACCCGACACCATAGAGAAGGAGGTGTATCAGTGCCTTTGAGCCAGGCGACACCATGGATCAAAAAAGTTTGCTTTTCGTCATCTTCCACTCTCTGCCAGTGACTTCCTCTGTGGCCATCAGGGTTGGATCTGCTCTGCTCCCCCTCCTGTGTCTCCTCCATCTGTCCATCTGCCTACCTGCTTCTCTCCATACGCAGCTTTCCCTTCTGTCTCCTTCCTTCCTTTTTCTTCCTCCCGCAACTCTTGCCTGCTCTTCCTGTCTTTCTTCCCCCTCCCCAAGCTCTGCTGGGCATTCCACTCACACTTCTAATAGCTGGCCAACTGGGGAGGGCCCCCTGCTGTGGTGGCCCACACCAGCAACCAAATTCCTCCATGGAGGTGCCCAGAGCAGCCTGCATGCCTTGCCTGGCTATCCAGAGCAGCGGAGGAGTGCACAGATGGGTGTGCAGCCTCCTAGCCACTCAGAACCAGAGCTGAAAGGCATGATTTTGGCTCCCCCTTGGCAGAGCCCAACCTGGCCAACCCCTAGGTATGCCCCTGCAAGTATGGGGTGTTATTCAATGTCAATCATACTCAGACCACACCCACTGAAATCAGTGGCGTCAACTGAACTCAAAACCATTGTTTCAGTAGGTCCACCTTGATTATGAAGTAGCTGAATATCACTCAGTAAACCTATTTCCACAAACCTGAAGGATATTTGTTCTGATGTCACACAGTGCTCTGGTCAGTAGGTGGGTTTTCCAAAAGGAAGAAAAAATCAATAGCACTAAAAAAAGAAGAAAAGAAGTGTGGCATGTTAATTTTATGCGCTATATAAAAATCTGAAAGCTCCCACCACAAAACAGCCAGGCAGCCCAAAGTATATATTCTGTTTTCATTTGGAATTTATACGTCAATGTTTTAAGACAATGATCATTCTCTGGCATACATCTCTCTCACCTACTGTTTAGGAGTTTACAGGAGAGAAATATAGTGACAGAAAACTGTTAGCAAACGAAGGACACAACCCTATACTGGAGTTACCCTGCCTGAGGGGCTTTAGAAAGTGGCAGAATTTGGCAGATCTGGAGCAACAGTGCTGGTATGACATATTCACTGATAGAACTTAATTGACACGCCAGCAGAAAATTCCACCAGCAGCTAGCAGAGTGGAGAAAAGCAAAGCAGGAACAAAGGTGTAGTTCCAACATGCCTAATCTAGAAACAGTTGAACATGGAACAGAGGTCAACATTCTTTTCTTTGGCCAGCATATATGGGCAGAACTATATAATGTTCTGAACAGCATTACTACCTTGCAAGACAAAGGCGTTTTTGCGTCCAGATCTACAATTCTATGATCTATGAGAAAAGATACTCCAGCTCCAAATAAATCAACTTAATTTCTAGGTTTATCTGGTTATGAAAGTCTTTTAAATAATTTTCACCTTAGCATTGTACATTCTGAGGGACAAAAAAATGCAGAGCATAGCTGCTGTGAAGCTAACATACCAATAGCAGATGCCCACACTTTTTGTTTTAATATCACCTAGTTATCCTTTAACTATGCTGTTGTAGCAGCAAAAAAGCCACTGTACAATAATGTTCTTTATTTCTGGACACAGTGAGATAGAAATTTGCACTAGGGGATGACTATTCCTCTAGACTGAAGATAAATTAGATATTGTGCATATGGCAGGAAAGGACCTAAGGAAGGATTATACAGATTATTCAGTCTTCAGCTGAAATCAGCACAACACTGTTGGGTCTCAAACTGGTGGAGTGGGAAAAGAGAAACTACCTTTTCCCTTCTCTATATTTAGTTAAAGGTAAAGGTAAAGAACCCCTGACAGTTAAGTCCAGTCGCGAACGACTCTGGGGTTGTGGCGCTCATCTTGCTTTACTGGCTGAGGAAGCAGACGTTTGTCCGCAGACAGTGTTTTCCGGGTCATGTGGCCAGCATGACTACGGTAAGCCACTTCTGGCAAAACCACAGAAACATGGAAATACCGTTTACCTTCCCACCGGAGCGGTACCTATTTATCTACTTGCACTTTGACGTGCTTTCAAACTGCTACGTTGGCAGGAGCTGGCACCGAGCAACGGGAGCTCACCCCGTCACGGGGATTCAAACTGCTGACCTTCTGATCGGCAAGCCCTAGGCTCAGTGCTTTAGACCAAAGCACCATCCGTGTCCCTTTCATGTTTAGTTATATGTAACTAATAACTCCTTTTTTTAGTCTACCCTTGTATTTAAAATCTAAATACACTGCAGTTAGGAGGATAGAACCTGTGGTCTTCTAGATGTTGTTGAACTACAACTCCCATCATCCTTGATCACTGGCCATGCTAGCTGAAGCTGATGGCAATTGGAGTTCAACAAGACCTAAAGGTCCACAGTGCCTATCACTGCATTAGAAAGCTACTGTAGTCTAGTGGGTGAGAGTGTGAGTAGGAAGGCCCTAGCTGGTTCAGATCCTGGTTGGTTGAACAGTTAAGGATTCACAAGGTGATCTTAGGCAAGCAACTATTCTCTTGGCTCCCCTCATTGCCACCCTGTAATATGGGTTAGTACCTATACTAACCTCTCTTGCCCAGTTGTTGTAAGGATGACTGAAGGCCTTGGAAAACATGACACATGGTATGCAGCAGCAAGACAAATAGGTTTGATGCCTTAGAACAGCCTTCCTCAGCCTGGTGCCATCCAGATGATTTGAACTACAACTTCATTTATCCCTGACCATAGTCCATGGTGCCTGGGACTGATGGGAGCTGGAGTCCAGCAATATCTGGACTGCATCAGTTTGGGGGAAGGCTGCTTTAGAGGCTGATTTTGGCATTCATTTCACAGGCCACTCCCTTGTTGTCAGTGTCCTAAGGCAGCCTTAAAAGTTTCAAAAGCAGATGTGTGTGAATATAATCCTTTTTTTCAAGGCCACAAAGATAGAGACGATCCGCCCCCTTCCCTGCTCCCTCTCTCCTACTTAGGCAGTTTGCATCATCCAGCCCTGTGCTGGGATCTGGTCTTAGTGCAGCACCTGTGCCTCAACAATAAGTCTGAATGTGTATGGTATAGTCCTAGAAAGGCTGTGACTCAGTGGGAGAGCATCTGCTTTGCATGCATAAGGTCCTAGGTTCAATCCCCAATAGCATCTCTAGGTAGGGCTGGGAGACTTCTTGTCTTGAACTCTGGACAGCCGCTGCCTGCCAGTGTAGAGAATATTTGCCTAGATGGACCAGCTGTGTGACTTTGTATAAGGCAGTTTCCTTTGTTCAGCTCATTAAACGGATGCACAAATGCACAAAGCTTTCAAGGAGGCCACTGAAATGAGGGCTGGGGGTGAGAAAAAGACAATGTGGTACAGCAGACAGAGCATCAAAACGAGGAATGGTGGTGGTGGTGGCGGTGGCCGGGGTGGGGGGAGAGAGGCAGAATACTTGTGTTTTAGACTTTTTTTGTGGTGGTGCCCTGCCTTTATAAGGAAGTTCAACTCGAATAATCACCACAATCTTTTTGCCACCTGCTCACATGATTATTGTTTGCTTAGGCATTTCAAACTGACTGTTGCCTGCTTTGCAGTGCTATAATAAATTGTAGCCTCTCATTGTTTTTTTTACAGGGGGGATGTGACATTGCATTCTTATTACTATTGCATTCTTATTACATTGCATAATTATTACATTGCATTCTTATTACTATTCTCCAGCCTGCCAATTATTGTATACAGCCCTCTGCAATTTGTCAGGATGAAGAACAGTTTAGGGTTTTGGTTTTTTTTAAATTAAAAAAAAAACCAGCCATCTCCCACTCAGCCATGAAACCCATGGTCTCTCTCAGCCTAAACCTAAAGGGTGGTTGTGAACATAAAATGGAGGTTTGGGGAGGGGGAAAGAGGAAAGAAACGACTATATTACCCCAAGCTCCTTGCAGGAAAACAGGGACAGAAAGAATATGAAGATCTACCCATTCAGCTACGAGGTCTACTAGGCCTGCCAACCATATCCCTCAACCTAACCTAACCTAGCCCACCTCGCAGGGCTGTTGTGGAGATAAAACAGAGAAGGGAGGGAGGAAGAAGGATGGGATGCGAATGCCATGATAATTAACAAATGCTTAAAAGTGTCCCTGCATCAGGGAAGGGGAAGGCCCCCCCCCCGACCTCATAAGACTCACCTAGGTAGGTTGGCAATAGCAGGAGCTGGGCCGAGAGAAGCCACCACCGACCTCCACTTTCCCCCCTCCCGCTCTAGGAAGAAATACCGGATCCGCTTCCGCCTCCTCTCTATGGTGGAACCCGCAGCTCCGCCTTGGCCACGCCCCCCACGCGGACTCGTTTCTGGAGGGAGGGCTTGGGAGGAGAAAGCGTGACGCAACCAGCCTCTTAGAGGTAGAAAGAAAAGAGCTCTCTGTGAACATCTTGGACATTCTCATTCCAGTTTCCAGGTGGAAACTTTCCCCTCCTGCGTTTTGCATGAGAAAGTGGTCGCCTAGTGAGGGATAATATGAACCCAGGTCCAAATCTTAAGAAACTCTCCACTACAGTATTTATCTCCTCTAGTATTAATTTGCATTGGGAAACCGGAAGTGTTACTACAGTGGCATTAAATCTATGACCCCTTTGGGAACGGTCTAACTCCGCGAGTCTCCCTTCCCTCGTGCCAGTTCACTTGCGCATGCGTCTTCTTTTTCCAGGCTGTGACGCTTCAGCTGCCTCTCCCTCATTCACCACCGGTGTTGCCACGGAAACAGTTCAGAAGCAATAATCCTGGGAGGCGTGGCGTCTTTAAATCGACTCGACAGAAGGGAGGGGAAATAAACATGCTGCATTTAAATAAAACTGCCTCGTACAGGGCTGCATATGCCTGAGCATGTGCACAGTTCACTTCCACCAAGTACAAATTCACTTGGGTCAGAGCATCTTTGAGCATGTGAAGAGTTCCCTACCAGCCATGTAGAAATTCACCCAAGCCTGCATATCTGTAGGACGTGCAGATTTCCTTCCCGCTATGTAGAAATTCACTTGAGTTTGGGTATCTCTTGAGTACGTGCAGAGTTCCTTTCCACAAAGCAGAATTAATCATTTTTATTTATTTTTAAGGGTGGGTAAGGAGTTGATGGGGACGCAGGTGGCGCTGTGGGTTAAAGCCTCAGAGCCTAGGACTTGCCGATCGAAAGGTCGGCGGTTCGAATCCCTGCGGCGGGGTGCGCTCCCACTGCTCGGTCCCAGCGCCTGCCAACCTAGCAGTTCGAAAGCACCTCCGGGTGCAAGTAGATAAATAGGGACCGCTTACTGGCGGGAAGGTAAACGGCGTTTCCGTGTGCGGCTCTGGCTCGCCAGAGCAGCGATGTCACGCTGGCCACGTGACCCGGAAGTGTCTCCGGACAGCGCTGGCCCCTGGCCTCTTAAGTGAGATGGGCGCACAACCCCAGAGTCTGTCAAGACTGGCCCGTACGGGCAGGGGTACCTTTACCTTTACCTTTAAGGAGTTGATGAACATGGGCAGAGGGCCTTGCCTTTGAAAAGGAACTGCTCCTTTGCCTGCTCAGAGATTGAGTCTACTGTGAAATCTGTTGCCCCTGGACCTCATTCTCCGCTTGCCAGTTTGCCTCCCTGCAAAGGATAGCATAGAAGTCAACTCGCCAGCTTCAGATGCCAGGCGATGGCCATGATAACGCTCCTCATACAAATGCAGTCATCTGCCCCAGGCATCTCCATTCCCTGCCCTGTATACAGTGGTACCTCGGGTTACATACGCTTCAGGTTACATACGCTTCAGGTTACAGACTCTGCTAACCCAGAAATAGTACCTCAGGTTAAGAACTTTGCTTCAGGATGAGAACAGAAATTGTGCTCTGGCGGCGCAGCAGGAGGCCCCATTAGCTAAAGTGGTGCTTCAGGTTAAGAACAGTTTAAGGTTAAGAACGGACCTCCGGAACGAATTAAGTACTTAACCGGAGGTACAACTGTATTAGGGGTTGCAGGTGGATTCTGATCTATTGATGGGCCACTGCCCAATTCCAGCTGGATCACCTAGTGCTGTTACGTATATATAAATATATGCATCAGTCACCCACAATAAAACATACCAAGGTGGTGTACAGCAACATTATACAAATACTGTACATAAAATACAGTATTGTGATGGCTATATGGGACCTCCAGCTTCAGACACAATATGCCACTGAATACAATATGCCTGGGAACAACTGCAGAAGACTATTGTGCTTATGCCCTGCTTGTGGGCTTCCTGAAGACATTGGTTGACTTCTGTCATTAGAAGCAAGCAGGACTAGACAAAGAACAGATCTTCTTACATTTTGCTGGCTGCTGCCAAGTACCTGGTGGGTCACAAGTCATGCAGGCCTTGTGAGCTGGATTCAGCTAACTGGTTCCACTAGCTAGCAGAAGCTCACGCAAGGACCTCTGCTAGTGTAACAGGCTTCCGGGCTTCACCCCTCACCCCCACAAATTGGTGTGTGTGTGTGTGTCTGTGTGTCTGTCAGGAGAACCCTCAGAATGGTGCACTGAGGTAGCAGAGGAAGATAATTGTCCATTGTTATTTAATCCAAGGCTTGGATAGCCATTCCCCTCCTCACCTTGAGTGATCTAGGCACCAAGGAGCAGGCATCCAATGACACCAGTTTGTTGGAAGGGTGTGACAAAATGCCACTGTGGCTTTCTTTAAATATCAGTATCTTGCCCAAACTAAGCTATTTGCCTTAATGCGTCTCAATGGCAAATATAACAAAGGAAACAGATGACATAAATGGCTCCACAGTCAATTTATCATTTTTCACTGCTGTATTGCTGGGTTACAATTTATAATTCTACCTCTAGCTTGCTGCATAGCTGCTTACATTATCAAAGGTTCTCTTCTGTTTATTATAGACTCAGTATTCCTCTAAATACATTGCTTTGAGGTGTGGGCTGGTATTTTGGATTGCTATCCAGTGCAGATAATACTGAGCTACGGTGATATTGTTTGCAGCTAAATACAATTTGTTGGAGATTAGTTAGGCATCTTTGAGTCCTTTAAACGTACCAGTGCAGACTGAACTACCGTGATATTGCTCGCAGCTCACGCATATAATCCAAGCTAGTTGGCATTGATTTTACTGAACCAGGCTAATTAAGGGTATCAAACTATGTCTGCTCAAGAGAACCAGCAAAATGCAGCTATATCTGGGGTGGCACAAGGGAACCAGGAGGGGGTCCCAGGCTTTGTAATGCCTGCTGAATCTGGGGGTGGCATAAGGGAACCAAGAGGGGCCTCAGGCCTTCGTAGTGCCTAGTAACCCACAGACTTTGGCACATTCCCCCCCCCATGCTTTTTAGACATTTTATAGGCAATATAGGCCTGCAGACCAGGTGGCAGCGGCACCTCTTGCGCTCACCCAATAATGCATCCCGCATACGCCATCTAACGTTGTGGACCGCCCCGGCACCTCCGCGGCCACCACGGCAGTGCTGAGAGCAGCCAATGATTCAACAGTGGGTCCTGTGTCCAAGATGGGCCAGGGTAGCCTCCTGTGCCCTGCGACCCACAGGCCTAATCAGTGTTTCCTCTGCTTTTGAAACCTTTTACCAGCAATTCAGGCCCATGGTCACTGCGGCCTCTTCCGAAATAGTGAAGAGCTCCCTTGCACTTTGGCCTCCTTATTTAGGGTTCCACATTCGGGTAGCAATCTGTTACGGCAAAAATCTGGGTGCGAGGCTGCTCTGCCACCCAGCTCATCGGACTAAGTCCGTGGGTCCCTGCGGAGGAAAATGAGCTCAGCCGGAGACAGGAGCAAGATGCGGAGATCTGAGTTTATTGGCCAACAGGTTCAAGATGAGATTGAACAGTGAGAAAGGGGTGACATGAGTTTTTGAAACTCCCTCCATGTCCCAGAATACAGTGCAAAACACGTCATGAATACATTAAAGAGAGGTTTGGTTACCCAGATTACATCATGAATATATTAAAGGGAGGTTGGGTTACACAGATTAACATATGGAGGAGGGAGGGGGGAATATGCAGAGCTACACCGGATTAACATAAGGAGGAGGGAGGGGGGAATATGCAGAGCTGGAGATATGCACAGATAAACACTTCCTGGGGATGAGAAAACAATAGTCCCAAATATGCATAGTCTGCCACTGACATTGTCTGGAGGAAAGGCTGATCAGAGCAATTTGAAAGGATTAGGGTCTTGACACCTTGCTTGAGGGATTATGCTGGACAGGGGAGGTGTGATGGAGTCCTAGAGTAATTGAGCAAACTGGCACGCTGATTTTCTATGAATTTTATAGATTTTAGTCCCTTTTGACATTGACAATTGGAATAAATGGATATATTGTAGCGAAGAAGAAGGTAAAGAAGACATGCCCCCCCCTTTCCGTATCAGTCCCCCATTCGGAGATAGATTTGCATTAAAGTTCTGTAAGAACTTGCAAATCTTTTCTCTGCACCCTAAATCTCGGTGAAGGTAGGGGTGCCGTGTGAGTGGGAATAGGCCCTAATGGAAAAGGAGGTGGGTTGAGCAGGGCAACAAAGGAGGGAGCAACACGGACCAATACAATGTATGTTTATGTTATATAGATGTGCACTAAATAATAACTTTGTATCTATCGTATTAGATGTGTGGGTTTGTGCAAACCTGAAGGGGACTTGCAAATCATGCCTCTTAAGGCCATTTGCAAGTATAGTAGTGCAGATAGCTGGATATAGGATATCGCATAAAAGGACACCTGTTGTATTTTGTTCAGTAGTGGTCTATGCTTTACATTTAGCAGGAAGGTCCACTATTGACTGGAAAAAAAATGCAGTTTGCTTTCCCCCCTGCCATTTTGTGTTCTCAGGTGTCAAGGTAGCTCTTCTGTGGTCTCACGTGTCACAGTAGTGGCAATCCCTGGTGAATCCACTTAGGGCTTTCATATTAACCATGTTGCCTGGCACTCACCACAGCTGCCACAGGTTTGGACACGTCCTGAGGGAAATGTCCTTGCCTTGGCTTCCTATGGGGTTTTATTATTGTAGTCTTGCAGTCATGGGAAGTTGCTCACTTGCACTTTAAGGACCAAAAGCTAATTGCAGCCTGGATACACTTGCCCAATTCAAACTGAGTCCAATTTGAATTTATCTTTCCCCATGGTTCTCAACTCTTCAAACCAATCTGTTAAAAGAAAACCATTCTTAAAAGGGCACTTGTCCAAATAAGTCAATTTAACTCTATAAGGGATCATTCCTGCTAAATCAAGGCATATACACCTTCCTGAAGCTTCTCCTTGGTAAAGCGAGTTTTAACACATTTTAAAATGGGTAGGGAAGGTTGGCAGTGTGCCAGGTGGGACAGCGAAATGTGGTTATCTAAACATTGAACTACACAATAGCCTGATCCATTAGAAAGCATAAAATGTATGAAAATCCTCCATTGGGGTATAAGGAATAAGGCAGTATACATTAAACATAAGACAATCACACACACACACACACAAAAATTCCTCCCTTTGTGGAAATAACACTGTCAAACACATTTCAGCATTCCTACATAATAACACATAATACACAACAAACTAATTAAATATCAGTTGAATATAAAAGTCAAAAAAATCTCCTTGCAATTCAACTCCTCCCCTCTTTGTCAGCCCCACTTCCCTTTTGAAAGAAATTGCTGTGGCCACTTTGAAAACTGTGTCTGTTGTTGTTGCAGGTAATAAGTCTCGTGGTAGCGAAGCTTTTCATTGGATCTGTAGTAACACACTTGTAGAAGTGATATCCTGTAAGGACAGGGTGGACTTAAAAGACACAGTTAAATAATAATAAAACACACACACAAACACACACACACAATGACCTATGAGGAACCAAAATAAATAAATGCTAAGACACAGAATTTTAAGAAATCTGAAGTAACAGTGAAAATAAAAGAGTGTTTCTTGATGTGACAACATCGGCTAGAGTGTTAATAGCAAAATACTGGAAAATGACTTAATGGCAATGTAACTTTGTGCAAGTACCTTGAACTAGCCAAAATGACAGAATTAATAAGAAATGCTCAGGCAAAAGGTAAACAAATACCATTCCACAAACAATGTTTGGTTATGCTTCGATTAATTTCATAGACATCATGGAAAAACGGATTAAATAAATGGAAACAGATTATTTATAACTTTAAAAGTGTCAAAGACACAAAGGGATGGATGTCACTAATACAGCAGGGATTTCACAGAACAGAAAGAAAGTTGTTGTGGGAGGAAAAAGGGACAAACACTTTGTTACCGGGGTTCACATATCCTGTTAAAAGGGGAAATTATTTCATGTGAGAAGCCTGTCAGGAAATGCTGTTCCTAAAATGCACACAAACAAAGTATGTGACTTAAATCCCATTGAGGGAATGCTTTGATATTTACCTGTGAAAAGAATTTGGCATGTTAAGATTTCAAACTTGAGACACATTAAGGGTGATTTCTCTCAATGGTTCCAAGTTTTACATAAACCTCCTCTCCCCCCCTACAGTTCCCCCTCCTTCCTCTCACTCTCTCTCCATTTACTATCTTTTTTTTTTTGGCTGATCTAGTCTCTGTGCATGTGTGGAGTTCATGTCTCAGCAAACCTTTTATACTATTGAAATGTTGCATCTTTTGGCAAAATTAGAATTTGAATAAGGGAAGGGTAAGGAGTAGATTTTAAAAGAGGGTTAGATTTAAAACAAAAAAGAGAAACTCAGCAATTGAAGTATTTACCAACAAAAGCTAGCAATTTCAGCCCAAGCAAGGCGACTGCTTCCTTTATGTACAGGAAAGGGCTAATATCCCTCTGGCCTTTTGCGGAACAATGCCACGCCCTTATATATGGGAAAAAATGGCCAGAGAGTCAGAATTCATAAGATTTTTAACATTCTCAGTCATTTCAGCCTTACCATTTGCAGACAAAATTTTCCTGCCCTTTATTTACAGGATGGTTAAGGCTACTCAATTATATGTCAAGGCCCATTCTACTTGATTATATGAATTTGTATGTGCTTAAACTTTGTGTAGACTTTTAAGTCTGATTTTTGTAAATAATAGACAAAATGATAAGCACTGTAATCACTCAAATGCCTGATATCACCAGTTCTGCTTCAAAACATCACGGATTTTACCTCTCACCCCTTTTTTTTAAAAAAAACAAACAACAAAGAGTAAAGTTGGGCTGAATCACATGCTTGGGCTGAATCAACTGATCACATGCTTGCAGGCACATGGCCCTCCACACAGCCACAAATTGGGAGAGCTAAAAGGGGACCTTGGGTCATCTAGTCCAACCCTAAATACAGTGTTCATAGCAAGATTTCAAAGCAAGATTTGCACTACCAAAAGGACATATACATTTAAGTACAGATTTTCAACTGGGAAAGGAAACATCTATGCTCCTATCATGTACTAAGGAAGAGGAAAAGAAAAGTAGCCAACTTTACACAGAACCGTTTTAGCAGATCTTGAGATAGTTTGAGTGAGTTTGCTTCCTTCCAGTTCCTAGAGAAATTATCTTTAAAGGAAGATTGAAGTGAACATTTTTCCTAAGAGGGAGAGGATCTCTTATAAAGCATAGTTAAAACAGCCATAGATTTGATTTAAAAGGAATACAAAAGTGACAGTTTTTCCTGAATTTGCAGAGGAATAGTAAGCCTAATCTATGCCCCCCCTTGTAGTTTCCTTTAAAGGAAGCTTACTTGGGAGTAAATTTACCTGGCACAGAAGTAAGAAGGAGAAGGAAAAAACCTGAAAGAGGCAGAATGAAACCAGGAAGTCATTTTCTAAGGAAAGAGGCCAGGAAGAGACCGGTATCAGGACTGGACTCTATAGATAGACTATCAAAGCTGTTGTCTACCAAAGCTTCTACCTTTTATGTGCTTCATGAAATAAATACACTGCATTTTAGCTTGAGAGAGCAGTTGTGCTCAACTACGCTTTTGCAGCAGAAACATCTAGTTCACATTAGAAACATTCACATTCCAAAATAGACTGTAGACTCACAATCTGAAAAGTTGCGGCAAAGCAAGAGGTGGGGTAAACATTTGCACCCTTCATTCTCATTTGGTCTTATTTAAGACTGATAAGGTCCAGCATGGCTTCCTTAGATTTAAAATTTTGAAGCAAGCTTGCAGTTTAAACTATGCGCGCTTAAGAAAGGCAGTCTGTCAGAGACAGAAGGAACAGACAACACACATAACAGACAACATGTAAACACACATATCCTCATATATGTATTAACACACAACACACATAACAGACAACATGTAAACACACATATCCTCATATATGTATTAACACACAACACACATAACAGACAACATGTAAACACACATATTCTCATCCTTTAGTTGGTTATTGCAAGGAGTTGGGCTGCTTCCTTTAGCTTCACTAAGTGAAATTAGTAGGAAGGTCCCACATGGTTTTAAGAGCCTCCTTGCCTCTTCAAACACCACCAGTTAACCAAACTGGCAGGGCTCACAATGCTTAGTTGACTGGGTACCCCTTTATATATGCATGCGTTGTTGTTGTTGCTTTTGTTGTTGTTTTCCTTTTGGGGGGATAGAGAAGGGAGAAAGAGAGGGGTTGATTAGGGCAGTGTTTCCCAACCTTGTGCCTCCAGATGTTTTTGGCCTACAACTCCCATCATCCCTGACCACTGGTCTTGCTAGCTAGGGATGATGGGAGTTGTAGGCCAAAAACATCTGGAGGCACAAGGTTGGGAAACACTGGATTAGGGTTTGGGTAACTTGTACAGGGGGCTATAGTAAAGAGGGGTCTTTCGTCGCTTGGCGACTTCCTTAGTGGGTTTTTAAGGAGCTCTAGCTATCCGGTTCCTTATATTTCCTTCTTATTTCCTTAGTCAATAACCTGGGGTCCTTTTCCACTCTGCCGATCCTGCCCAATTCCTCATGGGCTATCCCTCCTGGCAACCTCCTACCTATTGCCACAATCTCAGGAAAAGGGGCCCTACTGAACGCCCGCACCGTGCGGTGCCAGATCGGGTGATCCCTGGATAGAGTTTTGAACCGAAAATCCCCCTTGCTTTTGGAAGCGGGCTCACACACGATAAACGTGTTACGTGGCACCGACCAGTGCGGCTGGGATTGATACAGAAAGCCAGACCCCTTCCTGCCCCCTCCGTAAGGGCGCTCGGGAAGTTCGGAAGAAGAACTCCAGCCCCTTGCTTTCAACTGAGATGCCCGTTGCGGAGAGTCGGCTCTTTTTCAAGTCGGGTCTCTCCGTCTTACTTTCGGACTCTCAGTTGGTGCGGCTGACTGGAGGGTTTGAGAGGAGAAAGAGATAGAGCTCAGAACCCCCCTTTTGGGCCGAGCAGCAGTCCACGGTCTCTCTCACCAATTGGACCAAGAGACAGGCGAGAAGGAGCGATAGAGAGGAGGGCAGAGAATTCAGTTGCCAGGAGATTTCCACCCCTTTCCCACCAGTGCACTGGATTTTCCTTTTCCTCATACTCACGCGTCTTCTATGATGATCCCGGGATCAATGAATAAGCCGGCTGGATCCCTCTTTGCTCCCCGGCTGAACTCCTGGGGCTTTTGATTACCGCCCGGAAGATGGCCGGGGGTCCAAAGGATCTTCCCAGGCAAAATGGCCTGGTGCCGGCTGAAGATTTCGGGGCCCCCGGTCAGCAACGCGGGAGAACCGCAAGCCCCACGTTGGAGCGCCAACTGTTACGGCAAAAATCTGGGTGCGAGGCTGCTCTGCCACCCAGCTCATCGGACTAAGTCCGTGGGTCCCTGCGGAGGAAAATGAGCTCAGCCGGAGACAGGAGCAAGATGCGGAGATCTGAGTTTATTGGCCAACAGGTTCAAGATGAGATTGAACAGTGAGAAAGGGGTGACATGAGTTTTTGAAACTCCCTCCATGTCCCAGAATACAGTGCAAAACACGTCATGAATACATTAAAGAGAGGTTTGGTTACCCAGATTACATCATGAATATATTAAAGGGAGGTTGGGTTACACAGATTAACATATGGAGGAGGGAGGGGGGAATATGCAGAGCTACACCGGATTAACATAAGGAGGAGGGAGGGGGGAATATGCAGAGCTGGAGATATGCACAGATAAACACTTCCTGGGGATGAGAAAACAATAGTCCCAAATATGCATAGTCTGCCACTGACATTGTCTGGAGGAAAGGCTGATCAGAGCAATTTGAAAGGATTAGGGTCTTGACACCTTGCTTGAGGGATTATGCTGGACAGGGGAGGTGTGATGGAGTCCTAGAGTAATTGAGCAAACTGGCACGCTGATTTTCTATGAATTTTATAGATTTTAGTCCCTTTTGACATTGACAATTGGAATAAATGGATATATTGTAGTGAAGAAGAAGGTAAAGAAGACATGCCCCCCCCTTTCCGTATCAAATCCATTTATGCATCCTCACACATAATTACAGTCTACGGGTCCCTAGGTTTCCAATAACAGATCCTCAGGAGGTAGGGTTCATGCTTACAATTATAACCTTTCTGCCTCTCAGTATACCCCAGACTTTCCCAGTATTCTACAGGATTCACAACCTCAGCCTTTGCCATAGAAGGGGGCTCCGAAACATCATCGGATGATGAGACGCAGGGGCAACAGGGAGGGTCAGCGGCTGCAGAACAGCACCAGTCTCCAATGATGGGCAAGGGAGAAAGAAGTCTAAGTAAGAAGAAGCATTCGGCCAAGAAGAGCAAAAGAAGTAAGCTTTCTGATACCAAGGACGATTCAGAAAAGCTTCCTGCTGCCCACCACCTGCTGCGTTCTGAGCGACCAGAATTACTGGATGGAGCATATGGGTCCCTATGTGGAAAAAGGAAAGTTGGAAAATTTGAAGCTAACCGAGTCCCTCACCATGAGGTTTGCTGGGAGTACAACATGGGTGTGTGCCAGGGGCCAAATTGTAAGTATGCGCATGAATGTGAGAAGTGCCTAGGTAACCACCCAGCGTCTTCATGTTTTAAAGGTAAACAGCCCTTTCCGGGCAGCAGGGGGGCATTTCAACCAGGTGTCTTGAAAAGCTCACAGACCCGCCAAAAAGAACAGCCACAAACTGGTATGAATTTGGCCCTTGACTGTGATGTTCTCTTCTGTTAAGCTCTCACCTCTTAGAACCCTTCTCGATTAATACCCTGAAATAGAGGCAGCAAAGTACCCTGGGAAAGAGTTTCTCTTATGGCTTCAAGATCCTCGTTTCATTGCCCCCTAACTCAGGGAGCCCCCCCCCCAAACCAGTTTGGGAAATGCCAGCTATTGCAAAAAAGAAATTAAAAGAAATTTCTGGCCGGGAGGGTGGCCGGTCCCTTCAGGGAGCCACCTATAGCGGGTTTACTCATTTCACCTTTACGCATTGTCCCCCCATAGACTCCAGGAGAGTATCCTATGATCCACAAACTACCCTACCCTAGAGGTGGCTCAGTCAATGATGCAATACCACAGAAGCCTTGTTCTGTGAAATATGCCTCCTTTGATCAGGCTATAAAGTGTATGCGCAGGTTCAGCAGGGGCACGCTCTTGGCAAAGTGCGACATTGAGTTGACTTTCCATCTCCTGCCAATTCACCCTGAGGAATTTCTATGGCAAGTTTTTTAGATTTTAGGGGGCTTATTCCATAGACAAATCTATGCCGATAGGGTGCTCAGTAGCTTGTGCACTTTGAGTCATTTAGTGCAATTCTGGACTGGGCTCTTCGCTTTAGGACTGGTTCTGAAGGGGTGACCCATTACCTCAATAACTCTTCTCCCCCATCATTAGTAATAGCCCTGATTGCGCCTCTACTTTAGAGGCTTTCACCTGAGGAGCTTGGGGTACCTTTGGTGGCGGACAAAACGGAGGGTCCAGTTTTGACCATAGCCTATTTTGGGTATTGAATTGGACACAATTGCACAGACATCCCACCTACCAAGGGAGAGACTAGCAGCACTTACAAATTAATCCTGAAACTTCTTCCCTTCACGAAGGTCACCCTTGGCCAGCGTAAAGTCACGCTTCGGTCACCTCAACGTTGCATGCTGGGTAGTGTCCCCTGGCCGCCCCTTTTGCGGGTGATTGGCTAAGCTGTCAGCGGGACTGCGTGCTCCACAACACTGAGTGCGCCTCTCTAGAGTGGTCAAGTCGGACCTGATGGTTAGTGCATGGAAAAGTACAATGGCATTTGTGGGCTGCAGAGTTCAGGAATCACCAGGTATGCTTCTGGACCGACAATCAAACGGTTGGCAGTGTCCTGTCTAAACAATTTTCGCACTCTCCTAGAGTGGCAAATCTGTCCCAGACCTTTTGTGCTTTTTGTCCTTTTGTGCTTAGAATTAAACATCTATTTTTCTACCAAATTTACCCTGGGGTGAAAGGGCATCACGGATTTACAGGTGCAGCAAATTGCCACATCCATTCCGGGAGCACCTTTGGAGCCTGGGGAACGTGATGTCCTGAAGGGAGTATTAGCTTCAGGAGCCACGCCCATGCTTAGATCTTATAAAAAGGCTTGGGTGGACTTTATGGAGTTTCAAGGCAAATTTATATAATAATAATAATAGTAGTAGTAGTAGTAGTAGTAGTAGTAGTAGTAGTAAAAACAAAAACAAAAAACCAAAACAACAACAACAACAACAAAAAACAACAAACCTAGGCTTGACACAGCTCAAGGCAAATTAAAAAATCCTAGGCTTGACACACCTCCTACCAAGGCTGAAGCTCTACAATACTTGGTACATTGGAGGGTGTTGGGTCGTGCAGCAAAGACTCTTAAACATCCAGTAGGCAGCAATCTCCTTTTTCTGTAAGGTTGTTTAATCCAGAGACCCTGGTGTGGCCTTCTTAGTGTGAAGGGCACTGTAGGGCTGGCACAGGCTGCAGCCTCCTAAAGGTGATGGTAAAGGTAAAGGTAAAGGTAAAGGTACCCCTGCCCGTACAGGCCAGTCTTGACAGACTCTGGGGTTGTGCGCCCATCTCACTTAAGAGGCCAGGGGCCAGCGCTGTCCGGAGACACTTCCGGGTCACGTGGCCAGCGTGACATCGCTGCTCTGGCGAGCCAGAGCCGCACACGGAAACGCCGTTTACCTTCCCCCTGGTAAGCGGTCCCTATTTATCTACTTGCACCCGGAGGTGCTTTTTAACTGCTAGGTTGGCAGGCGCTGGGACCGAGCAGCGGGAGCGCACCCCGCCGCAGGGATTCGAACCGCCGACCTTTCGATCGGCAAGTCCTAGGCGCTGAGGCTTTAACCCACAGCGCCACCTGCATCCCCTAAAAGTGATGGTAGAAGGCCCTTAACTTATGACATTCTATGCCAATTCTTAAATAAATAAATAAATAAATAAATAAATAAATAAAAGTAAAATAATAATAATAATCATAATCATAATAAAAAACCATAAAATAAAATAAAAATAAAAAAATTAAGAAGTATCTATTGGTCCGAGGACAAGGCCCAGTTATTTACAGCTGCATACTCCATTGCCTTTGGCGCTATGCGAAGTGGTTTGTAAGGGCCAACCAGATTCCGCTGCCCGAGGTATTTTGAGAGACCTGACCTTGTTCAGATCCAATTTAGTCCTGCATGTCCAATGTTCCAAAACCGATCAGCAGTAAAGGACACTAAACAATTCATGTACATGAGACCAACCGTCTCAGGTCCATTCCTCAAACATTGGGATGGCTCCAGTCTTGCACGGCATCAGTCCATGCGCGTTATGCGAGGGGCGATTGCTGCCTGCGGTTTACCCTCAGCTGAATTCGTGGTTAACTCCTTTAGGATTGGGGCCGCCACCACAGCAGTGCATTTGGGACTCTCATCTGAAAGGATGAAGGACTTGGGGGCCATGGAAGTCTGATGCATTAAGGGAAATATTCGTAAGACCTTGTGATTGTTCACAGTATACCTGACCTGGCTTTGTTACCTTCTTTTGCTTTCAGGTGACGTCGTGATGCATATTTGGCGTATAGGCCCTGCACCGTCCACTGGGATAGAAACCATGCCGTTAACGGGGACCTAGGGTGCAGGAGCTATGAGGGCACACATCTGGATAATCGGGCACAGCATGGTGCATTGGGCCAGGGTCCGCGCCATCAATTCCGGTCTCGGGCCACACCTTAGCTACATCAATATATCTTGGATCTCTCGAAGGGGAATGCGCTGGGCCGAAATGTTGCCAGCTATTAGGGCCAGAGCGGCAGCGGAGGGCCCCCCAGATGCTTTAGTTATCCAATTAGGCGAAAAGAGTTAGCTTATAGAAAGGCAGTCGACTTGATGTGGCATATCTTTAGTGACTTTGAGGAACTTAAGGCCTCTTACCCAAACGTCACTACTATTTTATTTGGGCCTTGTGGATGGAGAGGCGGGTTTGGAGAGATTGCAGGTGCCCAATAGCCATAAATAGGGCGGTGGTGCGTAGAGTGGCAGCCCTGGGGGGGAGTGTCATTGACCACCCGGGCATATGTGTCAACGGTGAGGCCCTAAACCGGTTTGATGGCGTGCAGGGGCACCGACTTATAAAAAATATTGGGGGGGCCCATACCGGGGTCCTGCCCCGGGAAGTTTTCTAAATTTTAGATGAAAATTAGTGAGTTTTAAAGTTTTTTTTAAAGTATTTTAGAGTCATATGATCAACATTAGAACCCCGAAAACTCGACTCTCTATAACTCCACACTCCGGGAAACTCGACAAGCCTGAAACACTTTTTGGCTTTGAAAAAAGAAACAAAACATAAACACGCACGGTATTTTCGTAAAAAGCTAATTTAATTTACAGTAACAATTATGTTTATAGACTATTACAGAGCAGTGAATATATAGCTCTGAAAAGACTGAAATGATATTTAAATAAATCCTAAACTATCATTAAAAGAATAAAACATAAAATATTGCTGTCGCACAGTAATAGCACTTTGATTAATAAGTGAAATAGCTAATTTAAGCTTACTTTGAATAAGGCTGAGGGTTCATTAAATAAAAATAATATCTCAAAGTTAATGCTTTAATACAGTTAATAAAGTTAATACAATATGCCTAATACTGTATGTAAATACTGTAATACTGTATGTAAATAACGGGCTTTAATTGGGTCTTACACCCTAAAAATATCTAAGTATTTGAAAATAACTAATACAGTACTATAGTAATATAGAAATACAGTACTAAACTAGTACTAATATTTCAAAACTGAAAAATTAACATTCTGTATGTATTTAATCCTCTATTTTATAAAGATTTTTAATATCTGACAGTGAGTTTGGAGTAGCCCAATGCAAAAATCCTGAGGATCCATGTGGATCCATGCTTTGTAACCACGTTTTTGCACCACTGTGACCCTAGGCAACAGTGGGTGCGTGATTTTTTTGGTGCAAGATGTAGCCATGGACATGCTATGTGATCTGATGGTGAATTTGGGGTGACCCAATGCAAAGATCCTGAGGATCCATGTGGATCAGTGCTTTGTAACCACGTTTTTGCACCACTGTGACCCTAGGCAACAGTGGGTGCGTGATTTTTTTGGTGCAAGATGTAGCCATGGACATGCTATGTGATCTGATGGTGAATTTGGGGTGACCCAATGCAAAGATCCTGAGGATCCATGTGGATCAGTGCTTTGTAACCACGTTTTTGCACCACTGTGACCCTAGGCAACAGTGGGTGCGTGATTTTTTTGGTGCAAGATGTAGCCATGGACATGCTATGTGATCTGATGGTGAATTTGGGGTGACCCAATGCAAAAATCCTGAGGATCCATGTGGATCCGTGCTTTGTAACCACGTTTTTGCACCATTGTGGCCCCAGGCCACAGTGGGTGCTTGATTTTTTTGGTGCAGGCTGTAGCCATGGACATGCCATGTTATCTGATGGTGAATTTGGGGTGACCCAGTGCAAAGATCCTGTGGATCCATGCTTTGTAACCACGTTTTTGCACCATTGCAGCCCCAGGCAACAGTGGGTGCGTGATTTTTTTGGTACAGACTGTAGCCATGGACATGTAATGTGATCTGATGGTGAATTTGGGGTGTCCCAATGCAAAAATCCTGAGGATCCATGTGGATCCGTGCTTTGTCACCACGCTTTAAATAGGGAGGGAAGGAAAAACACAGAAGGGACAAGAGGGGTGTGCGGAGAAGCAGCTGGCTAAGAATGCAGGGGAGGAGTTTAATGGGGTGGGGGGGAGGAAAGGAAGGCAAAAGTGTCCCCCCCAAGCCAGCCCTCTCTCTCTCTCCCACCTGTTTTTCGGCTGCCTGCGAGTCCCTAGAGCACGGAGAGGAGGAGGCGGTGGGCTGGAGCCTGCACGCAGTGTGACTAGGAAAGAATTAGAAGGAAGGACTCGATCCTTTCCTTAACCCTCTGCTTGCCAGGAGGGCAGGGGATTCCCTGCTCTTTGTTGAGTTTGAGCAAACGCAGCAACAGAAGAGGGTGGGCAGTAAGACCCTGAGGCAGAATGCAGGAAAGCAGCAGCTTCCTCCTTCCCTCCGCCCGACCTGATTTTTGCCTGATTTTTGCCTATTTTTGCCCCTGCGCTCCGGCGAGTCAGCTCCAGGGACCACACATTCGCTCAATAACACGCACAGACATTTCCCCATACTTTTTAGGAGAAAAAATCTGCGTGTTATAGAGCGAAATTTACGGTAATAATTTTCTTAAATTATTGGGGGGGCAGAGCCCCCCAAAACGAATTTTTGAGGGGGCTCGGGCCCCCTCAGGCCCCATGGAGTCGGCGCCTATGATGGCGTGCATCCCTCGGATGCTGGAAATGATATTTGGCTGATGGATATGGCAAAGGGGATAAAGGATTGGTTTCAGGCATGAGAGTATTGGCGGCGAGCGATTGCTCGTGTGGCGGTAGGCATTGGTAAGAAGGGGTTAAGAGGATGTGTGTGTGTGGGGAGGAACGCCATCACCTCACCCCAGTGAGCGAAGGGTGGTCCGTTAAAGGACTCCGGGGGGCGTGGCCCTATCCGAAGCCTATGGAGGTGTGGGCCAAAGGCACGCCCCCGAGCGGTGACTGGGGGAGCTCCTAGTCGACGTGCCTCGGCAGGAGACTCCCCCGATATAAGGTTAACCCTTCCCCGTGTCTCCAGCAAATGGGCTGGAGCCGGATAGTCGTTAGGACCAATGCCTAAGCCAATGCCTCTCATTCCTGAATTCAATAAAGTTGTGGCCTAATTCGCCCAATTAACCTTAATTATGGTGTCTTGTGTCTTTATTTATCCTGGTGGGGGGCGGGAACTCGCCACGCAAAGCCACTTCCGGCCTGCCCAGGAGGTGGGGTTGCAGGCTTCACGCCCACCCCCACGTGAGCGGGGGCTGATTTCAGCCCCCGCGAGAACAGGGGAATCCCGGCCAGATCTGCCCTATTTAGGGCCGGCTCAGAGGGGGCTCGTCCTCTTTCGCCGGCTAGCCCTCACGTTTTCCCTCCCTTTAGGTATGCTTTAGGTAGGTCTTTGCTATGGACTTTGGTCTGTCGCCGCAAGGGGCATGGTAGGATTTTTCCCCAATTGGCAATTTGTAGCCTTTTGGTTTTTCGCCTACCTCGTAGCAACTTGTCACAACTTTTCTGCATTGGCGGTAGGCATTGGTAAGAAGGGGTTAAGAGGATGTGTGTGTGGGGAGGAACGCCATCACCTCCCCCCAGCGAGCGAAGGGTGGTCCGTTAAAGGACTCCGGGGGGTGTGGCCCTGTCCGAAGCCTATGGAGGTGTGGGCCAAAGGCACGCCCCAGAGCGGTGACCCGGGGGAGCTCCTAGTCTACGTGCCTCGGCAGGAGACTCCCCCGATAAAGTGTTAACCCTTCCCCGTGTCTCCAGCAAATGGGCTGGAGCCGGATAGTCGATAGGACCAATGCCTAAGCCAATGCCTCTCATTCCTGAATTCAATAAAGTTGTGGCCTAATTCGCCCATTTAATCTTAAATTATGGTGTCTTGTGTCTTTTTTTATCCTGGTGTGGGGCGGGAACTCGCCACGCAAATGGCTCCACAGACTACACCTGTAGGGAACTTTTGGTTCTCCAGATGTTGCTGAGTCACAAAGCCCATCAGCCTCAGCAAGCATAGCCAATGACCAGGGATGTTGGGACAGGTAGTTTAGAAACGCCAGGAAGGCTGAAGCTGTAGGCACACATATAACATTCAAGCTAGTCTTCATCTCTTCTATCCACAATAGTTTCACTAACATTTTATATTTGGGCAAAAGTCAACAAAACAGCAGACTGTTGTAGTCTCAACTGTCATAGAGTTCTCTTTCATGTACTGTAATGTGGAGCATATTTAAAGAAAACAGCTGAAGCTAAATATTTATTTAAGAGGGCATCTGAGTGAGCTTTCTAACTGATGAATAGCATTAGGAGTCTATGACGCCCTCGCAGTTCACAGAAGAACTGAAGGAGGAGGTTCACTGATAACTTTGAAGCAGCAGAGGAATGACTGGCTACTGCCATGGGCCATATCTAATCTGGTAAACACAGACAAGTCATAGAATCATAAAAGCGTAAAATGTTAAACAGTGAAAGCATCCAAATCCAACTTGAAAAGCTTCTGTTTTCCTTTCTTCCCTCTCGAGAAAACCATCCATAACAGTAATTATTACATTTCTAAGACAATAATGTGCTCTAGTTCTAAAGCAGGATATAATTTTGTAAATCTTTGAATATGAACAGTAATTTGGAGCTTTTTCTTTCTTTCTTATGCCAGGCAGAAAAATTATATAGGTGTATGTTTCTAAGTGTGTTGAGGAGGAGATGGATGAAAATGCTTTTAGAATCCAGGTAATAAGTCTGAGGAATATCAAAATAGTGTTTCTTATTGGGCAGGAATGGGTGCTGCAGTGGCAGCACTAATCCAAGGTAAGGTACAGGAGATTTTGAAGGGGCTTCAGAGATTGCACTGAGCACAGCCAAGTGGTGGGAAAGTCCTTTGTTTGAGATGCTGGAAACCTGCTGCCAGTTACTACTTGCCTTGATCATCTCCCACGCTTGTAATATTTGGACATAATTGTTATGTAGTGAAGTTTCACCCTGGGCCAGCAGGGGGATACTGTATATAGCTTTCACTCAGGTCTGTAGATAGTTTTCACTCAGGTCCACGTCAGTTATTTTAGGCGGGAACTCTGGGCTGTTGTTGCTACAATGTTGACAGCCGGCTGCCTATAAAAGCAGGCCGGCTGAGCTGTTTGCAGTCAGTTCTATTCCAGCTTACAAAATAAAGAGCTACTTGGAGAAGTCGCTGTGTCGTCTACTATGTCAACCCACAACTTAACACTGGCGACGAGGATGGGATCGATGGACATCAGAGCACAGCCAGATGCGGCCAGCCTCTGAACTGAGCTGAATCACAGAGCGAAATCACTGAGCGAAATCACTGGACAGAACCAATTCAGAGCTGACTGTTCTGGCTAGAGCACGGTGTTCCATCCATCGCCCTTCACGCCGGCATCGGAATCATGGCTTCACTTGTGCCTCTACCGCCGTTTGCGCCAGCCTCTGAATCATGGGACTCCTACCTCGCTCGGTTCGACTGCTACCTCCAAGCCAACGAGCTGACAGCAGTATCAAAGGATCGGAAGCGGGGCCTATTCCTCAGCCTCTGTGGGCCTGAGGTGTTTGAGACGACCCGAGCATTGGTTGCGCCTAAAGCAGTCCAGGCAACACCATGGGACACGATCCAAGAGAAGCTCCGCAACCACTACGCACCAAAGCCGTCCAAGATTGCTGCCCGCCATGCGTTCTACCACCGGAACCAGGCAGAGGGGGAGTCAATCAACAACTACACCACCGCCCTGCGACAGGCTGCAATGCACTGTGAGTTCCGAGACTTAGACGATGCCCTGATGGATCGAATCATCTGCGGGGTCCGGGACATCCATCTGCAACGGCGTCTCCTTGCCAAGCCAGACCTCACGCTGCAGAAAGCCATTGAGGAGGCTGTGGCCTCAGAAGCTGCCCAGGAGATCCGCAAGTCCAGCAGCCCGCGTCTTGCTAGGGAGCCAGTTCCGGTGCATCATGAAGAGGCCAGCAGTGATGAGGCATCCTCCAGTGAAGACAATGACGTGCACCAGACAAAGCGGGAGCGCAGGAAGTTCCAACAGAAGTCCAAGGGCCAACCGGAATGTGCCGGCTGCGGAGGCAACCATTCCCGTGCCAAGTGTCGATTCAGAGACGCCATCTGTAGGAAGTGTTCCAGAAGGGGCCACATTGCTAAGGTCTGCCGATCGGCTCCGTCTGACACCCCCCCTTCATCGACTCGCAAGTCCAAGTCTTCACTCCAGTCTGCCAAGGAAAGTTGTTTCGCTCTCACCAACTGCCGCTGCCCGTCTGGAACCACGATTGGCCAAACCGACTCGCCTACACGACGCAAGCTGAACGTCACGGTGTTCATTGAAGGAGCTCCATGTGACATGGAGATCGACACCGGGTCTGCCCTGTCCATCGTGTCATGGAGCACCATCAAAAGACTGGTACCCAGAGTGTCCAAAAGGCAACTCGACTCTCACTGCATACACCTGAGAGACTACCAGGGAAACAACATTCCCGTGGTAGGCGTTGGCCGGTTCTGGATCGCCTTCAAGGATTTTTCGGGCCTGCTCCGGTTGGTGGTGGTTGAAGGTCAGTGGCCAAGCCTCCTAGGTCTAGACTGGTTTGATGCCCTCGGCCTGGAAGTCACCGGCATCAACTGCATCTCTAACGCAGAGACTGAGGGTCTGGTCAAAGACTTTGCCGAGGTTTTTGACGGCACCTTGGGGCAATATACAGGAACACCCATCTCCTTTAGCCTTGATCCACAAGTCGCCCCCATCAAGCTAAAGCCACGCCGGGTTCCCTTTGCTCTCAAGGCTAAGGTGGACGAACAACTGGACAAACTGATCGCCCAAGGAGTTTTGGAGCCAGTTGACCACGCCAAGTGGGAAACCCCCATCGTCACGCCTGTCAAGCCAGATGGGTCGGTGAAAATCTGCGCTGACTACAAGTGCACGATCAACAAGGCACTTCAGCAGCACGCTTATCCGGTTCCTGTTGTCCAACACCTGCTGCATTCCCTGGGTGAGGGTAAGGTCTTCGCTAAGCTGGACCTTGCCCAAGCCTATCAACAACTGCCAGTCGATGATGCCACTGCTGAAGCCCAGACGATTGTCACCCACCGGGGGGCATTCCGTTGCCGCCGGTTGCAGTTTGGGGTGAGTGTGGCTCCTGGCATCTTCCAAAGCCTTATGGAGCGTCTCCTGCAAGGGCTTCCGGGCGTGGTACCATATTTTGATGACGTCTTGGTGTCTGCAGACTCACACCAGCAGCTGTTCGAGCGCCTCCGTGCCGTGCTGACCAGGTTCCAAGAGGCCGGGCTCAAGGTAAAGAGGGAGAAGTGCCAGATCGCCGTTCCACAGGTAGAGTTCCTGGGCTATCTTATCGATGCCTCCGGCCTTCACCCGACCACATCCAAGATCCGCGCTATCCAGCAGGCCCCCACCCCAAAGAACAAGACGGAGTTGCAGGCATTCCTGGGGCTGCTGAACTTTTATAACATGTTCCTGCCCCACAAAGCCACAGTGGCTGAGCCTCTTCACCGACTCCTTAGCACTAAGACGCCTTGGGCCTGGGGTCATCGGGAGACGGCGGCCTTCAACGCGGTCAAGGCTCTCCTTTCATCAGACAGTGTGCTGGTACAGTACAGTGAATCCAGGCCGCTGGTCCTTGCCTGCGACACCTCACCTTTTGGCATCGGTGCTGTCCTTAGTCACCGTTTTCCAGACGGAAGAGAAGCACCGCTCGCCTACTTTTCCAGGACGCTATCTCCGACGGAACGGAATTACAGCCAGCTCGACAAGGAGGCACTGGCACTTGTGGCTGGAGTGAAGAGGTTCCATGAATACCTCTATGGCAGGACTTTTGACCTCATCACTGACCACAAGCCACTCCTGGGCCTCCTCGCCGGTGATCGTCCAACTCCACCGGTCCTCTCGCCACGCATGCTGTGATGGACTGTTTTCCTGGCTGCCTACCACTACCGGCTCATCCATCGCCCGGGGAAATCGATGGGCCATGCCAACGCCCTCAGCCGTTGCCCTCTTCCAGCATTTGTGGAAAACCCGGCTCCAGCTTCATCGCTCCTTCTGATTGAGGATCTTCCGGCAGCGCCTGTATCGGCTGCCACTGTGGCCTCCGCGTCTGCCCAGGATCGCACCATCAGCAGGGTGCTCAACTGGGTGTGGAGGGGGTGGCCACAAGGGCCTTTTGCATCAGAGTTCCAGCCCTTCGCAACCAGACAACATGAACTCTCAGCTCATCGCGGCTGTCTGCTGTGGGGAGACCGCGTCGTGATTCCCCAGGGACTCCGTCAGCGCGTCCTGGAGGCTCTGCACGTTGGCCACCCGGGAATTGTCAAAATGAAGGCGTTGGCTTGTTGTTACGTCTGGTGGCCTAATATGGACGATGCCATCACTGCCTGGGTGTCCGCCTGTCAAGCGTGCCAAGAGTCGAGGCCTGCACCACCGGCAGCTAAGGGACACACCTGGGAGACGCCAAAGACACCCTGGTCAAGGGTGCACATCGATCTGGCTGGCCCCTTTCACGGCCGGACCTTTATGGTAGTGGTGGACGCCTATTCCAAATGGCTGGAGGCCGCCATGATGCCCTCCACCACTACCAAAGCTGTTATCCGGGTGCTGCGAGGCCTGTTTGCAACGCATGGGTGTCCTGATGTCCTTGTCTCTGACAACGGACCGCAGTTCACGTCAGGCACGTTTGAGCGGTATCTTTTGGGACTGGGCATCCGCCATGCCCTAACGGCACCCTTTCATCCATCCAGCAACGGGCAAGCGGAAAGAATGGTGCGCTCGGCAAAAGAGGCACTGGCGCGCCTGGACCGGGGAGACTGGCATGAGCGGGTCGCCGAATACTTGTTCGTGCAACACATCACCCCTCATGCGGCCACAGGGAGGAGTCCTGCTGAACTGCTTATGGGCCGCCGCCTCAGGTCACCGCTCGACCGGCTACACCCGGACTTTGCCGTGGCTGAACCCCCAGGCTGTGCCAACGCGCCATGGTCATTTGTCCCAGGAAACCAGGTGTTTGCCCGGAACTATGTGGGGGACATTCCTTGGGTGCCAGCCACAGTAGTGGGAGTCACTGGACCTCGCTCGTACCAGGTGGCACTCGAAGACGGACGCTTGTGGCGACGGCACATTGACCAGCTTAGGCGCAGGGTTGGGGACTTGGACACTACCGAGGTGCCCCCAACTGCGCTTGCGGCTCCAGAAGAGACACGTACAGATGGCGAGGCCCCACCTACACCTCCCTCGCAAACTGCCAGCGTGGAGCCAAGCCAAGCCGCTTCAGAGGGTCTGCCAGACTTACCACAGACTCAGACCACTCCACTTGCGGAGGTTCCACCCACAGCAGCGGATCCAGGGGATTTGGTTCCAACGCCACCTAGGGTTGCACCACAGCCTCAGCAAGAACTGTGTGGCCCTTCGGACTTGGCTACCAGTCCCCGGCGGTCTGGCAGAGTTCCCAAGTGCCCAACTTATTTAAAGGACTATGTTGTTGGACATGTATCACTGTTGGTCTAAGTATGGGAAATGTAACCGATATGCTTTTGTGCCTAATTGAACCATTACGCGTAGTGCTGTATATAAGGAAACCATTACGATTGTAACTAACGCCTTATCTCGGTGGGGGGGGGGTGTTATGTAGTGAAGTTTCTTTTTTTTATAATATTTTTATTAAGTTTATGAAATACAGAAAAAAAGAATAGAAGACAGATATAAGAAATAAAATAAAAAAGTTACAAATTTCCATGTTCTTTTTTTCCAGCAAGTCTAGTGGACTTCCCCGCATCCTCCAAACCCTGCATTCTCTGTGATACAGAACATCAGCAATTTGTTAACTTGTTTCAATACTTATTGTATCCTTCATTTTATCATGTTACCTAATTTCAAAGATGTTATAACCCAAATCTTATACATTTTCGTTTAAACACAATAAAGTTATTTCATTATTCTACCTCTGACTTCTTGTACCTTAATTTCCATTTCATTAATTTACAATTGCTGAAGCTAGAGTTTCCTAGAGGGTGCATTTTTTAACATTCGTACAGCTTATAATGTTTTTTCAAATAGTCCTTAAATTTTTTCCAGTCCTCCTCAATTGTTTCTTCTCCCAAGTCTCGGATTCTGCCAGTCATTTCGGCCAGTTCCATGTAGTCCATCAACTGCGTGTGCCATTCCTCCAGCGTGGGTAGATCTTGTGTCTTCCAATGCTTTGCACTCAGGATCCTTGCTGCTGTAGTGGCATACATAAAAAAAAGTTCTATCTTTCTTAAACACTCTCTGGTCCACCATGCCCAGAAGAAAGGCCTCCGGTTTCTTAGGTAAGGTAAATCTAAGTACCTTTTTTAGTTCATTATGAATCATCTCCCAAAAGGCCTTCACTTTCGGGCAAGTCCACCAGAGGTGAAAGAATGTCCCTTCCGCCTCTTTACATTTCCAACATTTATTGTCAGACAGGTGATATATCTTAGCAAGCTTGACTGGGGTCATGTACCACCGGTATACCATTTTCATAATGTTTTCCTTCAAGGCACTACATGCCGTAAATTTCATTCCGGTGTTCCATAACCTTTCCCAGTCTTCAAACATAATGTTATGCCCCAAATCCTGCGCCCATTTTATCATGGCGGATTTGACTGTCTCATCCTGAGTATTCCATTTAAGCAGCAAGTTATACATTCTCGAAAGTAGTTTATTTTTTGGCTCTAACAGTTCTGTCTCTAGTTTCGATTTTTCCACCTGGAATCCAACCTTCTTGTCCACTTTAAAAACCTCCTGAATTTGTGCATAGTGCAACCAATCTCGCACCTTGTTTTTTAGTTTTTCCAAGCTCTGCAACCTCCAATTGTCTCCAATTTTTTCAATTATTTCCCAATATTTAGGCCAGTAGGCCTCCATGTTAAGTCTCTTACGTGCCTTGGCCTCCACCGGTGAGAGCCACCTCGGAGTCTTACTCTCCAATAAGTCTTTATATTTTGTCCAGACCATCCAAATTGCTCTTCTGACAATGTGGTTTTTAAACAATTTGTGCACTTTAACCTTGTCATACCACAAATATGCATGCCACCCAAAAGCATTGTCAAACCCTTCCAGATCTAGGACATCAGTGTTCTCCAATAAGATCCAATCTTTCAACCAGCAGAAGGCTGCAGATTCATAATATAACCTCAAGTCTGGCAGGGCAAATCCCCCTCTTTCTTTCGCATCAGTTAATATTTTAAACTTTATTCGGGGCTTTTTGCCCTGCCAAACAAACTTGGAAATATCCTTCTGCCACTTTCCAAAACATTCCACCTTGTCCACGATCTGTAGGGCCTGAAACAAAAATAACATTTTCGGCAATACATTCATCTTTATAGCTGCTATTCGGCCCAACAAGGAAAGTTTCAATCTTGACCATGTTTCCAAATCTCTTTTGATTTCTGACCAACATTTCTCGTAATTATCTTTAAACAAATTCAAATTTTTGGAGGTCAGATACACCCCTAGGTATTTTACTTTTTTAACCACATTTAGTTCTGTTTCTTTCAGGAACTCATCTGTTTCTGTAGTTGTCAAATTTTTTGCTAGAACCTTAGTTTTTTGCTTGTTCAGCTTAAATCCCGCCACCCGACCAAAGTCAGAAATTAATTCTAACACTCTTTTAGTACTAGAGACTGGCTCCTGTAATGTTAATACCAAGTCATCTGCAAATGCTTTCAATTTATATTGTTTCACTCCGACCTCAATTCCTTGTACCGACCGGTCCTTTCTAATCATGTTCAATAGCACCTCCAGAACTGAAATAAACAGTAGGGGGGATAGGGGGGACCCCTGCCGTGTCCCTTTTTCAATTTTAAACTCCTCTGTCACCACATTGTTTACTATCAATTTAGCTTTTTGTTCTGAATATATTGCTTCTATTCCATTTTCAAACCCCCGCCCCACTCCCATCCCTTCCAAATTTTTCTTCATAAACATCCAAGAGATATTGTCAAAGGCTTTCTCCGCATCAATAAAAATTAAAACCGCTCTAGTGTTAAGATTTGTTTGTAGAAGTTCCAAAATGTCAATAATGTTTCTTGTGTTGTCAAACAAATGCCTACCGGGGAGAAAGCCGGCCTGGTCCTTATGTATCACTTCATTAAGTACTTTTTTAAACCTACTTGCCAAAATGTCCGCAAAAATTTTATAATCCACATTTAGGAGTGAGATGGGGCAGTAGTTCTTAAGCTGGGTCTTTTCAGTTTCTAGTTTAGGTATCAATGTGATGAAAGCTTCTTTCCACGTTTCCGGTGCCTTCCTCCCCTCCATAATCTGGTTGCAGACCTCCAACAGAGGTTGTATCAAATAGTCTTTCAAAACCTTATAATATTTGGAGGTAAGTCCATCGGGGCCTGGAGATTTGCCTAATTGAAGGTTCTGAATGGCACTTTCAATTTCTTGCTGTGTGATATTACTATTCAGGGTTGTTCTCATTTCCTGAGGTATTTTTTGTAATCCATTAGTTTTGAGGAATTGATCCACCTCCGAATCTTTCTGCGGTCCTTGTAAATAAAGTTCTTTGAAATATCTCTGGAAGCACTTTCTAATTTCCTCGGGTTTCTGAACCATTCTCCCTTCAATCTCTAGATTTGTAACTGTATTAAGTTTTTGTCTCTTTTTCAACTGCCATGCTAGCAGTTTCCCACACTTGTTTGCTGATTCAAAAGATCTTTGTTTCATTTGTTTAATTTTCCATTCCACCTCTTGATTTATCAATTTCAAATATTGTGCTTGGAAAAATTTCACTTCTCTCAGCACTTCCTTCGACTTGGGCCTAGATCTTAATTTTTTCTCTCCATCTCTTATTTTTTCCAATATCTTCTCCTTCTTTTCATCCCAGAACTTTTTCTTAATCGTGTTTTGTTGTATTAGAAACCCTCTCATAACTGCTTTACTTGCGTCCCAGATTGTTCTTTTTTCCACAGTGGTATTTAGATAGATAGATAGATTCTTTATTGTCATTACACAAGTGCAACATTGCACAAGTGCAACGAAATTGGATGCCAATTGGTATTTAAGTTTATCTCAAAATAGTCCTTTAAAGTTTTTTGGGCCTTCTTAACAATCTTCTCGTCCCTTAGTAAGGTGTCATTCATTTTCCATCTAAAGGATCCGGTTGTGTTTAGTCTCAGTTCCACTTTCAGGGCATTATGGTCGGAGCAGGTTTTTGGGCAGATTTCCACCTTTCTAGTCTTGGGTGCCAGTCCTCTAGTTACCCACATTTGGTCGATTCGTGTCCATGTCAGATGAGCTTCAGAAAAGAAAGTTCCTTCTTTTCCTAGGGGGTTCTTAACCCTCCATATGTCAATTAAGTCCATATTGTCAGTCATTTCAAAAAAAGTTTTAGGTAGTCTGCCATCTTTCGTTATGTTAGCACTTTGCAACTTATCCATATTTACAGACACAACCCCATTCATATCGCCCAACATAATGATGTTGTTGTAGTCTAAATAGTCCAGCATAATCTCGTGCAGCTTCCTGAAGAATTCCGATTTCCCTTCATTTGGGGCATATATTCCTAATATCAAAAAATTTTCTCCTTGTGTCTGGATTTCAATCGCCAAAATTCTGCCATGTTCATCTTTAAATAAAAATTTCGGTGACAGGCTCTCCTTTGCATATATCACCACTCCTCTTTTCTTGACTTTATCCGAAGAAATAAATTCTTGGCCTAATCTTTTATTAATTAGCACTTTTCTGTGGAGCCTTGTCACATGAGTTTCTTGCAAGCAAATAATGTCCAATTGTTCTTTTTTCAAAATATGAAATACTTTTCTTCTTTTTTCCGGAGAATTTCCGCCATTTATATTCCAGCTAAGAAGCTGCAGAGACATCCTGGTTTAATTAGTGGGTCCTACAGTGGGGTGTCTAGGTTTCCCTCCAATCCCGGAGGTGGTAATGCTGGTCTAGATCCAGACGGTGTAGGTTTTGGTGATGGTCCCGGTGGTGGAGGTGGCCAAGAAGCTGCAGCTCCTTTCTGGAGGTCCTCCTCGTGGTCGTGTAGGAACTTCTGCTGGTCCTCAGGTGTTTTAATTCTTACTTTCCTTCCTTTGTAAGTAAATGATAGTCCTTGCGGAAACTCCCACCTATAAGGGATTGCGTTGTGTCTCAGCAATTTGGTCAGGTCTATATAGGTGGTCCTAAGATCCAAAAGATGTTTGGGTATATCTCTATAAATTTCAGCCTTTTTACCTTCTATCTCCAAAGATTTTTTAAAATGTAGGCCTAGTATCTTGTCTCTTTCCTCTCTTGATCTCAAAATAACCAAACAGTCTCTGGACTTATCTTTCTTTATCGATCTTCCCAGTCTAAAAGCCGTCACAATTTTAAAATCCTTGTCTTCCTCAATTCCCCAGAATTTGGAGAACAAAAGTGTCAAAAATCCCTCTAGATTTCCTGCCTCCAATTCTGGGATGGCCCTTAACCTGAGATTATTTTCCTTACTTTTCAGTTCAACCAATGACAGGTAGGCTTGTTGTTCCCCTACCTGTCTTTTCAGAGGCCTTACTTCCCCCTTGATCTCATCAACCTTTTTGTTCGCCTGTTCTGCTTTTTGACTGGCTTCCACAGCTAGTTTATAATTTTCAGCCGTAGCTCCTTGCAGTTTCTCAATTGCCTGGGTATGCTGGGAAACCTGATCAGATAATTTACTAATAGAGGATGTAGCTTGATCAATTTTTGATGATTGATTGTCCACTTTTTGATTTAAAATTGCCAGTTGTTCCAAAATTTGTTTCAGGACTGTTTCAGATCCTCCAGTTGCCATGTCTTCTGCAGCAGGCTGTTCAACTTCCACCTCCTGTGCTGTCAGCACAGTTGGGACAGATGATCTACGTTGATGAGTTAAGGTTGTTTGAACAAGTTGCACCGATTTCTTTTCTTTTTCTTTAGCTTTGGCTGCTCTTGTTCTCCCTGAGCCGCTCATTCCACACCTGCCTCTGTTCAAGGTCAAATTGTCTTTTATTCCATGAGAAAGACAAATCCAGAATGTAAACAATTAAATCACAGAAAGTCTCAATAAAATACAGTTCCCAGGCCTCTATGTCTCCACAATCCTCTAGGGGGGGTGTTTCAAAGTTTAAAGGAAGGAGAGAACTCTTTTCCGCCATTGAAGTTCCTATATTCCCCATATTAAGTCTTTGTAATTCCAGAGCACAAAAGGAAGGTTCCCCAGGCTTTCTATTTCTTGAAAAAGGGCCACAAGGTGTCAAGAAGGGTCCCAGCAACAATGTTTAAGCGTTAGTATCTCAGTCTATGTAACAGTTTAAACTCCAGCAACAGTATTAGCAGTTTGACAGTTCTCTTTTACGCGCTGACAGTCCGACAACTGGGTTGTCCCTTTTAACTCCGCATAGCTCAAAAATAGGAAGAAAGTTCCAAGAATAGAGTCCACAAGATTTACTAAGATTTCCCTCTTGTCTTTTCAATACAAAGTCTATCAATGCACCTTTGTTCTGCTTTTACGATCCCTTTTGAACGCTTCAGCACACTTCTAAGCCGTTGCTTTGATCTAGTTAGCAAGATCGGGAGACGGACTTCCTGTTACTCGCCTCCCGTTTTCAGCCAAATTCCACAAATTTAGTCCAATATTTAGTACCCCTTACTCACGGGTATGTTACAGCCAATTCCGGTGTTTTCAAGAAGAAAGGTCAGCGCTCATCGGCAGCAGCAGCGCGGCTTTGCTTCCACGAAAAGAGCGATGAACTCACAGCGCCGCTCCCCCTTTCACGTTCCGGAGCCCCTTCCGAGGTTCCTTCTTCGTTTCTGGGGGGGCTTTTGGCGCCCGCCGAGTCCCACGGCCACAGGCTCGCTCTGCCTGTGGTTTTTCTTAGTGGGTCTCCGCTTTGCCGCAGCGGACGACCCTTTTTCGCGGAGCCCCTCTTCACAAAGTAAAGAGGACCGCCATTGCCGTTTTGCGCCGCCTCCGGAAGTCTATGTAGTGAAGTTTCACCCTGGGCCAGCAGGGGATACTGTATATAGTTTTCACTCAGGTCTGTAGATAGTTTTCACTCAGGTCCACGTCAGTTATTTTAGGTGGGAACTCTGGGCTGTTGTTGCTACAATGTTGACAGCCGGCTGCCTATAAAAGCAGGCCGGCTGAGCTGTTTGCAGTCAGTTCTATTCCAGCTTACAAAACAAAGAGCTACTTGGAGAAGTCGCTGTGTCGTCTACTATGTCAACCCACAACTTAACAATAATAGTCTAGATTTGCCTTTCAGGGCTCCTGCAAGGAGCATAATGTACACAAAATGTATTAAACGCTTGAAAGCATCATAGAAATGTTTACTATAATAGAATAATCTGACTTGGTACAGGGCAGATCCTGTGATCCACCAACTGTTAAAACCTTGATACAGGGCTCTGCTCTGCATTTTTTTTTTTTAAACAGGAGGTTAGAACACCCTCAAGCAGCAACACTCAAGGCTTTTTGTTACAGCTCCAAGATATATCAAGTTCATCTATGGACCTAATTCCTGACCTTCGGGGGTGTGGGAAGAGCAAAGCTCGTTTGTTCTGCCAGACTTTGGGTAAAAAATATTTGGGCAGAATAGCTCAGCTGTTGAGGGTGCTGATTTTTGTTTCGTGTGGTTCTTAGGTCTTTCTTTTTAGGGTGTATCTAAGCATATAACAAATAGGCATATTTGTGTTTACATGAACAAAATTTTGTATCTTAGTCAAGAAGTGGGATGGTGGCCAGAGGAATAGTAGGCATACATCTAAATCAATAGGGAATTGGACTAGACAACCCTTAGGGTTCATTCCAACGTTACAATTCTAAGATAATATGTCTAGGGGAACAAAACTAAGGGTATAAAGTAAGTGTATACATCTCCTTGCCTGCACCCAAGCAAACATGCATACATCCTTCATTTAAAAAGCAACATATATCACTTTGGCCAGGAATTCCCATCACACCTGGCCAATGAGGTCAGAGGTGGCAACTGTCCAAAGCTGTTCCTGTCTCAGGGCCTAGAGCCCAGCATCCAGAGATAAACACAGCATCAAAGCAAGAAAATCAAAGCAAAAGATCAAAGCAAAAGAATATAAAACATATATGAGCTCATTCTCACAACAACTACCAATTAGTTTGGGGTTATTCTGACTACCAAGATGGCGTTAAGGTGCATTCTCTGAATGTTCCAAGCAGTAATCATTTCTGTAGAACTTTCTGTTTGTTAATCCTTTCGGTAGAACCTTGCAGTCTGCAAAGTGCTTTCAACACTTTTTTCTTTCAAGCCTCCTTGCTGCGCTGGGAGGGAGGGATTGCTCATGGCTTCGGCGACACACCAATGGCGACACACCAGCCCAGGCAAATACTTAGGCATTTATCTCTCTCCAGCAAATGTCTGTGACTGCTGGTTGGCATTTGACCTCCCGCCTTCCCTTTTATGAGGTGGACAGAAGAGGACCTACAAAAACTGCAAAAACGAACTTGGCCTGAAGGAGTCCATAATGGCCCAGGAAGGTCAAAGTTTGGGACAGGGAATATATGGCCCATACCCATCCAGTTGATGCGAGACCAATAGATTGCTTGTTGCCTAAACATTCCACAAGTGAATTAAATTTAAAAACATAAATACACCATACCATTAAAAAGTTCCTGTAAAACGCCAATATTTTCATATGCCTATAACTCATTAATACACATACATGCACATATGCACACACATGTTCATATCTACCCACAAATGCATATCTATATAGACAACACACACACCCTCCATAAAAGCCACAGGAAGCCTTGGTAGCACTAACTGTAGAATCATAGAACTGTAGAGTTGGAAGGGACCGCGAGGGTCATCTAGTCCAACCTCCTGTATTGTAGGAATCTTTTTGCTCAGCGTGAAGCTTGAACCCACAACCCTGAAATTAAGAGTCTTCTGCTCTACCAGCTGAGCTAAGTAGAACAAAATCAGCTCAGTTCAGCAAAATCCTGGGGGGAAAGGCAAGCCTACCTAGCCCCGAAAAGATGTCAGCAACGGTCCTGGGTGGTCCTCACTGGGGAGAGCATTCTATAGATGTCGAGCCACAGCCGAAATGGCCCAACATCAATCGAGCCCAGTGGCATGGGCAATGGTCAAGGGCAATGGGAGTCATGGTTCACTAACAGCTGGAGTGTCACAAGACTATGGCTCTCTCATTATCACATTTCTATTTTTTTTTTTTTTAAATATAATATTTATTAAAATTTCCAATTTAATACATAACCCAATACAAACCACATAAAGACACCCCAAATTACAACAACAACAAAAACAATAATAAAGGCTAAATATAAATGCCGAATTTTATATCCCCATTTCTGTTTTTGAACAAGGGTCAGGCAAGAAGACAAGCCCATCCTGTCTAAGAAGCCAGAACGAAACCCCATAACAGAAAATATTACTGAAAAAACCCTAAGGATTCTATCATGTGTGTTTGCAGTTGATGTCTCTTGGCTAACTAATAAAACCTTTGACTTTATTCCAGAGCTGAACTCTAGTACTGAAAACAGGGGTGAACTCTAGTGATCCTTGGGTGAAATTAAATCCTAAAATTACCGGTATTCCCATGGGCAGAAGGAAAGCAGTCTGCTGATCGCAGAGAGGAGAAAAGCGTTTATCTCAATCAGGGCTCCCCCCCCCCCAGCCGGAACTCACCAAAACTCAGTTCCGGCACCTCTCAGGTGGGCACCATTGCCATTAGAAGAGAACAAGGGGAGATGTTCGTGGTGAGTTCTGACACCTGGTACCTCTGATCCAGTCCAGGAACTTCATAAGCAGGAAAGAGTCAGGGATCGGTAAGATTGCAGATTAATTTTACGCAATTGTAGTGACTGCGTGCTCTTGCTTTATTTGTTTAAAACACATTGGTGGGATGTAGCAAGGGAAAGGGGCGTCAGCTAAATTTAGCCCACCCTGCAAGACTGAAGTCGTTCAAGCTTTGCCGCGGACTTTTGCTCTTGCGAGCTCCTGTAGAATTTGAGAAGAATTAAAGAGAAGTAAGAAGGAAAAGCTTGCCATCTTGTGGCGAAGAAAAGAACGTCCCAGAACTTTCTGAATTGAATCTTTCATTGATATAGAACAGTACAGTACAAGCAAACTTAATTGTTAAGCTCAATAAAAATAGGCAGACACACCAGGGACAACTTGTGTATTTGGCAACATAATAAGTTACTGTTAGAAACATTTATGCTTATGATATATTCATATATAATTTTAAACCTCTTTATTCTATTACATCCTTTTACAAGTTAAGTTGTGTTTTTAACCCAGTTACATGGACCACTAATTTTGCAGAGCAATTCAGCCTTGAAACCAAGCCAAAATGGTCAGAACAGTAACATTTGTGTGTGTATTTGTATGAGAATGGATTTTGCTTACAAAGAGGGCTAAGAGGCAAAGAAGCAGATGAGCAAGCAGACAATCTGGACTTTTGTTACTTTGAGCTTTGTGCCTATGCGAAATGTGAGATGTTCCCATGCACGTGAAGAGGACCGTATTGAAACAAACCTGGATTTTGCCTATGCTACTTTAGCAGCCCAATGGCATTCTGGATCTTGTGAGATGGCACAGTGCTTCACCACCCCATATGGATATACGGACAGTTTTGCCTCAGTGCTAATTTGGAGAAGGCAATTCGGTGGAGAAGCCAAGGTGGAGAAGGCAGGTTGGCACAGAAAAACCCATTAAGGTCTAGTGTAACTGAAAAGACCAAGAACCAATTGGGAGGAAGACAAGTAAAAAATGGACTATAATTTGGAGAAGACTTAAACAGCAATATCCAATGAAGCACGTGTCTGCAATGTTCAACTGTTCCCCTATTTTTGCTTGTTGCAGGATCTCTTCTCTGAATCCTTATGTTATGTGTGAGAAATAGTATACCCTAGGTAGGATAAATCAGTTACTACAATTTCTATTCTCCATGTCAAGGTTTACTCTTCATGAGGGAGAGAACATCCTTGCTGTAACATTTGCTTATCATATAAAGCTTTAAACTTTTATTTTTGGTCTGGTTGGTTTTCCTGGCATTCTTGCATTCCTGTTTTGTAAATAATAGATCTTCTCTCTACCCACATTCTCCACACCATACATAATTCTATATACATCTATCATATCTCCTGTCTTCCTCCTTTTCTTCAAACCAGAAACCCCAAATGATGCAATCATTCCTCGTAGCTGAACTTACATAGTTTTCTCATAGTTGCTCCATCCCCTTGATTATTTTGTGTGCCCTTTTCTGAACCTTTTCCAACCCACAGCATCCCCCCTGAGGTGAGAGCCCCAAACCCAGAGCGAGAAAGCAGGCAAAGTGGATAGCTTTGGAGAGAGGGGAGCCCGAAAAACTGAATCTGAAGGGTAGAGGGAGACTGGGAGAAAGCGTAGCAGAAATCTGAAAGCGGGGGCAGAGAGGGAGAGACGGAGAAGGAGTTGGTAAGGAAGGTGTAGATCAGAGCTTTCCAAACTTTTCATGTTGGTGACACACTTTTTAGACATGTATCATTTCAAGACACAGTAGTTCAGTTTACTGAGGTTAAACTAACCCCTTTCCAACCCTGGGAGGAGCACAGGGCGCATTTGTGTGACACCTGCACACTGCAGCCGACACAGTAACATGTCGCTACACACAGTTTGGAACAAGCTCTGGTCTAGAGGGAAGGGCCAGGAAACATCCAGTGCAGCTTACTGGAGTTGAGAAGGGAACCTTCTGTAAGGCAGGGAATTACCCTTAAACAAAGACTGTGGTAATGTAGCAAGCAGTACAGTATACTTACAGAAGGAAGTGAAACATGCAAACGGACAGGAACAATGATGGGAAGAGCACTCAGAATTGTGAGAGTAAAGGGCTCAACCTAGAGTTCTGATTATCCTTATAATTGACATAGTGAGTATGGTATGACAATTGCTTGTTATTATTTTAATAATAGTAACTTGGATGAGCTATCCCTCCTTTAAATGGTGAATTCAGGTAATGAGTGCCAGCAGGATTCAAGCCCAAAAGGGTATTGACATGCTCAGAGAGAAACCCCAAGGTTTGCAGAATCAAATCAAATCAAATCAAGTCAAGTCAGATCAAAACAAACAAACAAACAAACAAACAAACAAACAAACAAACCCACACATAATAAAACAAAAAATAGAGGGAGAGGGGAGAGAACCACCAGTCCAATGAGGACCTAATATGCTCAGAAACCATAGAATATTGAGTGTCAGCTGGGGGAGAACCCCCCTCCCCCAGTAAAACTGATGAACACCTTACAATTTATAGTATACATGGAGAGGGCATCACTGGCTGGCTGATGGTCTGAAACCCTGAAAAAGATTTCTCTGGTTCGGAGTTGAGGATATAGGTTTCATTTGTATATTCACATTTTGCATTCTGAGCACTGACATTCAAGTCATAGCTCTGAACGCACACGGCCGGGGCAATCCGTGTTTCAGACCATTTCCCAGCATGAGATGCAGATGGTGGTGATCAAATCCTGCAGACTGGAGGTCATTCTGAAGTGTGCATTATATATCTTCTGTTATGCATCATCAAGCCCTACTTCAGCTGCTGTTGATCATGTAACAGGGTGCCGGGGATGTATTTCAATGAGTTGTAACTTGCTGCTTCAACAAATTGCTTTCCTGCTGCTGTTTAAGGCAGGTTCTCTCCATGCTCTTGACAGCATGACAAATGCAGCAGCAGATTTCAAGTGTCACCCCAATACATTTTTGACCTTTCTGTCCCCCTTTTACTGGAAAGAAGATTAGCAAGGAAAAGCTCTTAACCTGATGTGGCTCTTTAAGGCCTGTAACTGGACTGACAATATTGTTTGATACAGGAACGAGCTAGGTATGACACTCACAGAGTGAGAGGCAGAGATGGACGAATCTGTCAATTCTGATTTCTCTTATTTTTCCAGCTTCAGCTCTCCACATTTCCACACAATTTGTGATATTTTTTAAAGGAAGCAATTCACACAAAAATGCTCAAATGATTGTGTTCTCCTAATAAGCACAGTTTTGGATGAAATTTTGCCTGAAATACACATTTTTGCAAACAATATCATTTAATATGTTGTTGTTGTATGGTAATTTCACTAATGCACACATTTTCATAAACTCCATTCAAGGAGCAACGGGGGTTTGTTTAACCTGTCACTCCTCCATACCATAATAAAAGCGCAGGGGGTTCTTATCCAAGATATGTTGTTTTTAGATGACACCCTTGACTGTGCACTCCAAGAAAGGTCTACAGATACTCATCAACCATTTTGCCCAAGCCTGTGGACTCACTGTCATCCTGACAAAAGCCAACATCCTGGGTCAGGACGTCGACAGCGCTCTACGCATCAGCGTTGGTGACCACACATTTGAAGTTTGCCTGGGCTCCATTGAAACCAGCAACTTTTCCATCATGTTGAGCGGGACAAGCGTATTGGCAATGACTTGCCTCTCCAAAATGGTTGTGACGCTTGCAAACAATACCAAGATGAAGGTCTACGAAGCTTGTGTGCTGAGCATGCTGCTTAATGGAAATGAGTCATAGGCAACTTACACTGACCAGGAGTGCTGCCTCAATGCCTTCCACATGCATTGCATCAAGAAGATTTTGGGCATCACATAGCAACACAGTCTCAAACAAACATATGCTCTCTCAGCATGTTCACACTCCTGTTTCAGTGATGTCTACACTGACTTGGTCATGCCCACAGAATGGAAGATGGAAGGATCATCAAGGATGTGCTCTATGGAGAGCTGGCTCCAGGCACCATGCCTTTGGCAGACCAACTCTATGTTACAAAAAATGTCTGTAAATGTGACATGAAGGCTGGCAACATTAGCACCATCTTATAGGAATTGCTTGCAGATGACCACAGTGCCTGGACACAGACAGGTGGTAAATACACAGCAATAAAGAGAGGAGAAATGATTGCTGGGAGGAGTGCAGAGAGAATAAATTCCATTGTGCAATTGTAACAGCAAAACAAGACACCTTCATTCGCTCCAGCTGCAATGAATGTCTCTCCCATATTGGTTTCTACAGCCACAGCAGGCACTGTAACCTCTAATGGTTTGACCTTACCCCCGACGGCACACTCTTTCATGGTCTCACAGGACAGGTGAATGCCAACAGTAGCTGTGAGTATACTCCATTCTTCGTGGGTATGGAGTAAGAGTTAGTCTGCCTAGGTAGGATAATTCATGTAGTCCAATTTCTATTCTCCGTTTCTATGTTTACTCTTCATTAGAGAGACAATATCCTTGTTGTAGCGTTTGCTTAGCAAACGAAGCTGGTCTCCCGAGGCAGACGGATGCCAGCAATGTCTTATACAGGGCTGGGAAACTTGCAGCTTAACGATTGCATATAGTATTGGCTTAATTTAATTTGGCATTGGGCCTGATTTCATGCTGGTAGCAAGGAGGGAAATATGGAGGTAAGGGAAGAGAAAGGCAGTGGCAGAGAAATAAATAAGAGAAAGAAATGGGGATAACAGAAAGAGAGAAAATTCCCCTGCTTTGACTGCTAGCTCTTCCACTTTTGATGCTATATCTGTCCATAACTGTCTTCAGCCCTGCCCACCACTGATTCTGGTCCCTCCCACATCTTTTTGTCCCCACCCACCTCAGGCTCTGGCTCCACCCACCTCTGGCAAGTGGGCCTTCCACCAACAGGTTGCCTCTGAGTGAATGAAGATATTAAGCAGAAAAAACAAGGTGCCTCACCCTTGTCTAATAAGCTTCCACATGGACATTAAAATCACTGGTCATTACCTATGAGTCACAGCTTCCCCATTTCTGGAGATGAGGTATAATCAAGATATGCCTGATGGCAATTTTATTTCAAGTAATGTCAAACTGTAACCACTGACATGCCTACTGACGTCTTTTGCAGCGGCGGCATTTTAATGACTGTCCAGTCCCTGGAAAAAAGGTCTCATTTATCTCCCTGTTACCAGAGACTTCTGTCTGTTGACGGAGAGTTAGAGTTCCAGGCTGAAGTTATTCAAGGTTGGTAACTAAATTTAGAGGCAGAATTCACATCCATTATTCAATCTTTAATAGCATTTCTGCATCCAGTGGTGTGCATTGTCTGAATTGTTGTCTATAAAGATAACATCAGCATAATTAACTAGCCAAGTGCTCAAAATGCAGTCAATTATTGGTGTCTCCTTTTGTAATTTACTTTCGATGCATCTGGAGTTCTTCACTATAAACCCTATGCAGATTCAGTGAATGTCTATATCTATCCCTATCCCTACATCTATCCATCTATCTGCATGTGTGTATATACTGTGTGTGTGTGTGTGTGTATATATATATATATATATAGTGTGTGTGTGTGTGTGCGCGCGCGTGTGTGTGCGCGTGTGTACAGGTAGAGCTGACTGATGCAACAAAACCCTGATGGAAAGGGATATTATGATCTGCACAGAAAAATAATTAATATTAGCACATGAATCAAAGCAGCTCACTTTGAATTCCCAAGTTATGACCCTGCCGGAGCCTGATGCCTCCTTCCTAAAGCCCAGAGCCTCCCTTACAGGGCTTTGAGATGTGGTACCCTCTCTGCTCAGTCCCGGTCTCCCTGCCTTCCACACTACCTGATAGAGAGAGACAGCTAGACAAGAGAGAGGGACAGAGAAAGAGGAGAGTTAGAGAGAGAGACACAGAGAGAGAGAGGGAGAAAGAGAAAGAAAGAGTAAGTGTGAGAAGACACACATACAGACCCATCCACACATATATTTAGAGAGAGAGGGAGCAGGGGAGAGATGCATGACAGTTGTGGAAATATCTCCCTTGGTTTGCAGCAGTGCTTTTTTCTAAAAAAAATAATGTTTAGAGATACTCTCATTTTGACTCAAGAAAATCTCCATTTTATAGTTCAAATCGAGAAAAATAAACACAGTAAATGGACAAAAGTACAAAGATTCACAAATGTTTAGGGGTATGCATACCCCTCCATCGCTCCAGAAAAAAAGCACTGGTTTGAAGTATCTGATCATTCTCACGATAACTCAGCCTTTGAGTTCCACATGTTGTTCAGATGCTTCTGCAGATGCACACCACACAACTAGGGTGAGAAGAGCAACAGCTTCAGCTGCCAAGGTAGATAAGGCATCAAAGTCAATAAGCAGTAATACATGCCTCTCAGAGAGTCAGGATGACAAGCTGTAACTTGGAAGAGGCAGACATTAAAAGAGAAAGAAAGTGTGATTGGCACAATGTGAGCTAGATTCATAGATAGCATGACCAGATGCAAAAGATGCTGGGAATCCTGTTAGTGGGTTGATTGATACTTTTCAAGGATCATTTGGAAAACTGCCTGGCTTGTAGCAGACTTGAACAGATGTGCAGCCTACGCATTTTGCATGAGGGAAAACGAAAGATATGCAATGACAAAATACAGCCAAAATACATTTTTAAAAATTCAAGATATGTATTAACATTAATAAAAAGCATATGTTTGTTTGCTCTGCCATCAGAATCAAAGTTTGTTGCTCCTGCAAAATTTGTCCTGGGAGACTTAAATTGCAAGCACAATGAGCATTCCATTTTATGGCCTGACTTCTCATTCTGATTTGGCTGCACAAAGTTTGCAGGGAGGTTATACAATGCCCACTGTTTATTGATAATTTGTTTCAATTTGTTTATGGGGCTGTTTTGCAGTGGCACATCAAGCAATTGTTATTCCACATTTCCCAGTGCTTCCCCCCATCACTTTCTTTACTGTAAAAAGTCATTTAAAAAATGTGTAAGTATGTTTGTGATATGTATGTATGTTAAAAAGCAATAAAAAATATTAAAAAAAATAAAAAATTGACAATCTAACGTCTGCATAAGTTTTGTGTAAACAAATCAGAACAAATGCTTAATAAAGATCAGGCATAGTCTAACCCAGGCATAGGCAAACTCAGCCCTCCAGTTGTTTTGGGAGTTGTTGTCCCAAAACATCTGGAGGGCATAGTTTGCCTATGCCTGGTCTAACCTCTGTGTAAGCTTTGTGCAAGTAAACCAGGATGAACGTCTGGAGGAGCCTTTTGCCTGGTTCTGAACCACCAGCACCCCTAGATATTGTTCTCAACATCTTTCTTTGGATAAGTGTTCCTTTGCAGTTTCTACCCTCAACTGGCCTTCCTTCCTGAAACTCCTCTGAGCAAAAGGGAGATCTGCTCACCACCATCATTCCGAGCTCCTGCAATGGTTTTCCAAAAGAAACAGTAATCAAGATTATCATTTTTTTTTAAAAAAAATGCTGAACTGGTTTCATTTTATGTTTTCTTGGGGAACTATTTTGTTATTTCACAAGAGCACGTTGGCTGATGAGGTCTGCCAGCCCTTGTGGTAATAAATCAACGGAACACAAAACGCTATGTTGCAGCTGCACTGTAGCTGATTAGACTCCCATTCAAGGAAAAAGGCTTAGGCAATGCCTTTCCTTTCTTAGCCACCTGTACTGTGCTCCTCCTTTTCCCCTTGTGAAACAAGAGGAAAGAAAGACACTCAGAATGCAATTCTGCAATTTCTTCTTTGGAATGATAATCTACAAATGTATATAGGTCAGAAGAAGGAGAGACCTTGTAAATTGACGGAGTGTGAACCAGTAAAGGAAGTGGCCAAAAGTTAAGTGAGCATCTGGGTAAAAGAGTAAAAACACAGCTCTGCAACATTTTGTTGATGGGTAAGCCACTAACAGATGTTGGATTGATTTAAAGGCTGATCTTGACAAAGCAGACAGCAGATTAAAACATTTTTTTTTGTTAGAGTAGGGATAGCCAATGTTATACCCCCCAGTCCCTTACAATCTGTGATGCTTGCTAGCACTGATGGGAATTGTAGCTCAATGTCAAGAGCGAGCCAGCAGCAAACTGATTAATTGAAACCAAATATATGTAAAAAAAAAAAAAAAGAATCACCGTCTTTTGGGTCTCAAAGGATTTTACCAATCGTTCTAGTATTTCAGGTGTATGAGAGGCTGTGAAAGCTGCCGGTCGAAATAGGGATGTTAACATATGCTTCAGCTGGAAATGTTGCCATTGAGCTGAAATTAATAGATAATATTTTTCTTTTAATATAGTAGAAGCATAAAATTAACCATTCTCGTCTGTCAGAGTCAGTATACCTGCATCCACCCTTATTCTTCCATATTACCCCCCCCCCAATTTTAGAATAGGATTTTCCCACAGTCAGTTTAGCGTGGGAAAACTGGTCTAACAATAAATTTCCGACTGAGATTATTGTTTTGAGAGATTCCTGAGTTTTAATATATTTTGTTTCTAATGCTGTTGATCCAGATAAAGATAAAGATATTCTAGGATTGCTGAATTCAGAAAATCATCTCTATTTTGGGTTTCCAGTATCTAATATTTGACAATATAAGCTTGATGATGTAGTTCCAGATTTAGAAAGCCAAATCCTCTTTGTTTAATTTGTAAGTGCATTTTTAATAATGATAGTCTTGGAGTCGAAGAACCCCTGGGCATATTCTTAGTAAAGAATTTAATTTTGAAAATATTTTCTGGGAATATACGTTATTTAAAATCAAACGAAACCAATGTTCCCTCCTTTCCCCATACATAATCAAACAAGGGATCCCTAGGTAGTGATAACATTTTTAAAAATGATACAAGGATTCAAGTAAAAACATTAAAACAATATAAAGCCAATAAGTAGAAAAACTCCTACAAGCCAGCAGTCTAATTCACAACAAATCGACAACATTTCAATGTCTGGATGTAGAGGCAAAGTTTTAGCTAGTGCTGAAAACCAGCATTTGTGCCAGCCAGATTTCATGAGATTTCAATTGCTTGTTGGCATCCACCTGTTTTGGGAGACAATGGAGGACTGTGCCTCTGGGGGTGAGGTGAAGCTGTTGGAAAGTTGCAGCTCCTGCTGTGGCTGTACAGACAGATGTGGGAGGGGGTGTTAGGGGAGGGGCAGTACCTCTGGTGGAGAACACCATGTGACTCCTTGAAGTTGTCAGCATGTGACAGTGGCCACACCCTGGAAAGAGCTTTGTGTGTGTAGCCATTGGTTCTCAAGCCCTTGGTGAGTTAAGGACATACCTTGCATGCAAAGACAGACTCCGGTGGATTGAGTGGATGAGACCAACAGTGGATTTCAAGAGGGAGAGTCTTCCAATTGACCTCTTCATCATGACAGCTTCTTATGCATTTGAAGAGTGTGAGCATGTGTCCCCCCCGATTGCCCCCCTGGTTTTCTCTTCTCTAGATTAAATATTTCTTCTTAGGTCTTGGTTTGCTGACCATGGGCGGATCAGCACTTGTGGTTTATAACATTAATAATGTGTTATTAAAATGTGACACCAGAGGGTGCTACAGAGCAACGAACACTGCATGTTAAAGGTAAGGTAAAGTTATAGAATGATCTATCTAATGTCGTTCTAATAACGTTTAAAAGATCAATGTAGATGTAGCCCATATTTTCCCTTCTTTGAACATGCTCCATTTGGAAACTCCAGCCTGCTCCCTCAGTTTTGTTATATGCAGCCAATTATCTGGGTGATGAGGCTCCAGGAGTTCCTGCACCTACTCTAGGGTTTGACCTCCTTTGAATGATGTAACTGGAAACTTAAGGCTTTTGGTATTATTTGCATTTATTTACAAATATGCAGGTTGAGCATGGATGGAGGCTTTGCAACTTAAACCAGGGATAGGGAATTTGTGGCCTCTAGAAATTGCTGGACCTCAATCCCCATCATCCCTGACCATTGGCTGAGCTAGCTAGCACTGATGGGAATTGTAGTTCATAGCTTCTGGAGTGCACCATGCTGGGGAAGGCTACATTACATACACAAATGACTGGAATTGATGCATTTATTTTTGTTCTGTTGTTACTAACTCATTTCTGTCTAATTCCATTCGGCTGTTGTCTTTGTAACATTTTGGGAGGGATGGTGGCCGGGAAGGTGTAGCTGAGATCTGAAGCTTTTTCTGAGAAAGATATAACCAGAAGCTTAATTAAGGGGATGGAAAGCAATTTTTAGTGACAAGCCTACCTTCCTGCTGCAGACAGTCATTTTGTGCTTCTTAGAAGTATAGACTGTATTGATTAACTCTCTCCATTCTTTCTTTTGTTGTCGCTGGTCTGTTTCAAATACTGGCTCTAGTAGCAAATGGTGTGAATTTTCAATGAAGCAGAGAGGTGCTGTGTGTGCGCGCAGATAACAATCTGCATGCACACAAATCCCAAGAGGACATATGGTTGCAGCACAGCAATAAGCAAGTAATTTTCTTTACGAAACCTTGGATATGTGAGCCGGGTTGGGGTGCGGACTTTCTTTCAATGCCCTTTCATGCTTCTCATCTCTTGTTGTTGCCACCCTACTGTCTCAAGACACAATGGAGTGTGCCTCCGAGGGTGAAGTCAAGCTGCTGTGTTAGCAGGACCCACGTGGCCTCTCCGGGACTGCCCAGAAAACACAACCCCCTCATTGGCCTCCCTGATGTGGACCAATGAAAAGCAGAGCAATACATTTGGCAGCAGCTTGGCTGCAGGAGTTGCAGGAAGGAGGCATGCAAGGCGTCATCCAACCCTCTTAGGGATGCCACTCTGCATTTGTGTAGGGTTTACACCTGAGCCTTTTCTTCTTCTGAAGATATCCCACAGGGCAGCAGAGGTTTAGGATTAGAGTTTCCCAGGTTTATGAGTCCCGTCTGCCCCTCATATTCCCCTACAGCACGTGCAGAAACCACTTTCTTGACCATTGAACCCACTATTGGTCTCATCCACTCAATAATGCTCTTTAGTTGTGTTAAAAAGACATTGTGGGGGTTTTTTATCCTGAACCTTCTGTCAAGGGTTACCTCAGAGAAGCATAAGCAGCTGGTACATGCAGTGTGCTTAAAACTGCATTAAATGTGAAACCTTCCTGCAGATATACCCACAGCGAGGAATGTGCAAGATGGATAAGAGAAGAGAGAATGGTTCAACATGGGATAGCAATGGGGAACCTGAGGCCATGGAGATGTTGCTGGATTCTAATTTCCATCATCCCTGACCAGGGGTTATGCTGGCTCCTGGAAGTGGTGGCTGAAGCCCATTGTGGCTGGTGGGGTGGAAAGCAGTGAGCCCAACAGTGAACAACTGTCAAGAGTGCTTCCCAGCAAATGGCAGATAGCCAACTACTTATTGTCAAAGGTCACTTCTACAGTCGCTTCTACAGTTCTGTTTATTTACACACACCAATCTAGCGTCTAGGCAGCTATTCACAGATCTATGCTCTATGGAGCAGCTGCAGCAACAGGGGGCCACCCCCTGCACCAGTTTATGTACCTTCCCCCAACAGGTTGCACGCATGCAGCTGGAAACTGTGTCTGCACAAAAACTGCCTTTGCTCCTCCCTTTTCAACCCCCTCCTGATTCTGGGAGGCAGTGGTACAGGAGAGGGTGAGGAAGCACTGACCTTTCACTTGCCTGATCTGCCTCTTCCTCTTCCTCTTCTGACCCATCCTGTGCTCCACCCTCCAGCTTTGAAGCTTCCCCTGCTTCTAATTCTTGCCTCCTGGCTGGTACAGGTCCCCAGAAACCACTGCCCCCCTCTTCTGGTGCACACTTGTCGGCGTCCAACTTGAGTCCCTGGTTGTCCCAATTTATTCTCTCCTGAGTTCTGCAAGGCCAAACTTATTTTCAGGAGGAGGAAGCTGAGAGGCAGTGCCACCCCCTGGATTGGCTGTAGGTAGGAAGGCTGTAGGTAGGTAGGTGGGCTTGGAGGCATCAGGATGGATGTTGGTGGGGCAGTGCCCCATTTGACCTAATGGACTCTTCACTGACTCTTGGCATAGGGTCTCCTTTAAGCCAATTTGCTGGAAGGCCTGCAAGATAGACCAGAGAAGCAAAGTGAATGGTCTAAAGCTTTGCTTAGAAAGAAGCACACCACCCCCTTGAATAATTAAGTCTCTCATTCCTCCAATAAAATGTAAAACAAGCCTGCCTAATTTGCAATTTCCCTCAACTGCTCCTAGTTACTCTGTTCGGCTGTTTTCATTGGGGAGTATTAATGGCACCGTTATCTTCCAATAATGTTGTCTTAATGCATGTTGTCTATCTGCCTCATTCCTATGTAATGAAGTGCTTGTGTTTGACAAACAACAAAATATATGTTTGGCTTTTGATTAGGAAGACCTGAAGAAATGTCTACAGCTTGTAGGCTGGGAGTGCACAAGCCCCAAAGAGGCTTATAAGCAGAAAATGTGTTTGTTGAGAAAGGCTTTGAGAAAGGGCAGCAATGCAGCATCTCTCAGGAATCCGTCCTGGCCCTCACTGCCAGGTGAATAACTCATACTGCCAGCTTGGTTTCTGCCAAAGACTTTAATGCTTAAATCAAAGGGGTACATAAGCAAGGCATGTTATACAATATAGCGGAATTGGATGACTAGGTGTAAGCCAAGATGTTGATGCAACAAGTGACATGCTCTCTGCACCTCCCTTTGGAAAGGCAGCACCTACCATAGCAAATGGACAGAGTCCCAAAACTAGGCAGGTAAATGGGCACTGCTCTGAGTGGGTTGAGCTTGCAAGATGTATTTGTTTTGGTGCTGACACCTCTATGTCCTAAGAGATGGAGGCACAGTTGATGCTGGCTCAGCAATCCGACTTACTCTCAATAGCCGAGACAATGCTGAACTGGATAGATCAACCACCTGACTCAGTATAAGGGATCTTCTTATCTACTCTTGTAATGAGAGCAGTGGTCACTTTTAGGCCCGGCTGAGACCTATTTATGTACAGTGGTACATCACAGAGCCTAGGACTTGCCGATCAGAAGGTTGGTGGTTCGAATCTACAACGGGGTGAGCTCCCGTTGCTCGGTCCATGCTCCTGCCAACCTAGCAGTTTGAAAGCACCTCAAAGTGCAAGTAGATAAATAGGTACCGCTCCAGCGGGAAGGTAAACAGCGTTTCCGTGCGCTGCTCTGGTTCGCCACATGACCCGGAAGCTGTACGCCGGCTCCCTCGGCTAATAAAGCGAGATGAGCGCCGCAACCCCAGAGTCGGTCACAACTGGACCTAATGGTCAGGGGTCCCTTTACCTTTACCTTACCTCGTGTTACCATTCTTCTTCAAATATTCTGCAATTTTTCCACTTTTTCGGGACTTTCTTTGTATAGTTCTCTGTAGCAGTTGACAAAACACCTGCTAATTTCCTTTGGCTCATCAAACCATTTATCGTCTATTCTGATTTTATTAATAATTCTTGTTTTTTCTTTAATTGCAGGGCCAAAATTTTGCCCGGCTTATTTCCGAATTCAAAATGTTTATGTTTTAGCCACTTGATCTTCCATTCCAACTCTTCAAACCTCAGGCTAATTTGTCGCCCAAGGATGCAAGGTTCTCCAACCTTTCTGGGCACATCTGAAAAAATAGAGAAGCTGTGGTGGTCAGTCACAACATAGTTGTTTGAGGGTGTGACATAAGACAAAATGGGTGCTGCAGGGGACACTGCATAACAAACTGGCTGCCGAATCTAAAAGAATAGAAAGTGAGATGGGACCACAAACAGGTGTGGGAATGCCCGCAATTAGCTCACTCATCCATGGAAAAAGAAGACCCCTAAACCAGCCATCACTTTCGTCTCTCACATAGAGAAGTTATTTGCCCCTCTCTTCAGAACAGAAGGAAAGGTGAATTTCCAAACCTGGCATTAAGTGAAATATTGGCATCTCTGAAGGGGCATATTCAGTGTAGGAGAAGCTGACCTGCTGCAAAGAGGAACTGACAGAAGAGCACACTGTATCTCATATACTGCAGATTTTAAAAGGGAGATATACAAATACCTTTTGTGACCTATCCATGGTCCTAAATCCTTCAACCAGCCTCACTGCTATCTCCCAGCATCAGACCAGAACAGAATGTGTGCGATTCACAGGACTGCCTGATGGGGGCTGCCAAAAAACGAGGATAGCCGTTTCTTCACTCCGCCTTCTTTCGCCATTAAAAGACAATTCATTGCCGGCTTTAGTGAAAATTGCCTGCCTGTGGAAGAGGAGCAAGGAGCATGGTGGCTGTTTTGAGAACCTCATCCCTGACAGAATTGGTTAAAATGGAGAATCGCTGTAGCGTGAAGATCAGACTTAAAGACTCTGACAGGGTGCAGCAGGTTCAAATCAACCTTGATTAATCCATCACCATTGATTTAAAACTGAAGGTACACAGTTGACAAAGTCACACTGGAGGTAAAGTAGGCCTGGAAGCTGAGACCTGGAACAGAGGGGCTGCTTGCGGGTGGTGTTATCAGGGCCCAGCAAAAGGTGATCGTGGTCCTAATATTTGGAGAACAGTTATCTGTTGGAAGGACTTCTATATTTTAAGGGCGGTCTGGTCTGAGTTTAATTTAAAGATAAAGAACCTTAAGAAGGGATAGCAGCAGGGACTTTGAACTTGGCCTTCAGCACTTAGCTCCTGGACAGCAAACTGAGCAGCTCACCTGGTTGCAGTCCTCTTTTGGGAAAGATTTATTTATTTATTCAGCTGTGGCTTTGCACCCCCACCCTTTAGCCAAAAAGGCTCTCTCAGCACATCTTACAAACATCAGTTCTACGGCATTCCCTGCCATCAGGCTCCAATCTGAAAAAAGAGACATGGCACACAAGGTAAAAGGAGTGGGAGGGAGAAGGGAAAAGCAAGCTCAAGCAATAGTTTCTTAAAGCTACAGTCAGGTGCAGCTCCAGATGCCAAGGTTAGTCCCTCCCACAAAGCAACCCTCCTTTATAGGACCAGGTGGGATCTCATTGTCTCCTCATGCCACCTGATGCCTGCTGAAATGGTCGCTGCAACGCCACTCTCTCGCCAGTCACAGCAGTGGCACAGAGGTGTCTTGCAGAGGACACCAGCACCTTCCTCCCCTGGCAAGCTTCCATGTGGTGCAAGAACTCATCTGGGTTCCTTTGGTAGGAATCCCTGTTTGGAGTCCTCTATTGTCTCGCAAATGGTCCTCATGTAGATGACATATTCTAACAATTTTTCACTGTCTTAATTGCTTAATTGTTGTTTCCGTGGGATTGTTTTAGTGTGTATTTTAATTATGGATGTTTATACTCTAATGTTTGTGTGCTTGGTTTTCATTCTTTTTTTTTAAAGTCACTTTTGGCATTCAGAAGTATATAAATTAATAAGAATGATCCTGCTCGTGGATGATGGCGGTGACAGCAAACTTGTTCCCCAAGTGTGTGTTCTTATGTAGCCAAAATGACTTACATGTATGAGTCTTGGCTTTTAAACGTTTGTGGAAATACATTTGTATTTGCACATTATACATTTGCACAGGGAGGAGGGCAAACTCCCAAGCCTATGGGAGGGAAGTAATCAATGAAGATCAAGCAACCTCAATCACCATGGGATGCTCAGACTGTTGTGGAGGAGGAACCAGGTGTGGCAATGGAATGGAGCACCTTGAAAATGGAGCATCTTGGCTGGCTGGCTAAACCTTGGACAGGAGCACTTGGCACTGCAACAATTTATTGCAGGTCTTCTTCTTGTTGTTCTTTTGTTAACTTCCCACCATACATGAGGTTGCAACAACAACTATGCCATTGCTTGCTGCTCAGACAGCACTTACACTTGGCAGAGTTAAAAGAGCACCCTTGCTGTCTGCATGGTCATCACTGTGCAGCAATTTATCATCGCTGGGAGCAGTGTAGTGAAAAAATATATGACAAGATCAAAAATTAGTCTGTCCATCTTTGAATGTTTCTTCTCTCCGACCTTCTAATATGAAATCTGTTGCTGTTCCAAGGAACCAAAGGGAGGGGGGCTGTTTCTCACCCCCCCACTTGCTCAGAGAGGTAATTATTCACAGTGACCTTCAAAAGGGATGCTGGCAAGATTATAGTTTATTTTGAAAAGGAAGTTTCGAGGGAGGGAAAACGCAGCTAAAGGTTTTGCACCTCATTCAGCAAAAGGCCATTGCAGCAGAGTGGAGGAGAGCTTTTTGGGGAGAGGCAACTGGCAGACCTAGAAGCCTGTCATCGAAATCACGATGGCACACTGAAATATAGCCTGCATTGCTCAAGAGAGTGTTTTTATCTCTGTGCTTTTTAGAAACTGCTTTCCTTGCAAATAGTGCACTCACTGGGTCTCCCCCCCCCTTTTTTTGATCCCACCACAGAAGGGATTTAATTTACGTTGTGTCAGAAGGTTGACGTGTCAAAGAAGAAATCGGTGTGTTGGGGGTGCTAGGCGGAGAGAAGGTTATTTATCACATCTTCTATTTGTATTCTAATTTGTATTCCCCAGTCGTGGGGAAAAGCAGCCTTTGAAAGCAGCTGCAAGAGTGCATTCTGGCCTGTAGCCTTGAGAGAGTTACATAGATCCAAAATGCTACAGCCAGCAGTGATGGGTCCAGGAGGGCTTTGACAAGATGCTGTCCATGGACCCCCACCTGGAAGGTATTCACCTCATTCCTCTTTTCCTGGAGTCCAGAGGAAGGTTGCAAAGCAAGTAGAGAATGCTGCTCTGCAGTAGTGGCCTGGTACCAATTGGGGCTCCCCCCCCCCCATGTGTGTGTGTGTGTGTGTGTTGGCAGGATACCAACAGTAGGTGGAGCCAGAGCCAATTTTGGATACAGCTAGTGAATTCTAGTTTTCTCCCCTTCCTCCTCTGTACTAAGTGCTACAAGGGCAACAGTGAGACTAAGCAGGAGCAAGCTGGCAGCCAGTTTTGCCCATCACTGGTGGGCAAGTGGGAGCTGGCTCAGAATAGCCAGAGGCTGGTGGGACAGTGCCTCATTTGCTGTAAGAGATCAACCTTCACTGCTGCTCCGTCTCATACTTTTTAAAAAGGTTTTTAAAAATTAATTATAAGGAAAGCAAATATAATACAGATACAATAAAAGCACCCCCCTTCTGTGATTTTACAGAATGAAAAGACATATGAATGTCATAACTAAGTTCTAAAAGAGGGGTGGTGAAGATGGCGTAGAGTTGGGGTGATGTGGCCTGAGAATTTTTGTCAGAAGAGCAGCGATGAGCCCGATTACTGCTCATGACCTCCAGATTTGCAAAGCTGTTTATGAAAGTTTATTTATGAGACCAAGATTGTGTATGCAATAAAGGACCACCATGTTGCAAATAAGCCATCTGTTCTTTCTCTTCCATGGGTCACTGTGACTATATGCGTAATCTTTTCTGATATTGCAAGTTTCCCAATATTTTTGCATCACAGTTCAAGAATGAGGCCCTGTGGATCATGCCATACTTGGGCTGCTGCCAACCCTGCAGCAGCCAAGAAGGTCAGCAGTGCTTCATTCTTAAGCTGCTTGTTCTCTCCCACAAAGATGAAGAGAAGCAGCAGCTGTGGGGGTGAAAGAGCCCTGTTCCCCCAGTTATCTTCAATATTTCCTGACTACATTCCAGGATACCTTAACCTTTGTGCATTCCCACCAGAGATAGAAATATGTTCCTCTATGTCAGATGCTTTCAACCTTTTTGAGTCCACGGCTCCCTTGACCAACTACATTCTTTCTGTGTCACCCCTGTGGGGCTCAGGAGCCCAGTTATGTCACCCCTTGCCTGCAGAGCTGGCAGCCTCCCACCCATTTTCAAACACTCCCTTGTGGAGTGTTTCTCCAACATCCTCTCCTCTCCCCTCTCCTTGGGTGTCCTCTGGGCAGCTGCTGCCGCCTCTGGTCTCTGAGCTGCCCCCCCCCAGCCGCAAAGAGAGGTGCCTCCTCACAATGCCCCACAGGGGCCTGGCAGAGGATGCCCCCAGCCTTAGCGGCCCAATGAAGACTGGCCAAAGGTGAGCGTTAGGCCAGCACCTTACCTTGGGAGGCAGCAGTGGGAGCTGCTGGATCTGCATGGCAGACTGTCTCCCCTTCAGTACTGGGTACTCAACTCCCAGACAGGCCTTCCACACAGCAAGCACAAGAAAGGCCAGCACAGCACCTTCCTACCTGCCTGGCCTCCCACTTTTCTGTTCATTCCCAACAGCAAGGGCTGCTGGACAGGCTAGCTGGGCTCCCTCACCTGCTTGCTTGCTTGCTTACTTACTCACTCTAAGGCTGCCTCAGCTCCTGACGACCAGCACCCCCTGGCCAGCCCCAGAGGCACCCTTCGCCTGGGGAGCTTGTAGCCAGGGCTGCTGCAGCAAACAGCTGTGCAAGCCTTGGGGAGGCAAAGGCACGAGAGGGCATGAGAGGAGGGAGGGGAAAAAAGAAAGAGGGACAGAGGCCAGTGTTGCCCACAGCACCCCTGATCATCATTTGAGGCACCCCAGGGTGCCATGGCACTCTGGTTGGAAATCACTGCCCTATGTGTACACACCCTCATACAAGTGGGTGCAGAATCTGAGGTCGTATAGGAGAGTTGGACTGGGCTCCTATACCATCTGCTGGCAAGTTCCCTAATGTATGCTGATATGGATTTGGCTAGTTTATGTAGCCAAACATTTTTCCAATCTTGATCTCCTATGTGTTCTTCAAGGTCCATTTCCCAGCTTTGCTTCAAACCCTGGAGTGTTTTGGTCTGACTTCCCACTAATTCCCATAGATAAGGGAGACCGTTCCTTTGCAGTTGTAGCCTGTGTAGCCATGGATTCAAACCATGCGAGTGGCCCGCATGCATGTATTTGAGTGTTGTGTCTTTCAGTAGGTGTTGGCATTGTGAAGATGGTAGCCAGGCTCATTCGATGTTTTCTATGTCTGTGTGGAACAGCTCCAGCTCTGTCTCCTTATTCTGATCATGGTTTGTGTTCTTGGAGGGAGTGGGTCGCCCTCTTTTGCCAGGAAGTACCCATCATCAGCTGGCATGCCTCAAATTTATTCTTTTAAAAAACCTCAATGTTTATATACTGTAACAGTTTTGGGTTTTTTTACACAAGCTGAATACCCCCACATATCCTCCTCACTCCTAATCCATAAAGTGAGCAATGAACTAACACAATGATGGCATAAACAATCACAAAAGAACCAGTAAGAAGGGATGAAGTTCAATCTGAGATTTCTCAAGGCTTGCATAAGACCCATTTGAGTCAGTTCGAGCGTTTAAAATCTGTCCAGACCAGTGACCAAGTTGATGATCTGGTAGCTGAGGAATACATGTGTTAAGTTGTGGGTTGACATAGCAGACGACACAGCAATTTCTCCAAAGCAGCTCTTTATTTTGTAAGCTGGAACAGAACTGAACTCAGGAGCTCAGTCAGCCTGCTTATATAGAGCTACAGAACAATTGTAACTGTTGCAACGTTCTAAAACTATCCAATCACTGAATGTCACTTTTCGATCCTTCATTTGCATACAAAACTATCCAATCACTAAACGTCACTTTCGATCCTTCATTTGCATAACTATCTACAGTATCCCCCTGCTGGCCCAGGGTGAGAACTTCAGTACATAACAACATGTATCTTTGTTTGTCAGCCTCAAAAGAAATGCATTTTGTTTAATCAAGACTCCAGTATAACTTGTTTTGCAAAATCAATTCTTCAAACCCCAATGCATTTTTTAAAATCATTGTGGATCTTCCCAACAAACATCGGGTTGTATCCAGCTAAATCACCCTCAGATTAGACCCAGTGAAATTAATGGAGCCAAATTAGTCATGCTCATTAATTTCAATGGGCCTGTGCTGAGTATACCTGACCTTGGAAACCACCCATTGTTTGAGAGTTTTGGGACAGGGCCAGAGCTCCTGGTCATTGGGACTGGCCTCAGATCTCTTGCCTGTTTCCATCTCCTTTTGTTAAAACTTTGTTTTGAAGGCTGGGTGAGGCCTCAGGGCCCTGGCCTCTTAACTTCCTCAGAGGCCTAAAAAGAAAAAGAACAGCAACTCCCAATGTGCCCACTAGTGCTTCCTATAGTGCCTGCAAAAAAGGATCTTAGTAAATATATATTTTGTGATATGCCATGTCCCCACGACAGCCATTTTGTGACTGGCACCCACAACACTATTTCAGATTTCTTGGTAGAGGTCATATCCACACTATTCTTTTAAAGCACTATCATGCTACTTTAACAGTAAAGGAGAATCCTGGGAACTGTAGTTTATTAAGGGTGCTGGGAACTGTAGCTCTCTGAGGGTGATGCCCTTAGCAGTTTCCAGGATTCTTTGGAGGAAGACATGATGGTTAAAGTGTTGTAAGAGTGCTTTAAATGTTTGGTGTGGATTTGACCAGAGGCACCCTTAGAAAAGCCTTCAATGCTGAACTGAGTAAAAGAGACAACAGATGGGGGGGTGGGGAGGAATTATTTAGGTACATGGGTCCCAAGACTTTTGGGACTTTATAAGAAAGGGGAGGAATTAGTGCCCCTCCAGCAGTTGTTGGGAGTACAACTTTGGCTGGAACTGATGGTAGTTGAAATGTCCACCAACATGGGGGGGGGGGTCACAGGCTCTCCATCCCTATGTTAAAACCGGCACCTTATGTTGATCCTGGACATGTAGGGCTGCTGCACCCCACTCCCCCCATCTCAGAAGCACGTTGCTTTATAAACAAAACTTTCATTTCATTCTGTTATCGTTAGGCTTTAAAAATTCAGATTGAAATTGGAATGAAGGAAATACTGCCTCAAGTTTTTGCAGGAATAAACTATGTAAAATATTGTCCTTGAGGCAGAATATTTGCCTTGATTGTGTAATGAAGCAGTCAGCCTTCAGTTGGCAGCTTTATATCACAGCAGTTGCTCGTCTCCCTTCCTCCTGCCCTTGGTTTTATTTGACAGCCATGTTCTTCCAAGCCAAACTCTGTCTTAAACATGTATTTATGGTGTGATCAGCTTTGGACTCCTCATAATAAAGAAGCGTTAGGAACATGTCACCAAGCAACTGCTGGCAAAAAGGAATAGCAATGAACTTAAATGTTTTAAGTGAACCTACTGCCACCTCCTTCTGAGTATAGAGTTCAGCTCCATTGCCATCATCATAGCGCCCAATTCTGTATTTCCTTGGTTCTCTACCCCCCCCCCCTTCGCAGAGCTGAAGCAGAAGGGGCAGAAAGCCCCATCACAGATCCTAGGTTAGGGGTGTGTGGCTTCCAAGACAAGCTGAATTGTACCTTCTGTATGAATTATGCAAGTTGAGCTAATTGGGCTCCCTTAAAGGTAGTTTCAAAAGAGAGAAAATCTACCAACTGAAAAAAAATCTACTCCCTCTAACAGCAAGCTCAAATGGCGAGTGCCCACAGATTTGATGCCAAAGCAGGGAGCCAATGAGAAACAGGGGTGAGGTATCAGCATTCTTGGGGGAATCCTGAAGTTTGCAGATTTTTTTTAAAAAACATTTAACCTCCCCTAATAGGCAACCACGAAAAACAATGAAAAAGACAATTATAAATACAACACTTCTAGATTCAGGTAGGTAGCTGTGTTGGTCTGACACAGTTGAAATAAATAAAAAAAATAAAACTTAGTTGGTCTCTAAGGTGCTACTGGACAATTTTTTATTTATTTATAAACAAAGCAACAAAAGCAATGAATCTGGACATGTCAGCCTGGTTCTAGAGTCCAGGGGAGTTGGCTGTCAGTTCAAGTAGCCCAAAAGCGGGTGCGTGATCCAGAAACAAGCTGCTGCAAAGTTCCAGAGCTGCAGACCAGGACTAGAACAACACAGTTATTTCCAAGCATGAGTAATAATACAAGCCAGAAGCAGATGCCCCTTATTCCAGAGTGAAGGTGCTCAGAGGCTAGGGCTTTATAACAGGGCCTGGCAGTCGGAGATTGGCCCCTGGGAGTCAGCTGACGGAATAATGCAGCAGGTTGGTATTGCAGTCTAGGTCAGTGGCGTAGCGTGGGGGGTGCAGGGGGGGCCAGCCGCACCGGGCGCAACATCTGGGGTTAGGGTTAGGGGGCGCAAATACACGGGTTAGGGGGCACAAATTACTTGCCTTGCCCCGGGTGCTGACAACCCACGCTATGCCACTGGTCTAGGTGTGCTTGAAGCGCAGAACTTGCCAGGCTTGTAGGAGGAAGAGAACATTTGTTGGTGCAGGAGGTGAAGCTCCTGGAGCCTGCCTTTAATTTTGAAGTTAAGGACTTTGGCTGGGTACAGAAGAGCATGGGAGGCCAATGAAAAGATTTGAAGAGTACTTCTTTTTTCTGTACCCTCTTTTGCCCTCTGTGTCTGGATAAGGTGGGATTTCATTATGTGCTTTATGGGAACACTGCTACTCTCCTCACTCACCACGGAACACTGATTCTGATTGACCATTAAACATTAACCTTAGCTGTCCATTCAAACTGTATTTCATTCTTCTACTTTGCTTGACTTATTGCTGGACTTGTTTCAGCAGGGATGCAGGAAGCGTGCCTCCTACCTCCTCCTCCTCCTATGTAAAGACTTACCATTGCTCTTTAACATTTATCTGTTGAACTCTGCTAGCCAGGGTAAAATGCTTGCAATGAGGGTTGGGAACATTTTGCAGCCTTGCAAGCTACACTGGGGTCATGTGGGTTGGTGCATTGCAGGCAAGTTGCACATGCACCACACACATACTTTCCACAAATGCACAAGCTTATAATATTTATTTACGCCTTGAAGGAGCCTGCTGATGATGGATATGGCTTCTCTCGGGACATCCGAAAGAATTACAGGAAATATGCCATGGATGCAGATCCCTAGCATCTCCAGAAAGGACTGGGAATGTCCCCTTTCTGAAACCCTTCAGAACTTCTGCCAGTCAGTGTAAACAAGACTGAGCTAGATAAACCCAATTGTCTGACTCTGTATAGGCAGCTTTCTGTGTTTCTCATTCCCTCTTTGGATGTGTAGCTAGAAAATGGTCTGCAAGTATCTGATATCTATGCAGCAGCCTTTCCTAAACTGACATCCTTCAGATGTTGCTGGACCACACAGCTCCCATCATCCTTGAACATTGGCCTGGCAGCTTGGGCTGATGTGAAGCTGCCCTATACTGAGTCCAGACCATGGTTCCACCTAGCTCAGTATCATCTATGCTGACTGGTCGTGGCCCTTCTGGAATGAGACTGTCACCCCTCTTTTATTGTCCATCCCGGGTCGCCCAGCCACTGCCACAGTGTTCTTCATCTTGGCAGATCAAGATGAGCAGGTGACAGCAGAGGTTGCAAAGTTTTTAGCTGGGCCAGTTAGAATAAGACCCACTCTTTGACTACTGATTCAAAACCCTAAAATGTATTTTATATAATTGACTTTTATTTCTATTCTTCGTATATCATATTGTTTTATTGCTATGGCCGATGGCTGACGCAAATAAAGATTCATTCATTCATTCGACAGGGTACTCTCCCAGCTCTGGAGATGGCAGTGAGTTATATCACTCCATGGTTGTGGAAGTGTGTTCTAAAATAGGGAAGTGCCACTTGGACTTCCCATGAAGAACATAAAAACTTCCTTCATGTATCAGACTTAGGGTTTATCTACACTTTCGCTTGACTCATATTTTGAACTTATTGTGTACCAATTAATTACCTCAAGGTCCATCCAGTTCAACATCCTGTTTCTCATAGTGAGTGGCCAAATCCCTCTGGAAACTTACAAAAATGGAATGATAGCGATGGTTCCCCCCCCCCCCGTTTCCACCATCTGATATTTAAGCTACGCACCCAGCATACGTTTAAAGCGCTCCCCAATCCTGGGAACTATCAAATCTTCATCAGTAAGTTCAAGGCCCTTGATTGAACATAATAAATCACTCAAAACAGCAAAAACAGAAGCATACCACTCAGCCTCCCACACTACAATGCTAACAAACAATAGCATGTTACAAGGAGGAAGCGAATTGCTATACAAATTTATAATTTGGCTTGAAACTTAGTACCCAGCTTTCTTTCCTCCCCACAATCATAGTTTTGGTCATTTTGGCAGTCAACTATATGAGATTTGGGCCATTCCCTTTTAATGGGCAGAAATGCAACTGGGGAGCTGGCTTGATCAAATATGATTAGATGAATTTGGGATTGGAGACTGTTGTATACTTTACAGAGCTACAATTCCCAACACCCTTAGCAAACTATAGTTCCCAAGCTTCTTTTAAGGGGAGGGAATGTGTTTTCAATCTGCTTTAAATGTGTGTTGTGAATGTGACTTCCAAGAGAGACTGCCTGTATAGATGGAGGTTCTAATAAGCTCTCATAGGTGATAGGCCTTAAATGACTTGTTTCCCATTCATAGCATGGTATGGAAAGAGCCATCTAAACTAGCTGTTAATCTTGAAAATAAAATACTGTAAATAAGCACTCATGGAATTTAGATAATTAAATATGAAATATGCTCCCACCAGTCTGCCATCCGTAATCTGCTCAAATGGGTTTCTAAACCTGGAGAAATCACAGCGCCAAAGACAGGCATTATAAATCCTGCCTACTTGTTATTGGATGACATTATTGCTCCTTGACCCTCAATCATCAAGGCAGTTCAGAAATGTTCTTTTATCAGAATCCCATCTTTTTATCATTTGCTATCTTTCATTTCTGAGATTCAGGATCTGAGCAAAATACATAATTTTCCAACACCCCCCCCCCCAATTCCTCTTGAAGAGGTATCCTACAGGACAGTTGCCAAATTGGATTTTCTATTCCCATTGCAGAACTCTTGCAGTTAATAAATGTGATTAGTGTAACAGTGGGAGATTGACTGTCCTGTCAAATCTTAATAAATGTATTACCTCTCCACTGGCAAGTTATAGCAGTAGCTTTGCGCGGTTGCTGCTGTTATGACTGTCATCATTACTGTTAAAAACCCCATGTTTTTTTCTTTTTCTTTTAAATAACCCATTGAAATATCTGAGTGCCCCCATCATATCACATGTACTGCTGAAGCATTACTGGCAGGGAGGGGGCAGGCAGGTTAAATATTAATGGCTTTATGATTGTGAGCAAAAAGGTTTGATCATATGTACTTTGAATAGGGTAGGATAAGTTTGGTTCACTTTTTGCTGGGGACCAACACAAATCCTGACCTCGCTTGCAGATTGGATCATAACTCCCATTTAGATTATGCACTTCTCTGGATTTTGCAATGCCATTTCAGTGTACAAAAAGTGCACACAATGTATTTTATAATTAAAAATGCATATAAAACATGTATTTTAAGGAATAAAATGCATCGACAAGTTTTGAAAATATGTATTTTAGAGGAAGTGCACACAACAGTGTATATAATAAATACACACAATCCAGATGGGTATGGCTCTTGTAATGGTGTCTTTGGTTTCTGAATGTGCCCAGGGGTCTAGCAAGGTTGGGGATTTCATTGCTGTGTTATTAGCAAGGGAGCACCTGTGCTGGGCTGACAAAGACACCGGAATCACATTGTTGGGTAAATGGGATCCTCCTATTAGAGGGTCCTGGTTGCGTGTGGGGCTTGGGACTTCCCCCATAGGGGTTAAGTGGTGGGGGGAGTAGCTAAAGACTTGGCTATAGCCCCTGGATCATGCCAGGCTGTTTAAGACAATCCGCAGAGGGTGGTGTGATACCAGGGGCTTTAAAAGGTGGCAGCATGATGCAGGCAGGGGCAATTGCGTCTTTCTGCCGAACACTCGCCCTCCCTCCCTAGAATTAGGTAGTTTCGTCTGGCCTTGCTTTGGTTTGGGTTGCCTGTTTTGGAACAGGGGCTGGGTAAGATTTTTTTTCCATTTGGCAAACTGGCTCTAGCCACTTGGTTTTTGCTTACCCCTTAGCAATCATCACAACTTGTAAGGTGGTGGTTAGGCATTGGCTCAGTTGGATTGTGGCGAGGGGAGGTGTGGCCATCACCGGCCCCTCCAGGAATTGGGTATTCTGTTAAAGGAATCTGGGGGTCCTGGATCTCGTCCAAAGCCCGCTTTAGGGGCTAGGGCATGCCAGGACCACAGGAACCCCAGGGTGAGCTTTGGTTGGTCCACATCGACGTTGCTCCCTCATTTGGTTTACCCCATTGGACCACCCAGAGAGGTGGAGCCAGTTATAGCCGGGAGTCAATGCCTAAGCCAATACTGCTCACGTGATTGTAATTCAATAAAGCTGTGGCCAAAATTTGCCCCAAAAGTTAAAACTAAAATATGTGTCCGAGTGAAGTTATTATCGTAGGTGGGTCCTGGGGCCTCGAGGCGCAACAAAGTCCATTTTGTTCACTTTTGTTCCACAGTGGTCATGAAGATGTCCTTGGAAGCTCACAAGGAAGCACTAGGGAGACAGCCTGTTTTATTCCCCAGCACCTGGTATTCAGAGCTATACTATTTCTGCATGTACATTAAGCAGTATCCAGAAGTTGTTGGACTCCAGTTCCCATTAGCTCCAGCCAGTATGGCCAATGACAGTTGTAGTCCAGCAACATCTGGAAGGTACCAGGTTCCCCTCCCCATCCCTGACTAGTATCCATGGACAGAGCTATCCCAGCCTTTGCCAACTTGGTGCCCTCCACATGCTCTGCACCTCAACTCCCGTCACCCCCAGGCAACATATGCTACCTGAGGCTGATGAGAGTTGTAGTCCAAAATATCTAGAGAGTACTGAATTCTCAGTGACCCTCTTGACTAACCCAGAGCACAGGGACCTGTGGCTTTCCAGACATTGTTGGACTCCCACTCTGTTAATCTGCAGCCAGCATGGCCAATGGTCAGAGACAGTGGGAGCTGTAATGCAGAAACTACTGGAGAGACATAGGTTCCCTTTGCCTGGCCTTGTCCTATTTGGAAAAGTGCCATCTAGGCTAGAGGCCATTACTATGCCAAGGGAGCTTATCTCGTGTTGCATGAAAAAGAAATGAATCTTTGGGAGATCCAGGTCACGATAACTCTTATTCTCGCCCCAGGTGACCATGGGCAAAGGGTGGGAAAGGGCTTCTTAATGCACATTCCTAAGCTAGAACATTTCCACACAAAGAGATAAAGAAGCTTGCCATATGTTAGCTAAACAAAGAAGAAAAGAACTAGCATGGCCTCGACAACTTAAGATCTTCCTTAGCTTATTTTTTAAATAATTTTAAATAACCTGATGCAACAGGACATATCAGTCAGCAGGATTGTTGCTGGCCACACATTTGCACCAGTAAACAATGCAAACTGGTATGTCAGTTTTATCCCCCAAAGAGCTCATTATCCTCTACCACAAAAGTGGTTATCAGATTTACTGGAAGCGAGAATAGACCATTACTGAAGCACTATGTCCTCATTTAACGTCTCCCTTTCCTATAGGTCAGGGACATATTTTCAGAACATAACTGTTTCAAATATTTAGTTTTTGAAATTAACTACAGCTGCAGGATCAAAGAAATTTTTAAAGTTAGTTCTAAAACCAATCTACATCTTATGTCATGTTACGTTATTATGTACTTGCACTTAGATGTTGATCTGAAACTTTGAATTGATAAGTCACAGGTTTTCTTTTTCTTAAAAAAAACCCAATGACATTATAGTTTCATTACAATTCTTGTCTCAAAAAAGGAGGATATTGTAGAGCTTGAAAATGTTTAAAAACAAGCAGCCAAAATGATCAGTGGGATGGAGCCACTCCCCTATGAGGAGGGGCTACACTATTTGAGGCTTTTCAGTTAGAAAACATAGTGAGTAAGGAGGAACATGAAATAGGTGTACAAAATTATGTGTAGGGATAAGAAAGCAGATAGGGAGACATTTTTCTTCCTCTCTCATTCAGTGAAGCAGGGTGCTGGGAGATTTGGGCTAGGCAAAAAAAGTAGTTCACACAGTGCAGAGTGGAGTTTGGAGTTTGCATCCGCACAATTATAAAATGGCCACCAACCTAGATGGCTTTCAAAAGGGATGAAATATACTCAGAGCCGCAAAGTGATTTCATGCTCTTTATTCAGCTCATAGTGGTGAGGAGGAATGAATGGAAGTCCCCTCAGAGTATCTGCTTTATATACATTATTTACACAATGGGCTGCACATGATTGGCTAATTCTGGAATTCTCCTGTAAGCCAATCAGGTTGTGGATTCACTTCTATCTGGAGCATGATTGGGTGGTTCCTGCTAACCAATCATACTGCTGCATTGTTCTAGGACCAATCAGACTGCTGCATTCTGAATCCTATTGTTCTAGGACCAATCAGACTGCTGCAATTTGGATCCTATTGTTCTAGGACCAATCAGACTGCTGCAGTTTGGATCCTATTCAACTCAGTACATAACAAGGGATTATAGAAATACATGGAAGATAAAGCTATCAACAGCCTATCGGACGTGAAGGTTATGTTCTTCTTCTATGGCAGTGTTTCCCAAGCTTGGGTCTCCAACTGCTTTTGGACCACAATTCCCATCATCCCTGACTAGCTAGGTCCTGCTAGCTAGGAATGATGGGAGCTGTAGTCCAAAAACAGCTGGAGACCCAAGTTTGGAAAACCCTGTTCTACTGTATGCCTCTGAATGCCAGTTGCTGGGAATCACAAGGAGCTGAGGGTACTCTTGCACTCCAGACTTGCTTTGGGGACTTCCAGTAAGCATCTGGTTGGGATGCTGACAGAACAGGATGCTGGACTAGATGGGCCTTTGACCTGATCTAGTAGGGCTCTTATAATAAAAGAGGGACAGTGTTTTATGAGGGGCAGGCATCAGAAAATTGTATGACTGGACAGCCCAAGGTCACCACAATTTTGCATTGTAAGGAAAGCCATTGAAAATGGCTAGGGGAATAAATTGCCAGAGAGTATGTGCTCTGCATGGGGGCAGAGGATCTTCCTCAGTGGGAGTTGTGGGTAATTTGGGGCATGATGGGAAGAGTGCAGGCCACAAGCAACTGAAGGGACCTATGCTGAGCCCAGCTGGGTGCTCAAACAAATGGGCTTCAGCATTCTTCTTCTCACAGTTCATAGTTAAACAAGAACTAGTGACGGTGAGCAACTTGGAAAGCTTTCAAAGACAATTAGACAAATGCATAGTGGATATGGTAATGAAGGGCTACTAACCCTGATAGATTTTTTCTTCCTTTCCTATCGGAGGTAGTATGTGTTTCAAGTTAGTTATCATTAAGGACCAGACAGGAGTATTATAAAACACAGAACTTTATTTAAACAAGCTTTCTTGAATTCCAACTCTGTTTTGAAATTATATAGATAACTGTGGTAATAATTTTCTTTTGCTAAAGTTATAAACTGAAAGTTACATCAATGTATGTGGAGCTAAGTAAGAGGATTAGGACAGCAGTCAGGGTGCAGGACTAATGGGCCTTTGGCCCAATCCAGGAGAGCCCTTTTTATATTCTTAGAAAGTTCAAGTTTGAACTGATCGGGGGCAAAGTCCAGAGCAGGTCTTTGAGTGAAGAACAAGGGAAGTTAGATAGCCTTCCGCTTATGTTTAAAATGAATGTCATCACAGCTCTTCCAAACTGTGAAATAGAGTTTAGACCTTATGAACTAGGAATGGCATCTGATTCCTTTTTGTCAACCGCAAAGCTGTGACCCTTAAACTGGTGTAAAACCAATACAAGTTTTGACTATAGAAAGATTTCAAATGCATCATAAAGAATGACACATATACAGAAATGAACCTGAGTAAATTTTCGGAGTAGCCAAAAGAGGTCGGAAGGTGTTCAATTAAAAAAGAGAAGAAAAGCTGCTTGCTTGCAATCTCTGTACTGTTTGCTCAAAGGTTAATCCACTGCAGTCTGTTGGTGTAATATAAATGTGTCGGAGGAAATGTGTTGGGATCCTGGAGGTGGTAGAATGAGATGGCATTTTTGAAAGGAAGAAAAAGGGTCTTGTGGAAGCTGACGATGAAATAAATGAGACAAAGAAGGCAGCTTATTTACCTAACACTGAGATGCATGTGAGGGCTGCAAAGAGGATTTTAAAAATGCTGTTATGCTACAACACCACAGCAGTAGCCATTTTCTTTACTTCTGAGCAATATTGTGCTTCTTTACCTTATGAGTTGTTGAATTTAAAAACATCCTCTCCTTAAACACAGTTGCTGGTCTAATTAACAGAATGATGAAAAGCCCTACCGTCTGCTGGAAGCAATATAATTAACACGGCATTTCTGTCTCCCCACCCCCTTTTAAAATTTAAAAACCCTCTATGACAGAAACAGATATTAAGGGCCAAAGTGGATATTTCCTTCGAGGTGGAAGGGTGTATGTGGGTATTAGATTTCTTCTCCCCCCCGCCTACATTTGCTTGTACAGATCCCCAGGCAGTTCATCTGGGCCAGGCAACCTAAAGCGTTTTCATTTTTAATTATCTCTTTAATCTACTCCTTTGATATTAACTCATTTCATACTTCTTTATACCCCTCTAAGAAAGGACAAATGTTATGTTTATTCAAAACCTGCTTGATCTGGGAGGCATTAGGGTAAGAGGAAGTATACAAATTTGTGTAATAGTCTGCAAAAGCTGCACCAAAGGCCCTTTCTTCCTTCATTGACCAAATTCCCCTCTCCTTCTTACACAACGCACAACAATGCCCAATGGAGGTTTGGATGAGAACCAGGTTCATTCTACTTCCTCAGAGGAAGGAGATCTAATAGTTATTCAGGGTCCTGCTGGCTGGAAGACATGGACCTGCCACCATCCTGTCTTGATAATGTGTCCCTGCAGTACCTCTCTACCTCTCCAGCCTTGCAAAAGCCAAAGATTGCTGAGCATCCCTCTAGTGGTGATACCAGGGGTGGCGGGTGGGATATATATCTCAGGGGGCAGAAATCTAAGGTGAGCCAGCAGCCTGGCACCGGAAGAGCGATGGACAGAGCCAGAAGCCAAGACCAAAGAATAACCAATGATACAGGAAGACCATGTTGTTCAAAGCAGCCTCAACTGGCATGGGAAGCCCCTTTGTTCTCCTTCCTCCCCAGGATGACCCAGTGGTCAACCTGTGTGCGTGGAACCAGCCCAGGGTGGGAAGCTTTGTCCATCACAGACCCGATGGAGGAACTGCAAACAGATCCAGCAACATCTCATAGAATATTGCTTAGGATACTTGAAGGGTGTTTCTTTTTTCCATGGAAAGATTCAGCTTCCATTTACTGTAATCTCTTTTTATTCATTCACAATTCATATTTGCTGCCTGAGGAGGCAAAGAGCAATCCAAGATACACGCAGCCGGGGGACTAAAATAGGAGTGTTAGAAACAAACACTGCTCTGTTCCCAAACACTGAATATATTAACTAACTCTCTGATTCCCCCCAACCCAGCAAGCTTGACAGTTTGCCCTCCACCCCAAAGCTCGCACTAACTTCAGTTCTGTTTGGATGCAGCCAGGAAGCAGGGCGGTTTCATTCTGGATGCAGGAATGCCCTTCATTCTCAGGGAAAAACGATGTCTGTGCCCGCACTGCAGAGAAATCAGTTCTCCAAAAGACGGCTGTAGGTGTCACTGTTTCTCTAGCAGAGTATCCTTCGGCTGCTCTGCAGTGTTCATTAAACTCGCCTTTAGATTCTTCTTGCTTTCCCCCCTGCAATGGGAACAAATGTGTTTCCCAAAGATGGAATCAGCTTGCTTGACAAGAGCATTTGCCTGCAGGAAAACAGCAGACCCTCTCCGCTCCGCTCCCCTCCTTTGCTTTGCAATCCTCCCAGACTTTCGCTGCTTTCGCAATCAATTATTCCCTCTCTGGAGCTTCTGTCCTGCCAGAAGAACTTTGGAAGCTACTGTTAACTCCCGCCCCCCTGCAAAAAAACCCAACCCCATTGTTGCAAGCAAACAAATAAATAATCTCACCGCACTACCTGTTAGATAGGAAACTATTTTCAGTCGCTAAAATGATGTCTATTATTTTCCAAATACCATTGGACGGCTCCTGGGAAGGATGCATTTGGCAAGTGTAGAATCGCTCCTGACTGGCACCGCGACACCTCCTCTCTCCAATCTGGGGGAGTGCTCAAGCCTTGAACAATTTGCGATCAGGTTACCTGAAAGACAGTCTGTCTCTGTGCAGACTTGTAAGATAGAAAATTCTATCATGCCCTACAAACTGGAAAATGGGGATTTTCTGCTGTTGCCCCTGTCGTGTGGAATGTCCTTCCTTGCACCATATGTGAAGCAGGAACAATCAGTTGCTTCAAACATCTTGAAAAACCCATATTTTCTGCCTATGCTTTCTCTGCCCCATTAGACCAGACCCTGTTCTTATTTGTTTGAATTCCCCGACTACGTACCTGTTTTTATCGGGTTTTATACAGCTCTTCCGTTAGTTTTAATCTGCATTTTTGCTTTAATGGTATGGTTTATTGTTTTACATTGTGCACTGCTTAAATATTTTAAAAAACATAAGTAGTATATAGATGCCTTTAAATGAATAAAGATGATAGGATGAAGCTTGTCCATGCTCCACTTTTCACACTTAACATTCCTGGTTGCCCTTCTCACCCAATATGAAGCTCTTCAGGAATGCAAAAGGATAGGCACCAAAACCCAATATCCTGTGTCCTGTGTTCTGTGCTTGAGGCTGGTCAACTGTTGGTGACTGTTCTAGAGTGGGGGGCAGCATCTTGACATTCAAGCAGAAAGCAGCAGTAGTTGAACCAGACCTGGAATGGGCTGTGTGTGTATACGTGCTTGTGCAGTCCTGTCACCTAGAACCAGGCACTACCTTCACAGATGGCAACAGAGCAACACACCCTGTCAGAGGATTTGCTTGCAATCTAGGCAGTTTCTCCTAGATTCCCATGATGGAGCATGCCTTTGAAAGTGTGGTGGCAGGGAAGGGGACTTTTGCTGCTGCATCTTCATTCCTTTTGTCCATTCTTGAAGTTCATGCCTTGCTCCTGGACATCTGAATTGTCCCTCTGAAGCACTGTGCCTGCTGCTGAGCCTGTACTTGTGCTTGCCTGAATAAAGATCTCTATCTTATTTATGGGTAAGACCCTCTGTCTGCATGTGATAGGTGGGAACCCTTGCTGTAACTTGGTTTCTATTAGGTCTCTCTACTATGTTTCTTGGGACGTGGGTGGCGCTGTGGGTAAAACCTCAGCGCCTAGAACTTGCCGATTGCATGGTCGGCGGTTCAAATCCCCATGGCGGGGTGCGCTCCCGTCGTTCAGTCCCAGCACCTGCCAACCTAGCAGTTTGAAAGCACCCCCGGGTGCAAGTAGATAAATAGGGACCGCTTACCAGTGGGAAGGTAAACGGCGTTCCGTGTGCTGCGCTGGCTCGCCAGATGCAGCTTGTCACGCTGGCCACGTGACCCGGAAGTGTCTGTGGACAGCGCTGGCTCCCGGCCTTTAGAGTGAGATGAGCGCACAACCCTAGAGTCAGGCAAGACTGGCCCGTACGGGCAGGGGTACCTTTACCTTTACCTTACTATGTTTCTTAACCTGTAGGCTTCTTGATTCACGTTCTACTGCTCTTATCTCTGTCTGCTTTGAGTGTCCCATGTTGAGACAGAAAAGGGGGATTAAAAACAACTTTTGTTCACACACACACACACACACACACACACACACACCACAAATTGCTGCAACTACTCAACATTGCTTTGTGTGTCTTCCCTCCTCTCCTTGGTTCTGATGCTAGGCTGAAGTAGCAGGCTGTCTGTGTTTTTGAAATGTGATAGTCAAATATCGTCTGCAGACACTTCTGTAGATTGCTGCTCCTACCCGAGTGCAGTTCTCGAAAGCAGATTGAACAACTCTTAGATGAGACTTCATACCATATTCTTAGAAGAAGAAAAAATAAACTCAGGCTATAGCTGTGGGTGCAGAACAGATCTACTGTGACTCACGATCAATGCTGAGATGACAAGTGCTGATTTATAGACACCTTATTTCGTGTGTGCACATTTTTTTTTTTAATAAAAAGAACAGCTTGACTTGTGCTGGACAGCCAGAGTGAGAGAAAGCATTTCATTAGATGATGAAACCCATTTTACAGAAGCTGTAAACTTTGATGGTGGTTTAATGGCATTTTTTTATGCCTGCAGAATTTGCCAACCTAAAGGTGTTTTTTTTTTTAAAGGGGGAAGTCACCTGCTTGAAAATATTATTCACTAGCCACCTTGCAAGCAGAAGTGCTTGGGGGTTTTAATTAAATAACAATACTAATACTAAATGCAGAATTGAAACCAGTAAGTGAAGGTCTGAAAGGTTCAGTCCACCATCCCAGTTCAAAATAGAGTCTTGACAGTATCCAGACATAACCAAAACCAGCCATCATGAACTGCCACAGCAAACAGGGCCACAGTATCTTCAGTAGTGCTCAAATCAGTGCAACTTGGAATGATTCAGTCCACCATCTCAATTCAAAATGGTGGCTGATAATACCCCAATATAGTCCCAAACCCACTCCTTCATCTCAGAAATTGTCATGCCAAACAGGGCATTTTTAGAAGTGAACAAATCAATACCGTTTGGAATGGTTCAGTTCCCCATCTTTCAAAACTGGATGGTTTCCAAACATGGATGAAAAGTGACTCCTTCATCTTGGGAGCCTTCTTGCCAAGTTTGTTGGTAATATTTCAAGAGGCATCTGCATGCATAGAGAACATACTCTGGTTTCTCTTCAGATCGTATAAATCTTTCACCTTTTACTGAATGCATAGAAAACGGATGGACAGACAGGTGGACAAACAGCTCTCCAAAACATACAGTAGGTTTATTTATTTATTATAACATTACTTATATAGTGTCAGCAATGTAAATGGAAGTTTACCAAGTAACGTAAGCAAAAAGTACAGATGCTTGCCCTAAGGAGCTCACAATCAGCTTACAATCAGTGGAAAGAGGAGGAAATGCAGATGAGGAGAAAAGTCAAATAATTGTTGGGATTCATTCTGCACAGAAACATGTTTGTACCTTTAAGAACAGTTTTTGTGAGCTCTGGGCTAATTGGTTGCAGCTGGCCATGGCTACAAAAGAAAAGCTGCAGTTTGAACTCTGCCTGCAGGAAAAACACCCACAAGCTTTGCTGTTTGTTGTTCTGTAATAAAGTCCTTATTTAAGTTTGGTTTTACACCGGTCTCATGGTGTCACAGTCTTCTGTCATCTGCCACCAGTGGAAAATCCCCCTCTAACAATAAGAACCAAAGGTAAGGAATTACTGGAGGCAGGGAACAATGGGAGTAGAAAGGGAAATGAGAGACAAATGTTAGCAAATGTGACTTCAGGTACTGTGCATATTTCCTTGGAAGAGAGCCTCTGAGGTCCAGATCTTGTTGAATTCTCGAGCAAGTGGTAGCCAGGTGAGAGCTCTCTATTCTGCATAAAAACAAGCACCCAACTGCTTCAATAAGGCCTGGATTAGCATCACACATACGGCAATGTGCATCCTACCTCTGTGCCAACTAAGGTCACATTCACACCATACATTTTAAATACATGGCTTCTCCCAAGAATCCTGGGAACTGAAGTCTGTTAAGGGTGCTGGGAATTGTAGCTCTGTAAGGGATAAAGTAGAATTCCTGAAGGTCATAATCTTTAAATGTGTACTTGGATGTGACCTTTGCGTATGGAAGGCTTCTTATGCGTACAGATTTACTATGTCAGATGGGTGTGATTGTAGGCCCCTCGGTTTTGTCTTGCTAGGGCAAGTGCAAACCAGAATTCCCAGTGCCCTTGAATTGATCCCTGCAAGATGATGACAGTCAGGAGGCGACCAGAGTAATGATGGGTTGAATCTCAAGTGAACATGGCTGTGCATAGGATTGCAAATGTATATTTTTGGTTCAGATGGGGGAACTAGGAATAAAGAGTTAAGCTACTGAATATGTGGCTGGCTTGCACCAAAACTGTTTATAAGACAACTGATCCTGACCACATACTGCAAGTTATAAAAGGCAGAACCTGTGACTGACAAGCAGAGGAAGCTCGCCAGCAATCCTTTCCCATTACATATGTTTTCTGTTTTCCAAGCATCACCTGAAATACAACCTGCCACACTGGCAGCCTGAAGTGAATTGAACCTGGTGTCTTTCCTTCATTCACCACTCAGGTGCTGTCTCTGGTGACAGATGGAATCAGATGGCCCAAGACATATGGGGCGAGTGCTTGGTCGATCACAAGAGATTTCACAGTGAAGATGCCTTCCCAGCTTCATCCAGGTCCTTTTATATACAGTAACAGCCTGCAGGGAAAAACACACAAGCTCCAATATAGCACTAAGATGTGGCTATCTCCCTGCACGTTCTCCCCCTGGTCCAAGATGTCCTCTAAATCAATGGCTTTTTACTCGGAGGATGGCGAGTCAGCACCCTGGGTCACGACAAAACATGATGGTCTGCCTGAAGTTAGTCACTGAAGGGAACACAAAACATATTGTGATGCTCACAAAGGAAATTCAAGGTGAAGGAAGCTTTCAGGTAGGAAAACAAATGCAATCATGCAATTCCTAGAAGATAATACTTGCACACCTGTGTTAATGGGTGCGGACCTTTTGGGAGGGGTCACAGTGGTGGCTTTGTGTTCAGAAAAACCGAGGTTTAATCTTCAGGTTCAATCTGCCTTGCATTCTGAGGTTGGACTGGAATGTCCTCCATCCTGGAGAGGTGCTGCCAGTCAGTGTAGATGGGCCAGGGGTCTGACCTGGTATAAGGCAGCTTCCTGTGTTCCTATTTAATCAACACTTTCTTAAGAACCATCAGGACTGGAATCTTACCTTTGTTTTTAAGAAAAGCAATGCAGGAAGCACATCAGGTTAAGGAATGAAGGAGGATTTCCTGTCTTCAGGCCAGAGAGTTGGTCCTTTACAGCTCTGAAATTCTTCACCAAGGAGTGAAATCTGGAGGAATTTATTTGGAGAAAGAGGCTGAAAAGGCCTCACAGTGTGCTTCCAAATTTTGCTGGAGCTAGCTGATTGCTTGGAGCTGTCTGTGGTCCTGTAACATCAGAGCAGCATCGCTTTGCTGCCTCCTCCTTGGGATCAGGCATTGGACCAGACCATAACAAGAGGGCCTTCTGTGTGATGGCCCCCTGCTTATAGAAGCCCCTCTCTTTGGAAATGTGCCTGCCCTCTCAACTGGTGACCTTTTGTTGATGGTTCAAGACATATCTCGTCACACAGAGATTTTGGGGTGGAGGGTAGATTGTATAAGGGTTTAATAATGCCCACTACTGGCCTGTATTCATTTTTTGTACTGAAATTTTAACTATTTGTTATGTATGTTATATTGTGGTTGTGCATCGCCCTGAAATCTTGAGGAATGAAGGACATTTTATTCTAAAAATAAAATAACTAAAATAACTAAATGGAACAAATCTTTGGCCACGATAAAAGGAAAATGTACTTTCTGACTTGAACATATCCAGGAGACACAACCCTTTGCTCTCTCCCTTTCTAATGCTTTGCTCCCCGAAACTAATTGCTCCCTTCAAAGAGCAATTATTTGCTTTTAAACTCCAGCCATGCATGATTATGGGGGGGGAACATTCCATGCCCAAGTGACAGATTCTATTTGCCAAATGGAAACTGCTGTCCCGGCAGTTGATAAATTAAAGGATCAGAAGCAAATAGCCAAGCCAAGGTTTATAAATTACACACCCACCAAGCACATACAGAGACACCCCACAAGCCTCACTCACTTTTGTCTTCTGCTACTTGTACTGCGAGGGATATAGTATGCAGAAAAGAGGTCAGCAATGTTCTGCCCTGAGGGCTATTAATGCAAAATAAATTTTAGAGGTAAGACTAGAGAGGGATGACAGTACAACGGTAGTGTGCATGGAAAAGCCTTCAGGTTCAATTCCTGGCAGGGCCAACCCCTACCATTGGGCAGAGTGGGGCATCTCCCTTAGGCAGGAAGGAACTAACCTTCTGACCTTGGGTGGAGGACACTATCCTATCACCAAACAGGGTTGATATAAGATTCAGCTGCCAAACTGGTCGTATCCTGCACATGGAATAGGAGGCACCATCTTATCCTTTACCTCAGGCAGCAAGATGTCTTGGGCTAGTCTTGGCATCTTCAATTTAAAAGTAGCCAGGGATGGGCAAGATTTTTTTTTTTTTTAATCCCTGAGCCTCTAGAGAGATGTACCCAAACAGATTGCACATGGGCAAAAGAAGCCCCAACTGCCTTATACCACATAGTCTCAACTTCCATTGGCATACTTTGTTTCGTAAGTTTTATAGCCCTTCTCATGCTCAGGCGGTGGCGAGATGGGGGGCAGAGGAGAGGTGGCGGTACAGCATACTAGTGCATATCTTCATTTTTTAAAAAGCACTGGTTATTTGTATCATTTATTCCAAATGATTAACCAGTGTGGACAGTTCATCTGATTTTCCTTCACTTGTTCCAATTCACATGCCATTGAAAAAGTTATTTAAATCCTCAGTGAAGGTCCTCAATGGAAGTCATTTTGGACATTCGAAAAATAGGTTTACAACTGACATACATTTTTATTTGTATGGGGATTTTTCCCCACTTGAAATTGACATTAAATCAAAAGGATTAAAATACTACTACTACTACTACTACGACTACAATGATGAAGTTGGTGAGAATCCCATTGAGGGGCCCCTTGGGTTGATACCTGATAAAAGAAACCCCTAGATTCCCCAGAAGAGGATGTGAAGCTGCCTCAAGTCCTTTAGGGCACTGGCAACAAAGGCTTCCTCTGTTTAAATCTTAGTCTTAGAACCCATTCACCTTATTATTTTTATGGCATTTACAGGATGCCCAAGAACAACAATTCATTCCCCCAAGAAGTAGTGATAGCCACTGACTTCGGTGCCTTGGAAAGAGGATATGACAAATTCACGGGGGGCAAGGCAATAATAGCCTTGTGACTACTTGCCACAATGGCTATGTTCTGTTCCCACCATCAAAGCCAGTTATGCCTCTGAATACACGTTGCTGAAAACTTCAGGAAGGGAGAGCACAGGTAGACAGCTCCTCCTTGTGGGTTTCCCATAGGTATCTGGTGGGTCACTGTGAGCACAAGATGTTGAACTTGATGGTCTTTGGTCTGATTCAGCAGGCATCTCCTTAAGTTCTTAACAGTTCTATGGGCTGCTTATGCACAATGTCTCCTTGGGAATTCTATAATGCTTCCTAAAAGAAGTGTGTGTTCTCATCTAAGGAATGCTTTCTGCTGTGGAAGTGACTTGCCTTGTAATTTCGAAAAAGAAAAGGTAAAAAATACTGCTGACCTTTGGTGTGCTCTGTTCTGACTCCCTCTGTCTGATACAGTCATGTTAGTGAGCCTGCTGGAACTTGATTCGTTAAGAGAAGGATGGCGGATCAGTATCAGCAACATTCATCATTGCCTGGGAGCAACTTGAAAAGGGCAGAGAGGAGTTGACTCGCCACTGGGAACATCCTTGTTACAGCTCAATTTTGGTGCAGCTTGGACAGAAGGGAATAGAATGCTCAGATGCACAGAGGAGAGGGAAGCAGAGCACTCCTCTTGGAACCGCTGATATTCTTCCACATATAGCAGCCAGTGCTTACCCTTTTCCAGGAGATCTGCTTGGTTATCTGTGATTAGAAAGAAAAAAACAGTAACCCTACACTAAGACTGAGAGACAGGATTCTGTGACATGTATAAATAATGCACATTTGTTGGTTTTCTCCTCTTTTCCAATCTTCCTTTCCTTTTCCTCTGCATCTTTTAGTCTGGTTTTGCTAGTCATGACAGGGGGCAGGAGCTGTGGGGTCTATAGCCAGAGAACCATATTCCATGGACCCAGCATCCCCATGTGGGCTGATGTAGTGTATGGATGGGGAACCTCTGGCCAAGAGGTCAAATGTGACTGCCTCTAGATATTGTTGAACTACAACTCCCATCATTCCTGGCCATTGGCTGTGGTTGTGGGGGCTGATAGGATTTGTAGCTCAGCAACATCTGAAGGGCCAAATGTTCCTCACAACTGATGTAGACAAGCTAGATGGATGGTGGATCTGACTCAGCTCCCTATGTTGCCCTAGTTTTTCAGAATAACTATTGTGGCTTAGACTTTAGCATCAAAAAAGGCATCAAGTAAAAATTCAGCTGGATCCATCTTTTTTCTTTTTAGGAAAGAAAAACAGAGCCATTGTGGTGGTATGGTTAGAGCTAAGATTGGAACACCAGAGACCTGGATTCAAATCCCCTCAGCTGTGAAACTTACTGGATAACCTTTGGGTCCACCACCTCCCATCCTTACCTATTTCACAGGATTGTTAATTAATAATAAGAATTTTATTATTTATACCCCATCCATCTGGCTAGGTTGCTGCAGCCACTCTGGGTGGCTTCCAACACATATAAAAACATCAAACATTAAAAACTTCCCGATACAGGGCTGCCTTCAGACGTCTTCTACAAGTTATATAGTTATTTATCTCTCTGACATCTGAAGAGAGGGTGTTCCATAAGAAAGTGCCACTACCAAAAAGGCCCTCTGCTTGGTTCCCTGTAGCCTCACTTCTTGCAGTGAGGGAACCATGAGCTGTCAGGGGTGAATTATGGGGGTGGAGACACTCCTTCAGGTATACTGGGCCAAAGCCATTTAGGGCTTTAAAGTTCAGCCCTAACACTTTGAATTGTGCTTGGAAATGTACTGGGAGCCAATGTAGGTCTTTAAGGACCGGTGTCTTGGTGGCCACTCCTAGTCACCAGTCTAACTGCCACATTCTGGATTAGTTGTAATTTCCGGGTCACCTTCAAAGGTAGCCCCTCGTAGAGCACATTGCAGTAGTCCAAGCGGGAGATAACTAGAGCATGCACCACTCTGGCGAGACAGTCCACGGGCAGGTAGGGTCTCAGCCTGCGTACCAGATGGAGCTGATAAACAGCTGCCCTGGACACAGAACTGACCTGCACCTCCATGGACAGCTGTGAGTCCAAAATGACTCCCAGGCTGCACACCTGGTCCTTCAGAGGTACAGTTACCCCATTCAGGACCAGGGAGTCCCCCACAACTACCCACCGCTTATCTCCCCAATACAGTACTTGTTGTGAGGATGAATCCACCATATATATCACCTTGAGTTTCTTAGAGGCAAAGTAGGAAATACATGAGAGAGGCAGAATGAAGGGAAAATGCATAGTGGAAAGGAAAGTGAATACTACAGCCTTGCACCAAAAGGACCAATGCCAAATTAATATCTCTGTGCGATGGCTTCAAAGGTAGCCAAGAGACTAGACAGGTTTGATTCCATGCCCTCAGTTATAATTTACCAGAGACTTATACATACAACAGGAGTTTTTTTCATGAAGCTTCCTACCCTCTGGAACAGCCTCCTTTTGGAGATTAGGTGGCACTACTGGTTGTTGTCTTTCACCATGAATGAAAGACTTGCCTTTTTGCCCAGGTGCCCCCAAGAGAGAGCAATATTTGCTTAAGAGAGAGCTGTCGTTTGCAAAAAGCAATGGCAAGAACGCGAGGTTAATATAGATCTAAAAAATCTACACCACTTGTGAAGGGAGATGACACATTCTAATAAGATTCTGAAATCCCGGTCTTATAAATATTAATAAGGCAAAGGGCTTTTCAACACATTCCAATTTTGTTGTTATCATTATGAAGTTTCATTCATATAAACTGTCTTGCAGGTTTGTTCCTCTGTCTTGCTTGTAGGAGAAACAGACACAGAGTGAAATTTGGAGTCATGCCTCCTACCCTCTTGTCTATCAACCCTCTTGTGCCCATTGTGTGTCTGATTAAAAAAAAAAAGTATTGCAGCTCACTTTCACTGTCTGGATGATGCCAATCAGGCTAAAAGCTTGCAGCTATCTCAAGCAAGTGTGCTACTGAACCTCTGACAACTGCAGCCCACTCTCCCCTCCTTTCTGCTCCCTTACCACCCACCCCAAAACACAATGCCTAGCTTTTAGAAATGCATAAGGCTGCAGTGTGCCACCACATTTTGCAGGTGGGATTCACTTGCAAATCAGCAAATCAGGTTACATTTTGAAGCAGTGGTGTGTGGTCAGTGGACTAGGGGTTTTAGGCTAGGTCCCTAAATGTTCTCCAAAGCCCCAGAAGCTTCTGCCCAGCTTAGGGTCTGATGGGGTCCAAGAGCCATCTCACCATCCCAAAGCCCACCTAGCTTTGGGAAGGGGGGCTCCAGCATCCTGTCAGAGAACTGGCTCCTCCTCCCCAAAGCCTGGGAAGCTTCAGCCTGGCTTAGGGAGGGGGCGGTGTGATGCTCATGTGTGTGACATTGCCCTCCTAAGTGCCCTTGCAATCTGGTGCTCTAACTGTTCCCCTTTGAAAATCTTTGCTGCATGCCACTGCTTCTAAGGTTTATTTGGGGCTCTTTCACAACAATCTCAATTCCCCCCCCCGCCCCGACTTTTTAAAGAAAGTGATGGGGGAAATATACTGGAAAGGGCAAAGAACAATTGCTTGATGCAACATTGTACAAGCTCCTCACAAAAAAAGCCAGAACGAATGCTTGATAAACAGTGGGCACTGTGTAACCTCCCTGCAGACATTGCACAAACAAATCAGGATGGATGCTCAATAAAAAGGTCATCCAGAAGTGATCTAAGAATAAGAACAGTGAACAGTAGCTATTTGCAGGCCTGTTCAGAGGGAGGGGGCAGCCTGGTATACTTGCCCTGGGCCTTGGAGGGATAAGCTGGCTAGGTGGCCCTGCCAGGAACTGGCTGATTTATTGTTTAAGTTTATAACTTTATTCTAACAAGACTCCCACCCCGAGCCTCAGACAAGCTCTGCACGGGCCTACCTTCTCACATAGTACCTAGTGAACTTATGTGCAATACAGTACATGGTGATGACTGCTAGCTAAGATGGCTTTCAAAAATGACTGGACAAATGTATAGAGGAAAGGCATGAGAAAAGGGAAGCAGAGCGGAGACGTGTGGCTCGGGTGCGCTGCAGGCCCTGTAGTGAGTGCCACCCGGCATTTTGTCACACCCCCTTCAGTGGTGACACTTGGGGTGGCCCGCCCCACTGCCCCCTTTCTCTGCCCCTGTGCCGAGGGACCAGCTCCATTGGGCTCTTCTCTCAACTTTGATTTAAGCTAGCAGCAGCCATTCCATCCAGTTGCAGCAGAGAGAGAGGTAGTAGGCAGGCCCATGCCACCAGTTCTGTCAAAATACCAGCTTCATTGGGCTCCTCCCAGCAGGCTCTCCATCACGTTGCAGCAGAGGGAAAGATGAGAGAAAGCAGTTGCTCACCTGTGGATTGGATAGAAGTATATCATTTTTGTGTGTGCCAGGTGAGCATCTCTAGAGAGCACATTCCATAATTTGGGAAGTGTGACCTGGCAAAGCATTATATCTTCATGGCTGAAATCTCATGTTGCATCTGAAAAAAATCAGCAAATTCATGAAATGGGTTAAACACTTTGGTGTACTTAAAATCCTTTCCAAAAAAACTGATAAGGTACTTGTCCTTTTTAAAATAGGAACTTGTCTGGAGCAGAACACACAATAAAATATGCATTCTCTGCTACTAGAGGCTGGCAGGTTGCTAAAATGGATTTCTCATTAGACTATGACTTCATGGTGGATAGCAAGGACGCTGAATTCCTGCTCTTAATGTATTTACTTCTGAAGATTCCTAGAGAGATGAATTACATTGGTTCATGAGTACTTGCACAGAAATGGGGTGGGGGTGGGGTGGAGTGGGGTGGAGAAGAAGGATTCCTTGAACTGCTTTCAACAAATTCAAATATTGCATTTCTTCTGCTATCCTAAATAAGAGCAGAGACATCCTTTGTAATTATGTATAAAAAGAGAGTGTGGCTCGATGACTCTCCTCTTTATGAAAGAATAATGGAATGTTACTTACAGATGTGTCCTTGATCACAAACTGCTTTCAATGGCAATTGGCAGAAAAATAGAATGTCCTTGCTTTGGAGGCCACTGAGAGAAGATTCTTGAACAATATTGCTAATGCTCCCCCAAAGTTGTCTTCCCAATAGCTACACTACACCAGGGGTTGCCAGTCTTTCTTGGTCTGTCAGTCTTTTTGAGTGATTTGTTGTGGGCACCATCATCTCCTGGTCAGTTTTCTACCCTGGACATAAAAGTGAGTTTGTGCACTAGGGATGGGTTTTTTTTGTTTGCATTATAATGAGGAGCCACCTCCTTTGTACAAACTGAAACATGGTTAATGTTCAAGAAGTGTGCTTCTCCAAATTTTGCAATGCAGTTCCCCAAGGAAATATGTGCAAGAACGCCTACAATGGAGCCAGTATGGTGTAGTGGTTAACAGTGGCGTAGCGTGGGGGGTGCAAGGGGTGCCAGCCGCACCGGGCGCAACATTTTTGGGGGCGCACTCGGAGCTCTCTGCCCCTACCTGGTCCTGGCTCACTCTCTCTCACAGTGCTGGCTGTGCGAATCTGATCCGAGCTGCCGGGTCGCCGCCCACTGTGGAGGGGGAGGGTGCCAGACGTGCGTTGCGGAGCGGAGAGAGAGCGAGGGTGGGACTATCTGGGGGAGGGAAAATGCAGCGGCCGCCCAGCGCAGAGCTGAGCACGGGAGAGAACTACATCCGACCAGCCCAGTTTTGGAGGGAAGGTGTTAGTTGCGGCGGAGCCCTGGCGCCCCGGGAGGCTGGCCGGGCCGGTAATGGGGCTGGCCGGTGGCGCCGCTGCCATCCTGCGGACAAAAGGGCTGCCGCCCCCGGCCGAGCCCCCCCCGCGAAACCAGGAGCAGCTCTCTGGTGCTCGAGGGCTTCGCAGGCCCTTCATCCCCCCTCCATTGGCGCCTCAGCCCCCAGCCCTGCCTGCGCGGCTCCTGCGTCTGGGGGCGCGCTCGCGCGGATGGGGTGCCGCTCCCCGCTTGCAAATGGTGCCCGTAAGGCCACATCAGAGACGCCCCCGGGACCCAGTTGCTGCCTTCTTCCCCGCCATGTGATTAAGCCTCGCACTACTTTGTGGCAGTGGTGTAGCGTGGGGGGTGCAGGGGGGGCCGGCCGCACCGGCCACAACATCTGGGGGTTAGGGTTAGGGGGCGCAAATCCACGGGTTAGGGGGCGCAAATTACTTGCCTTGCCCCGGGTGCTGACAACCCACGCTACGCCACTGGTGGTTAAGAGCGGTAGTCTCGTAATTTGGGGAACCGAGTTCGCGTCTCCTCTCCTCCACATGCAGCTGCTGGGTGACCTTGGGCCAGTCACACTTCTCTGAAGTCTCTCAGCCCCACTCACCTCACAGAGTGTTTGTTGTGGGGGAGGAAGGAAAAGGAGAATGTGAGCCGCTTTGAGACTCCTTAAAGGGAGTGAAAGGCGGGATATCAAATCCAAACTCCTCCTCCTCCTCCTCTTCTTCTTCTTCTTCTTCTTCTTCTTCTTCTTCTTCTTCTTCTTCTTCTACAAGTGTGCACAAATATGCACGTTTTCACAAAAATATACCAAAAATATCACATTTCATTGGGGGAAATTGCTTGCAGAAATGTGTGTACCAATCAAAGCTGCACTGAAATGTGTTCATTAGAAGAAATTCACATTAAAATGCCTACAAATATGCTCTATAAAGTTACAGTTTTTGACCAACATTGGTCAGGAAGATCAGATGGAAAATTAGCTGCTTTGATCCAGTTGCTCCTGGCCTTCTTATTTCTGCATGACCTACATACATGCTTCTGCATCACCTCACCCACCATCTGGATACACAAACAGTCCTCTTGGCAGCAGCAGGTTATGAGTACAGAAGAATGGGCACCACCATCGCCAATGGCAGAGCTCTTTCTTACCTGGATAGTTCGTTCACATATGTTGGGGTATTGATCCTTATTTACGGATTTGCCACTTTTAAAGAAACAGTTTTGCAACAGATAGAAGTGCAATAAGTGAAACTTTGGCTTTGCTTCACTACTGTTGTGAGTTTGGTACCTGATTGCTGTAAATGAATATGGGGTTTGATTTTTTGTTGGGTGTGTGGAGTGTTAATGGGACAGAATGACTGGATAATGATTCTGAATGGTCCATGGCCACCCTGTGTCAGTCACAACTTTAGTTAGTGATATGACATGTTAACGGTTCAGGGAAGTATCTCTCAATGGGAACCAAAGGGAGTTGGATAATGTGAGTTGAATGGAGAAACAGGAAACACATTGGCCTCCCTTCCAGGTATTGGCTAGCATGCATTGGTGCACACATACCAAATGTCTGTGAGAATAAGAAAGGAGATCACCATTAGATGTCATGGGGAACCCTCTCCGTGTGCACAAGATTTGTACAGGCACAGAAGCTTCTTGTGCAGAGATATTTCTGTTTTGTTTATCAACTTGGTCAAGTGTTATGGACACTGATGCTGCTATCCATTCTTTTAATACTGAGCTCATTGAGCCTATGTCAACGGGGCAAGGTGTTAAAACAGGCCTGGTGGGAAACAAGGAATACCAAGGGGTTATTTTTTAATTATTATTTTTTAAAAGTCTATAGGGACCTGACCACTCTGGAAATAGCCCAGTGAGAGATGAGTGCGCACCATTTGAGTGGCAGTTTGAAAAGGAAAATGGGAAGCCTGTGTGTGTGTGTGTGTGTGTGTGTGTGTGTGAGAGAGAGAGAGAGAGAGAGAGAGAGAGAGAGAGAGAGAGAAAGACAGACAGAGAGAGACAGAGAGGTCCGCTTGAACTCCTTACAGTTTACAATAGCTTATCTGTTGTATTCCTGAATTTTTGATCTGCTACTAGTTATTACAGTTTACATTTGTTATTTATTTTATAGCATTTTAAAGCACTCTTTTCAAATCTCTAAGTAAAAGCAATAAACACTGTTGGTAAAACCGAAATACAAACTAAAATCAGTAGAACAGTAGTATGAAAGCACATGAAAAAATAATAATCAAGAATTCAGACAAAGGAAGACAAATTCTGATCTTATGGGTCAGGAAAAGCCTGGGCAAAAAGATATCCAAAAAGGGAAAACATAATCAATTATATATCGTTTGTGGACTGAAAGCAGCAACAGTGGCAAGTACCAGTCATATTCACTGTATTGATTTCTGTTCTAGAAATGGGATGAATAAGCAGACACTGGCAATTTCCACTCCAGGTTTCTTTTTCTTTGGAATTCTCTAATATCTGTAGGATACATGGTACCATTTTGTTGCAGATCCCACTTTTATAGGTAATAACAGGAAACACAATTCTGGGGCATTCATCCATGAAAAATTTTTGCTACCTTGACAAGATGTACAGCTTTGCATTTAGCCGATGGTGGAAATGTGACAGCAATGTGAACATCTGCTGGAGGAAGGGAAACATCTGGTGGTGAGAGAGAAGTGGAAAGAAAGGATGAGAACAGAATATTTTCCCTTTTTTTTCTTGGGCCACCTGATTTTTTCTGTAGCGAAGTTTGCTAATAATTGCTGTGGTTCTTAATGCTTCGTGTTTTGTGCTGGAGGCAAGGTGGGAGGAGTGAGCAGAGATCACTTTTTGGTTGTTGCTGTCACCACAAAGCAATGTCCCATTTTGTGTAAAAGTTGGCAGCCCCTGCTGGCTTTCTGGCACCTGATCTAGACAGATGCAGGAAAGGTGAGGCAGGGTTCAGCCACTGTAGATAAGGGCAGCAATGAGCTCAAGTAGGGTGGAATGATGATCTTGCTGCCTGACTGGCAAAGGCAGGAACTGGCTGTCAAACTGAGCAGCTTGACAGGTGCTCGGTGTAGTCTCCTCTAGAAGCAATTGCCTGGAGGTTTGCGAATAGCTAAGATGCTGTGCTATGCTTTCCCCCTGTTGTTGGACATTTGGATTAGCAGGAAAGAGGAAATAGGTGCTGTTCATTATTTTCTGCTTTGAATAAACTATATTGCAGTGTCTTTTAGTGAATAGGACTTTCAACACACAACACAGGAAGCAGACACTGAGTCACACTATTGGTTTGTCAAGCTCAGTAATGCCTATGCCATCAGCCCTAAACACTGACTATGCTGGGTGGGCATGATGGGAGCTATAGTCCAACAACATCTGGAGGGGAACCACATTCACTATCTCTGGACTACATTGATAGGCACTTGTACTTCAGTGGCAGGACATTCACTTTGCAAGTATGAGATCCCAGGTTCAATCCCTGGTTCCCCCAGGTAGGGCTAGGAAAGACTGCCTGAAACCCTGGAAAGTTGCGACCAGTCAGCAGAATACTGTGCTAAATGGGCCAGTGGTATGACTCAGTATAAGACAGCTTCCCATGTTTCCTCATTGACCCTGGGCCAACCCATCTCTCTCTCTCTCTCTCTCTCTCTCTCTCTCTCTCTCTCCATCAACCATGGTGGCTGTGGTGCTATAAATACGATTCATATTACATGCCCAGTTGCAGTGTTGCCCACCACCCTGGCAACACACAGCTTCCACTTTCTTGACTCAATGATCTGACCTTCTTTTCTTATTTGTTCTTCCACTGACTGCAGTGAGGGAGGAAGGCATCACCGGCTTTTATGCCTTGCTGGCTGCCTGAACAGACGGGCAGTCAATGCCCTTTCAGCTAGAGAGGCCCCTCATTGGCAAATTTGAAATGAGAAATAAATGAAAAAATGCTTCTTTCCCATTTTCTTCCTCAAAGACTGTCTGTCTGTCTGTCTGTCTGTCTGTCTGTCTTTCTATCTATCTTTCTATCATCTTTCTATATCTATCATCTATCTATCTATCTATCTATCTATCTATCTATCTATCTATCTATATCTATCTATATCTATCTATATCATCTATCATCTATCATCTATCTATCTATCTATCTATCTATCTATCTATCTATCATCTATCTATCTATCTATCTATCTATCTATCTATCATCTATCTTCTTGGAACTTTGAAGTGTCAGGCATAGCTCTAATGGCTTTAGCCCAAACGTAGCAGAGTTTTCCTGCACAGCGAAGAAGCTAGTTGAGGTGGAAATGACTTGTCAGCTAGACTCAGAATAACTATTTACAGGATTTATTAAAAGGAAAAATAAAACAAGCAGAGTTTCTGCATACAAAGCAAAGCAAAAAAAAAAAATCCTTTCTTTCTCTCTCTCTCTCTCTCAACCAAACACAGCACTTCTACTCCTAACACACCCACCTAACACAAACTGTGCTAGCATTCCTAGATAACAGAGTTGAGTGCTGGTCGTTAACCAATCAGAGTAAGTAGCTTCTAGGTCAAGCAGACCTTGGCTTTCTTCCAAGAGTAAATTGACACTGCCTTGAGTTAATTGTGTGAAGCCAGAATCTGTAAGTTTTCGTGAGAATCAATTAACAGAAACTGAACACCCCCTCACAGATTCTGCTGGACAATTAACATCAAATAACACCTATGTAGGAGATTATTTTTCCAGCAAACCTAAACCCTTGCACATTTGCTTGTTCTTTATCTTTGCCAATGGTTTAGTTAATACATCTGCTACATTTTCTTCACTTGGTACATAAGTACATGTGATTATATTGTCTTGTACACAGCAACGTACATTTTGGTATTTTACAGAGATATGTTTGGAACGTGATTTGAAACCCTCTGTTTTACTTAAGGTGATACAAGCCTGATTATCAATGTAAACTTGTACTGGTTCTCCACAATTTACATTTAAATCTGCTAACAAATGCTTGAAATAAATCACCTCGTTGCACAATTCACTCAATGCGGCGTACTCGGATTCCGTTGATGACACACTTACAACGTCTTGCTTGCGTGACCGCCAGCTGATTAAAGCTCCACCGACCATTATGACTAGTCCTGTGACAGATTTTCTATCTGGCAAATTTCCCCAGTCACTATCACAGAAGCAACTCAACATTTCATCCTCTGAAGAATTTAATTGTAACATATAGCCAATTGTCTGTTTGAGGTATCTCAGAACTTGTTTTACCCCTTTACAGGCATTTAGTGTGGGTTTTGAGACCAATCTACTCAATATGCCTACTGCATAGCTAATATCAGGTCTGGACCACTGTGCTAGATACAATAAACTTCCAATTACAGAATGATATACATCAGGATGTTCAAATTCAGGACTCTCATCTGTATGAAGTGTTTTTATGAAACCTGGATCCATAGGCACCACTGTCCCTTTGCAATCCTGCATCCTGTATGTAGTCAGTAGTTGTTTAACTTTGTTCTGCTGACTAATTAGGCAGCTGCCATCTTGGGCCCAGCACACTTCCAACCCTAGATAAGTCCTAACTGGGCCTAAGTCCTTCATTTTGAACCTACTGGACAATTGCTTGGCAAACCTTTTAGTTTGTTTATCTGTTTTGCAAGCATACAATACATCATCTACATAAATCAGACAAAACTCTTGATCACTGCCTGTACCACGTACATAAACACAATTGTCAGCTGTACTCTGCTTGAAACCAAATGACACTAAGGCCTCATGGAAACATTTGTTCCAGGATCTTGCCGCCTGTTTGAGACCATATAAAGCTTTGTTTAATTTCAACACTCTATTGGAACCTGTCTCATAACCAGGCGGTTCGGCTAGGTACAGGTCTTCTGATATTGATGCATGTAGATATGCAGTCTGGATATCAAAATGGTTTAACAGGAGTTTTCTCTTTGCTCCAAGCGTTAGAATCAGCCTTACACTGTTCCCCTTAGCAGTAGGGGAAAAAGTCTCATCATAATCTTTTCCAGGCCTCTGAGAGTATCCTTGAGCCACTAAACGAGCTTTGTATTTGTACTTTCCTGTCACCAGAGGTTTAAGTTTGTACACCCACCTGCAGCCTACAATCTTTGCCCCCTCAGGCGCTGCTACTGGTGTAAAGACCTTGTGCTCATTCAGAGAGGACATCTCTTCCTCCATTGCCTGTTTCCAGAGCTCTGCCTCCTCTTTTGGTAACTTTAACACTTCCTGAAAACTCTTGGGCTCTGCAATTACACTAAACACATTTGCAGTATCTGGAGAAAAACGCACCGGAGGCACTCCTTTGTTTTGTCTTTTAGACCTTCTGGGAGAAAATTTTTCTTCTGATCCACTTTCCTCCTCAGAACTACGACCTCTCTTTTGTTGCTTAGCAACTGGTCTCTGGCTAATTCCACTTTCCTGAGAGCTCTTATCTGAACTTTCCTCCCCCTCAGACTCTGATTCTCTATGTTTACCTTCAGAGTCATGAAGCTCCTGGGAAGGTTCAAACCAAACCTCAGTATTGGCATGTAGTCTCTCCCAGCCACTATGTTCACAAAAACTGGCATTCCTGGAGATCACAATGCCATTTGTCCCTTCAGCAAAGCGGAAACCTTTTCCCAGCTCCTGGTAACCCACAAACACTAACTGTTTGGTCTATAGGATCTCCCTTCTTTCTCATTTGTTTTGGAATTAATACCCAGGCTTTTGATCCAAACACATGCAAATGGTCAATTTTGGGTTTTTTCTGAAACAATTTAAAGTACGGAGTTGTACCTATTGTTTGATGAAAGAGCCTATTTTGGAGATAACACGCGGTGAGCATGCTCTCCCCCCAATAAGACATGGGCAAATCAGCATCATCAAGCATGGCAAACATCATATTTTGTAAAGATCTGTTTTTTCGCTCTGCAACACCATTCTCCTCTGGGGAAAAAACGTTCGTTTTTCTATGCCCAATGCCACGCTTTTGTAACCAATCTCTAAAAGCATTTGACATAAATTCGCCACCTCTGTCCGTCTGAATCCTTCTGAGTTTAAGGGACAGAAATCTTTCCACAGATGCCACCCAGCCTTTAAACTTAGTGAACACGTCACCCTTATTCTTCATGGGAAAAACCCAAGAGTAACGTGTGGCGTCATCCACAATTGTTAATGAAAAACGCGATCCACCCCTGCTTACAGCAAATGGACCAATTACGTCCATGTGAACCAGCTGTAGCGGTGACTCACTAACTCTGTCACTTCTGGGGTAAGAGACTCTGTGGGTTTTAACCTTTTTACAAACATTACAATCAAGGTACTTGTTACAACTCTTTAAATTACCCCCATCAGCCAATTCAGACATTTTTAGTACACTTTTCCAGCAAGCATGCCCCATTTTCCTATGCAATAAGTGCACACAGTTGTCATGTATAGCTTTGTTATTCACTGCAGGCTGAGATTTACTGACTACTGCTGCAACTTGAGATCCTGCTTTAAGCCAAAACAAGCCTCCCTCTGACTTAGCAGTGCCTAAAATCTCACCAGCCTTCTTAATAATGCAACTGTCTCCTTCAAAATACACTTTAAACCCAGCTTTTAGCAAACAATCTACAGACATCAGATTGCTCCTTAATGAAGGCACACAAAGTACATTTTGCAGGCATTCACGAAGACAAGGAACAAAAACTGCACCCCCCGAAATCACTTCAGAAGTACTTCCGTCTGCTAGAGCTACCTGGCTGCGCTGTGCTGAGTTCTTGGAAACAAACAATTCATCTGAATTTACGATGTGCCGAGACGCGCCCGAATCGACCACCCAGACAGCTTGTTTCTCATCAGCAATCTTGACCTCGGCGGTCACCAGCTGAGTAGACTGTTTTCATTTGAAGAATTTCTTTTTACGCTGCTGCTGCTGCTGATCTCGTCTCTGCTCCTGCACCGGCCACTGAGACTTGACCAACTCCGGACATTGTCGTTTTAGATGTGCTGAAGACCCACATCGGAAACAACGCCTAACAGCAAACGCTGACTCCTCACCGGTACGCTGCTTTTGCTTCACCTCTGGCACGGCATGAGAACTCCCTCCAAACCGCCCGCCTGTAGAAGCCTCTGCAGCAAACGACCTTTCTTGCCTCTTCTGCCATTCTTCAATCAAACGCCCAGTAACGTAACTGACTGATAAACCACGCTCCTGTATGCCTTCTAGAGACAAAACTAAATTATCCCAGCTTTCCGGGAGAGAACTCAAAATAATAGCCACCTTCTCCTGCTGGTCTAACGCACAGTCTCTTTCCTGTAGCGCAGTAAACTTTAACTGTAAACTGTGTAGGTGTTCCTGCATTGTAACCCCAGGCTGCAACGTTGCCTTGTACAATGCCTTGCGAATGAACAGCTTGGAAACCGCTGTCTCACGCACATGGAGTTCTTTAAGTGCTTGCCACACACCTCTAGCTGTCTTGATTCCCCTCACATACGGCAACTGGGAATCTTCCAGCCCTAAGACAATTGTGGCCCTTGCTCTTTGGTCTTTATCGAGGTCTTCATCATCAGGCTTCGCAGGAAACTTACTCACCACTTGCCAGAGACGATCCCTCTGCAGCACTGCCTGCATGCGTTCCGACCACAGCAAGTAATTGGAGTCATTCAGACGCTCAAAAGCCATCTGAACTGGTTGTGAGGCCATCTCGAGAGCGATGTCCCTGGAACCCGGAACCGGCTACTCACGACCACCGAGAGAGAAAACAGGAACCACAGCACCCAGCACTCACACACTGCAGCTGTTGTCCTTGTGTCCACTGCGTCACCAGCTCACAACAGTCAGGAACCAACCAGTGTCCATCTGCTGCACCAAAAGGAACAACAACTTCTGGAACTACTGGAACCAACACCATTGATGCTGACACCACTTCAACTCAGGCTGGCAGCACAATACCCATAACCTCTTGGAACTTTGAAGTGTCAGGCATAGCTCTAATGGCTTTAGCCCAAACGTAGCAGAGTTTTCCTGCACAGCGAAGAAGCTAGTTGAGGTGGAAATGACTTGTCAGCTAGACTCAGAATAACTATTTACAGGATTTATTAAAAGGAAAAATAAAACAAGCAGAGTTTCTGCATACAAAGCAAAGCAAAAAAAAAAATCCTTTCTTTCTCTCTCTCTCTCTCAACCAAACACAGCACTTCTACTCCCAACACACCCACCTAACACAAACTGTGCTAGCATTCCTAGATAACAGAGTTGAGTGCTGGTCGTTAACCAATCAGAGTAAGTAGCTTCTAGGTCAAGCAGACCTTGGCTTTCTTCCAAGAGTAAATTGACACTGCCTTGAGTTAATTGTGTGAAGCCAGAATCTGTAAGTTTTCGTGAGAATCAATTAACAGAAACTGAACATATCTATCTATCTATCTATCTATCTATCTATCTATCTATCTATCATCTATCTATCATCTATCTATCTATCATCTATCTATCATCTATCTGGATTGGATCTAACAACTGCTTTGCATGCAAAAGGTCGCAGGTTCAATCCCCAGCATCTCTAGGTAGGGCTGAGAAAGAGTCTTTGCCCTGGAGAACCTCTCCCAGTCAGTGAGGACCTCTTCCAGTTCAGTAGGCAATACTGAACCAAGGATTTGCCATGGTAGAAGACTGTGGCAATGTGTTTGTTAGTGAAGCACTAGTAATGTAATGTACTACTGGGGAAGAAACATTCCATCTGGAAAGGTCATAAATGCCTGGCTGATTGTCATATTTGGGATTATGAATGAATTAGACCAGGCCTAATTGACCAGTGACCTTGATTTCTGAGGTTGTGTGTGCATAGGAATGCCCTTCCTTTGCAGCTTCAGTCTGGCTTGTTTGGTTGCTAATTAGGTTTAAAGTGAAAATCGCAATAATGCCTGCTACAAACCGTTTTGCTAAAGGGTTGCAAATGCAGGCTTAAAGAAGGACCAGGGAGATAAAATGAAATATTGTAAACCAGCCCTTAATTTGGGCTAACCAAATGATTGTGGGTGGTAAAACTTCTCATTCCTTTAATGCAGTCCCCCTGGAACTTATTGTCAAAGCAAATAGATCAATCTAGCGGTGCATCGATATTGCTCAAATATTTTGAAAAACTTGACATCCTGAATTACCCCTTGGGATGCCAAAGTGCTATTACCCTGAGAAATTGAGCCACAGAGGCATTCCTCAATTAGAAGCTAGTGTCAGAGGAGGAGTACTGGAGGTGTGATGTGCTGAGAGGAGAATTGGAAAAGCTTTGGGAAGTAAACAACTACCTGGGAGCATATTGCAGGCCTAGGAAATTGGAAAAATATGCTGGGAAGAAGGGCAGCAGAGAGAGAAAACATTTAAGGTGTTAAGAACATAAGAAGAGCCCTGCTGGAAAAGGCTCATCTAGCTCACCATCCTAGTCTCACAGTGGGCAACCATATGCAAGCAGTACTTGAGTGCAACTTGAGATTTGTAAGAACTGGTATTCAGAGGCACACTGCCTCCAACAGTGTAGGTAGAACATAGCTCTTTGTGGTTATTAGCTATCAATGATCATGTCCTCCATAGCACTGGCTGAGTGCTCGTTTGGAACATCTAAGGCCATGTACCAATGGTCCCTCTAGTTCAGATCTACAGACCTTTGGGAGATGATATTTCCAAACTTAAGCATAGTTAGCCTACAACGTATGTGTATTTAACTTGTGCACATTCAGCCTTACATGCATGGCAAAAAAGGGGGGAAATGGGGTTCTAGGAAAAATGACTTTGACAACCCCATCTGCCATGGAACTCAATGGGTTTTGACTATACCTGATTTTGGCTTTAGGCAAAATCCCTGGAACATAACTCCAGTGTAAGTTGCAGGCTTACTATATACCCCTTAGGATCTTGACACCTCTAATGTTTTCTCTCTGAGAGTAATTGCACTAAGCATAGGATTCTGCAGCATGGAAGTTGACAATGGTGGATGCTGGCTGTCCTGCCTTGTTGCAATTAGGCATACCCTCATTGCCTGTGAGGTTCAAGGACTCCAGACTCCAGTGCAAATGCCTTACTCGGCACCTGAGCATTTTTGAACATAAGAACACAAATAAGACAAATTTGCTGGATCAGGCAAACAGCCCATCTAGCCCAGGATTCTGTTGTCACAGTGACCAAGCTGAGGGCTGTGAGAAACCCGCAAGAAAGACATGAGCACAAGAGCACTTTCCCCTCCTGCAGTTTCTAGCAACTGGTTACAACCATTTAACAAGTAGACCACAGATATCCTCTGTTAAATCTGGGAGAGTCTGCTGTCTTGTCTGAAAACTTAAAATAGAACCAGCAGCTTTTGTATTTTCTCTGCCTTTCGTATACTTGTTTGCTGAATGTAGGAGGGGAATAGATTCCCAAAGCCACCAGTTTTGACTGCATCCTAATTTCATCTCATAAAAAAGAAAGAAAATCTGCTCACCGATTCCAGAAGCACCATGTAAAGATGCAGCTATTTCCTGGCTTTTCTTATAAGTGGAAGAAAATTAAGTTTCCTGTGATACAACATTGCTTATTGTGCTACGATTTATGAAGAGTTTTTGAGACTTGATATGCTCAGAGCAAGAGGTTGTATATTCCAACCCTAAGCTGTATTTTGTTTTGTAGTTAACTGTACTTGTAAGCATCTCTGACAGCTGAGACAGATTCATTTTATGTGTCCCAATTGCTTAGTTATGAGGCATCTTTTCCACTTTAGCTGTAAAAGCTGCTGAGATTTTATTTTTCACAAAGAAAGACTTGCAGTTGGGGTGGCAAAGCCTTGTTAACCAACTTTCGGTCTCAATGTTTTTTTTGTCACCTGCTAAAACAGGAATGGGAAACTTTGGCCTCTGGGGTCTTTGCCTGGCCCTTAGAACTCTGCCCAAGCCACAACCCTCACCAGCCATGCTTTGCACCTCCCTTGAGTGTTTCTGACTGACTGGATGGTGCCCTTGAACTCTGATCATGCCCCTTGTTAACATATAAGCTAACATACAAGACCCTATGCAGCTTAGGACCAGGTTACTTGAGAGCCTATATAGTCTTGGTAGGACACTGTGTTCTTGTGGGAGAGTTTCTTTTTAACAACCCAAAAATAACAGAGGTCCACTCCACAGTAACTTGGAGCAGGATACCCCTGCTTTGTGGAGAAACATTTCTGGTGAGATATGATAGGCACCCATGATCTGCAGTTTCTGGAAACAATTGAGGGCATAAGTAAAGGTAAAGGTAAAGGGACCCCTGGCCATTAGGTCCAGTCATGGCCGACTCTGGGGTATCATCTCGCTTTATTGGCCGAGGGAGGCGGCATACAGCTTCTGTGTCATGTGGCCAGCATGATTAAGCCACTTCTGGCAAACCAGAGCAGGGCACAGAAACGCTGTTTACCTTCCCGCCGGAGCGGTACCTATTTATCTACTTGCACTTTGACATGCTTTCGAACTGCTAGGTTGGCAGGAGCAGGGACCAAGCAACAGGAGCTCACCCCGTGTCCCTAATTGAGGGCATATTTGTATCCAAAAGCCTTTTAAGCTGGATAAAAAGGTCTCTGCCTTAGATGCTCATTTTGTATTATTTAAAAACCTATCTTTAGTTAGGTTTTTGTTTGTTTTTTTGACCTGTTTTGGTACTGTTCTTCTAAAACTATTTTTTGGTTATGCATGGTACATTTTAAAATTGCCTGGCAACAAATGTAAAAGGCAATCCATTAATTAAATCAATATCATTCTGTGAAATAATAGTACTTGGCATTGTGTAGCACGTTCAAGAGTTCAGAGTGCTTCACGTGTATAATCTAGTTTCATGAGAGCCAAGTCAGTAGTATCACCATATTACAGATGTGAGGACTGAGGCTGAGAGTGGCTTGCTTCAGGCAGCCTACTCAGTTCATGTCAGGATGTGAACTCGGGGCTTCCTGATTGATAGCGCATTCTCTTAAACCACTATGCTTCACCAGGAAAAGCACTAAGCCCTGACTATTAAAATTAATGGAGCTTAAAAGTGCTTGACCTTGTTTTTCCTATCTAAAATTCTTATATTCTGACAGCATTCATAATCTAGAAAACCGCTGGGTTTGGAGAATAGGCATTCACTTTTACAAGCATGATTATGTTAGGAGAATTTGTTTGAGAAATCTGCCCATTTCAGCTCTACAACCACTAAGCCATTAAGGCTCTTTTTCGACTGACCCTCAGTTGTTGCGCCGGCGAATGCTGTAGATATTAAAAGCAATTTATTTGAAGCTGAAATGTGTTTTCATGACAAGATCATGCATTTAAAGGCCTCCATTCTGTTCTTACAGACAGCGCATTGCATCTTCAACTTGTCGCTTGCAAAACAGTTATAATAAAAAAGCCATCTTATGCAACTTGGAGCTGAATGAGGTGGTGTTGCTATGATAGCAGACCATGATGTCTTTAAGAACAGTGCATTTCTGCTACCCTTCCTTGCTCTAAACACACAAAACAAAAGCCAGGATTATCATGTACAGTATTACACTGCTCCCTATAATGCAGTCAATCGTTCTCAACAATCCCATTTTGGATAACAGCACAGACAGCGCAGAGCTTGCTATGGTATGATTATGTTGCTAAAGTTCGAGAGACAAGGGCATAATGTGAAAATTAGACCTTCCCTAAGAGTTGCTTGCAGTGTTCCTGGTGCGCAAAAAAGCTGTAATTAAATGTCGTGTTGCATCAGGAAAGTGGCAGGGTTCCCTTGAACATTTAAGCGGTTAGGAAGTTTCTGTACCCTACATGCTTTATGTAGATGGCTAGAAAAGGAGAACCAAAGGAGTGCCCTGTCCTCTGGCCATTTTGCTTGCTATTCTTTTGTGTTACAAAAATCACTATGGATGAAGGAAGGCAGCAATTTCTATTTTAACCCCTATTTTTCACAATCAATGCTGTTTTCATTCTGCTGCAGTTTGATTTTCAACCAGTACTCCCCTATTCAGCCTGCCTTCAGCTTGTAACGTGCGTTACTTACATATTTAGGTAAAGGTAAAGGTAAAGGTACCCCTGCCCATACGGGCCAGTCTTGACAGACTCTGGGGTTGTGCGCCCATCTCACTCAAGAGGCCAGGGGCCAGCGCTGTCCGGAGACACTTCCGAGTCACGTGGCCAGCGTGACATCGCTGCTCTGGCGAGCCAGAGCCGCACACGGAAACGCCGTTTACCTTCCCGCTGGTAAGCGGTCCCTATTTATCTACTTGCACCCAGAGGTGCTTTCGAACTGCTAGGTTGGCAGGCGCTAGGACCGAGCAGCGGGAGCGCACCCCGCCGCAGGGATTCGAACCGCTGACCTTTCCAAGTCCTAGGCGCTGAGGCTTTAACCCACAGCGCCACCTGCGTCCCTCCTTACATATTTACATAACACATATTCATTTCAATGTAAATAAAGCATCAAAACAATGTAAAAAAGGGCAAGAGCTTCATACAATCTGAAGAGAAATCAGCGTACTCACAACTGGCCCTTCTGTCTGTATTGCAGTGAACTGGTTGGACGTTTACTTACTGATGCCATTGCAAGATTCTGGAGAGACATGGTGAGAGCAGATATACAGTGGTACCGCGGGTTAAGAGCTTAATTTGTTCTGGAGGTCTGTTCTTAACCTGAAACTGTTCTTAACCTGAGGTACCACTTTAGCTAATGGGGCCTCCCGCTGCCGCCACGCCACCACTGCACGATTTCTGTTCTCACCCTGAAGCAAAGTTCTTAACCCGAGGTACTATTTCTGGGTTAGCGGAGTCTGTAACTTGAAGAGTTTGTAACCTGTAGTGTCTGAACCTGAGGTACCACTGTAGACTGTTGATATACAAAGATGCATGCAATGAGGCCAGAGAGCAGGGCTATTGAGGGGTGTGGCCTGGTGAGTGGAATGTGGTCTGGTGAGAGTTCTGAGGGCCAAACTGAGGGGCCTGGAGGGCCACACGTCTTATCATTTCTGATCCAACCAATCAGGTAACTTTACGAGACGCATGGAATTGCTAATTGCTTAGCTCACATTTAAAACCCCCACAAAAAACAGCAACAGAAGATTGATCAGGATGGGGACCCTTTTAGGGGGGTGGAGTGGCTTTACCTGTCACTATAGTTTTGATCTGGATCAGGCCTTCTTCCTTCATTGTAAAGAAAAGCTTGCATTGGCTGAAATGGGAATCTATCTTTTAATGTGAATTGCCAGCATAGAGGTGTTGATAGGGCAATCCAGATCTGGACTGCAGCAGGAAAGCAAAGGCTTGCTGTTCCCTTTGTCCATGCCAGATTCCCAGGCTGGGTGAAAACTCCCCTCCCCTGTCCTCCTCCTTGCTGTTTATTGTTTTAAAAGCCATTAATGGAAATGTTAGAGACTTCAGAATCTAGACCAGAATGGAAAAATCCAGGCAGCAATATTTTTAAAACACAAGTTTTATTGACTTTGGTTTAATTTGTCAGACAAATAAAGCAAATGGGTGCATTCAGGAAAAATGAGAGAATGCCCACCGTCAGTCAGATGCAGACAACTTTTATACCTTTTGGCAAAAGCACAGTTCAGCCCTTGACCCACCCCTTACACATTCCTCTTTATACATATTCATTAAAAGCTCTACCAATTAAAGAATTGATGGTGGCCCTTCGGTTCCAGGCTGCATTATCCACTAGGTGGCACTGATGGCTTATAATCCTCTTGACCTATTGGCAATTCCCGTAAATGCTCCTTGACCCCCGCCTCTTTCTGTGGTTTTTAACAGGTTGCTCGGTTTAGAACTTTGTGGTGGGCTAAACATCCTGAGCAAACGGACAGTTTCTCAGAAAGAGCTCAACCACTAGCAAAATCCCCTGGCCGCACCCTTTTGCAAAGAGCAGGGGCAAGCAGGGGAGAGAGAAATGTCTTTTTAGCTTTTAGTTTGCTTTCTAAGATGGCTTTCAGCTTATAAAATGGCTCCAGCCTGGCTCTCCAAAGAGGACCCAGGTGGACCCTTGGTCCTCACTCCTTCACAATGACTAATAGTGTGATTGACTCTCATCTAGTTTGGCCCTAAGAAGTGCACATTTACAATGATCTGCGAAAGCTCCAGTGTACCTTTTGCTATTTCCTACAGCTCAAATGTGGCTAGTTAGGAATCCTGCTCATACAGCGATTAAAAGAGCTTTTAATAACTTTAATCAAATGCTTTCCCACGAAATAGCCTAGTCGTGCACAAGCCTCAGCAGTAGAGAGGGACTTGCCCAGGAGATCTTTTTTTTGTCATCCTTTAATTAGCCCTGATAATGAGGCCTTGTTTTAGAGGAAATCTTAATTTAATAGCCTTGGTATTGAATGACCTTGTTGTGGGAAAAGGCATTTGTCTGTCTGCATGTGTGGAGGAAATGCAAATAATAAAGGTTGCTTTGGCCCGCTGCCAAGCAGCCATAAGAAACTGAACGTCATCGCTTGAAATGTGCTTGCTTTGCAGGTCGTGCTGAAGAAGTCCCTTGCCCGGCTGGCAAAACGTGTTTCCTAACCACAGGAAGGATTTAGCCAGGGACAGAACAGTGAATACAGTATGCTATATGAGCTGGTCAGTGTGGGGTAGAGCTTAAGAGTGTTGGGTTAGGACTCCAGAGACCAGGGTTCAAATCTCCACTCAGGCATGAAGCTTGTGGGTAGCCTGAGGCCATTCACTGTCTATTACTCAAACCTACCCCACAGGCTTGTTGTGAGGATAAAATGGAGACGAAGAGAATCCTGCATGTTGCCTTGGAAGAAAAGTGGGATATAAATGCAGTAAGTACCGTATTTTTCGCTCTATAAGACACACCAGACCACAAGACGCACCTAGTTTTTGGAGGAGGAAAACAAGAAAAAAATAATTCTGAATCTCAGAAGCCAGAACAGCAAGAGGGATTGCTGCACAGTGAAAGCAGCAATCCCTCTTGCTGTTCTGGCTTCTGGGATAGCTGCGCAGCCTGCACTCGCTCCATAAGACGCGCACACATTTCCCCTTACTTTTTAGGAGGGAAAAAGTGAGTCTTATAGAGCAAAAAATACGGTAAATAATGAAAGCACTGAATATTAACTGTGGCTTTGTTTGCTTGAAGCTCAAAGCAAGTGCTTATTTTACCTCAGGAAATAAACTGCCACAGGGGCTGGATTAAACTGACCAGTGGGCCAGATTAGGCCCCCAAAACAGACTTTGGACATGCCTGCTGTATGTTTTTCTTCTTATAAAGATGTACTCCTAGCTGTCTGCCTCTTGTCACATTTCTCTGCCTGGCTGGGACAAAAAGAGCAACCCAGAGCCTTGGAACAAGCTGGGACCCAATGACCAGTACAAGGTATGGTACGAAATATTTAACTAGGGTTATGATGCTGGGTTATGATGGGTTATGATGATGAAGACATCTGCACAACTCATATGCTTAAATCATCCAGGAAATCTTAAAACTGATTGCACAATGCACTTAATGTCCAAAGTTTATTTCCTGGGGTAAAAATATCACTAAAAAACCCTCAACAACTTCAATCCTAAAAAAGGCTAACAATTTTAGTCGGCCCTTTCGTCGGCCCTCACAGCCCTTCATTTCATCAAATCTGGCCATCTTTGAAAAAAGTTTGGACACCACTGAAGGGTTAAAGTCAAAGAGTTCAAGAGAAGCAGAGAAGGGGGTAATGGATACTGATCCCCCCATGCCGCTTCCGTTGGAAAAGGGGTGTGGTTTAAGCAGCCCAGTCACCCCGCCCCTTTCCATTGTGCCCTGCCCCTTTCCCTGCAAGGGTTCAGGTGAGGGCAAACTGCCTTGGGGCGCAGGAAGCTTTGGTGGGGGGGGCTGGGGGTGGATGCAATGCAAGTGGGATGATGGAGGGGGAGATGGCAGGCTGCGAAGCTGCTGGGCAGGTGGGAGAGGGAGAGACCTCCCCCCCCCCAAATGAAGGGAGGTGGGTGTGCAGCTGCCCCCCCCATTTCGAGTATTCCAAATAGTAATATGGATACTATAAAAACATGCAGAAATACAAACATTTCCTAAATTTCAGCTGAGTTCCCTTCATTCCAGGGGGTTGGACAACCTATTTCTTAATAGTTTTAATTGGGTTTGGTGCTTTCTCTCTGAATGTCATTCCTTGAACAGCTTCCTGTGCAAAGATAAGGCTTGCTTTCATTGCTCTGTCCATTTCTACATTTGACTAGTGTTGTGTGGAGGAAAATGCAGCCCCCGGGCTGAAAAATGTCCCCCTCCTGCCCTCCTATGTTTAAAATTCTAGAATAAGAAACTGCCTCTTTCCCCTCAGCTGCTATGTCTGTTTGTGACATGACAGGAGACCATCCATAGACAGGGCTGGGGAAACTAGGCCTCAAGGGGGGGCATTTATTAATAAACAAATTATGACTGAGAAGCCCCCCCGTTGTGACATGTGTGGCATGTGGACTCCATGGCACCCTAAGATACGCTCCTTAGCACCCACCAAGGCCCTGACCCTTCCATTTTTAAAAAGTTTCCCCAAAATCTTTTAATTTTTACAGAGCTGCAAGACAGTTTTTTTTTTTTGCAGTTGCGGGATTGGTGTTATTTATTTATTTATATTGTCCTTTGTGAGAGAAAAATAAACTGGTTGCTTTGACTTAAGGTCTTTGGATCCTTTTAAATAAAGTGATCTGGACAAAATGGGCAAATTAGGAAATATTTTTATTATACATGCTTGCAAGTGGGGTAACCCAAGATCAGGCACATCTTCATCAGGAAAAACACATCTTATAAAGTTGCTTGTCCGGCCGCAAGTCCCTCCTTCCATGCCCACAAGAAGGGGCGTGCCAGTTTACAGAAGTATTGCGTCTGCCTCATTAAGATTTTACCATTCCACTTCCCACATTAATCAGAATACAATACAATACAAATACCTTTATCGGCATTTCATGTTAAGACATTTCAAAATGGCATGAGATACAAAAGTCTTTCTTCTTCCTGTTTCCTGTTTCCGAGAGATTTCAATGGGGAAATCCTTTCGATTCTTCATGAATAAGAGGCAGTGGGGTGAGGGAGGCCAGGGCCACATCCACACCATTTAACACGCTATGAAGCCGCTTTAAATACTCATGGCTTCTTCCCCCAAAGAATCTGGGAGCTATAGTTTGAAAAGGGTACCGAGAGTTGTTAGGAGACCCCCTGTTCCATGCCAAGAAGGGAACCCTACCCCTACCCCTACCCCTACCCCTGACGGTAACCCTAACTCTAACCCCAACACTAACCCTTAACCCTTTTCTCGAGCTACAATTCCCAGAATTCCCTAACAAGAAGGGAACCCTACCCCTACCCCTGACGCTAACCCTAACTCTAACCCCAATGTTAGCCCTTAACCCTTAACTAGAGCTACAATTCCCAGAGTTCCCTGGCAAGAAGGGAACCCTACCCCTATCCTCACCCTCACCCTAACACTAACTCTAACCCTAACTTTAACCCTAACTCTAATCCTAAACCACCCTAACAACCCTCCGTCCCCTTAACAACCTACAGTTCCCAGAATCCCTGAGGGGAAGCCATTCCTGTTTAAAGCGTCTTCATAGCACTTTCAATGGACGGTGCGCCTAATGTGGCCTAATGTTTCCTCCCTCATTTTCTTCTCTCTCCCCACTGCCCCATCACTTGCAATGCAGCAGATGTCCGCCTGCAGTCTCCCTTCAAAGCTCCTTCTCTCAAGCATGGCCCAGGCCTTGCCCATTCCTCACTGCCAGTATTTCACGTTCACTTCTCCAATGTAAATAGGGACATCCTGCGGTTCTCTTCATGACTTTGAAGGCTGGACTTGGGGAAAACCTCACTGGCTCCAAACATCCCTGTAAGGCAAAGGCAAACAGGTGAGTGGGATGGGCCCCATCCGACAGCGCCCCCCCAGACTCCTCCTCTGTTTGGCTGTCTGTTCACAAGCAAGGCTTCCAAACCACTTTGCACCCATCACAGCCAGTGTAGCCTTGCGGCATCCACTAGCCTGAATGCAAATTCTTCCGACAACCATCCACCAGCTGCAGCCTCGCCAGGTCCATTGCCAGACATCAACCAGCTTCAGAGCTGAGTGTCAGTCACCTTCAAGTAGCGATCCCACCAGCAAGTAATCTTTGTACTTGCCTTCTCCTTGCTCCACAGCATCCCAGCACCTGGCGATTGCCTCCTTCTGCTTGCTAGCTTGCCGCCACGGGGCAGTAGACCACCTGGGCTGAGTGCCACTGAGCTGCCCATTTCTCTCTGGGGAGGGCAACTGCTGAGGCTTGCGCCTTGGCCCACATTTATACCCGCTCAGCATCCAAATGTTTTTGTCACATCACAGTCAACCCACAGACAATGGCAGCAGCTGGGGAGGCATCACCATCAGCCCCCTCAGCCCTCACAATGGTGAGCCCAGCTCAGCAGCCAAAACACCCCCCTCGCCAAGTTATGTCAATATCTGTTTTTATAGTATCCATATTGCTATTCGGAATACTCGAAATGCGGGGGGGGGGGGGGCTCAGCTGCACACCGACCTCTCTTCATTTGCGGGGGAGGGTCTCTCCCTCCCCCACCTGCCCAGCAGCTTCGCAGCCTGCTATCTCCCCCTCCATCATCCCACCGGCATTGCATCCTCCCCCCAGCCCCCCACCAAAGCTTGCTGCACCCCAAGGCGTTTTGCACTTACCCGAACCCTTGTGGGAAATGGGGCAGGGCACAATGGGAAGGGGTGGGGCAACCGGGCTGCTTAAACCACGCCTCTTTTCCAAGGGAAGCACCACGGGGGGGTGGGCCCTCCAAGAGAGAACAACAACAGAACACAGAGCAAAGAAGATGGAAGTGGCACACAGTTCCTTCTGTTCCCTCGCTTCCAAAAAATGGAATCTCAACACACAGAGCATGTGATCCAGTAGTCTCACACACTCTGTAGCACAGGAGAGAATGAAACTGCTGACATCCAGCACTCTCTTCTCTGCTTCTCTTGAACTCTTTGGCTTTAACCCTTCAGTGGTGTCCAAACTTTTTTCAAAGAGGGCCAGATTTGATGAAGTGAAGGGCTGTGAGGGCCGAGCAAAGTTGTTAACCTTATTTTAGGATTGAAGTTGTTGAGCTCTTTTTAAAGATTGAAGTTGTTGAGGTTTTCTAGGATTTTTACCCCAGGAAATAAACTGCCACAGGGGCCAGATTAAACCGACTGGCGGGCCGGATTAGGCCCTAGCTGCTCGCGGCAGCTCACACCTGATGGCTTTTACAAACCACTCTTGAGTTCCTGTACCAATAATTTAGGGATTTTCACCACTTTGTAACTAGTTCAAGTTTTACTGCCTGCACAACTACTTCTGATGAATCTGACCTTTGGAGAGTTTGTAAGTAACACAAACACATGCTCATTTTCTAAACAAGGTGTTGTTAAAATGAATCTCTTCTACTCAAGCCAAGCCAAGCCAAGCATGATGGTGGTTAAAGATTCAGAAGTCACTTTGCTTCAGTTGAAGATTTATGAGCATAGAAAGCCTTTTCTGCATTTTGTTATGATTTGACCCTGACCTCATTCTTCTTGGATGCAAAACACAAAGTGAGTTATGCTGTGACATCAGCTCACTGGAAACCTATAAAAGCTACTCTTGTGTTTAAGTGATTCATATTCTTGCTGTGTAAACCTTGAGTTTCATGAAGATGGATAGGAAATATGTTGTTTGCAGGAAGTATACAGGAGCAGACTTAAAAATGAAAATAAGTAGCCAAGATACGCAACTTTCCACTTTGCATTTAGGACAAGCACAAGGTCTGGCTTGGAGCTGAGCTACAAATCTGTTGCAGCTCTTGCTGGATTGTGCCATTTCAGAATGCAGGGATGGAAATAATACATTTGTATGTTAGAATGAAAGCAGACATATCGGTTGTGGGCTTGTTCTTGGTTAGGGAAACAGTCTTGGTTAGGGAAACAGTCTAGAAGAGGTATAGCTGGATATATTGATATCTGATTATTGTTTTGCTCCAGGAGTAATTACTTCAACTGTAAAATTAAGCTTTCCTCTTTCTTTTCTAAATTCACTTTTTCAAAAAGTATTGAACATGTTGCTTTCCTTAAAATTTAGTAAAAGCATAATTTGTGTTGTAAAAATTGGGCTTAGGGACATGTTATTCACACCACTTCAAAGTGCCACACCACTCTTACCAGTAATGGGAGTAAGTTTGGGCTAGTTAAAGGGGTTGTTTAATGAAGGCTAGAGAAGAATAAAGTTTGCCACTTGGTGGCATTGGTGAAGTTAACAACAAAACTACCAGACTTTTAGAAGACATCTGAAGGCAGCCCTGTTTAGGGAAGCTTTTAATGTTTAACAGACTATTGTATTTTAATATTTTGCTGGAAGCCGCCCAGAGTGGCTGGGGAAACCCAGCCAGATTGGCAGGGTATAAATAATAAATTATTATTATTATTATTATTATTATTATTATTATTATTATTATTATTATTTGGCTGGTTTGCTTGCCTCCTTTCCCTCTCACTGTGTATGCCACAGCATGTGCCATCACAAAAGACAAGCACAGATCAACAGGAATTAAAATAGCTCCTATTGTATGTTTTTAAAGACCAAGCTAAATAAAAAAGATCTTCAGTAGCTGCAGAAAAAGATTAAGATATAGCATCAGCCCAAACACTTTATTGAGAGAGTGCCACAACTGAGGAGGCCCTTCCTCTGGCTGAAACTGCCTAATCTTTGAAGCTGCAGAAGGACTTCAGAAGGCAACCTTTATATTTGTCAGAGATGGTGCTTTAGATGGTAGATTGGCTCTTTCAAAATTCCTTAAGTTCTGCCTCTCTGGCTTATAAATGTTGCCTATTGTGATTTTTAAAAATACATGTTCAAAATGCAGTTATAACAAGGCTAATGTAAGTGTTGTATTTTTAAGAACTGCCCCTTGGGGGCAGAGCATGGTTAGAGATTAGAGAAATCTGCTTCTCTCTGTGTCTCTCTGTCTGTCTCTCTCTCTCTGGATCTTATTGCTAATTTATTGATCATTTTGAGAACGTTTAGTTGAGCCCTAGTGAGGGATTATCGTTTCTATGTACATTGCCCTGTGAAATGTCAGGGACTGTAAGAGGGAAAGGAAATAAAATATTTCATTTCCCTTCTGTGGTCTTGCAACTCAGATTGAACTGCACCTTTTTGACCCCTGCAGCTTGCTGTGGATATGGCCATCTTCCAGAGGTCTCTCACGTTGTCACTTCCTGCCTACCTTCATTAAGGAAAAATGGCCGATTCGATGGGAAACATGACAAGATGTACAGGATTCTTCTAACCTCATTAGACAGTGAGGTTGAGGGAGTCCTGATGATGCTGATTGTAATGGAAAGCTTGGTGGAGAGAGGTCAGATAGTTGTGTCTGGAAAAAGATATGACCGAGGCATTTAACAGGACACACTATGGAGATGTGCTGCGAATTAAGGGGCACACACAGTACAAACAACTGGGGGAAAATCCAGCACTAGGTTGGTTTTATTGGGTTGGTGGGGGGTCTTGGGTAAGTGCCCTTGAGTGTAGGCCACCTTCTTTGTACAAACCCTTACCATCCTCACTACCATTGCCACTGGCTGCTCTCATGCCAGGGAGAGTTCTGATGATGTAGGCAGGAACATCTTTTGCTTATCCTGCTTTCGGTTGGTGCTGCTTGCTTGCTTATCTCCTCTGGGCCAGATGAAGGGTGAATAAACAAGTAGCAACAACATGGAAGAGGAGGAGGCAGTGGTGAAATGTTAGACTCTTCACAGATTCCTAAACATAAAGGGCACTGGCAAATGTCTGACCATACGTACCCCTGATGCTGCTGGAAAAAGAGGGCATGAAAACTTGTAAGGAAGAGAAAGAAAGAAAAATCCCAGAATCTAGAGTTTGTAATATTTGAAAATATATTGATTCCTATTACTAGAGCAATTGTTATCCCAGGCTCAGTATGTTAGAAATGCAACAGCAGGGATCATTCTGTTAGTAACCTAAGGGTTAATTCTATTGACTGCTAGACATCCAGCCAAGAGGGCAGTTGTGGTGTAGAAGGTGTTACCTAGCAACCAGTCAGCGTGGCATGATTGTTCCTGAGGTAACTGAAGTTCTGATGCGCTGTGTAGTTCTGAAGGAGTTGAATATCTAACCCTGCTCTTAACAAGGCCTGAATTAGCAAAGACAAAACATCATCCGTCCCTTTTCCCTCAAATTATATCCTGCTTTAATTCAGTTTACACAGCAAAATGGTAGCTTCTTTTTTCTCTGGAGTCTGTCTGAGTTATTCAAGTGACTCTGCTAGCGCTGTATACATGATTCCTCTTGTCATAATACTAGGAGGAAGGGCAGTAGCTCAGTGGTAGAGCACTTGCTTTGCATGTGTCCCAGGATCCCCAGGTAGGGCTAGGTGAGAACCCTGTTTGAAACCCTGGAGAGCTGGCTGCTGCCAGTCAGTGTAGACAATTCTGAGCTAGATGGATGCAATGGTCTGACTCTGCACAAGGCAGATTCCTATGTTCCTATATTAGAATTCTGGGACATCTAATTAAGCCAAATGTTGGAAGGAAAAAAGGAAAGTACTTTACACAGCTCATGGTATACGCACTTCCCCAGGAGACAGTGAAGGCCACCAACTTGGATGGCTTTAAAAGAGGATTGGACAAAACCATGGAGGATAAGGAGATCAGTGCTATGCTTTATCTCTACTGTTGGAGGCAGGACTCTTCTGAATACCATTTTCTGGAAATCACAGGTGCTGCTGAGTTCCGACTCTGCTTGTGTTTATATGGTTGGTTCCTGTGAGGAGAGGCTGCTGGATGGGCATTTCACCTGATCCAGCAGGGCTCTTCTTCAATATTTACGTTCTTGGCAGAAATGTTGATAGCCTTATCCTCTTCTATGCACTCCCCACCCCTACCAATAATCTATCACAAAGGTGGATGGGTCAAATAAATAGAATAATAAACCACATTGGTAACGGACTGGATGCGAGCCAACAAACTTGAGGCTCAATCCAGATAAGACTGTTAGTGAGTGGTTCTCTAGATCAGATGAAAGAGAGTTTGCCTGCTTTTTGGTGGGGTTACATTCCCTCTGAAAGGGCAGATACATAGCTTGGGGGTACTCTTAGATCCTTTGCTGTTGCTTGAGGCTCAGGATACCTCAGTGGCCTACCATCAATTTCAACTGGTAGCCCAGTTTCTGAGCCTAGGTCAAATTGCTGTTTTTGACTTATAAAGCTCAGGACCGCAATATCTCAAGAATCACCTCTCTTCATATGAGGTCCAGAGAGGCAGCAACGGGAGAATGGGGCTTTTCTGTGGGGGCTTCCCATTTGTGGAATACTCTCCCCAGGGAGGCTTGCCTGCCACCTTCATTACATATCATTAGGCAAAAACTTTCTCTATAACCAGGCCTCTGGCTGAGTAAAGATTCTGTGCCCTTTTAAATATATAGGGGGTGGGAGGGTGGGTGTGTTTATTGACTTGCTTTTGTTGTGTATTTTGTGTTCTCATTTTGTATTTTTTATGTTTACAACATAAAATTATGTTTACAACATAATCTTTAGATGAAAGGTGGTATGCAAATGTAATAAATAATAATAATGATTTGAAATGAAGTGAGCCAATCTTTTTGCCTTCTGAAAGTTATTGTGTGTGTGTGTTAAGTGGTGGGTATTCTGGAAGATGGAGCTGTGTTGAATTAGAGTGCTTCTCAAACTTGCAAATCAGATTTTGAGTTTTCATTTCCATTGATGAATAGTCAATTTTGATGTGTGTAGTTCCGGAACTCCAACCTGGAATTATTCATTTTGGCAAAACATTTAATTTGCTTCACGAGCTCTCATTTTGGCTAATTCACTTTAACATCAAGGCATACATTTTTGTTTCCATTAACATGATGAACTGTGTGTGTGTGTGTGTGTGTGTGTGTGTGTGTGTGTAGCTGCCAATGATGGCATTAAGCTACAAAGTCACAAAATTTGGAGAAGCCCAGGAATGCACTGGCAATCTTTAAGAATTTTTTAAATACTGTACATTTAAAGAGAGTATTTGTTTTGAGTATCCATTATGAGAAGTTCTTAAATGGTGGTCCACAGACCACTAGCAGCCTGTGAGCTCCACGAAGCTGATTTGCAGAAAGCCTATGGAGTAATCAAGAACATCTGTACTTGATTTATTCTTTTTGATAATGGAGATGGAGGCCATATTGACCAGGACTGGATATCAACCTGTTACACTGTAGCCTATCTGCTTCCTGGTGTATCTGAGTAGGATTGTTGTGCCCAGCGGGTTTAAAATAGGATTGGACAAATCCATGAAGGTGGAATAAAGGTTGGAGGCCGTATACCTCTGAATATTGGTTGCTGGGAATCACAGGTGGGGAGAGTGCTGTTGTGCTCAGGTTCCCCTTTCAGGCTTCCTATGGGCATTTGGTAGGCCACTGTATTAACAGGATACTGGAATAGATGGACTTCTTTTGAGTTGATCCAGCAGAACTCATCTTATGTTCATCTAAGGCAGTAGAGAGTAGTGCCAAGATGTTGGAGGACTTCACTGTGCATGCCACAGAGTTTGCTCTGTACAACCTAGTCAGCTACCCTTGGTTGTGGTGGAGGGTGCAATCCTGTCCACTACTATTCTGGTTGGCTTCTGTACATGGAAGGAAGGGTGGGGGAACATTGTCCTTTGACTCAGGTAGCAAAATTTTCTTGGGTTCTTAAGATAGGTTGGCTAGTGTGTATCCATCATCATAGCTAAATTGAACTCCCAGGTTCAAAGGCAGTATGGTGGTACCTCGGGTTACATACGCTTCAGGTTACAGACTCCGCTAACCCAGAAATAGTGCTTCGGGTTAAGAACTTTGCTTCAGGATGAGAACAGTAATTGTGCTGCGGCAGTGTAGCAGCAGCGGGAGGCCCCATTAGCTAAAGTGGTGCTTCATGTTAAGAACAGTTTCAGGTTAAGAATGGACCTCCGGAACGAATTAAGTACTTAACCCGAGGTACTACTGTATGTCCCCAAATATCAGCTGCCAGGGAGCAAAAGCATAAGAGGGGCACTACTTTCAAACCTTTCTGAAGGCATCTGGTTAGCTACCATAGGAAACATTATGTAATAGAAATTGTTTATGTGTGTTATCCTATACAGCACTTCTTATGGATGTGTTTCTACCACCAGATGACCTCTTGGCCAACATTTTACGGAGATGTCCATGGACTTAAATTGTGCGAAAGGTTGGAACCCCAAGTTTACAAAACATTTGTAATTTTAATGTTTCTTGGACATTTTCTGCAACTTAGTTCCAGGTGGATTATTATGGTAGGTTGCTTAGAAAACAAAAACCACTTGTCTCCTTCCTCCCACACGCCCCTGGCCTTGTAAGGTGGTTGTTGTTGTTTTTGAAGCATTGGTTGGAGAAAGAGGATTCAGTCCATTTGCACCCACCTGCCCTGTTCCTTGGATGGTATGGATGAAGGGGAAGGGGAACAATGAGATGGGCAGAGTCCTGTGAGTCTTCTCCTCCAAACTTACACTGCTCACGTGAGTGGACCATTTCTGCAAGCACTTACATTAGGAGTGTGGAACCACAGGCCTAGGGGGAGAATGTGGTCCTGCCGGCCTACTCTCAGACCATGCCCCTCTCCCCAAGCCATACCTCTCACTGGCCCTGCTTTTTTACCCTGAGTTGCGGTGGGTTTGTTTTTGTTTGTTTTTGTTTTTAAAAAATCTGTCTGGAACATTCCCTTGAACTCTGATAATGCCCTTTGCTTGCCTGCTTGGAGGATAGAGAGGGATGTGCAAGTGTGTGTAGAAACAAGCCTATTGTCAATTTAAGATTTGTTGCTCTGCCTCAATCAGTTCTGAACAGAGTGCGACTAGGTTGGTGAAGTGTAGTGTAGCGGGTTTGATTGTTTGGTTTTTGGAGCTAGGTTCCATGAAACCTGAATAGTTGAAGTGGGTCTTGGAATCTCCCCCTTCCAACCTTCTGCATTAGAGTACTGATTCTTATTTATTTGGGTAAGCACTATTTTCCTCTGCTCAATCTTTTAGTGCTGTTTTTTTACTCCACTTGTCATGCAAAGCAAAAAACAACAACAGACTGTAAATTGGTGAAAGGAGGGAAAGTAAAGTTACATTATGTTAAGACAAATTACAGGACAAAAATTGGAAAAGATGGAAAGGATTTGCTGAAATAGTTAACCGAACTAGAATACAAAAAAGGGAGGTGTGAGGAGGTCAAGGAAACAAGCAAATGAAATATAAGTTATGGGAAGAGTCGTTGTGTTGTTTTTTTTAATGGATTTTTCTTTTTCTTTCTTCTTTTTCTTTTCTTTCTTTTTTTCTTTATTGTGATGTGTTGTTTTTTTCTTTTTGTAATTTTAAAAACTGTAATAAATATTATTTTTTAAAAAAGAAATATAAGTCATTCCTGTGACAAGCATACAGCCAACACCGTGTACCAAGCACTGACATTTAAATAAAATAATATGGATTATTAGTGAAAATCTGCTGACATAACTTGGCTGGAAATGCAGGCATCCTTGTATTCTTGGCAAACTTCGCTTTGTTGTTTAACCGCTTAATCCTTTTGCTTCCTGCATTTTGTAAGCCTCGTGGAAGGCTCAAATTGCCATGACTTTGTGCATTCTGGTCAGAAAAGGAGGACCCTGAGGGTGATGATGGTTGGCCCCTGAAATTCCCCAAGAGATAGACTCTCAAATGCAGGCCTCAGACTTGCATGCAGGAGAAGCCTTAACAGAGAGTGAGGCTTCTATCCTTGGTCATAGAGGAGATAATTTGCTGGCCTCCTGGGTCTCAGATGACTCCTTCCCTGAACTGCATGTCAGGCAAGAGAGCTTTCCACCTCTGCATTACTATGCCTGGGGTCTAAAAGAGGCCTTTCAACCTCAACCAAGAACACGTGCACTAAATATGCAGGTGTCTATTCAGAAGTGAGCCGCACTGAATTTAAGGGGGTTACTTTCAAATGGATATATGGATAATTTTTAAAGACATTACTGCTGAACAATATGGCTCTTGTTTTGCTAACCAAGTGAAAGTAATTCCTTTCTGACTTTACTGTATTCTGCACATAGAGAGAGACACAGAGCACAGAAGCCTACCAATTGTTGTCAGACAGATGGGGGAAAAACCCTTTAAAAAAGTGAAATGATGATGGTGAGAATGGTGAAAACAAATCAATTTATGTTTATCAAATAAAATGATGCCCATTCCAAAAGTTCTGAAACAGATCTGTCCATATATCCATTTGTCCATCTATCTTACGTAGAGAGAGAGAAACAATTTCAAAAGCCAGAAAAAATGCAGGGGAAACTGTCAGGGAGAAAGTCTGATAGGATAGGAAAATGTGGCATCTCCAAGAGGTGTTTGGGGGAGGGGTCACATAAAATGAAGCTGGGGACCTTTTAGGTCTTGGCCAGTGGTTGACCACCTGTGATATAAAACTTCTGTCAAATCCAGGTCAGCACTGGAGCAGAATTGCTGACTTCCTACTGATCTTTGACTATCCAGACCAATACTACTTCATTGGGAGCTATCCATGGTTCTGACTTCACCAACCAAAGTGGCCAATACCACAATAAGCCTGCAATTTGTGCACATTTAAGTTGTGCACATTCAGCTTTACACACATGGCATTTTAAAAAAAATGTGTGTGTGTGTGTGTGAAAAATAGGAGGGATTCCAGGAAAAATAACTTTAGCAATTCCAATTGACTATATCCAATTTTGTCTTTTGGCACAATCTCCCGAACATAACCCCTGTGTAAGTTGAGGGTTTATTGTATAGATTCCAGCCCTGAACTGGAGATAAATTACATAGGCCTAGGGTGGTGTGGATTGTTGGTTGAACTGCAGGGACCTGGGTTCAAATGATTACATAGCCATGAAGTTCACTCCAGGGGTTAGTCTTTCACCTGCTGTATTTTAGCCTTGTTGTTTAGTCGTTTAGTCATGTCCGACTCTTTGTGACCCCATGGGCCAGAGCACACCAGGCACTCCTGGACCTACTCTGAGTAGAACTTAGCAACAACCCCATATGTCACAATGTTAAGACAACAACAATGTGCTTTTCTTACATTTTTATATTGTATATATGTTTGACCATGTTTATATATATCTATATATCTATATATATATAGATAGATAGATAGATATATAGTTGTTGTTCTTTAGTCATTAGTCGTTCAGTCATGTCCGACTCTTCATGACCCCATGGACCAGAGCCCACCAGGCACTCCTGTCTTACACTGCCTCCTGCAGTTTGGTCGGACTCATGTTGGTAGCTTCGAGAACACTGTCCAGCCATCTCGTCCTCAGTCGTTCCCTTCTCCTTGTGCCCTCAATCTTTCCCAACATCAGGGTCTTTTCCAGGGAGTCTTCTCTTCCCATGAGGTGGCCAAAGTATTGGAGCCTCAGCTTCAGGATCTGTCCTTCCAATTGACATCACTATTGGGAAAACCATAACTTTAACTATACGAACCTTTGTCGGCAAGGTCTCTGATTTTTAAGATGCTGTCTAGGTTTGTCATCACTTTTCTTCCAAGAAGCAGGCGTCTTTTAATTTCATGACTGCTGTCACCATCTGCAGTGATCATAGAACCCAAGAAAGAAAAATCTCTCACTGCCTTCATTTCTTCCCCTTCTATTTGCCAGGAGGTGATGGGCCCAGTGGCCATGATCTTCTTTTTTTTATGTTGAGCTTCAGACCATATTTTGTGCTCTCTTCTTTCACCCTCATTAAAAGGTTCTTTAATTCCTCCTCACTTTCTGCCATCAAGGTTGTGTCATCTGCATATCTCAGGTTGTTGATATTTCTTCTGGCAATCTTAATTCCAGTTTGGGATTCATCCAGTCCAGCCTTTCGCATGATGAATTTAGCCTAGTCATCCTCAAAGGGTTGTTGCAAAGATAACATGAGAAAACCTTATGGAAGCCATTCTGAACTCCTTGGAGAAAGGGTGGTATACAACTGTTTTGTATTTTTTAGAAAGCACATACCTCCTTAGACTTTTCCATGTGCAAATGCAATCAGTTAGATTGAATTAATCGAATGAAAACCAGGCAGTGAATCAGCCTTTTTTTTAAAAAAAAGAAGACAAAAAGACTTTAAATGGCTGACAGCCTTAGGAGGACAGAAACCATTTTGAATTTTGTTTTTCCTCAAGAAGGAAGATAATTGTGTTCTGAAAAGCTTGAAGGCTGTTATTGCTAAGATTCTGGATTTTTATTTTTTCATGTAAAGAAAGGATGTTGTGTTTGAAAATCACAGTGGGACAGCCATGACAGTGGGACAGTCAGATACTTAATTTAAAATGAATACAGTTGTAAACTTATTTCTAGAGTGATATTAATCAGTATTATTCCTCCTTGATTTATCTTGTGAAAATAAACTGGTTAAATGTTATAAAATATTTATACCCCAGCTCTGAATTACCGGAATCCATGAGGCAAGTTGCAAAATAAAGTCACAATAAAACTTTAAAACAGGGTCATGGAACCTTTCTTTCCGCCTGAAGGTTGTGTTTATATATTCAGCAATGTATTTGCTACTTATCGCCGGGAGCTACTCCCAGAATTAACCTTTCCCCTCTAGCTCTAATTGCAGCCTGTCTAGTTTTCATTCTGCCTCGCCTCACCTTCTCTGTTCTCTTCCACTTATAAACTTCCTGGGACTTGATTTTATTTGAATGAGCCAGAAGAAGAATGTGGTGGGAGTCAGCTGGAGCTGCAACAGCTGCATCCTCCTGACTGTCCTGGCTCTTGTTAGATGAAGAACTCAAACTTGGATTATTGGCCAACAGCTTCAGCACAGCAAGGGTTAGGGTTAAAGGCACAACAGGTGTTAAGCATGGCTAAGCTAACTTAGACATTTATCTGACCATCGACAACATGCGCCTGGCCTCCTGCTTTAAAAGAGCAGAGTGGGCACAGCTTTAGCGTGGCAAGCAAAAAAATCATCTTTGGATTGAGCAAGCTAATGGGCAATCCTTCAAGAGGGCTGTACCTGAGCTGTCTGATCATGTTGGAGCTGGTGTCTCTGTGCCCTAGGTGATAGAGCAGGAGGAGAATTCTCTTCTGGCACCTATCCTGTGGGTGGGGAGAGTACTGAGATGAAGCAATGGGAGTGTGTGATAGTACCTTAGTGGGCTTCTCTTCTGACAACCTGCCTGACCCTTCCCTGGGGTCTGACACCTGTGGTGTCCTTCCCAGATAATTCTGCAGCTTTCCAGGCACTATATATGATCCAGCCCAGCCCATTGTGTCCCTCTTCAGAATCATCAGGCTCCATCTCTTCAAGCTCCCCCACTCTTCTTCTTGATCTGACCAGGCCCTCCAAGACATATCCATGGAAATAATGGCACTGCAAGGATCATTCCTTAGTTTGTATACAAACTATACAGTTGTCAACCTTCATGTGTTGTTAGCCTTCACCTCCGATAATCCCTGGTCACTGGCCATGCCTTCTGGAGTTGATGGGAGTTGGAGTCTAGCAACATCTGGAGGGCCTTTGGCTACCCACCAATGATGTACACATTAATAGTTATTCCCATTCTCAGTGTACTGGGCCTTATAGCACCACACACCCACAAGAGAGACATGTCAGTAGGCTCAGGGGACAAAAATATATATGATGTTTTTAAAGAAACCCCCAGAACAGTCCAGGGAATATGGATTACTCTTGTGGGGGGAGGTGGGGGGACGACAGAAAACCAGGGGAATGGAATGGAATATCTTTGAAAAGGCCATAGCTGGTTGGCATCCTGAACAGAACTACTCCACATTGGACCATTTTTGTTGTGGGTCTTGCCTGTATTCATCTAATGCTTCCTTGGTTTCCAAGCAATTTGCAGAGTTATAATCAATGCAGGAGGCCAGACTTCTATTAAAGACCTTTGAATCATTTCTCCCTTTCCTCTGTATTATTACTTTCAAGACACGAGGTGAAGGATTGTGAAATGTTAACCTTCTGTATTTCTCCAATCAGATGCTGCAACATTAATTGCAAACCTCTTGATCTTCTAGAGGTGTTGAATAGAATTCAGTTGATGAATGAAATGGTGATAATTGGTTAATGGCTTATATTGCCCCCATTCTACTCTCCCCAGCCTTTTATCTTAATTGTCCGCTGAAGTGCTCTGACTAACTTCTTTCAACCCCCCACTTTACCTCATGTTTCTTCAATTAATTTCAGAGACTAACCTTCCCTTGTCAAGATGCTGGCCCTCAAAACTTCAGTATTTTAATGCATGGTTATCCTTTTGCTTGGGGTTTAGTCTCTAGCCTTGCAGAAATGAGGCAGGCAGCTACATTCTCATCATTGATGACACATACAGGTTATGAACAGCATTCCCAACCTGGTGCCTTCTGATTATTTCGAACTCCAACTCTCTTGAGCCCCAGCCAACGCACTGTAGTCCAAAAAGAAAATGACTGTGCTGATTGGGGCTGATGGGAGTTGGAGTCCAACAAGATTGGGCAGAGGTTGATTTAGGGCAGTGTGCGTGGTGTGCTTGCACCAGGCGTGCAGCCAAGGAGGGTCCCTTTTCACTTGCCTGGCTTTGGGAAGGAGACTTTGGAAAGGAGGACCCTCATACTATGCTGCAAGGCCATTTAATGCCCTCCCCCAGCCCTTGTGGCAGCACCTTAAGCTGGGCTTTGGGAGGGCATGAGGGCTTTGACAGGGTCAAAGAGTCCTCCTGCCTCCTTCCCAATCTGAGCAAGTGCTTACTGGGTTTTAGGAAGGAGGTAGGAGGGCTCTAGGGACGTGGGTGGTGCTGTGGTCTAAACCACAGAGCCTAGGGCTTGCCGATCAGAAGGGGTGAGCTCCCATTGCTCGGTCCCAGCTCCTGCCAACCTAGCAGTTCGAAAGCACGAAGTGCAAGTAGATAAATAGGTACTGCTCTGGTGGGAAGGTAAACGGTGTTTCTGTGCACTGCTCTGGTTTGCCAGAAGCGCCTTTGACATGCTGGCCACATGACCTAGAAGCTGTCTATGGACAAACACCGGCTCCCTCAGCCTATAGAGCAAGATGAGCGCCGCAACCCCAGAGTTGTCAGTGACTGGACCTAACGGTCAGTGGTCCCTTTACTTTTACCTTTAGGAGGGCTCTAGGACCCTGCTAGAGTCTCACACCTATTTCCCAAAGCCCAGCTTAAGCTGCTGCTACAAGGGCTGAGGGGAGGGCATCAAATGGCCTTGCACAGGGCAGCATAGTACCAGGGTCAACCCCAGGTTGTGGAAGGATGGTCAAATGAGAGGCAGATTAGAGCAGTGTTGGAGAAGCTGTGACACACCAGGCCCCAACTCCCATAATCCCTAATCAGTAGCCATGTTGATTGGGGCTGATGGGAGCTGGCCTCCACTGTCAAGGGTTCCATGCCTCTATCAGGCTCTGGCATGGTTTGGTAGCCCCAGATGAATGAGAAGGAGGAGGAAGGAGGAGGAGCAGCAGATGTTTGGGGCTGGAAGACTGGCACCCATGGATGGCAAAAGGAGGTCTTCCACTTGCGACTCTAGATGTCCGAGAAAGTAGATCTGGTGGCTCTCTTCTCAGCCCTGCTCATGGAGTGCAGAGTCACACTGGGGAGTGGGGAGGACTTTGACCAACCAGTCGGAGGGGCTGAGCAGGAGGAGGTAGCAGTGGAGCTGAAGGCAGAGGGGGTAGGACACAGTCTTGTCACTGAAAACCAGGTGCCACCTTCATAGATGGTATCAGGTGCATTTGCAGATATGCATGCAGCAGACTTGTTGCAAGAGAGCTATGGGTGACCTCAACTTTAAAAGCTTGGTGGGATGGGTGTGTCAATTGTTGGGACATCTTCATAGCTTCTGTTTGTTCATGAACCTCTTGCTTTGCTCATGTACTTCTGGCATGGATACTGACTTCTGGACCTTATGCTTGCTGTTGAACCTGACAGCTTGGTGGTTTTGTACTTCCTGCCATTTTATAGTTCTTCAGCAAGCTTTCCATCTTGCTTTTTTGCTTGCCCTAACTTTAACAGAGTTATTTTGACTAACAAATGCATTTTTATGCTAAATGTACACTAGTATATGCATTTTTGTACACGTTACATAGCTGGAGAACTGCATGGCAAAATTCAGAGAAAGGCAAATTTTAAAGGATGACTGTGTTTTGGTTCACATATTGTTTTGGAAAATGAGAATTTGGTAGATTCACCTCTGAATACAAACTGAACTGAATGCTTTCCATATCCTTACCTGTACTTTTATCAGCTGTGCTGCAGAGGTAATTTCAGTAGATACAGCTAGCTAGGCAAGAAAGAAAGAAAAATCTCCATTTGCTGAAGTTCTTCCTTATACCCCACAATTAAAGGCAATCCCTCATGGCACATGTTTGTTGTGCATGGCATAGCATTTGCAATCCTTATCTTTGAGCTGGTGTGGCTAGGAAACTGAGCTACAGATCAGGAAGTCCCAGCACCAGCTTTTCGTATTTGCATTGTGGAGGGAATAATATTGATCTACCTTACACATTTGTTGGAAGACAGGGTGGTTAACTAGTGGGTCTCCAAATGTTGCTGGACTTCACTTATCATATCCAGCATGGCCAAGGGCAATTGTGGTCCAGCAATATTTGGAGGGCCACAGGCCCTCCATTCCTGCTTTATAAGTAATAAATACATGCTAAGCATTGATAGTTTTTGTTCTGCTGCATTTTTTTCAGACACAATGCAGAAACAGAAGGAACTTTTCTTCAGCTATCTGTATCTTTTAGAATGTTATTAAGTTGTGACAGGTGCTCTAGGTTCCTCCCCACCCTTACTGTGTGATCCGCAGAATGGCTTGCCTAATACAGCCTCTCACTGAACACTCTGATTCCTATACCAGTTGTGTCTCATGTCCACTTTACAGCAAAGGCAGGGATCCTGTAGCTCTCCTGATATTGCAGGACTGCCGTTCCCCTAATCTCTGATGGTTTTCTATGCTTACTGGGGCTGTTGGGAATTGGAACCCATCATCATCTGTAGTACTAAGGGTACTTCATCCCTATTTTATAGTTTTTACTTGGTTAAAATAATCCCTGTATGTTTGACAACTGCAGTCTTTGAATATTAGCGTTAACTACTACACTTACACAATTTGAGAGCTGGAATTGGCTCTTCTAAATCCAGAGGTGCATTTAGCCACAGCTGGTGCCATGTTTTATCTTTGCTGGCAAGATGAACTCTCAGTATGAGCTCTCAGGCTTTTGCCCATTTGGTTCATGTATGGTAACGAGGCGAATATATCAAGGTACACAGCTCCTGTCAGCTTGGTTTTCTAAAATGGATGATCATTTCAACAATACCCGCCTTTTGTGGATTGCTCCTGTCAGGGAATTGGTTGCATGTTAGGCTTTGATTTATTACAGAATGTATCAAAGACAATTTAATTTTGCTTTAATGACAGGGAAGCAAACAAATTAGAAGCAGATGTATTAATTTACAAAAATAATTTTCTCTTAGTGTTGGCAATTGCACAGTCTGGCTAACGATTAGTATTGACTCATGTCATAATATTGGCTGCTATTGTCATCTTGATTTATTGTTGCACCAATGTTCATGGGTGAATGTGTTAAGCACGCATACACAGTTTTAGGTAACAGAGAGAAATATTGTTTACATTTTCCTGCTCATTTTGTCATTGTTTAGGCAGATGGAAGGTGTTCTTCAATTTTGGTCAATTAGCAAAGAAGGTCTTATCCATTATTACCAATAACATTTTGCAATATGACTGTAATCAACAGGAGCATCACACACTTGTAATGGAGTCTGATGCTCATGGTCATCCCACCATCAAAGCTCTTGCAACATGGGAGTTGTGCTTAACATTGCTGTTTTACCTGACACCTGAAGATTTCAGCAGCATGGACAGTGCGGGACTGTACCTGGAATAGTCAAAACTTGCATGTGGAAGGCCTTTTGTTCAACCCTTGACATATTCAGTTAAAAAAAAGGAACAAGGAGCAGGTGATTATAAAAATGCTGGTATCTGAAACCTTGGTAAGGCAGTGATTAGATAATATTTACTTCAAGTTTCCAGACCTTCAAATTCTAGGTCTCCTTTCCCCAGTTCTGTCTCATTGGAAGTAAGTCCAAAACACCAGGGACAGTCAGTTCCTTTCAGAGATGCCTCGCAGTTTCAGTAGAGGCTCTTCCCACAAAAAAATAAGAATCTCCAACTTTAGTGCCCTAGGAAGGCTTAAATATAGGACTCTATGCTGCCCCAGGAACAGTGGGCAGGGTAGACAAACATACACTGTTGATATTTGTTGTCAGGCACATCCAGTGGCAGTCATAGAGGACCAGCTTGATGAAAACCTCCAACAGGGAAGCAAGGACCACCTTTCTTCAGTCTTTAGGCAGCATCTTACCCATCCTATTTCTTGTGTTTTCATTCAGCTTCTTCTCCATCTCTCGGGTTTTATATATCCTCCCTGTCGCCCTTCTGTTCCTTTTGCCAAAGACATAGCAGCTGGGCTCTTTCCCGGCCATCAGGCACCTGCTGGAGAGTGCTCCGCCCTTCTTCTACAAGGTGGAGTCTCCAGGCAATTTCCATATGTGGCCTGTTCAGGAGTCATTACCTGGTTGGCGCCTGCTTTTGCAGATCAGGGCTCACTTAAAGCACTAGATGCCAGCAAATGACCAGCAAGCTCTGATGGCCCATTCCTCACGTGCTGCATATTGAAGTAAAAATAGAAGCATCCTTTTGTGATCATATTAATTCAGCCATGGAGCACAGCAACACTATAGTTCATCCAAGACATCCACTTACTCTAACAAACTACAGGACTGGACTGAAGCCTTTTATTCCACCAGGATCAGATCACCACCTGGCAGACTCGACCCCTTCCTTGAGGCCTTAAATGGATAGGCCTCTGGCTTAGAGCCTACTCTACCTTTCTGCCAGTTTCATTGCTAGCAGATGGCTTGACGTTTGGGTTGTATGGGTGGGCAGGATTCCTTGTGGGAGCCCATGCTCTAAAAGAATGGACTTCAGAGGTACTGATTTAGGGTTCCCGGGCTTAGGGACCCCAAAACCTTTGGAGATCATGTTGAAGCCAAGGTGCTGGGATTCTAGCACTTCTGCATCTGGTACAGCAGGTCTGAAGGATCTCACTGGCCCTTTCTTTTCTGAGTCAAAGATGAGACATAGTACTAAATTTGTTTGGACTGGGATGAAGCACTTCTGTTTCCTTTTGCAATATTTATTATGGGTCGTATCCAATGCTAGTTGTACTCAAGAATAGACTCACTTAGGTTCATTAATTTCAATGGACCTACTCTGAGTAGAACTTAGTAACCACCCCATATGTCACAATGTTAAGACAACAACACAATGTGCTTTTCTCACATTTTTATATTGTATATATGTTTGACCGTGTTATATATATATATATAGTTGTTGTTTAGTCGTTCAGTCGTGTCCGACTCTTCGTGACCCCATGGACCAGAGCACGCCAGGCACTTCTGTCTTCCACTGTCTCCCACAGTTTAGTCAAACTCATGCTGGTAGCTTCGAGAACACTGTCCAACCATCTCGTCCTCTGTCGTCCCCTTTTCCTTGTGCCCTCCATCTTTCCCAACATCAGGGTCTTTTCCAGGTAGTCTTTTCTTCTCATGAGGTGGCCAAAGTATTGGAGCCTCAGCTTCAGGATCTGTCCTTCCAGTGAGCACTCAGGGTTGGTTTCCTTAAGAATGGATAGGTTTGATCTTCTTGCAGTCCATGGGACTCTCAAGAGTCTCCTCCAGCACCATAATTCAAAAGCATCAATTGTTTGGCGATCAGCCTTCTTTATGATCCAGCTCTCACTTCCATACATCACTACTGGGAAAACCATAGCTTTAACTATACAAACCTTTGTCCGCAAGGTGATGTCTCTGCTTTTTAAGATGATCCTAGCGATCTCTGCTGTAAATTATGCCACGACTGCAGCTCTCATTTGCCCTTCATATCCAATCTGGCTCCATTTCTTTAATCTGTGCTTCAAGCATGATAGAGATCATGGACATTACTTCAGGGCTGCATCATGTGGCACTCCAGGAAGCAGTAAAACAATTAGGATGCAAATATTGTCAGCATTTCATTATGCTGTGGCTGGAGATTCATGCCTGCACCGATATGCTGTGTTCCAAACCAAAAAGGCTTCTCCTATAAAATTGATTCACCGATTCCAAGGAGCCATTTCAGAAGCCTGCTCCCAATGTTGTTGGTAATAGAAAAATAAATGCAGAGTAAATAGAATTTCACAGCAGTGAGACTCACTGGGAAATCATCTTTAATACATTAGAAGTAGCTTCTTTCAGAAGCAGCAAGTTGTTAAAGGGAAAAGGTAGAGAAAAGGCCCACTTTAGGCCCTGATAGCTTGCATCTAACTTGATATCTGTTTCTTTTTGGTCCTTTGTTTTGACTTAACAGTGTAAGTAGCATCAGACCTTATTCTTCCAAAGTGGTTGAGGATGTCTGCTTTAAAGGTTGCACCCTTATAAATCCCCCCCCCAACATTCTTCTTAATCAGCTTTTGGAAATAATAACATCAAACCAACAGAGCTGAATTGAAATCTATATAATAATAATATCAATATTACACTAATTAATCTATACTATGGAGATATTAATGACATTGCATTTCCAGCCAATCATTTTATTTCTGCAGTGTTCACATACTGGTCAAATCTGAATAGGTGCATTGTACCTCAGAAAGCATTGACAACTGTCATTATCATCAGTTGGTCCTCTAATGGATCACCCTGTGAACTGCTGCTATTGAAAAATGTTGACTTCAAGGTGATACTCTAAGCTGAATAAGATCCATTTCTGGGGTTTCATCCAAGATGGCTTATTCATATGTGCAGCTCCTAAGAAGAGACCTGCTGCATGTACGGCTCATGTAGTCCAGCATTCTGGTCTCACAGTAGCCAACCAAATGCTTATGTTCCCAAAAGCAGGAATGAAAGGTAGCAACATTCTTTTCACTTGTGATTCCCACCAACTGACATCCTGCCTCCAACATCACTACTGGACAAATGCTAAGTTATAGCATGAAAACTAATGTGCACACAGAACCAGCTACTATAATTCAGCAAAGGAGATCCACCTGTGCAGTGCTGATGAACATCTGGATGTGCATTTTGTTACTAGTTTCAGAACTCACAGGGTTAAGGAGTTCTGAGTGACGTCTCTCCATTCCTGAGGCGTGACCAGAAGGTGGGAGTAGCTTTATCTCACTGCCTGTTTGTCTCTGCGTCCGAGAGAGACGGAAGCAAAATGTGTGAGCTGAGTCCAGGAAAGCTCCGTAATTGTTTAACTGCTTGAATAAAGACTGAATTATAAACACACTGATGCCTAGGTGTGTTTGATCTGCTTAACACCGGGGAGCAACAGCACGCTGCGTGAAACGCTCTGCATTTGTGGCTGCCGGAGGAGGACCGGGAGAGAGGCGCCAGACGGAAGTGTGCCGGGCTTCCATTCAAGTAGCTGCGCCTAATTGGGGTCCAATCCAATTAGCTACGCCAATTATTCAACACATTTTTGGCAGAGAAGGCCCATAGCCCAGTGGTAGAGCACCTGCTTTGCATGAAGATGGTCCCAGGTGCAATCACTGGCATCTCCAGGTAGGGCTGAGACATTTCCCTTTCTGAAATCTTTGAGAGTCACTGCCAATCAGTGTAGCAAATACTGAGCTATATGGATCATGGATGCTCCTCTGTGTCATGACCTCAACATACAACAGTGACCCAGACATGGACAGAGAGGCTGTTGGACAGGGGTGCTTAGTGAAGAGGCACTGGGACGAAGCCCTACCATTGAACCCCCCCCCCCAAAAAAAACAACCCCACTTGGGAGCTCTTGAGACTCCCAAGCCTGGAAACTGCAACCCTCAAGGGCCTCACACGCAGAGAGAAGGAAGTGTTAGTCTTCAAGACAAGTGACTATGTACATACTGTAAAGCACATTCAAAGCACAGTTACATCTGGGCACCAGTTTATTAAGAGGCTGCTGGGAATTGTAACTCTCTGAGGGGTAAACTACAGCACCAAGAATTATTTGAGGGAAAGAATATGATTTGGAAGCGGTTGAAAGGTGTATCATGTATGCAATCAAATATGCTTCATTTCTCAAGGGAATGGGGACTGAGAAAGTCAGACAGGCGCAGGGAGCATGAAAGGAATCAGGTGAGATGGCTTCCTTGACTCTGTCCAAGGTCCTGAAAGATCTGCTTCAAACTGCGCTTGCCGGTATGTGGGATTCTTGTTCCTACTCGTGCCACTCATCAGACCTGCAGTCTCCTGCTTGTGGGATTCACTATACCAGAACTGGACATCCTGTACTTTGCTTCTTCTTCTTTTGTTACTGAACTGCTAATAAAGCAACAGATCTGTCTGGAAAGGGAAGCAGATTCAGCCCATTGATCAGGACAACACTTGCGTACCTAATTCCTCCCTTCTTTTTCTGGTCTTCTGTCCTCTAGTGATTGCTCAGGTAGAGTTATTTATCATCTTGCTTCCACAGGCACCACATCATCAGAGTGATGTAGCTCTTGTGATTTAATAGCCATTTTAGGGAGTCTGGCAGACTGCATCCCAGAAGGAGCAGGAAATGCATTCCATCAAGCTGTTTGACAATGGAGCTGGGATGTAACAAATGAACAAAACTCATTTGGCATGAAACTGATTTGGCTGGAGAAGCAAGTCTTCACCTCTGTGATGAGACAGCAAAATGTGTCCACTACCCTTTCCACAGGTAATGCACTTGGGAGGCAAAGAGTGATGGGATGAATGCAGGACTAACAGTGCAATCCTAGGCATGCCTGGGTTCAACAGGACTTACTCCCAGGTAAGAATGGATAGGATTGCAGTCAAGGTTAACTCAGGTGTCATCTACACTATAAATTTAAAGTAATATCACATCAATTTAATGGCTTCCCCCAAAGAATCCTTAAAATGGTAGTTTGTTAAGGGTGCTGAGAGGTTTTAGGAGATCCCTGTGCCTCTCACAGAGCTACATTCCCCAGAGTTCCCTAGAAAGAGGGATTGACTTTAAACCACTATGCAGACCAGCTCTAAGAGGTGAATATGTGTCTCTTAACAACACTTTGGGAGAAGCTATGGTGGTCTGATACTGCTTTAAATGCATAGTGCTGATGGGGCCTCATACGGAGAGTGACAGAACTTGGTAAAGCAGTTGAAAGGGAAATATGCTTACAAGCACAAAAACCAGTCACACAAACATAAAAATATAAGCATGCATAATTAAAAAACACAATAAAACAATTCCATCAAAATATTAACATATAAGCAGCTATAACTGAAACATGCAATAAAAACAATGCAGCAACTGAAACAGGTGATGGGTCAAGAGATAAAGGGGATGCCTGTATAAATCAGGTGTAGCTGGATATCATATTTTCTTTCTTTCTTTTTTGAATATATCTTCTATACTGTGGTTGTGAAAATGAAGGACTAGGGGCTCGTCCAAACTTTGCTTGTCCTGCACCTAGAAAGCATGGGTCTGAGAGGTTTTCTGCTTGTCCTATGATTTTTATACATGGGTCAGGGCGGTTTTCCATTTGCCCAGCTGATTTCTCCTGGAAAACCTGCTCTTGACCACCGAAATGAGCAAATGTCAGTACACTGAAAACCTGATTGACATTTGCTTTGGTTTAGCAGTAATGAAGTGGTTTTCTAGGGGGAAAGTGGTGGGACTAGCAAAAGTGTGGATAACCCTAACTCTTGGCTCTGTTACTTGTGACAGTTCTGAAATGCCACTATAGAGGAAAAAGCACCTTTTTGAATTACTGGTCAGGGCTACTTACCAGTCACTTGTATCTGTTTCTTTCTCATACCCTGCAGACTTCATTCACAAGTAATGGAGTAGGAAAAAGACAAATCAGCTGCCATTTGTCATTAGCTCCTTACTTAATAACTTCTGATCCTGTCCAGTTACAGAAGTGACAATCCAGCATAGAACACATTGCTCTTCCTATTCCCAAGAGGAGCAACATGGATGTGGGAAGGAGCCACGGCATGGTATTCTTCCATATAATCTCAGACTCATAACCCTGAGCAGCATGGGAAGGAGTTTGCCATGCTGCAGTGTCTCTGAGATACCAAATGTAGCAGGGATTGTCAACCTTTCTGGGCCAGCGGGCACATTTTGAATTTTGAGGAAGTGCCATTAGCACCAGTTCCAAAATGGCTGCCATTGGAACAACACAGAAATGGGCGCTGCACGTGAAAGAGCAGAAAAAGAGACAATGCCCCCAATTGGTGCAAGTATTCATCATTAGGGGAAGATGAGGAACCTACACCAGCCACTACTGCACTTGGTCGCAGAGAAAACTCCTTTTATCTCTCCTCTGTTCAGTATGAGATGCATCGGCATCCTGACATCCAGTGAAATGGGGGCGTGTTTAAGGGGGCAACTTCAATTTAGGAGGTGCCAAGGCAGCATGGACACAAACTAACCAAGAAGAACAAACAGTCTCCTGTGGCTGTGGATTGTGAGGGGATCTTTACCATGACCCAGGTGGTAATGGTGGGTGCAGTGACACCCATGGGTGCTAGAGTGTCAACCCTTAAAATACAGTGCTGGAAAAGCCCCTAATTGACTTGTTAGCTACAGGAGAAGCAAGTGGCCATGTGTGTTTTATTAAGCGGAATGCTGTTTTCTCTGCTAAATTGCTTAGTTTGGCAGCGGAAATTAGTTCTACTGCTGCCTTTAAAGAACCATTCGGCAGATTAGCTGTGTTGATCTCCTGTATTCTGTCTCCATGATATTCCTTTGAAATAAATTTTCATTCTTAAAGTCATTCATCAAGGTGGGCGGGCTTTGTAGAAAAAGGGCGCAGCACTGTCAGTCACTGTGACTCGTTTCCAAAGTTGCTTGCGAAGTCATCTTATATCCTGTTGCACAGAGAAGACAATGCTGTGGAAATGAAAAATGAGTTTGTGTAAAAAGTTATCTTCCCTCAAAGAGACTACGGAAATAGCATTTCACAGCAGGGTTTATTACTTTCCCTTAAGATATATAGACATGTGTTATCAGTTTAATGCAGCGATTGGACTCAGCTTCATGGAGCAATAACATCGCTTTCAAAGTCAAAGGAAGAGTTTAGCTGGCTTTTACGAAATTGCTTGCAGACTGGCCCTGCATGTGTTTACTTGGGAGTAAGTATCATTTAGTTCAATGGAGCTGACTGTCAAGGAAGCATGCACATAATTAAACTCTCTTTTATAAGCTGGGATTTGTGTTCTGTGAACCTCTAGTCTTATTGAGAGATTTGAGGGTCATGTTTCTTGCTAATTTCTAGACCCCAAAATTATGACTGAAACAGGTATTTCTCTCTCTCTCTCTCTTTTTAATATCAACTGCCATTTTCTCTCCAGTGAAATGCTAAGGTATTCTAAATGCAAATACCAAAAGGAAGAAATAAGATGCATTGCATCTCATGTGGTAGGCATTATAAACTAGTCATACTTTGTGTATGGAGGTTATTTAAGTAAAAGATAACATGTCATCTGCTAGCAGGCAAATAATTTTTTTTTAATCATGAGAATTTCTTGCATTGGAGAATTTTTTTTAAAATACACTAGAGAAATGTTAAGGCACCAGGGACTGAACAGGGTTTAAAACTGATTCTTCAGGAATTCTTTTCAACACCATTTGTCTTTGACATGCTACAAAGAACAGGAGGGAGAGTCAGCCACTCTTTTGATTGCCCTAGATAAACAGCTGTTGCCTTTCCTATGTTGTTGAAATTTAGATGGGAAAATATTTGGGGCAGGGAACTATTTTTTCTGCCTTCATATAACCTTGTAAAGGGCCCTATACATTGATGGTAGTGAATAATAATAATAATAATAATAATAATAGTTAACATTTGGCTAACATTTTTAAGCATACAAAGTGCTTCACATGCATTTTCTAGCTGTAATCTTCACCACAACAGGGTAAGTATTATTGCCCCCAATTTGCAGATAGAAAGACTGAGGTAGGGAGGTACTGACTTGCCTAAGGCCACCTAGTAAGTTAATGCTGTGCTAGAGGTGAGATATAAAACAGACCAAGATGAATGACTTAGCGTCAAAGTATAATGCATTGTGGAGTTTTCAAATGAGCACTCCTGTAGGGAAATCCGAGATGGCACAGCTGGATAATAGGACTGCACCATAATAGCTATAGGTCAGGCTGTCTATATACCACCTCCAGAATGCCTTGAATATTAGTCACTGTGGATTGTGAGTAGGAAAGGACTCTTGCCTTCAAATTGTACTTGTGGGTTTCTGCTTGGCCAGAAGCAGCTCAATGGACGGGGCAGAGCTGCTGCACGAATTTCCTGGCAGACTGGTCACTGCTGCTTGCTGGAAGGAAAGAGGAAGGCTATGCAGCAAGGTGGTTGGTGCAGTGCAAACATGCTTGCAGAGCCAATCGGTCACTCCTGGCAGTACACTTTCACTACATCAACCTCCCTGCTGCCTTGGCATGCCCTCTCTCCCTTCCAGTAAGCACCTGATAGATTATTAGTGTAGTGGCTCTACTCCATCTAGCCAGCCAATTTTGTGGCTGGCTGCTGTGGGAAACAGGTTGTTGATTTAGATAAACCCTTGGTCTGATTCAGGAGGGCTGCTCTTGTGTTAGTTATTGGACACTGGATTCATTCCTCAGTCTCAAAGAGTGTGCAGTTTGCATTGCAGTGCTATAAAACCTGCCGAATCCCTAAACCCAAGCCACACATTTTTATTTGAAGGCAGTGAATCATAAATGTTGACTCCCAGTGAAACATCAGAGCCAAATTGAGCATCTCATTTCAGACCGTACAGAGGAACGGGGCTGCTTAAATATGCAGATTGATAAACATGAAAACAATCTTTCTATGTATACACCTTGAAATTGCTAATCTGCTGCTACAGGGCTGGCGCCTTGGAGAAATCGGAAATTATTAGAGGGCCAACGTTTATCTTGATCTGTCTATATTTAGTAAGCACAAGTCCTATAGGCATTCAACACTTCGCTGAGTACAAATTGCTACAGCTGTGGAAAATATGAAATAGATATATATTGCATGCAAAGCCAATCTAAATGCAGCATCCATCTGTTCCATAGACACAATATAAATGCACTTCTGCTTTGGTTCAAGGAAACTATTGGCTAGGCATGACATCACAAAGTTTTGTTAAGATGACTTGTAGGTTTGTGGTAAAGTCACCATGCTAGGGATAGCGGAATCTGTCAGTTTCTATCTTACTCTCCCTATTTTTCCAAACTTAAGTTTGGCATGTCCTGTTTCCACATACTCTTGTGATTTATTTATGGTCAGTATGAACATTCAATCACATTATTGTGTTAATTTCTCTTAATATAGGGATAAGAACATAAGAATAGCCTGCTAGATCAGTCCAATGAGCCGTTTAGTCCAGCATCCTGTTCTCATAGTGCCCAACCTGATGCCTATAGGAAGCCCACAAGCAGGACCTGAGAATTCATTTGTGTTCATTATTAAACTATATATGCCCTTTTGTCTGCATTTTTCACTGGTATGGATTTTTATACAACCTGTGTAGTTGGAGAACTGTATTGCAAAAGTACAAACCTGAAAGGAGAGCTGTGTTTTGGTTCATGCATTGATTTAGGAAGCAGAATCCAAAGAACTTCACATTAAAATGCAAACGAAGTAGATTCCAACACACACACCCTGGCATTTTGTGCATAAGCATTTTAACCAATATGCACTGATCCAGGAAGAGAGATCTGTATGTAGATGCAGGCTACTGTTAGTGGATTCTTAGATCAATAGTAGAGCACATGCTTTACATGCAGAATGTTCCATGGTCAATTTGCTGATATATTCAGTTAAGTGGACCAGGTAGCTGGTGATTGGAAGGACCTCTCTCTGAGACCTAGATGAGTCACTACTAGTCAGTGAAGGCAACACTGAGAAAAGTTGCCTGACTATAAGCCTGGTTCATATGTTCAACTGTTAATCCACAATTCCACAGTGGTGCTCATTTGAGTCCTCATTTAAGCAGACTGCACGCTCTTCATGTGGCTGGAGTGATGCCTTTCTGGAACCAAAGCATGGCACTGATTAACAAAAGCAAGCAGTGGGCTCAGTAATTTCCTGGTCTTCATGCAGAATAGCCTTTGAAGACAGTTTGGATATTTATCCTGGTCCAGAATACAGCTGGATCTAGAAATAAATACCGTAGTATCTTGCTAGTTGCCAGGAACTGCTGCATCTGTGTGCAGCTGCCCCATGTGGTGAATGGCTGAACTACAGGTGGCAACTTCTCAATGAAGCCTCTTCAGGCTGTGTGTGTATACTCTTGGGCAGAAAGGAGTCCAAAGGGTTTCCTGCTCCAACTCAGTCCTGGCTGAGCAACATGGTCTTCCTGAGCTTTGGTGTAGTCTTGGTTATTATTCAGTCCTGGTTTTCCCCCATGCTCCATTACTTTTTCTCCAGGTTGTGATTTGGTCCTGACCTTTGGCTTGTTCCTCAGCCCTGCCTCCTTCAGCTTCAACTTGTTCTTCAGTCTTGACTTTTGGTTTACTTCACTCAACCCTGTATCCTGGTTGCTCCTCTTCAGTCCTTAGCAATGACTGGCCCCATGGCTCCTGTCTCCCCACCTGTCTCTGTGTATGGCTCAGGCACCGTTCAAAGAACTGGTTTTAACACTTGGAGGACCTAAATGGTTTTGGATTAGGGTATTTGAAAGGCCACTGATTCTCAAATAAACCTGCTCAATCAGAGGCCCAGTTCCTATCCCTCCCACCTTTTGAGGTGAACTAGCCACAGGGATATTTTGGTGGCGCTGTCTTATCAGCTCCCCCAGTGTCATGTTTGATGTTTTATTGGCTTTTCATTAGTTTATAAATGGGCTTTCAGATTGCTTTTTGTTGTTTGCTGCTGGCCCCCAAAGCAGATGTTTCAGTTGAATAATTGCTTTGTTGCTGTCTAATTGTTTGCTTTTATTTTATGGGCTTTTTAAATAGTATTACCTAAACACTCTCCAGTATGGTGCCTACTGGAGACCATGTTCTGAACCAAGCAATGCTAAATTTATGTTAACAGTAAGAGAATAAGGGAGTAAGTAAGTAATAAAAGAATAAAGAACACATACAAAGGCTATTTTGCTTCTTTCTTGCACTTAATTCCTCTGTTCCATATATTACACATCTCTCTACCACGTGTGCTGATCAATCCATAGTCTTTTATCCTCTTTCACTATCTCCTCTTTGGGCTGTCTCTTTCTGATTGGCAAGCCCAATTATTGCTTTCCTGTTTAAGCCCAGTCAGCAATTTTAGTCTCCTGACACAGTACACCACGTCCTGTCTCCAAATCCTCACTTAGACACTTGTCACGCAGTCCTTCACAAAAACAAAACAAAACGAAGCAAAAAAAAAAACTTGTGTCAATCACCTTTCTGTTTAGAACTCTTGCCCAGACATGCTATGTGTGTCTTGCTTTGCTAATGTTGCAAGTTCCCGTCTGCTTTTAGCTTATGATATGCTGTTAGTCTCCTGATTCTATGTTATTGTAAACTTGCACACTCTTTATTTCCCCTGAATCATGAAGCGATCGATCAACTTGCATGAATATGCACATGCTGTTTTAGTCCTACCCCTCTGGTATGAGGAGGAATCCAAAACCACAGTATCAGGAATGATATACAGGAGCCCATGTTTCGGCTCTGCTTTGGCTCCATCAGCACTGACAATCTCTTTTTGTTCTTGCTTGATTCTCTGCCTCAGCGCTCCCCCCCTCCCCGCATTGGATGCATTTGCCCATAAGCAGTAATTGTAGCAAGGCTCAATTTTGGACACGTGCAGGAAGATGCGTTGCCAAAATTAAAAAAGAAAGCAAGTGATGTAGTGAAAGTAAAACGGAGACAAAATGGGTCCCATGATAAAAAAGGAAAAAAATTGCAAGAATACCGTCCATACAGATGAGCTTTCAGTACTCTTCCTCAGGGAAAATAAATTAAATTCAGGCTAATCAACACACCCCTTGGAGGAGGAGAAATGACTTCAGGGTTCTTGCAAGAATGATAAGCTCCATATGGTTCCTCTGCCCTTAAATCCAATCTATAAAAGCACATTCAGACTTCTAGATAGAATGAAAAGTCATGGAGAGAAATAGCACATCCAACACTTTGCACTAAATTCCCTTGAATTAGTTATCTCTCTTTTTAAAAATTTTCTGACAGTATTAATTTTCATATTTGTTGCTTAGATTCCTTTTCATGCGCATGTCCCACAGATGTTTCCTATAGGGCTGGTGGTCCTCCCACCATTGCTGACCCACATCATGTGTCAGCACAGAAGAGTCTCAGCAAAACGTTATGCAGCCTGGGATGTGGAGCCAGGCATATCCCATTATAACAAGTCTCAATAGCCATGGGAAATAGGGTGCCCCTTTCTTGTGATTCCTGGTAAAATGGGACCTGGGAATTACAGCATTGATGCCACTTGATACACAGCCAGTAGGGTGCTCTCTATGATGCTTGTCTTATCATATGGTCTAAAGCAGGGCTGGAGAACCTCAGCTCCTATTGGCCTCAGCCAGCATGGTCAATAGTCAAGAATGATAAGGTTTGTAGTCTAGCAACACCTGGAGGACCACATGTACCCCGCTCCTGATCTAAAGGTACAGGTGCGCCTCCTTCCCTTGGAGGTTTTTAAGCAAAGCTTGCATGGCCATCTGTCATGGATGCTTTAGCTGAGGCTTGAACTGTGGGGTCCCAGGAAAAGGCATTTTCATTGCTGGCTCCTCATGTGTGGACCTTCTTTCTTCCTTACTGAGGTGCATCAGACCCCACATCTCAATCATTTTAATCCACTAGTTAATACTAGTTAATACTTTTCTAGCAAGTGATTGGAGGGTGAGGGACCTGACTGTTGCAGCTATCAGAAATAAGAATTGTGTTATATTTGCCTGTTGCAAATACATTCACTGCCTCTTACAAGTAGATAATTTACATAAATAAATAAATAAATAAATAAATAAATAAATAAATATAGTTGTAGGTGGAGCCTTTGATATTAAGACCACACATGGTTGGCCAGCTGCTACAACCTCATATGACTCAAGTTTACCTGCCTGAATTTTAAGTTCTTTGGGAGAGGCTTTTCTTTATGTCCCATAAATAGGTGAGGCATGTTGGACAGGGGCAAGAGAAAAGAAAGAAGAGTGTGGTGTTGTAGTTAGAATGTCATAGTAGAATCTGGGAGACCATGGTTTGAATCCCTACTTGGTGATGAAACTCAGAGGGTGGTATTGGGCCAGTCACTGCCTCTCAGGCTAACTGATCCCAAAGGGTTGCTTTGGGAATTAAAAGAGGTGGCGCAGAACCATGAATGCCACTTTGAGGTCCTTGGAGAAAAAGCTTGGATGCAAATGCAATTTTAAAAGAGGGATTTTTTTATTGCTGTTCTGAGGTTTAGGAGCACCCTTTTCCAGAGATGCTCATTTAATTACCCCTCGATAAATCACGGGTAGTCAGTGTGGTGTCCTGGACTTTCCTTGAATCTGCTGGCATCTTCTTGTACTGGAAGGATGCAATTTCTGGCATATAAGAAGCTATACTTGGAACCTGAGTTCACTATGAGTACATAGTAGCCATTACCAACCTCATGCCTTCTAGGTGTTTTGTGCAGCCATGGAGCTGCTGATGGGAGATTACCTTACCTCATAGGCCAACTTGACCTCTTTGCTCTGTGGAACTGGCATTGCTACAGGTGCCATATAATACTTGTAATACTCATTTCACATTTGTAAGAAATCCATCTTTTAGTATGGCAGCACCCACAGTTTGGAACTCCCTCCATATTGACATCAGTCAGGCACCTGATTAGTCTTTTTTGGTGCCTGCTATAAACATTTTTGTTTAGGCAAGCCTATCCAGACATGTAGAGCGTTGACATGTGTTTTAATCTGATATTTAGGTTATCATTGACTTTAATTATTTTTAAATGCATGAAATAGTTGTTTTGTCTGTTTTTTTCTTACTGATAATCTTAATTTTGTATTCTCTTTGTAAGCAGCTTTGTAGTTTCATTGCAATCAAGTGGTATCTAAATCTTGTGAAATAAACAAACAAATGGAAGCCCTAGCCCAAAATATCTGGAGGATGCCGGGTCAATGAAGGCTACTTATATACTTGCTGGGAGGGATATAAATTTAAATAACGAATGAATAAACAGTGGTCTCCAAGTGAAGCAAACTGGCTTGGATGTTTCCATTGAATTTGCTTGTTTAGTTGTGCAAAGTTGAAAGTCCTTGAGAAAAAAAGTTAGGATGAACTGAATGAATGTTGTTGCTTGTGAACAGCTGATCAAGCAAAACCGAATCAAATTCAAAAGTGCTTTCTCTGCCCAGTTTCAAAGACGCATTGTGAGACTGCAAGCCCACTCACTCTAAGGTTATTGATTGAAATTATTCAGGTGAGGTGTTTGAATATCAGGCTCTGCAAGCTATCTTATTTAAAGTGCTTATAGCCGCTTGCAAAGGGAACAGGCTGGGTTTTATAATAAACTGCTTAGAAGATGCAGACATGCTGAATTGCTGAATTAGTTTAGCTGAATGAAGAGGGAAGATGGTGCCAGATGTTCTGAGACCAACTACTAGCAAAGGCTGAGATGGGTCGGTATAAGGAAGCAAAACAGCTTGTCTAGGACCCAGGTGAGGGTATCACTTGCCAATTGTGGAAAGATACTGTGAAGTCATCAAAGTTTTATTTGGATAATAGATGAAGAAGTGACAGCTACTATGCAACATGAAACTTGTGAGTTTCAGCAATAAATTTGCTTACACTCAGAGCTGGTGTGAAACATTATCTCAGAGTGTGGTTTTGAACAGGACGTCGAGGAAACTATTTTTAAGATGACCAGGATGGATGTTAGAGTCTCAGCTAGCACATGAATATACGATAGGATATGAAAATTAGGGAAGTTGGCTCAGTTTCAATCTTATCAACAGAATCAGATGGCATGTAATCTGTAATGATCTAATGTCTCATTATCTGTGCTTGACCAATAGAAATGTTCATAACCTTGGTCTCCTGTTGTAATCTGTACATTGCATTTCTGTTTAAGGGAATCCAATTCCTATAATAAATTCGCTTATTATGTCTGGTGTCCTGGTGTAGCTGGCCTTCTTGTCTGACAACCTAGAATCTTGCCTAATAGTTTTAAAGAGCTGTCTCCAATTAGCTATCTCAATTTCAGTAATATCACAGTTTCAGAGAGGTCACCCTAAATTAAAATCCTTCACATACTGGCACCCTTTGTTGAATAATAGCTAGCCTGTTCTTTAAAAAAATAGAATACATTCAATCCACGACCATCATGCTTCCCTGAGTTCTTGTTTCTTTGCAAGATGCAACAACTGTCATTGGAAACTGTGCTAATTGGCATCTCCCTGTTGACATTTTGTCAACACAGTTGACTGTAAATTCAGAAAGGTATTTATCCTTCCTTTTATGAGGCAACTGACTTCATAAGGGTTAGAGAGGGGAAAAGAAAATGTCCTTTAAGGCACAGTAATGTCTGGCCAAAATATATTTTGTTCGTCCTTAACATTTAAGCAAAAGCTTTTACGATATCAACTAAGAGCAGGTTCCTACAAATAAGGACACTGCTTGATTTCTCATCTCTTGAAGCTGCATTTGTGAATAAAAAAAAAAAGCTTTCTATTTAAGTGCTATAAAAGATAATGAGGAATAGACTAATTCATGGAGGATAAGGCTAATCCTGATGGATACATTGTACGTCCACAGTTGGAGGCGGTATGATTCTGAGTACCAGTTGCTGGAAACCACAGGAGGTGAGAATGCTGTTGTGCTCAGATCCTGTCTGTGGGCTTTCAACAAACATCTGTTTGGCAACTGTGAGAACAAGATGCTGGATTAGGAGAGTCACCGGCCAGATCTATTAGGGCTCTTCTTATGTTCTTATCTCCATATACTCATTCAGACATGCAAGTTGTCACCTGATGACATGTCAGTTGAGAACTGGCCTAGATATTGCATCTATATTTCCCATGGTGTTCTAATTTTTCGGTGGTGGGGAAAATGTAGAGGGAAAATCTGATAAAAGCTCCCCCCATATCATCCTCTGAGGCCCTTCTTTGTGTCGTGTACCTCCTTTGTGAGAGGTTCAGAGGATAGCAGCATGAGAATGGCTTTTCTGCAGTGTCTCCCTGTTTGTGAAATGCTCTCCCCAGGGATTTGATGGAGTATACTTGAGGTGCATTTTTCTTTAGGCCACCTGTATTTCAAACACTTCCTTCCTTCCTTCCTTCCTTCCTTCCTTCCTTCCTTCCTTCCTTCCTTCCCTGGCTGCATTGCTGATAAGAGTTCACTGTTATTCACCATTGCTATGGACCATGGGGAACATGGCTATCTAGACATTGCTAGACTTCCATTATCACTGACCATTGACCATGCTGGCTGGGGTTGATAGGAGCTGGAGTTCAATAATATATGGAGGGCCACAGGTTCTCCATTGCTGGCATAGTGAGTTTCCTATAGAGATTGCTGGCAAAGGCAAGGAAAGTTATGCAGCGAGTTCAGTGGGGATGGGAAATGTGTGATGAGCATGATAAATGCCATGTCTAATGTTTTGAGCAGTATATGGAAAAACACTGCTCTAAAAAGAATATGTTGATATGCATGGATTAAGTATGTAAAGTATAAAAGGGAATATAAATTAGAAATGGATATAAGATGTATTATCCAAAGAATGCAATGACAATATTCAAATTTGAACTAAAGGAAGCCGAGTCGTGGTGGAGGGAAGACACGGGGGTGTATAGGGTTTATGTTTGTAGTGTAGGCTGTATATGTTTGTTTTTTGGTTGATTTTGTATCAGTATTTGTTTGTTTATTTTACTTTTATTTTCTGTATCATTTATCAAGAAATAAATATTTTTTTTTTTTTTAAAAAAAGATAAATGCCATGTCTAGACTGTCTCTGAGTAATGTATATACATATGCAGCCCGGTTTTGTGATATAATAATAACCCAAAGAGAGTTGCCAAGTTTCAGGGTGGCCCATAGGAAATAATCACTGAGAATAAGTTTTCTCTGAACTTTGCTGTCAGAGCAGCTCATGCCCTAGTTGGTCCTTGCTAGGCCTATGGAGGAAACCATGCCGTCGTGCTTCTCCATACAATGCAGCCAGGGGAGATTAACAGAATTCAGGCACGTTAGGAGCAGAGGAATCCATGGAGTGAGCATTTGCAGAACTTGATAGTTTTTTACAAGTTCCTCTCCCCTACTCCAATAAAGCTCAAAGAAGACTTTAATTACTCGTCTGACATGCAACTTCCTAATAAAGTAGATTTACTGGGAACAGCATCAGTTCCGTTCCATGATCTTACATTGATTACATTTTCAGAGAGGAGATATGTAGATTAAAGACATTAACCTTCAGCCAGTCCTCTTTCCCGGTCATTTGCTGTTAAGGGCCTTTTAAAAGAATGGAGCCTCACATGAAAAATAAACTGTGACTGAGGAATGGAAGTTGAATAAAGAGAGCTATGTTATGGACTATGCTGAGAAATTCAAGGTTAGGGGAGGAGCAAAACATACAGAATGAAGACGTTGTCACTGTTTCTTTGAACACAAGACATTGTCTTAGACCAAGGCAGATTTCTGGTCCATCTATATCTGTGCAGTCTACACTGACTGGCAGTAGCTCTCCAGAGTTTCAGATCAGAGTTTTTCTTGCCCTACCTGGAGATGCCAGGGATTGAATCAGGGTTCTTTGAAAAAAGAACTGATTTTCCCCTTCCAGTGAGACACAAAAGTATCTTGGAGCACATAAGGTAGCAAGAGGACACAAAAAGCCAACTGCAACTGCTGCTGCTGATAACCCTAAGGTCCCAGAGTAGGTCACATCTTTGGCCCTCCAGATGTTGTTGAACTACAGCTCCCACCAGCCCTTGCATCAGGAATAATGGGAGTTGTAGTTCAGCAACATCTTCAAGGACAAAGATTTCTCACACCTGGGTTAGGAGTTTCAAGGGCTATTTGAGGAGTGGCCACCTTCAGTTGTTGTTGGAATGTAGCTCCCTTCAGCTCAAGCCAATGTGGTCCATGGGTAGGGATGATAAAAATTGTAGTTTACAGCATTTGGAGGGCCATAGGCTTCCTATCCCTTGACTATTCTCCAACTGAGACTGAAAACCTTTACACCATACGCTGAGTTTCTGGAATGGATTGCTTTGCTTTATTATTTTGTTTTCATTCAATTGCTGCCAGCCACCTGATGCCAGGACAGAAAGTATGAGGCATAAATCTTCTAATAAATAGAAAGCAGTTCAAAGCAATTTGAGCTTCAGGTAGCATCACGGCAAACAGGATGAGCTGTGCAATGACATGTTCCAATCTTCCCTGAGCCATAAACCCGCATGTTAGTTTAAAGCAAGCCTTCCCAGAATCAAGAACCTTGCTCACAATATGGGAATAATAATGCTTTGAAAGACACTTCTTTATTTTAAGTTGATTTAATTTGCCAACCTTTTCCTCTGTCTGGTCATGACCTTGACAAAATTTAGATGAATAGCTTCAGAGTTATCCAGGGATGCAAATGACATTAAGTTGCTTCAGTGGACTTGTAAAATTGTGAGGTGTAATGTTGAGTTCAGTAAACCCAATCAAGAAGTGTATGAAACATATGAGCCATCTTTATATTCATTATTTTTGCTATCCTAATAGGATCATAGAAATGTAGAGTTGGATGGGACCCTGAGGATCACCAACATGTAAAGCACATGGCTCCCCCTCCCAGAATCTAGCTGCAATTCCCAGCACCCTTAAGAAACTACAGTTCCCAGGATTCTTCAGGGGAAGTAACATGCTTGTACGGCATGAATGTACTCCATCTAAGAAGGCCCTTGGTGCTTTCCCCTATTTTTTAGTAAGGGCAAGGTGGATGGCTATAGATAGACTATAAAAGGGGGATTATGTTTAAGTTTGAACTCAGAGCTGGTCACAGTAATTCAGCCAAGGAGATCCATGCATGCAATCAATGTTGATGAAGATGAGTCGTTGACAGGGAAGAGGAGCAGAGCAGGTACTCTGCATTCATAAGACCCCATGTTCAATCCCTGGCATCTCCAGGTAGTCTACTAAAGACTCCAGGAAGGGGAGTCATGGTCAATCAGTCTAGACCAGCTATCCACAACATGATGTCATCTAAATCATGTTGGGAATAGCTGGTCGATACTGACCAGATATTGTAAACTAGGAGTCAGCAAACTTCAGCCCTCTTAGATCTACTTTGTTTGTTTGTTTACTAGAACACCAACTACAGTCAAGGAGAAAACACATATAGTAAGAATCAAAGAACAGGGTGCCTCTGAGCACAGAAGCTAACAATTTTTTTTCAGTACGAGGACTGTACTGAGCTCACACTATCCACAACAGGTTAGCATTCTTCACTTCATCCACCTAATTTAGGAGGGGAATGTGATTTTGTTGCTGCTATCAAAATACTGAGAACCATTGCCGATCTAATGTAGATTTAGCCCGAGATCTACCAGTAGATCCTGATCTAGCTTCTGCTTACCCCTGGTGTAGACAACAATTCCCATCATCCCTGACCATTGGCCATGTTGGTTAGGGCAGATAGGAGTTGGAGTCCAAATAATCTGGAGGTCACCCTGGCTGGAGAAGGATGGTATGGACTATAATGGGCTAGATGGACCAATGGTTTGATTCATTATGCTTATGATACTTACAAGGTCCCTGCTGAACTTAATGCATGCATGGGAACAGACGTCTACAACTATGCATATGCAAACATACTGGAGCCTCTGTTTGAATATGCAGAACTAGTTTTGTGAGCTTTCCAAATGGAAGTTCATTAAATAAATTGTTGCTAGAACAATGACATTTGGATTTATGAATGGCTTCCGTATGGCATCCCTCTCGAATTGTTTGATTCTTTAAATAAAAAGTTTCTTTCCCTTGCAAGAAAAAAAAAAGAGTGTGTTCCAAAAGGAACTATCTTTTTAATTGCTGTTTCTCTCTCAAATGGCTTGACACTGAATCTTTGATTTACTACCTTCATAAGTGTGGACAGCGTGGGGAGTTTGCATTTTCATGTTCTATGGTTTTTATTAAATATGAATGTGATGTTGCCACGGAGGGGGGAAAGAGTTAAATCAGTGTAAATTTGTTGCACTTTTACTTAATTATACATTGAGAAGAACCCATGATTAATCAAGTAATCTTAAAAGCAGCTTGTAGGCCAGTGGTATAATGAAATATATACTTTTGGGGTGGGGGAGAAATGAAGCCTAAATTCTACTCCCTGCCAGTAGTGGTGCCTTAATAATTAATAAATCTATCAAGATCAAATATGCCCCTCTACTGATTCTAGTCAAGAAGTTTCTTTAAACTGAGTGGGGAATAATAACAGAAAATAAACCTCCCCCCCTCTTTATTTTTGCCATGGGTACTCAGTTTAGGTTTAAAAGCCAGCTCTTGCTTTTGACATGAATAAAGTCTAATTAAAGTTTTACCAAGAAAAAAATGCTTTTATGTGCAAGAAGTGAAAAAAAGAGACAATTCTTGGCCTCTTTGCCAGGAATAAGAAGGCAGAAAGGCAGAATATAACAAGGTCTGCCTAGCTGTAATGAGTCTTGTCAAAATGTCCGTTTATTGTCTTCAATTAAAACTGTATGTAAATGTTGGCACGGAAAGGGCATAGATGGTTCACTTCCTGAAAGTTAATTTTGCAGGGCTTCTTTAATTACTTATTGTCAAGACATTCTTCACCTAGTGAATTGCTAGAGTTGCGTGAGGCAGCCTTTTGTGAATGATCATTGGTAATGTCTAGCTGGATTTGGCCACAGGTACATCAGTCCAGCAATCCAACACAATGTCAACCGGAGAAGAGAACAGGGAACTGGTACTCTAAGGAATTTCAAAGTGCCCAATGATTATGTGAAATGATCACCAGCTCAGTGGTAGAGCTTTGTCCATATAAGGTCCGAAGTTCAATCCTTCACATCTTCAGGTAGGGCTCAGAAAAACTCCTTCCTGAAACTAAGAAGAGCTGTTGCTAGTCAGTGGGCTCATCCATATTTCCTTTTGTGCCAGTGCAGGATTACCAAATAGGCAGAGTAGGCACCAGCCTATGGGTCCTATGCCCCTTACGGGCCCTGCAACAATGGATCAAAATAATATTGATTTGATCTTGGAAGAAAATTACATTCAACCTTTCTTAATTCAATGTTATTCCACTAGAGTGTGTGCATGAGAAACCTCTAGGTATTAAGCTTTCTGTGAGTTAATGTGTCATGAGTTCCCACTGACTCAAGTCTGCTTACGGGCCTCCATAGAGTTAAATCCAGCATTATTTTGTGCCACATCCAAATGCTGTTGGGGTTTTTCCCCTCCTGGCACTTTCCCTGGGAAAACCAGCATTTTTTTCCACTAAATTGGAACAAAAGGCAATCAGGTTTCAATGGTAAAATACAGGTTTTCCTGGAGGAAGCACCAGGACCAAACACACACACCTGTTCAGAGGCAGTTCCACAAAAGAAAGCCTGATGAAAAGTTTGGATGGAAGTCTGGAAGTTGTCAGCACTGGACATGATGAAACTGTGGTCTGACTCAATGTAAGGCAGCTTTCTGCTTTCCTAAATCCCTTTAGAGAGGGACTGCTGCTTGGTAGTAGAACATCTGCTATGCATGCAGACGGTTCCAGGTTCAATTCCTGGCTTCTCTAGGTGGTGCTGTGAATCTCAATTGTCTGAAACCTTGGAGAACAACTCCCAATCAGTGTGGGCAATACGGAGCTAGCTGGACTGGTGGCCTGATTCTGTGGAAGATAGCTTCCATGGCTCCTATCCATTGTTAGGTGCCTGCACATAGGCAAAGCTGGACAAGTACAAAGCTGTTGGGGAAAAATCTGGACAAGTGTTTTTTTTAAAAAAAAAGAGTGAAGGGTGTGCAATCACACAGGCAAAGTGAGCAAAGGACAACTCTCTTGCAAAAGACAAGGCATGAGCTCTGGCACCCTGATCCACATCTTACTCATCATAATGATTAATCCAGCTTTGACGTGCAGAAAGATGAGGGGATTTTGCAAAGCGGTTGCAATAATTCATATGTCTTTGCCCTCTATGGCAAGCAGCCATGTTGTACATTAGCAGCAGCTTCCAGTAGCCAAAGATGGAATTAGATATGGTCGGAGTGTAAAATTATTATATCCTACATCTGTTTTCATTGATGAAGTTGGGAGCTCCATTGTGCAGAAACCTTGACTACAAGTGCAGTCTGTTAAGTTATTAAAAAGCATTTCTTGCATGGCAATTAATAAATGTACCCAAGGAATGGGAAACTCTTTCCACCACTATTCATATTCCCTTCTGAGGGGTATTCTAAGAGCTTCATGCAAGTGATGGGCAGGGCCAGAGGCAATAGTGGGTGAAGCTGTGAATGCCAACACTGCCTTTGCACAGTGGGCTAGTTTTTACACCCCTCCCTCTATCCCTCATCCAGAGAAGCAGGAAGCATAGTCAGAGTTCAAGGACACATTCCAGCCAGGCAAAAACAATCAAGGAGGACTGGTGAGGTGTGTGGCATGTAGGTAGTTGCAAGGACCAGATATAGATGGTTGGGGGGCTGCATGTGACTCCTGGGCCTAGTCATTGGCCATGTTGGTTGGTGGGGCAGGCAGGAGTTGCAGTTTAACAACATCTGGAGGACAGCTGTGTCCCACCAACATCTTGTTACCACTTCTTGCCTTGCAGCATCAGCCATGAAAGGCTGACACCTCGCTGTACTCAATGGTAGGGCCGGCTCTGGCCCATATATATGCATGCACGCAGAGGCTGCTCCTCCTTTTCCCTTCACTCAGAGATGGCAGGTACATAGACAGTGACAGATATGGCCTCCCTGATGGAGGCATCGGCCTTGTCAGGTATTTGTAGATGCTGGCCCCTGATCCCTCAAGCGTTCAGCAACTTTAAAAACCATTCTTTGAAGGCTGCCTCCTTCATTTTTAGCAATAGGCAGTTGTACATTGCGCCTTCCTGGATGCTTTCCTGTGCTCCATTGGTCCAGTGTACATTAGCAAATCAGATGATTGATTTACTTCTTACAAGGTAAAATGACTGGATGTTGTCCAGGAAGAAGTGATTGATCTGAGGAATGACACAAGTCTCTCTCTCTCTCTCTCTCTCTCTCTCTCTCTCTCTCTCTCTGTGTGTGTGTGTGTTGTGGTAGAGTGAAGAATGTTCCAAGTACAAGCAAGGATTGTTTTTAAATAGTCAAACGGCAAAGAGCTTTTTCTTATGCGGTTATTTAATGATACTGGAGTGCTCTTTCAGGCGTTTGAAAAACAATATACTTTCAAGATTGTTGAGCAGATGGGGAAAAAGGTAGGTGGACAGATAGAAGGATGTCACTGAGGTAGCCTGCCACGTACCCTTAAACATTTCTCCAATGAAAATAGGAAGGTCCTATTATTATTATTAATAATAATTTTATTATTTATATACCACCCATCTGCCTAGGCTTCCCCAGCCGCTCTGGGTGGCTTCCAACATATATAAAAACATAATGAAACATTAAGAAACCTCCCTATATACAACCTTTAGAAGACATATAGGGAGGTTTCTTAATGTTTCATTATGTTTTTATATATGTTGGAAGCCACCCAGAGCGGCTGGGGAAGCCTAGGCAGATGGGTGGTATATAAATAATAAAATTATTATTATTAATAATAATAGGACCTTCCTATTTTCATTAACTCCTTGGCTGTGGGGGTCACATAACTCCATACCCTCCAGCATTTCTCCAATTAAAATAGGGATGTCCTAAGGAAAAGCGGGACATTCTGGGATCAAATCAGAAACAGGGATGGCTTCTGTAAAACTGGGACTGTCCCTGGAAAATAGGGACACTTGCAAGGTCTGGCCTACCAGGTGAATTAACTGTGTACCATATTTTTTGGCTCTGGATTGGTTTGTTTGTTTAAAAATGGGGTTTGTTGCTGGTTAGTAACACGGACAGGGTGGCTTACCACACAGTACTAAACACAGGTGTTCACACTGGTGTTTAAAACACCACAAGATGAAATCTGATATCTGAAAATCATCAAGTGAAGGGCTGCAGTTTTGAGGTAGAGCATCTGTTTTGCATGTAGAGGGTCCCAGGTTCAATCCCCAGCATCTCCAGGTATGACTGGGACAGACCTCTGAAATCCTGGACAAACCACTGCATCCTGGCTTACCTGTCTTACCTGTGATGACAGAGACTCTTACTTTATGAGGCAGAAAAGAGATACAGGCCCAGCAACAGATAATGAGTCCCAGCAGCTGGTACACTTGGGCTAGATGGACAGGAAAGGCAGGGCCAACCAGGATAGAAACAGTGGTCCATGTTTAAGTATTCCAAGATCAAGGCAAAGAGTTCAGATCTGTGTGGAAGCAATGGAGTTGTCCCAACAGGTTTGGTACCTTCTGCCACTCTTTTAAGGATAGGTCAGGTGCTTGAGAGACTCATGTGCACTGTGAGACCGTGGAGCATGCATAAGTGCAATGCCTTTGTTAAGATGTGTCTGTTCCCAGTGATGGGAGAATTGCTGGATCCTGGATGAGCAGGCCTCTAGTGGTTGGCTGATGCCCTCTTCCTTTGATGCCCTCTTTTTCCTAGGAGGGAGGGGGGAAGTGTGGATGCTGCTTCACAAGCCAGGGCAGCTCTATCCTTGGATGCATAAGTACTTGATTCCTCCAGCCTCTGTTGCCCAGTGTCACCCACTCCTGCTCTCCCTCCGTGTCCATCTCTGTCTACAACACTCCTGAGCCCAACAACACATCACCGTCAGTCAATGTGGACCAACGGGTCTGACTCAGGATAAGGCAATTTCCTGCATTCCTGTGAAGAACACAGGCCTATGAACAACCTATCAGCCATGAGCTCACTCAGTGGTCTAAGGCCACTTTCAGTATTGGGGTTCCCATCTGCAGCATGAGTATGACAATAATTCCCATGTTCGGATGATGAGTGCTGCTGCTTATGTAGCAAAACGGCACCATTCATGTTGAAGAGGGAGGTATCAGAAGGCTTTGGTGGGTTTCTGCAAGGGATTGCAGAAGTGCAGAAAAAAGTAGAAAGAAAACTTAAAGAGAGGCATACTGACTATACCGGTTGAGGGCACTGGGAGTTGGGAATCACAAGTTATCCAGCTCTGGTTCAATGCAAGGCATCCTGCCACCCTTATAGAGGAAAAAAAAATCAAACCATTTGTGGAATCAGTATTGTAGATCGGGGTGGGAAACCTCTGGCCCAGGGACCAAATATGACCCTCCAGGCCTATCTGGTCCTGTGCACTCTCCCTAGATTTTGCCCCCTTGTAGGTCATACCCCTTTTTCCTCCACTCCACGTCCCATTGAGTGTTTCGTCTTTGAATTGTGACAATGCCTTTCTTTGCCTAGATATAGTATGGAGGGGTGTGTGTCAGTATGACATATTTTGCTCTAACCAGCTTTGCCACTGGCATGTGCCCCCCCCTCAAAAGGTTGCTCAAGATGGAAGGCAGCCCCTGGGATGAAAAAGATCCCCCCCCCCGCCTTGTTGAAGATCCTTGCATTTTTATCTAGTGTTTGCTTCTTTATGTACGTGTAATTTGGGTTTACTTTCCCCTCTGTATTTAAAACACTTTGCTTAACTTCTGCAATCTGACTCTGGTTGGTAAATATGTCGCTCCAGCATCTGTAGTTTGAGTGCCTTTGATTTGATTAAGTGTGCAATGGTTTATTTGGCAAACAACATTTTGATTATTTCGAGCCTGGCAATTGTGTTCCTATTTAATTTCCTCCAGCGGCGGTGGAATAATGGAGAAGCATTGCTGCAGTGGTTGATTTCTTGGCTGTAGCACCCCAAAGCACAAAGGGAAATGAAGTGTGATGGGAGGGTGGCGAAGCTTGAAGATGCTTCATTGTCATCAGAAGGGGCAGCTTTTCGGATTTTGTTTACAGCTGGCATGAACTGGGCTGAAAGCTGAAGTTACAAGATAAAATAACAGAGAACCAACTTAGGCTGTTCTGATGCCCTCTGCATACAAATTGGGATGGAAATGTCAGTGTGTGGATGTGTTAGAGGTTTGAGCTGAGCTGTAGGAACTCAGAAACAGGATGGTTACCTGCTGGTAGGGATGGAGGACAAATGAGATTCACTTTGTATATCTAAAGGTGAACCTAATTCACACTTTCTGATGCACTGCGCATATCAAAACACAGCCACCCTTTGAAAGTTGCACTTAATCCACATTTCCCAGTGCAGTCTTCCTGCCAGGTAACGTGTACAGAAACATTATATATGAAGTGCACATATATATGAAGTGTACATTAACGAATGATTAATTTTCATGAGGACTCTTTTTTAAAAAATCAAATCAAATCACATGCTGATGTGGAAATGTGGAGCGCTGAACTTAATGCTGGAAAAATGAGAAACTGAGAGAAACCCAAATTGACAGATTCATCCATCCCTGTCTCAAGGATGCTACTTCAAACCAGTACTTTAAATCAGGCCCAGAAACTTACTGGAAGCCAGTAAGTTGGCAGAGAAAATAGGTAATGGTGGTAGCATCTTTTATTGGACCAATTAACCTTGGAAACAGTAAATGGAGTTTAATATGTTCCATCCCTTGACTTTTTCTAAGGTTTTCTAGAAGTGGGAATGTGATTGTAACTGCAATTACAGGCCAACCCCTTTCTTCAAATCCTACCTTAGCCCTACTATCTTTGGACATAGACTTAGGATCCGCTCTGCACCACAGAGAACTAGTAGGGGTCTTACGAGATGCAGCACAGTCAGTGATAGCTCAGCAGTGGAAGAACCAGACTGAAATACCCATGAACATTAGGGAAGAATAATATCTGGGATATAGCAATATCTGAGCGTCTCACCAGACACAGGAAGGCAATTAAAGGCTTAACAAATAGAAACACCTTCCAAGAAACAGGGACCCCTTTCTTTAACTCTGTTAATGACCAAAATCAAGACCTTATACCAACCACTCAGTATTATCAGTGGAGGAGTTAAGTAATATGTTTGAATGTTGAATGTGTAAGTGTATGTCTAGAGACAATGGATAAAACATATAAAAAAATTGTCCAGTAGCACCTTAGAGACCAACTACGTAAGTTTGTTCTTGGTACAGTGGTACTTCGGTTAAGAACTTAATTTGTTCTGGAGGTCTGTTCTGAACCTGAACCTGTTCTTAACTTGAGGTACCACTTTGGCTAATGGGGTTTCCTGCTGCTGCCACCGCACGATTTCTGTTCTCATCCTGAGGAAAAGTTCTTAACCAGAGGTACTACTTCCGGGTTAGTGGAGTCTGTAACCTGAAGCGTTTGTAAACTGAACTGTGCATGCACACAAAAGCTTATACCAAGAACAAACTTAGTTGGTCTCTAAGGTGCTACTGGACAATTTACTATTATTTATATATATATTTTGAATGCGTCAGACCAACATGGCTACCACCTGAATGGATAAAACAAACACTGTTAGATGTGCTGTTGCATAAGTTTTTAATGGTTATTGTATCTGTATTTGTTTAAAAACCAATAAATATGGTTTGAAAAAGAAGTAAAATGAAAAAGCAAGTCAACTGGTTAGGCCAGGACTGGGGAAGCTTTGACCCTTAGATGTTATTAAACTCCAACTCCCATCAGCCCCAGCCAATAGTAAAGGGTGATGGGAGTTGTAGTTCAACATCTGGAGGGTCCCAGGTTCCCCACTTCAAGGTTAGGCCATACATATTTTTTAAGAGTTTAGATCCTCTCCACTTCTAACAATCAGAGGTAAATCTTGCTATATATTATAAGAACCATGACCATGCTGCTGTTTTGAACTGAAAATCTATAAACCCCTATCAGGAAGTGTGGGTATTTATGTTCATTATTTCCTCATTCTCTGAATCTATTTAAACAACTGTGCAGTTTGTTGTCCCTGAACTCTACACAATGTGCACTCAAGACTGTTTGTGGGCAGCAGCAAAGAAAATAATTGTTTCCGAGGGAGAAGGATTGAATGAACATTCATTGTCTGAAGAATGGAATAAGTAAAGACACTGGCACTGGGTACAATGCATTCAATCGCCATTTCTTAAACTGCCATTCAGGGTTTATTGTAAATATCTCATTACTTACTCTCATTCTCTGATCTCCTGTGGTGTAGTGGTGTTTGAAGAAAAATGACCCATGCAACCTTTCTCTTCCAGAAAATTGGCTACATGGCCATTTGCCTTTTTTTTGTATTACTAGAGTAGTGTCTGTTTATAAATCAGAACAGCTTTGTCCTGAGCTCATTTTTCCAAAGTAAATAAATAAAAAATCATTGCAAACAACAGACATTACTCGCTAAGTATCTTGAATGTTCTCTTTATGAAATATGTGCTATTACTAGTGTTTTGTGCTTAATAGCCTTGAGGCGTCCAAACTCAGGGACATATTTTTTTACCTCAAACTTGTATTGGAGGAAATCCTAACAATCTAAATCTCAATTCATTTCTTTTCTGTGAAGTAAATATACTTGGACCTAGAACTTATGAAAGAGAAAAGCTATCAGTGACAAAGGACCCAGGGCAACCACCCAAAATGCGTGTCCCTGTATCAAAATTCCCTATCCTGAAATGTAATGTGTAATTCAGATGCCACCAACATGGCTCCCATAGGTAGATGCTATAGCACAGGGGTCAGCAAACCTTTTCAGCAGGGGGCCAGTCCACTGTCCCTCAGACTTTGTGGGGGCCCGGACTATATTTGGGGGGGGGGAATGAACAAATTCCTATGCTCCACAAATAACCCAGGGATGCATTCTAAATAAAAGCACACATTTTACTCTTATAAAAACACGCTGATTCCCAGACCATCCGTGGGCCGGATTTAGAAGGCTATTGGGCTGGATCTGGCCCCTGGGCCTACCCATGCTATAGCAACTGCACAATGTCCCAATAAACAGGACTGTTCAATGCCCCCTGGTCTGATTCTAGGACTCCAGAACTCTGGTTCTCTGCTACCTCAAGTCAACTTTCTCATGCACATTCTTTTTGACCAACCTTACCCAGCCTGGCAAGGGACACGGGTGGCGCTGTGGGTTAAACCACAGAGCCTAGGACTTACCCATCAGAAGATCGGCGGTTCGAATGCTCGCGAAGGGGTGAGCTCCCATTGCTCGGTCCCTGCTCCTGCCAACCTAGCAGTTCGAAAGCACCTCAAAGTGTGAGCAGATAAATAAGTACCACTCAGGCGGGAAGGTAAACGGCGTTTCCGTGCACTGCTCTGGTTCAACAGAAGCGGCTTAGTCATGCTGGCCACATGACCCAGAAGCTGTACGCCGGCTCCCTTGGCCAATAACGCGAGATGAGCGCTGCAACCCCAGAGTCTGGACCTAATGGTCAGGGGTCCCTTAACCTTTACCTTTACCCAGCCTGGTGCCCTCCATCAGCCACGACCATCATGGATAATGGAATGGGATGATGGGAACTGTAGTCCAGCAGCTTCTAGAGGACACCAGGCTGGAGAAGAATTGATTTAGAACAGGGGTGAGGAACCTGTGGTCTTCCAGATTCCCTTCACAGTGCTACTATTTCCAGAGTTTCCTAGGAATAAGAATTGATTGTTAAACCACTCTGGAAACTGTGGCTCTGTGAGCAGAATAGAGGGTCTCCTAAGAACTCTCAGCACCCTTAACAAGAACCTCAGGATTCTTTGGGCAAAGGCCATAAAGTGGCATAATACTGCTTTATATGTATGGTGCGGATGGGACCGGAGTTGCTGGGATCTCACCCTGACCTCCTATGGGAGCACCTCTTTGTCCTGGCTTTTGACACTTGAGATGTGCATTTTAGAACCCACCTTATTTTTCTCATTTTAGGTTGTTTTAAAGTGTTTTTAATATTGTATAACATTGTGTTTTAATATTAATGTTATTTTTTAAGATAAATTTATTTATTTATATGCTGACAGATAGACTTGACATACAAACATATAACAATTAAACATAAAAAGTGAAAAACATTATAATAAAAAGATGTTAATACACAAAACAGAAAAAAAATCAACAATATTAACAAAAAGAAAAAAGAAGAAAAAGAAAATAATGATTAAAATAAACACATATCTCAAAAATAAGTGATATATGTAACCAAATTTCATATCTGTTTTCTTTGTTGACTTCCTTAGTCCTCTATGCGGGTCTAATATCAACCTTAGTAATCTGTTTCCATTTGTTTACTTATTATCTCTGTTTGTAATTCTTTGTAATTATCTTTTTTTCTAATCATATGTCAATTTGCAGAAGTTAATTAAAACAAGTCTAAGCAGTAGTATGTGGGCATTGCTTTTTCAAATATCCATTGTATTTTCCCCAATCTTTTTGAAATTTTTGCTTGCTTAATGTTAATTGTTGTAACCTGCCCTGGGACCTTAGGGTGAAGAGTTGGTAATAAGTAATACAGAAATAACAGCAATATGATATATTGCACAACTACACATTAAATTAGCTGTAGATAAGAAGAAATTGCTTTCTGTTCTGCCCTATATTTGGTGTAAGCAGCACTGTTTCCATTCCACTGCATTTTGTATTCTGCAAAAACCCCCACAACAATCCTGCACTATTCGTCTTGCTCTTTTGTTTGGTGAAATTATGTAACTTACATAATTTATGTAAATAATTGCATATTGTATGTAAATCACGCAAGTTATGTTATTCCATCCCATTCCTTTCTTTCACTGCAAAGAAAATGTGATGCAAAAAACGTAATCAGTTACATATTGCTTGTGGAATGAAAGCAGCAACAGTGAATTCTAATCATATTTTCTGGATTGATTTCTCTTGGGATGAATAAGTGAACATTCTGTTTTTCCTGAAATTCTCTGACATCCCTTGTAAAAATCAAGAAATAAGTGTGTGTGTGTGTTTGTGTGTGAGGAGGGGGGGCGAATTTAGGTTTGATGAGGCCCTAAGCTACTGAAGGTAATGGGGCCATTTGTATGTCCAGCTGTCCTTTGTCAACAACAAATTGCCACTGTTTTTTGTGTTGAATACATGCTATATGGTAATTTATGGACCTAATATGTATCTAAAGCCATTTGCACAAAACAAAATATGTATTTTATCAAAGTAATTGTTGAGCTGAAATACAATTAAGAAGAAGTATATTAATAGTGAAAGTTTTTAGGGCCCCCAAGAGAGTAGGGCCCTAAACTATAGCTTTAGCTTATAGGTAAATCTGGCACTGTGTGTGTGAGAGAGAGAGAGCGAGCAAGTGAGAGAGAGCGTGCACCATCAGGGAATGGAGAGAACAGCATTGGACTTTTTGTTTCCACATTGTTCCTTCTATTTCTGATGTACAGGCATGAGTGCCATTTTTTTTATGTAGCAAAAATGGGCAGCACCTTCACACAAGGAGGATGTTTATCAAGAGGCCTGAAGGAAAACCAGAAGCACAAAAAATCTGAGGGGGAGGAACCCTATGGGGGGCCACTCCCCAACCCAGCCCAATTTGGACTGAGCATGCTCCATGGGCAGGAAATGCTGACTGACTTGGGTGTGTGAGAGAAGGAATGCAAAACCAGCTGGGAGGCAGAATGGAATCCTGGAAGATGTCATGACTATCTGCCGGGAACCACTGGCAGAGGAAGAGGGGTGTGGGGGGAGTGCACCGCCCCTGGCAGCGCGATCCTGGTGGGGTGCCATCGTGGCTGCCCCCCCTGTGCTGGGCGCCACACCAGCCCCGCCTCCGCCTGCTCTCCGCCCCCCCAGTGTTGGAGCATGAAGCTCCACCACTGCCGGGAACGGTGAAACATTTTGTTGCAGGTCTCACTTTCTTTCTCATTACTGCCCAGACAAAACAGTCATGTCCAAGCAGTCCCTTTCAGACAATGCACAAAAGCAGGGGAAATAGGATGAAGCCCTTGTACTTCTCTATCCTCTTCCCCAAAATTTCATAACATATAAAGCTGCTCAGGGCTCAGCTAGGGATAGCAGCAAATCCTTGACTCATGGAACTGCCCTAGTCTCATAGTAATTGTTTGTATATGTGTCATTTCAAAAGCTAAACGGGGAAGGGGATGGGGAGTGCTCAACCATCCTATATCCCTGTAGTCTCTCTTGCCAGGTGCTTTTTGTCTTTGGACTGCAATGCTGGAAGTGACCTTGAACGCAGAGAAAAAGTCCTTGGGGAAGAGAGCTGGATAGTGGTAAACCTTAGGAAGGGTGTCAGGTAGGATTGAACTCCACCCTCCCCTTTTTCTCTTAAACTGGATCTTTGCATTGCAAATGTGACAATTTTCATGTCTAAATGCACAGATGTTGGCCCACATGTAAATCATTGTACAGTGGACTCTCGGGTTACAAATGTAATCCGTGCAGGATGCATGTTCACAACCCGCAGTGTCCGCAACCCACAGTGGTGCGCCTGCTCCTGCCCAGGTTTCAATTTGGTGCTTCTGTGCATGCACAAAGCTTGATTTAGCGCTTCTGTGCATGTGCGACCGCCGAAACCCGGAAGTAACCCATTCCGGTACTTCCAGGTTTTGGCAGTCCGCAACCCAAAAAAACGCAACCTGAAGTGTCTGCAACCCGAGGTATGACTGTACTCATTCTTTCAATGCTTGCACAAGCCTTCTGCTCCCCGCCTCACCGTGAATTCCTCTGCTTCATGTAACTCCTAGAGTTATCATGCTCCTGTGGTCTATGAGCTGACCGGTCAATGTTTTCTATCTCTGTAAATTGGAGCCTGTTGCCTATTTCCTCGTTAACAAGTGATGTCTATTGTTGCACATTTGCAGTGTCTGAGTTTGGGAAGTAAATCTTTTAATGCGCTGACTTTTTATTTCTTCCTTTCTTCCCTGCCAGCATATAATATCATTTGCCTAATGTTTGGATTTATTTATGTCCAAATGTTTGCCACTCTTGGAGCCAGGAATTAGCATTTTGTCACTGCACATTAGCACACTGTTCTTTTCAGAAACATCTCTGCCACGATTCCCACTAATCGTGGACTGCTTGGGGAATTTCTCCTACCAGTGCCTGAGCCATTTAGTTTTATCAGCCTCCCAAGCTGTGTGGCTGTAATTCTCTCCACCATTTTTTTTTGTATGATTTTTTTCCCTAGGCATGAATTCATTCAGCTGCTTTACTATGATGCCTGCCAGTGTTCTGCAAGCCTGTGTATGATGTGGAATGCGACAGCATGTATGATTTGGATGAGGGATATGCAAACTAAGAACCTGTAGATCTCAGTTGATGCTACATGGATTTTGACTCTGAAAAGAGGACAGAACCTGTAGTGCAGTGGTTCTCAAAGAGTGTGGCAGTAGAGGATGGCAGGCAGGGGTGCCAACTTGAACAAAATATTGGGTGGGGGGCAGGTAAATCCCACCCCACATAATCTATCACAAGCTGTGGTGCACATGCACCATTTGGATGGCAATGCCCATCAACTTTGACACCTCCCACCCCCTCAAATAGTTTATTTGGGGTGTCTGTGCTGAAGGGACCACGGCCCCTAGGAGTTGGCTCCCTTGATGGCAAGTGTGGCAGAAACATTCAAGGACAATAAATATTATATTTTGGGGATGATTCGTGTTCTTATGTAGCTGCATTGTTTTATGCTTTATGGATGTCTCTTGATAATATTATGAAGTAGTTATGTTCTGTGTTATAAATCAAGCACCTCTGGGAGTTGTATCTTTTTGTTTTCCAATGTATTTTTATCCATTAAAAATTCAGTGTGACATGAGCAATCCCCCCCCCCCCGAAAGTGTAGCCCAGAGAAAAAAGTTTGAGAACCACTGCTTTAATGAATGATTTGGACGTGGGCTGCGTACCTATACATTTAAAGTGCACTGTGTCCCCACCAAAGACTCTTGGGAACTGTAGTTTACCCCTTAGAGAGCTACAGTTCCCAGCACCATTAACAATCTAAAGTTCCCCAGGGTGTTTTTTTTTTTGGGGGGGGGAGTCTTCTTTAAATGTATGATATGTACACAACCTTGGACTGCACTGACTTTCATGGAAGAATTGTATATATATTACCACCATCCCACTTTCCTTCCCAATGTAGCTTATGTAAGTATAAGAATGTGCAATGCAATAAAAGACACACTCTCACACACACATTGCAAACTAATCTTAAAACAATTATAAAAGCAATGTGTTAAAATAGCAGCAATTTAAAACCCAGCGACAACAACTGGCAGTATAAAATCAAATGCTATAAGCAGCCTCAAACAGGAAAAAAAGCCTTCAGTAAATGTCTAGAGGTTAAAAGAGAACAGTTCTAGAGGATCGCCACAGGGAGATCATTCTACAATTGTGATATGTGTCTGAGAAGTCACTGTCTTCTAATCTCACCTGGTTGTGAGACTCTGAGATTAGAGGTCACAACATGAGTGAATCTGTTTTATGCTTAAGAGGCTTTCTTGCTAGCCTTGCCTCTCTGCAGTTCCTGCTTTGATATTTATCCCCCATTTAACCTAGGACCTTCGTACCTATGGGACAGCCTCTCCTGGTATGCCCCGTGGGAAGACCTTAAGGTCCACAAATAACAACACTTTGGAGGTCCCAAGCCACAAGGTCCCAACTAGGGCCAGGGCCTTTTCAGTACTGGCCCTGGCCTGGTGGAAGGCTCTGCCACAAGAGACCAGGGCCTTGTGGGACTTGACATCTTTCCACAGGGCCTGCAAGACAGAACTGTTCTGCCTGGCTTTTAGTTTGGAGTCAGTCTGACCTTTATGTTTCCCTCCCCTTATGGTTTTGATTTATGGGCTACTATTAAAATGAGGCTGCATTTTAAATTATATTTTAACCCATATTTTAATAAACTGGTTCCCCCCTCCTATTATGTTTTATTGTAATTTTATTGGTGTTAGCTGCCCTGAGCCTGGCTCTGACCGGGGAGGGCAGGGTATAAATAAAAATTTATTATTATTATATTATTATTCCTTGGATATCAGATCCACTGTGGACTTGGCAGTTGCTCCCACAAACTTGTGGGTATATCTAGCATATAGAGCCAGTGGAAGGAGCCTTAGGTCCTATAGATGTTGTTGGAATCCATTAGTCAACGTTTAGGAAAAATAGGACTCATACACCTGTAATATCTAGAGGACCACAGGTTCCCCATCTCTACTGATGAGAGTTAGGTGTAGACGCTGGGATATTGGGGTCTCTTGTGATGACCATGATGGAAATATACCCCCATGGCAGTATATGTCCTCCTGATGTCCTGGGGTAAAATCCTAAAAAAAAGCTCAACAACTTTGGTCGGCCCTCACGCAGCACGTTCACTTCATCAAATCTGTCCCTTTTTGAAAAAGGTTTGGGCACCCTTGTTATGCAAAGGTGCCCTGTTTCCAGGTTCAGTTTAAAGTGCTGGTGTTAACATGCATAATACCTTGGGACCAGGTTATGCCATGGACTGCATTCTCTCATTGGGCCATTGCCAGTACCTAGTGGGTGAGCAGCCGCTGATGCTGATGACCTCAACAGAGAGCTGTTAAAACTGGCAAGGATGCAGAGGTGACTGAGAGAGGTTTATAGCCTCACTGCCAGCCTTCATCCTGGTCACTTGCTGGGTCATTATTTTTAGCTGCAACATCTTCCTCTTCCTGAGTAGGCCCTTGCATTCTTGGAGGTCCCTTGCAACACAATACTCATACACTCATAAACATTCTGGGTTTGAGACCTACGGGAGAATGAGAGATGTATGGAGCTCAGGGCAGTGCTTGGGATGGACTCAGGGGGGTTATCAGGGGACTAAGGTGAGGCATCCATGAAAAAAAGGCACTTCAGGCTACTTTGGGACTTTGGGCTGCTTTCCTGGAATTCTGGCAGAGTTCTCTGTGGAATCCCATCCCTCTTCCTCAGAGGAGGTGTCACTGGGAGCTGGTCATATCTATCTGGACCTGCTTGAGCTCTGTGATTCACTTCAGAATCCTAGACTCATAGAAAAGGAAGGGACCTCCAATGGTCCAACCCCTAGTTCAGCGGTTCTCAACCTGTGGGTCCACATATGTTGTTGGACTACAACTCCCAGCATCCCTGAGCTCTGGCCTTACTAGCTAGGGGTGATGGGAGTTGTAGTTCAACAACATCTGGGGACCCACAGGTTGAGAAAGGCTGCCCTAGTCCAACCCTTGTAATGCAGGAATCTTTTGCCCATCGTGGAGCTTGAACCCATGACTGAGATTAAGAATCTTGTGCTCTGCTCTGTGCTGTCGGACTCTGAGCACTGAAATGTTTTCACAGAGCTTTTAATGTTTGAAAGCTGTCTTAAACAGCTTTAAGTTTAATTGATGCTGCTTTTAGCATTTATCGTGCGTCTTTAATAATTTTATTTTGCTCATATAGCTTTACTGTTAACTTAAGTTTCTTGTGTGCCACTTTGGGTATTGATACTGGAGAAAAGCAGGATATAATAATTGTTATTTTTGTTGCTTCTGCTGCTGTTGCTGTTGCATTACCCTGCCATGGGTTTATTGGGTGGTCAGAGACAAATATTAGGACTTCTATTCACATGCAAACTGCAGTGAAACATTTCCTAGGGTTGTTGTGAGCGTGAACTTAAGAATGAATGTTGGACAGTGGTGGGGAATTGGTGGGTCTCCAGATGTTGCAGGACTACAGCTCCCATCACTTCAGACTGTTAGACATGCTGGCTGAGGCTGATGGTTGTTGGAGTACAACAACACATGGATGGTCCCAGAGTCTCCACCACTGGCATACGACCATTCGGGCTCCTTCAGATGAGACACCTCTAGAGGGGATTTAGAGACAAAGAAAGCTATTCATTAAATGGATGGCCATTGTCTCTGTCCATCAATGTGATTGATTACACCTTTTGTACCAAAGAACATTGCAGACAGAAATATCTGCTCGGAGCTTAGCTGTGAAGTCTTCTGTGAAATAATCTAAGATTTAACATTCCCCACCTTCCTGAGGCTACTGAACTTCTCTTTGGAAGGCAATGAGATCCAGGAAATATCAAAATGGCTAGACAGATTGGGAGGGAAGCAGTCACAGCCTCCAGCTTGGCATTTAACAATAAAACGAATGAAAGCAATCCAATTGGCCTTCTGGGTTTTGACAATCTTACACCTCAGGTGTGTGGGTTTTGAAGTTTGTCAGATTAAAAAGTATAACAAAAAAAAATTCCTTCCAGTAGCACCTTAAAGACCAACTAAGTTAGTTCTTGGTATGAGCTTTCATGTGCATGCACACTTCTTCAGATACTGAAGAATCTGTGTATCTGAAGAAGTGTGCATGCACACGAAAGCTCATACCAAGAACTAACTTAGTTGGTCTTTAAGGTGCTACTGGAAGGAATTTTTTTTGTTTTGACTATGGCAGACCAACACGACTACCTATCTGTAACTAAAAAGTATAACATTTGATATATCTTGCAGTGCCTCATGTTGAACTGAACAACACATCTGTGTGCAGTATACATTGCAGCCTTTTATTTTTTTATATTTTAAAAAGAAACCTCTTAATTTTTTCGAGCGGAGGTGTGGGGAAATTTTTTAAAATGAAGCGCCTTGTTGGATCACACTGAGCCAACCCAGCTTAGTATTCCGTTTCCAACAGATGCCCCTGGAAAACTCACTTTCAGGACACAGTCACTTGTCACAGAGTGAGCCGGTTTGTAAATCTCACAGTTCAAAGGTGAAGTTAACTCTTCGTTAGAGGAACGCAGACTTCGCAGGGGTTCAGGCCTAATGAGCACAACAGCTCATGCCCTGTAGGCCCTACTCCATGAAATCAGTTGTTGAGACTAAAATTTCTTGCCTCCACACAGTCATCTAAGTCTTCTCCTCTGCTGGGCTTCTTGCAAGCAATCAGAGATTATGCCTGCATGCAGTCTGTCTTTGCTTTGCCCATTTCATTCCTCTCCTGGTTCTGAGAGTCAGGGGGGAGGGGAGCTTGTCACAGCAGGAAGGGGAGACACCTGTGACTCTTCACCAGCCTAACTCATCCTTGCCTCTTGGCCTCCCTCTTCCCACTCACCTGCCTACGATTCTGGACTTCTCTCTGCCACAGACTCTCCCAACTCACTGAATCCTGTTACCTCTTCAGCTTCTGACACCTCCTCTTCCAGTCTTCTCCCTCTTCTCCCTGTGAGCACTCATCATTGTCCCACTCAGTGTTTTTTTGTAATCCAGGGGGTACTCAAGGGCACGCAGTACCAGCACCTCTGTTGTTGTTGTTAAAAAGTGTGGCACTTACTGTCACAACTTCATGGTGTGTACTGGCACTTTTTTTCTAGGTCCCACTACCAAGCCCCGGGCCCTGTGCTCTCTTCTGTTGGTGGTTCCTCCCACCAGTCCTCTATGTCCAACCATTCTATGAGACTGAGGCTGGTGGAGCAGTGCCCCTTTTGACCTAATAAACCAGCCTCCTCTGAGGTGGACCAATGCTCTGACTCATTATAATGCAGCTTTCTATGTAGTCTGGCATTCTTTCCACAGCTTCTTCTCCCGCCTCCCCAACGTTCAGAATGATGTTGCAGTAACCAACTTTCATCAGCTGACCTTGGGAACACCCATATTTATGGGATTTCTTCAGTGCAGGTGTTTACGTGGATCAGTGTTCAAAGCTTCAGTGAAGGTATCAGCGTCTGTAACCTTGATGGGCAAACTTGGCTCAGTGATGCGCAGGTGAACTGGGTCTATGTGTTCAAAGTTTGCTTTATGAGGCCAGTTTACTAATGAGGACATCGTTTTGTGGCTTAAAAAGTTTATTTAATAATAATAAAAATATAGCTGGGACTTAATGATTTGTAACCAGAATGGAAGCCTATGTTATTGATTTTGCTTTAATTCCTTGGAAACAATATCGACCCTTAAGAGAGACGTTTCAACACTTTTGAAACTAGGACGTAAAGCATTTTCCATCCCATTGATTAATAGATACTATTAATAGATACTTTTAATGAGGCACTTTCTCTTCAATGAAGCACTGTGTTAGAATAGAAGATCCAATCTAGATTTTGTACCAAGACGGACAAACAAAAAGGTTTCTTTTCCACTTCAGCCTTGGGGGCAATTTTCCCCTTTAAATAGCAAGTCATTCTATGGATAGTTGCAATAACAGTCACTTAAGTGTGTGCCTAGCCTATGCACACAGCAAAAATCTTTGCCCATTAGAGTTGATTAGGTATCATTAGCTTCAGTGCTACTTCTGGAACAGCGAGAAAGTCATCGGTGCTACAAAACAACCAAGATGAGAAGCTGAATCTGCAGACATTTACACCAAGGTTAGACCAATGTGTGGGATTGAATGCATCATTTTACAGTGTTCAGTGAGCAAGTACCTTAGCAGACCAGTCCAGGACCTTGTTGCATTTCCCAAGAAATTTATGACCCAAATAGATTTACATAGCCAATGTTTTCCTTGACTTCAGTTTAATTTGTTATCAGGTGCTAAGGGCCACGTAAACACTACATGTTTAAAACACATGACTTCCCTCAAAGAATCCTGGGACCTGTGGTTGTTAAGAGTGCTGGGAATTGTAGCTCTGTGAGGGATAAAATATTGTATGGTGTGCATGCTACAGATAATGGCTTTGAAAAATATTTGTTTCATGCAATCACACCAAGTGCACATGTTATTTCCTTTTAAGTAATTTAACTATCCATACATTGTATACACTTTATCAGTGTCACTGCACATAGAGATGAATCTATTGGTCACTAGGCTATGATTATTATTATTTATTTCTTTTATCTAGCTGAAATCCATCATAAAAGATAAAATACATAGAGCAGGGGTGCCCAAACTTTTTTCAAAGAGGGTCAGATTTGATGAAGTGAACATGTGTGAGGGCTGACCTTTTTTTACAATTTTATCCCGAAGTTGTTGAGCTTTTTTGACCCCAATAAATAAACTGCCACAGGGCCGGATTAGGCCCCCAAAATGGACTTTGGACATGCTGACATAGAATAAAAACAAAACAAAATAATTATTAAAACCAGGCATTCTGTCAGATGAGAGTTTGCTCCACTGAAGAAATTAACGTATCATCCCCACAAACCTTTCTCCTTAAAATTGCTGTCTAAAGGCAAAACAGGCCCCTTTTTCAGAGTTGTTAGGGGGTAAAGGTAAAGGACCCCTGACAGTTAAGTCCAGTCACGAACGACTCTGGGGTTGCAGCACTCATCTTGCTTTACTGGCCAAGGGAGCCGGCGTTTGTCCGCAGGCAGTTTTTCCGCGTCATGTGGCCAGCATGACTAAGCCGCTTCTGACGAAACCAGAGCAGCGCACGGAAACGCCGTTTACCTTCCCGCCAGAGCGGTACCTATTCATCTACTTGCACTTGACTTGCTTTCGAACTGCTAGGTTGGCAGGAGCAGGGACCAGCAACGGGAGCTCACCCCGCCGTGGGGATTCAAACTGCCAACCTTCTGATCGGCAAGCCCTAGGCTCACTGGTTTAGACCACAGTGCTGCCCACGTCCCAGTTAGGGGGTAAGGTAAAGGTAAAGGTACCCCTGCCCGTACGGGCCAGTCTTGACAGACTCTGGGGTTGTGCGCCCATCTCACTTAAGAGGCCAGGGGCCAGCGCTGTCCGGAGACACTTCCGGGTCACGTGGCCAGTGTGACATCGCTGCTCTGGCGAGCCAGAGCCGCACACGGAAACGCCGTTTACCTTCCCGCTGGTAAGCGGTCCCTATTTATCTACTTGCACCCGGAGGTGCTTTTGAACTGCTAGGTTGGCAGGCGCTGGGACCGAGCAGCGGGAGCGCACCCCGCCGCAGGGATTCGAACCGCCGACCTTTCGATTGGCAAGTCCTAGGCGCTGAGGCTTTAACCCACAGCGCCACCTGCGTCCTGCCCAGTTAGGGGGTACCTGACCCCTAATAAAAAGTTAATCAGATACCTAGTTGATCTCCCAACTAGGGAGATTTAAATCTTCGAACCAGGCTGCTTTTAAGTCCTCTCATATTGGGCAACCCAGTAAATAGTGGGGTAAATCTTCAGGCACATTATATCCACATGGGAAAACTCTCTCTTCATAGGGGAGCTGTCGATAGCATCCTTCCAACTATGGCAGAGTGTACAGAATGGTATAAAGGCTTGGCACACCAAGGGGCACATTTAGACAGGCTGAAGTGCAATCAGCACAAACACCATGATTTGAAATAATGAGATTTCATGGAGCAAGATGCGACTTCAAAGTATAAAGAACTCAGAATGTCCAAAGAAAGACCATACTTACCAGTAACTTGTAGTATTTCCCAATTCCAAGATGGAATCACTCTGTTGTTAAGACCCAGCATCTTCTAGAAAGCAGAAAGTACCAAAACGGGCCCTGTCTGCCCTTTTAAATTTAGGTATTTTAAGCCAATACCTAAGGCAAGGATTTGCACCCTGTCCTTCACTGAACAAAGACTAACTTCCAAATGGAGAATGGAAGATGGTTGCTTTAGGGAGCTCAAAAATGGCAGAAAGATATTTAATCTGGAGTATTTCCAGGTGATTTTTTTTTTAAAAGAGATCTCCATAACAGGTTTGTGAGATGACTTTGGCTTCAGAAATGTTGAGGGTTAGGAGAATATGTCTCTCTCCTTTACTCCAATAGAACCTTGAAAGAGAATTCACTGTATCAATAGAGACTGTGGTATTGTTTTTTTATAAAGTTGTCATTTCAAATTTGTTTTGTATATGTAATATATTTCTATTTTATTTATAGGCTACCTTGGCTTTTTTGAAATATCTGCAGGAGGTAGCGCTGTCATGTTCTTATGTATGTTGGTAATCCCAATTTACGAATGCATTAACTTTTTCTCCCACCCCCAGTATTTAACATTTCTATAGCATTCTAGGTACTGTAAAAAACACAGATAATAAAATGTGTAGAGAGGCTTGCAATCTACATTGCTAAGCAGCCTATGCTCATCTGTAGAGCTCCTCAAAGAATTATTTACATCCTGATCCTTCTGAAATGCTAATCTGAATCATTATGAGCCAGTGAAAGGAAATGGAAGATAATTTCCTTTCATTACTTTATAGAAATACAGGAGGTCTTTTCTTCTTTCTCTCTCTTTCTCCCCCCCTCTTTATGAGCCATTGTTTCCCAGATCAAAGACAGCCTGGGAGTTTTGCAGGTGGCCACTTATACCTTTTGAAGTTTTATTCCATCCATTTTTTTTAAAAAAAGAAGAAAACACAAAAACCACTTTCAAACTAGCGTTCCACTTGCATGAATTTTGCAAGCTGCAGATGGCCATGATTTAGGGGAGATGACCTAGAAACAATGGCAATGGTGGTGTTGATGCCCCCAAAATAAAAGTTTACAAGCTAATGTGTTAAGGGCATAGACTCCCCCCCCAACCCCCTATACCCGCAGGTCTCAAGGTGGTTACAACATAAATAAGTATAAAATGCTTTTCGTCTGCCATTCTGAGACAAATCCCCACACATACAGTACATTAAATAAAATAGAAACATGGCCACCTGACCCCACCCCCACTCACCATGCCCCACTTTACCTCTTTCCCCCTTTCCCCCCCTAATGTAACACAACAAATGAAACTAATCTGTAGAAAATTTAACTTGAAAAAAGAGACATTGCACATACTTTTGTAAACCAAGAAATATTTAATAAAAATATGTTTAAAAACAACAACAGAGCATGAAGCTAGTGCTTTCCAGGCGACAACTCTCATCACCTCCAGACTGCTTTAGCCCTGACATCATATTGGGCCTCACTGCAAGTTTTTAGTCTACCTGATGTAAAGCACATTTTAAAAGTCCAAGTTAAAGGCAGGCACGTGAATTAATTCTGACCTAAATCGATCAGCACCTTGATTGACTTTGAATTGAACTGGTTACCTCACATGCTTCATAAATTCAGCTCTGTTCTGCTAGGGACAAGAGCTACTGAGTAGGATCTGCATTTTATCTAGTGTGCTTTCCAGATTTATCTCCAGCTCTGCTAATTGGGGTTTGTTTGTTTCATCTTATGTGCTCTCTACCTCACAAGGGTCCTCGGAGAGGGCCAGCTGGGGCTGGAGACAAATATGCCCTACAATTTCATCTTCCTCATCTAGGATTTCCTTCCCCTCCCCTCTGCCCATTGCCTTATCTCTGGGACTTTTGTAACCTGATACCATTGAAAATAAGCAAACAACTTGTAATCCAATTAACAGTTCCTATTTAATTTTTTTCCACAGTTTCTTTTTTGGATCTTAAACACATGGATTTGATTGAGCTTAGTTAATAGCTGCCTGTATATTTAATACACATACTACATGGAGCCCTTTATGTAAAGGGAATGAACATGGCAGGGTATGGCATATTGTATATATATATATATATATATATATATATATATTTGCTTTCGTAGATTTTCACGGGTACAGGAATGCAGGTTTTGGTGTCCTCGGGTGTCTTCCCGTGTAAAAGTTGGGGTGTCTAGGCGACGTTTCGACGAGGTCTCACTCGTCATCTTCAATATATATATTGAATCACCCCTCACTTTTAAGGTAAAAAATCTTGACAAAGAAATTAGTATGGGAGCACTAGGAACACTGAAGAATTTAATCTTTGCAGATTCTGTTCCAAGTAGATCTGATCCACACCTCCAGGGCTAACATGTGTGTTGGAACTTTTTATTAGTTTATTAGTTGAATTTATAGCTTACCCTTTGTTCCCAAAGTGTAGGCAGGACAGGAGGGCTCTGACATACACTGTCAAGTGTATGTGACATGGAGTGGAAATTAGCAATGGGGGAGAGTTTTGATTCAGTTTGCATTTGAAGGCGAAACTAGCAAACTCACACTTACCATAAATGCGCTCCCCTTCTGGGGGGGGGGGCGGTGTTGCAGACTGGCATCTGGGGGTGGAGGGATGCTGAAACATATTAATCCTTTGAGATTCACACCAATGCATTGTATGGGGGGGGGGTAAGTGCTGAGCAAAAATGTGTATTTTAGGCAAAAAACAAGAAGAGGAGTATATTAGGAAAAATGTGTTTAAAATGCCAATGAATTTTCAAGAGGTTTTTAATATATATATATATATATATATATATATATATATATATATATATAAATGGAACCATGGAGAACTGAATTTTAAGACTGGAAAAGGAGACCCTGAGTGAAACAGAAATTGACAGATTCAGTCATCCCTAGCAGAAATAGACTGATGCATCCATTAAAAGGCAGTACTGCTATAACTTCATTTGTTGTGGTTTGGGCAAAGGAGTCCTCCATTTTCTTTGGGGCAGGTGGTGGTGGGGAGCAGTTGGAATTAGAAATACAATAATAAAGTGCATAACACTGGAGCTAAATTGGTTCCTTAATTGGCAGGGGTAGGTTGTGGGTAGCAGTCTGAGGTGCGTGTGGAGCGTGCAATCAGGAGCTGTGGGATCAATCAGCTGTCAGAGAACCAAAGAGTTAAGACAAACTGACAGGGCCAACCAGCTGGCAGGGTCAAAGGGCGAAGCCAGGAGTGAGGGCTGAAGATCATGTCAGAGCGGAGAACAGACCAGGAGGCAGGATCAAAAAGGAAGCTAGAAGTCAGGACCCAAGCCTGGAGGCAGAATCAAAGTCAGTGAGAAAAAATAACCAAGGACAAGAAGTTAAAAAGAACTCAAGGAAGGCTCAGTTGGAAGAGGAAGTCAAATTATACTCCTTCCTGTCTAGAAGGATCCAATAATCACCCTGGGTGGGTGGACACAGTACAGGGCTAAAAGCAGCCAAGGTGAAGCTGTGGTCTGCCAGATGTTGTTGGACTCCAACTCCCATCATCCCTAATCAGGGTGTTGTTGGCATCTGTCTGTCTTGGAAAACAATGGAGGAGTGTGCCTTTTGGGATGAAGTCAAACTGTTGGAGAGTTACAGCGCCTGCTGTGGCTGTAGAGGCCGATACAGCAAAGACATGTCTTGCTGCAGCTGGGGCATATGAAGGCATCTGGTTGTGCTGCTGCAGAGGCACCATGACATTTCTTCTCTGGACTACAGCTTCACAATTATTGGCCTGGTGGTTCATTCACTGAGAAACTGTCACCTGCAGTTTGGGGGTTTACTGCATGAGATAGCTACACACATTTGTGGCAAATGGTTGGCTGGGGATTAGCTGTGATAGGAGCACGATTGGTGTGGGTGCTTGAGAATATTCCCAAGGACATATTTGGGAGATGTTACTGTGGTGAGGAAGTGTGAGTACAGCTTCTATCTCAGTTATTCAGTTTAGTGGCTAATGAGGTCATATATATGGAGTGTTGTTATATTTTTTTTCATTTATTTTTTGGGGTAATCTTTCAGATAATATTTTATTCCCTCCCATTAATTGTGTTGCTTTAAATATGAATTTGTGCTTGACCTTCATTTGCAAGATTCTGTTTCAATATTTTTTCTATATGATGTTTTAAGATAGGCTGTAAACACTTTGAGATTTTTTTTTTTTAAATGAACAAATAATAAATAAATGATGTTGCAGCACCACCAAACAGTAGGACCACCCATAGTCAAAAATGGAAGGGAACTTGCTGAATGAAGTGTAGAATTGTATAGTTGGTGTGGACCCTGGGGGTCTTAGTCCAATCTCCTGCAATGCAGTAATCCCACCACAGCCATCCCTGGGTGGGCTTGAACCATCAACCTTCTGGTTAAGAACCAAACGCACTGACCCATTGTGCCACCAATTTGGGTGTGGTTAATGGAGAAGCGGGCTCAAATAAAAAAAAAGCCCGTAGGATCTTTTTCCTATTTAAAACTCTGCCTCAAAGAAGTCTCTGTAATTTGTACATTTCCAGTACTTTAAGCACAGTTTGTTCAATAAAGGCATTGCTAGCTCAATGTTCCTCACTGTAACGATGTCTTCTGAGAATAAGGGAGGAAATTTAATTTAGAGTACTTTTTTTTTTAGGGGTGGGTGTATGGAAATGCTTTTTGCAAAACAAAATGAATTGCTTTAGATTTGTTTGCCTCCGGATTTAAATTTAATACTTCTGGAGTTAAATTTCTTCCTAATGAAGAGTTCAAAATAGCCCAAGGCACTTTGAGTTTCAAGATACCACACCACCCACTTTCACAATTTAATAATAGGGGTGTGCACTGGCCACAAGATTTAATCTGAACCCCAATTAGCTGTTTTGGGAAGCAGAACACTTCAGTCGGAGGTGTCTTGTAGGCTGCCTGATTCAGTTTGGAGATCCATACAAGTCTGCTTCGTCTCCCCATATTCCTTGTTGTTTAAACTGACTTTAGTGTTGTGCTTTTACACCATTATAACCCACCCTGGGACCCTATGGTGGGCTGGATCAGTCAGCGCTTCAGAAGCCTGGTGTCTGGACGTTTGTCCTATGCTATACTGAAGGTCCTGAAAAAACAATAGGAATGGCACCTGTCTGGTTTATAATGGGAAGAAGTTCGAAAGGGTTGGTGCCTCTACACTAAGGATCTTATTCTTACATGACACAGAGCAGATCTCTTGATGAGATGGTATCTGCAGAGTGCAATGACTACCTGGGTATCTAAGGTATGAAAGTATCTTTAGGTATCCTAGCCTGATTCTCCCAGATCTCCCAGCTAACCTCTGCAAATACATAATAAAAGTGCATGCATTCAAATAATATATAAAATCTACAACCCAGGTAATTGGGGTACCTTTTTGGTTGACGAGAAGATTTTAAATCCATTAATCAAGCAATTAAAAGTCAAAGCCTAATTACAGGTAACCAAGAGTTGAAATGTTAATATGTTTTAAAAAAACAACCCTGACCTGTTTCTCCTTTCCAGGCTTCATCTCACATTTTCATCCTCAGATGGAGAAATTGAGCTTTCCTGATCTATAACCAAATGATATATTAATAATGCGTAAAAAGAAGACAGTGATAAAAAAATAATGGTTCTGAAAGCAAAGCCAGAAGGTCACTACAAATTTCATATTGAGCATCAAGCATAAAGAAACTGTTCAAAGCATTTATTCATCGTGTCTCCTTTTGGGCCAAGAGGTACTTATTAATGAGGACAGTCTGCCACTTGTGAGTTCTCCTTGCTGTCAATAACTGTCAGATAAGATATATTATTGCTCTTATAGGCACTTACCAAGAGACTCCTATGCTTGTAGCTGTTTTGGTCTTGCATGATTATGAGCGAACATGCCAGAAGCCTGTATTTCGAACAATACGCTTCATATTAATGCAATCATTATCTCATCTCAGACTGGTGAAGCAAAGGGGAACCTTGAAATTAAGTCATCTCACATTTAGCAAACTAACTAACTAACTAACTAACTAACTAACTCACTCACGGGGCCATGGGTTTGTATAGCCATTGGGAAATCCACTTGAAAATTTTGCATCCATTAGTTTAGGCCAGTGGTTGCCACCCTTTCAGGATGTGTGGGCTCATGCAGAATGTTCAGAAAGTGCTGAGTGCTAGCCACAAAATGACTGCCATGAGGTGTGGCATAACAAGAAAGGGTTACCAACAGAGTAGGAAAAGAGGTGAAGCCACAAAACAGCACAGATGGTGCCTCTGGTAGCAATTAGCTAACAGCCTAGGTATGAAGCAAGCATTGACGTACACCAGGAATGGTAAGGAGCAATGAGGAAAAGAGAAGGTAGCATTGTCCTGAATTCAGCCCCTGTGGAAGGAAGGTAGCTCATTGATAGAGCATCTGCTTTGCATGCAGATGGCCCTATGTTTGATCTGGCTCCCGGTAGAGTACAGGGTCAGATTTAAGGTGCTGCTTTTGACATTTAAAGCCCTTCACAGCCTAGGACCCCCGTACCTATGGGACCGCCTCTCCCGGTATACCCCACAGAGAGCCTCAAGGTCCACAAATAGCAACACCCTAGTGGTCCCGGGCCCTAAGGAAGTTAGATTGGCTTCAACCAGAGCCAGGGCCTTTTCAACTCTGGCTCTGGCCTGGTGGAACACTCTGCCTCATGAGACCAGGGCCCTGCAGGATTTGATTTCTTTCTGCAGGGCCTGTAAGACAGAGTTGCTCCATCTGGCCTTTGGCTTAGAATCAATTTGATTCCCTCCCTCCCTCTCTTTCTTTTTTCTTTTCCTTCTCCTCCTGCCATGAGGTTTCAATATTTTAATGTTGTATTTTAATTTTGTTTTTAAGTTGTAATCATTCAACTTGTTTTTATTATTGCTTGTAAGCTGCTCTGAGCCCGGCCTTGGCTGGGGAGGGCGGGGTATAAATAAAAATTATTATTTTTATTATCTGTTATCTGGGAGAGATCTCAGTCTGGAACCCTGGGGAGCTGCTGCTGGTCTGTGTAAACAATACTGAGATAGATGGACCAATGGTTTGGTTCAGTGTAAGGCGGCTTCGTATGATGACATAGGTAATGAGGAAGGCTGGGGTCCCAGAGAAAGCCCTGGAAATGCCTACACACACACCACACACACAAACACACAATTCTGAATATAAAAATAAATATCCTGTCAATTACCGTTCCTCCTTCCACTGCATAACAACCCCAACAACATCCAGCTGAATTAGCAATAGTGACAAAAGATTAATTCAGTAGCTGCCAATTTTAAAAGTGTCATTCCACAGGTTCCTGCATTTCCTGGGTGGTTTATACACGTTTGTTCTTTGACTGGAGCCCTAGGTGCTAGATCTTCCAGCATCTCTTTTGCCTTAAGAGATAGCCAGGGCCAATCAAAGGCATTTTCCTGCCCATGGCAAAGGACAAGATGGCACCCAACACCATTCCATGTCCAGAGGCTGTCCCCACTAGTAGTTGAAACTTGCCTCAACTCTGGTAATGGATGAGTGTCTTCTACTGCTCCTAAGAGCAGCAGGCTAGCTTGGGAGGGTGTGGTGGGGACATGGTGCTTGTAAGTCCCTGTTATGCTCAAGCAACTAAATGATGTCAACAAAAATAACAACAACAACTGTGGCACACACAACTCTCGTCTATCCCACTACCACTCTCCATACCAGCATCTGATGTCAGATGCAGCTGCTTCTCTTTGCTGAATGGTAGGGCTCCTCTGATTCTCTGTGCTCTGGGGTGCAGGAGGAAACCTTGCTGCTATCCCCAAAAAGCAGCAGGAGCCCCCTTGTACCCCCAGCTTCACTGGAGCCAACTCTTGAGAAAGAGGGAACTGTCCCAACAGCATTCCACAGAGAGGGTGGCACTAGAGGCAATGTCTTGTCTACAGATGCTGTGAAATGCCACAAAAGGAAGAATGCATTTGTGTTTCAGCATGCAGTCTTCTCCAGCAGATGTAAGCAGAGTGCCTTGAAGCATCTGTGAGCCTGCAACTAACTGAACAGAAGTTAGCATATAGCCCATCATGAATTTCTAGGCCTTGACCCTCCCAATTGGGAGGCTATTGTAGGAAATGTTCAAGAGATGAGTCAAGTGTACTTGGAAGCATCACTGATTTTAAATTAAACAAGTTGTTCAGGTTCCCAGACGCTCTTGCTTTTGATCATCTGAAGTCTTGTGGCAGGCTTACTAAGCCCCGAAACAATGCTTCTAAATGCTTTCCCCTAGTTTAATCTTGAGAGCGGGCAGGTACAGAGAAAGCTAGACAATAAGGCAACAGCAACAACAACCAGCAACAAAAAAGCCCCTGCACTCTCCGAGATGACTTCCTTTTCTTTTGTGTTGGCAAAATGGGGAAGCTGAGAGACAAAGTTGTTTTATTTTGTTTTGAAGAATAGACAGGAAACGAGTCTGACGGAACCCATCAGGAACTAAAAAGATAATTGAAGAGAGAAATAAAGAGTTCGGGGGAAATATAAACACGATTTTAACTGGAAAATCTCAGGAAAGAGTGTAAAGAGCAGACACAGGGGAAGCAGCCTTTTAAAAAGACGTACACATATTACGTAGATTGGGTTTCATTAAAGATGGGGACCAGTTCGGTTGCACTGGGCGCTACAGGGGAAGCCATAACTATGATTTAGACTGCAGCATGAGAGGATGCTGCTGAAATTTGAGACCCCAAGGTCCACCATTCGTCCCAGCCTATGGACACATATTCCTGCTGGGAGATTTCAATGCCAGATTTGGGGATGATCATTACACATAGACCACACTGGTACTGGCAGCATGAATGAGAACGGAAGTCTGCTTGAACTGTGCTCATATCAGGCAGAGGGCCTTCTCGGTAGTGGTGTCCAGCCTGTGCAACGCTCTCCCATCAGATGCCAACTATCTGATTTTTAGAAGACATCTGAAGGCTGATGTTTTACAATTTTTTATGTCTGTAAGCTGCCCAGAGTGGCTGGGGAAACCCAGCCAGATGGGTGGGGTATAATATTATTATTATTATTATTATTATTATTATTATTAATAATAATAATAATAATAATAATAATAATAATAATAATAATATCGCACCCTCTGCTTCATGAACTTAATCTTCTCTACCAAGGTAAAACAGCGAATGTTCTGGAAACATCCAAGTTGAAGCCATTGGCATCAGCTGGACTTGATTGTCACCAGGTGATTGGCACTGAACTGTGTTCATGTCACATGGAGGTACCACTCCAGCCAAAGAGGACCCATAGCACAAAGCAGAAACTGCAGCAACTTCTATATAATGGTGGTGATGCTGATTTATTAAATGTCTATCCCTCCTTTCCTCCCAAAGGTAGCCTAGGGCAACATACAGCCCAGCAGTAAAACAACACAGTTTAAAATAAGACAAACACATCTTTAAAACATTTAATAACATTGGAAACAGCTAAAAACATTTTTTTAAAAATGTAAAGATCTAAAAATACTTTAACAAACAGCCGCATACACTCCTGTGGTATGCACTGGCATTGATTGGATTGCTGAAATAACATCGATAATACAAAGGGGGAAAGAGCAATGGATAAAAGAAACAAAACACAAACCGCTCTTCCACCTCGTTTGCTATTAGCTGGCAGTAGCGCCCCAGAAGGTCCCATGTTCAATTTCAGGCATCTCCAGGTAAGGCAGAAAAGACCCCCAGCTGAAACCCTTGAAAGCCATTGCCAACTGGTATTATTATTATTATTATTATTATTATTATTATTATTATTATTATTATTTTATTTATACCCGCCCATTTGGCTGGGCTTCCCCAGCCACTCTGGGCGGCTTCCAAAAAAAATATTAAAATACTGTAATGCATCAAACATTAAAAGCTTCCCTAAACAGGGCTGCCTTCAGATGACTTCTAAAAGTCTGGTAGTTGTTGTTCTCTTTGACATTTGGTGGGAGGGCGTTCCACAGGAAGGGTGCCACTACCGAGAAGGCCCTCTGCCTGGTTCCCTGTAACTTGGCTTCTCGCAGTGAGGGAACCGCCAGAAGGCCCTCGGTGCTGGACCTCAGTGTCCGGGTAGAACGATGGGGGTGGAGACGCTCCTTCAGGTATACAGGACCAAGACCATTTAGGGCTTTAAAGGTCAGCACCAACCGTTTGAATTGTGCTCAGAAACATACTGGGAGCCAATGTAGGTCTTTCAAGACCGGTGTTATACGGTCTTGGCGGCCGCTCCCAGTCACCAGTCCAGCTGCTGCATTCTGGATTAGTTGTAGTTTCCGGGTCACCTTCAAAGGTAGCCCCACGTAGAGCGCATTGCAGTAGTCCAAGCGGGAGATAACCAGAGCGTGCACCACTCTGGCGAGGCAGTCCACGGGCAGGTAGGGTACCAGATGGAGCGTACCAGATAATTCTGGGTTAGATGGACCAGTGGTCTGATGCAACATGAGGCAGCTTCCTGTGTTCCCATGTCGCTTCCTGCAGTTCCAGCCAGCAGTCTTTCCCAACTGTCTGGGGAGGAACTGGTTGGAGCATCTGCTTGCATGTGGAAGGTAGCAGCTTCAGTCCTCAGCATCTACAGATGGAGCTGAGAGACAAGTGAAGAGCAAGTGTTGGCAAGATGGACCAACTAGATGGGCCAACAATGCAGTTTAGTTGGTACAATGGTCTGGCTTAGGTATCTCCATTTGTTCATTAGGAGCACCCACAGCTCAATGGGTTTTTCTTACAGGTTTTCTGCAGGTTCTCCCAGCATCTGCAGGCAGGTGTGGGAAAACCCCCTGCTTGTAACCCTAGAGAGCTTGCTGCCAGTCAATCTAGACAGTACTGTACTGAGCTAGGTGGATCTATGGCTTGACTCAGCACAAGGCAGCTTCCTACATCAAACAAGACCTGTAGGTCAGTGGTACGGCATGTGCACCTCATCCAAAATATACAAGGTAGTCTTTAGGTAGAGCCAAGAAGGATTTCTGCCTGAAACTGTGGACAGCAGCTGCCAGTTAGTGTACCCATTACTTAGCTACCAATAGGAGGCACTTTCCTCTGCTCATATCATTCCTGATCCAAACTGCTTTTTCTGGAATAACAACTCATTTTTTTAAAAAACATTTTTTTATTGCTTTTTTAAAAGTACAGAAATACAGAAAAAAGAATAAAGAGTGGTTATAAGAAAGAGAGATATAAATAACAAATTTCCATATTCTTTTTCCATCTAACCTATAGGACTTCCCCACATCCTCCGAACCCTGCGTTCTCTGTCTTATAAAGCATCAGCAATTTGTTAACTTATTTCAAAACTTATTGTAACTTCCATTTTATCATGTTCCCTATTTTCAATTTTACTGTCGCTCAATTCTTATATGTTTTATATTAAACACAATAAAGTTATTTCATTATTTTACCTCTGAATTCTTGTGTCTTAATTTTCATTCCAATAACTTACATTTGCTGAAGCTAGAATTTCCTGAAAGGTGCATTTTTTTTAACATTCATACAGCTTATAGTGTTTTTTCAAATAGTCCTTAAACTTTTCCCAATCCTCCTCAGTTGTTTCTTCTCCCGCGTCTCGGATTCTGCCAGTCATTTCAGCCAGTTCCATATAGTCCATCAACTGCGATTGCCATTCCTCCAGCGTGGGTAAATCTTGTGCCTTCCAGTATTTTGCAATCAGGATCCTTGCTGCTGTGGTAGCATACATAAAAAAGGTTCTGTCCTTCTTAAGCACTCTCTGGTCCACCATGCCCAGAAGGAAGGCCTCTGGTTTTTTAGGTAAGGTAAATCTCAATACCTTTTTTAGTTCATTATGGATCATTTCCCAGAAGGCCTTCACTTTCGGGCAGGTCCACCAGAGATGAAAGAATGTCCCTTCCGCCTCTCCACATTTCCAGCATTTATTATCAGACAGGTGATATATCTTAGCAAGCTTGACTGGGGTCATGTACCACCGGTATATCATTTTCATAATGTTTTCCTTCAAGGCACTACATGCCGTGAATTTCAAACCGGTGTTCCATAACCTTTCCCAGTCTGCAAACATAATGTTATGCCCCACATCCTGAGCCCATTTTATCATAGCGGATTTGACTGTCTCATCCTGTGTATTCCACTTAAGCAGCAAGTTATACATTCTCGAAAGTAGTTTACTTTTTGGCTCTAACAATTCAGTCTCTAGTTTCGATTTTTCCACCTGGAATCCAACTTTTTTATCTATTTTAAATACCTCTTGAATTTGCGCATAGTGCAACCAATCTCGTACCTTAGTTTTCAATTTCTCCAAACTTAGCAACCTCCAATTGTCTCCAGTTTTTTCAATTATTTCCCAATATTTAGGCCAGTGGGCCTCCATGTTGGGTCTCTTACGTGCCTTGGCCTCCACCGGTGAGAGCCACCTCGGAGTTTTACTCTCCAATAAGTCTTTGTATTTTATCCAGACCCTCCAAATTGCTCTTCTGACAATATGGTTTTTAAACAATTTGTGCACTTTGGCCTTGTCATACCACAGATATGCATGCCACCCAAACGCATTGTCAAACCCTTCCAGATCCAGGACATCAGTGTTCTCCAATAAAATCCAATCTTTCAACCAGCAGAAGGCTGCAGATTCATAATATAGCCTCAAGTCTGGCAGGGCAAATCCCCCTCTTTCTTTCGCATCAGTTAATATTTTAAACTTTATTCGGGGCTTTTTGCCCTGCCAAACAAACTTAGAAATATCCTTCTGCCACTTTCCAAAACATTCCACCTTGTCCACGATCTGTAGGGCCTGAAACAAAAATAACATTTTCGGCAATACATTCATCTTTACAGCAGCTATTCGGCCTAACAAGGAAAGTTTCAATCTTGACCATATATCCAAGTCTCTTTTGATTTCTGACCAGCATTTCTCATAATTATCTTTAAACAAATTCAAATTTTTGGAGGTCAAGTACACCCCTAGGTATTTTACTTTTTTAACCACATTCAGCTCCGTTTCTTTGGAGAACTCATCTGTTTCTGTAGCTGTCAAATTTTTTGCTAAAACCTTGGTTTTTTGCTTATTTAACTTAAACCCCGCCACCCGACCAAAATCAGAAATTAATTCTAACACTCTTTTAGTGCTGGAGACTGGTTCCTGAAGTGTTAATACCAAGTCATCTGCAAATGCTTTCAATTTATATTGTTTCACTCCGACCTCAATTCCCTGGACCAACCGGTCCTTTCTAATCATATTTAGCAACACCTCCAGGACTGAAATAAACAATAGGGGGGATAGAGGGCACCCCTGGCGTGTCCCTTTTTCAATTTTAAACTCCTCTGTCACCACATTGTTTACTATCAATTTAGCTTTTTGTTCTGTGTAGATTGCTTCTATACCATTTTCGAACCCCCGCCCCACTCCCATCCCTTCCAAATTTTTCTTCATAAACATCCAAGAAATATTATCAAAGGCCTTCTCTGCATCAACAAAAATCAAAACCGCTCTGGTGTTCAGATTTGTTTGTAGAAGTTCCAAAATGTCAATAATGTTTCTTGTGTTGTCAAACAAATGCCTACCAGGGAGAAAGCCAGCCTGGTCTTTGTGAATCACTTCATTTAGTACTTTTTTAAGTCTATTTGCCAAAATATCTGCAAAAATTTTATAATCCACATTTAGGAGTGAGATGGGGCGGTAGTTCTTAAGTTGGGTCTTTTCAGTCTCTGATTTAGGTACCAATGTGATGAAAGCTTCTTTCCACGTTTCCGGTGCCCTCCCTCCCTCCATTATCTGGTTGCAAACCTCCATCAAAGGTTGTATCAAATAGTCCTTTAAAACTTTATAATATTTGGAGGTTAGGCCGTCCGGGCCTGGGGACTTGCCAAGTTGAAGATTTTGAATGGCACTTTCAATTTCTTGCTGTGTAATATTACAGTTCAGGTTTGTTCTCATTTCCAGGGGTATTTTTTGTAATCCATTAATTTTTAGAAATTGATCCACCTCTGAGGCTTTTTGCGGCCCTTGTGTATAAAGTTCTTTGAAGTACCTCTGGAAGCACTTTCTGATTTCCTCGGGTTTCTGAACCATTCTCCCTTCGATCTCTAGATTTGTAACCGTATTAAGCTTTTGTCTCTTTTTCAACTGCCAAGCTAGCAGTTTCCCACACTTATTCGCCGATTTGAAGGATCTTTGTTTCATTTGTTTAATTTTCCATTCCACCTCTTGGTTTATCAGTTTTGAATATTGCGCCTGGAAGAATTTCACTTCTCTTAACACGTCCTTCGACTTAGGCCTAGATCTTAATTTTTTCTCTCCTTCTCTTATTCTCTCCAATATCTTCTCCTTCTTTTCATTCCAGAGCCTTTTCTTAATCATGTTTTGTTGTATTAGAAACCCTCTCATGACTGCCTTACTTGCATCCCAGATTGTTCTTTTTCCCACAGTAGTATTCAAATTTATCTCAAAATAGTCCTTTAGAGTTTTTTGGGCCTTCTTAACAATCTCCTGATCTCTTAGTATAGTGTCATTCATTTTCCATCTAAAGGATCCGGTTGTATTTAGTCTCAATTCCACTTTCAAAGCATTATGGTCGGAGCAGGTTTTTGGGCAGATTTCCACTTTTCTAGTCTTAGGTGCCAGTCCTCTAGTTGTCCAGATTTGGTCGATTCGTGTCCATGTCAGATGAGCTTCAGAAAAGAAAGTCCCTTCTTTCCCTAGAGGGTTCTTAACCCTCCAAATGTCTACTAAGTCCATATTGTCTGTCATTTCAAAAAAAGTTTTGGGTAGTCTGCCGTCTTTCGATATGTTGGCACTTTGTGACTTATCCATATTTACAGACACAACCCCATTCATATCACCCAGCATAATGATGTTACTATAGTCCAAATAATCCAGCATAGTCTCATGCAGCTTCCTGAAGAATTCTGACTTTCCCTCATTTGGAGCATATATTCCTAATATCAAAATTTTTTCTCCTTGCGTCTGTATTTCAATCGCCAAAATTCGGCCATATTCATCTTTGAATAAAAATTTCGGTGACAGGCTCTCCTTTGCGTAAATCACCACTCCTCTCTTCTTAACTTTGTCTGAAGAAATAAATTCTTGGCCTAGTCTTTTGTTAATTAACACTTTTCTATGGAGCCTTGTCACATGTGTTTCCTGTAGGCAGATAACGTCCAGTTGTTCCTTTTTCAAAATGTGAAAGACTTTCCTTCTTTTTTCCGGGGAGTTTCCGCCATTTATGTTCCAACTAAGAAGCTGCAGAGACATCCTGAATCAATTGACGGGTTCTACAATGGGGTATCTAAGCTTCCTCCCGATCCCGGGGGAGGTAATGCTGGTCCTGGTCCTGGTGGTATAACTCTTGGAGATGGTCCCGGTGGTGGTGGAGGCCAAGAAGCTGCAGCTCCTTTTTGCAGGTCCTCCTCGTGGTCGTGTAGGAACTTCTGCTGGTCTTCAGGTGATTTAATCTTTATTTTCCTTCCTTTGTAAGTAAATGAAAGTCCTTGTGGAAACTCCCACCTGTAAGGAATTCCGTTGTGTCTCAACAATTTGGTCAAATCTATATAGGTAGTCCTAAGTTCCAAGAGATATTTGGGTATATCTCTGTAAATTTCGGCCCTTTTACCTTCTACCTCCAAAGATTTCTTAAAATGTAGGCCTAATATCTTATCCCTTTCTTCTCTTGATCTCAGAGCAACCAAACAGTCTCTGGGCTTATCTTTCTTTACTGATTTTCCCAGTCTAAAGGCTGTCACAATTTTAAAGTCCTTTTCTTCCTCAATTCCCCAGAATTTGGAGAACAAAAGTGTCAAAAATCCCTCTAGATTATTTTGTTCCAATTCCGGGATAGCCCTTATCCTGAGATTACTATCTTTACTTTTCAATTCAACCAATGCCAGGTAGGCTTGTTGTTCTCCTACCTGCCTTCTCAAAGGTCTTACCTCTCCTTTAATTTCATCCACCTTTAAGTTCGCCTGTTCTGCTTTTTGGTTGGCTTCCACAGCTAATTTATAGTTTTCTGCCGTAGCTCCTTGCAATTTCTCAATTGCCTGAGTGTGCTGCGAAACCTGTTCAGTTAATTTGCCAATAGAGGATGTAGCTTGGTCAATCTTTGATGTTTGATTGTCCACTTTTTGGTTTAAGACTGCCAATTGTTCCAAAATTTGTTTTAAAACTGTTTCAGATCCTCCAGTGGCCATGTCTTCTGCAGCAGGCTGCACTAGTTCCACCTCCTGTGCTGTCAGCACAGTTGGGACAGATGATCTGCGTTGATGAGTTAAAGTTGTTTGCAAAAGTTGCCCAGATTTTTTCTCTTTTTCTTTATCTTTAGCTTTAGCTGCTCTTGTTCTCCCTGTGCCGCTCATTCCACACCTGCCTCTGTTCAAGGTCAAATGGTCTTTTGTCCCATGGTAAAAACAAGTCCCAAATATAAATAAAAAGAACCACAAAAAGTTTCAATAAAGCTCAGTTCCCATGCAACTATATTTCCACAGTCCTATAGGGGGAGTATTTCAAAGCTTCAAAAAAGAAAGGAACTATTTTCCGCCATTGAAGTTCCTCAATTCCCCATATTGAGTTTTGTAATTCCCAAACACAAAAGGAAGGTTTCCAGAACTTCTAATCTCTTAAAATCCAGCCATAAAGTATCGATACAGGTCCATGCAACAATGTTTAATGTTAGTATCTCAGTCTATGCAACAATTTCGATCTCTGCAACAATGTCGTCAGTTTGACAGCAGTTTGACAGTTCTTTTTCTATGCACTGGCAGCCCGGTGACGGGGTTATCTCTTTCAGCCCCGTTTAGCCCAGAAATTGGAGGATAGTTCTAAAGAATAAAAGTCTATACAACCCACAGTTCTTTCCTTTTTATCTTCAAAATACAGAGTCTCTCAATGCACCCTTTCTTCCACTTTTACAATCTCTTTTTAAATACTTCAGCTCGTTTCCGAGCCCTTGCTTTGATCTAATTAGCAGAGTCGGGAGGCGGACTTCCTGTTACTCGCCTCCCGCTTTTGGCCGAATTTCTTCAATTTAGTTGGAAAATTTAGGACCCTTACTCACGGGTATGTTGCTCCAATTCCGATAATTTCAAGAAGAAAGGTCAGCGCTCATCAGCAGCAGCAGCGCGGCTTTGCTTCCACGAAAAGAGCGATGAACTCACAGCGCCGCTCCCCCTTTCACGTTCCGGAGCCTCTTACGAGGCTCCTTCCCCGCTTCTGGGGGGGCTCCAGGCGCCCGCCGAGTCCCACGGCCGCAGGCTCGCTCTGCCTGCGGTTTTTCTTAATGGGTCTCCGCTTTGCCGCAGCGGACGACCCTTTTTCGCGGAGCCCCTCTTCACAGCGCAAAGAGGACCGCCATTGCTGTTTCGCGCCGCCTCCGGAAGTCCTTTCTGGAATAACAACTCAGAGCTAAGTAGTGGTTCGCACACAATTTAGATTGGGAAAATGACATGGGGGGGGGGGAAGGTTAGCTCCTCCCCTGCCATTCCAGAACCTCCAAGTGTCCCAATTTTCCAAGAATGTCCCTGATTTACAGAAGCCATCCTGGTTTCTGATTTGATCCCAGAATGTCTCACTTTTCCTTAGGATGCCCCTATTTTCATTGGAGAAATGCTGGAGGGTGTGGAGTATAAATAGTGATATTATCATTACGGAATGGGACGTCCCTATTTTCATTGGATAAATGCTGGAGGTTATGCCATTGTGGCCCCGATCCAAATTTCCTTTACAGCTCATATGGACATTTTTAACAAAACAACAAAACCGCAGGAAAGCCCCATGTCTTTTTTTGGCCCTGTGTGATAAAAAGAATTAAAGAGGGAGTGAGACAGAGTGTGCACCACCAGGCATTGAACATTTACTTCTGTGAAGTTGTCAGGAAAAGGCCAAAACCATGCCCTTAAGCACTGGAACCTGGATGGCAGCTCCACACTCCATGCGGCACATGTTCATTTCGTCTTTTACTGCTCTCCTTCCTACATCTGCCGAGCCAGGCCCTTCCAGGGTTCATTTAGAAGCATCCCCAGGTGACAGCTCTTAAGCATCTGCAGAGTTTATATTGCATCACTTCAGCTGTTTTTATATGGACACTGCTGTGGTAGACACAGTATAAAATGTCAGATGCTGCAGAAACACTTGATGTGGTGCAGTAGATAGAGCAAGGGGAAAAAAACACCCCCCAATGGAACGTTTTGCCATCTCCCTGTGAATTAAAAAGGAAAGAGCTGCTTGCTTCTAGATTGTACTTGTAGGGACGGTGGGTAGATTCTGGGCACTGGGGATTGCTCAGGATTGACTTTGACATTATTATGGTCCTTGGTGCCATCAGGGCAGGCATTTGGAGCAGAAGTTCAGGGTTCCACCTAGCAGATTGAGCAAGGAGGGCTGTCAAACACAGCAGCCAGCTTAGAACATATTGCAGGCATGGGGAAACTTTGGGCTTGCAGATGTTGCTGAACTAGAACTCTCAACAGCCCCAGCATGACCAGGGATGGTGGGAGTTGTAGTTCACCAATATCTGGAGGGAATGTGGTGCACTGGTGCAGTGGATGTGGATCCTCCAAGCCTAGCCTGCCAGCTTAACTGAAAAAGAAACTGATGACAAAAGGATTGATTATTGCACTGCTGTAGCTGCACACTGCATGCCACTGACAACAGGCAAGATTAATGAGCGCATGCAAGATGAGTGTGTGGAAGGCCGTTTGTTGTTAGACATGATTAAGAAATTAAAAGGAGAAAGCTTTGCTGTTTATAAATGCTAAAGTGAAGCAGAGAGCTTTGCAGTGGGAGATGCTGCTGCTGCAGAGGGGAACCTCTGCATTTGAAACAGCCTCTCTTAGGGATTGTAAACACAGTCAATGGAGGAGCCTTCAGTATTCTATTTGTGAAGGATGCAACTGTCAATTAGCATTGACGGGCAATGTGCAGAAGCGGCATACCTTGGAATACCAGCTTATCATTGCTTGGTAATTGTTTTTAATTAGGAACATGAGTACATAAGAAGAGGCCTGCTGGATCAGGCCAAGGTCCACCTAGCTCAGCATTCTGTTCTCACAGTGGCCAACCAGATGCCTATGGGGAACTTTCAGGCAGGACATGAGCACAACAGCAACCTCCCCATTTAAGGTTCCCAGCAACTTGTATTCAGAGTTGCATCACCTCCAACAGTGAAGATAGAACATTATGCCATAGGCACCAACTCCTAGGGACCTAGGGGTCTTTGTCCCCCCAATAAAATATCTGTGGGGCTTTGCCCTCCCCAAGTGGATGGGCATTGCCATTCAAATGGTGTGTGTGTGCCACATCTTATGATCAATTATGGGGGGCGGGGCTTACCTCCCATCCAATTCTTTATTCTAGATGGCACCCCATCTTTTTTCAAAGACCAAGCTGGTCACCACCACTGCCTTTTGTGGGAGTAAATTGCAGAGTTTAACCATGCACGGTGTGAATAATGAATCTGTCAATTTCAGTTTTTCGTTCTCATACTCCCAATCTTAAATTCAGTTCTCTATGTTTCTGTGTCAGTTTGCAAAAGTCCTCATTGCAATTGGCATTCTGGTGTACATTTCCCCAATGCACACATTTTTGCAATAATTTCCTCTAACATAGGGTATTTCTGTACATAAAGTGCATCAATATAAACATCGCTGTGCATACTCTTCGCCATTATAGGCATATTTGTGCACATTTCTTAGCCAGAACTGCATTGCAAAACTCAGAAAAGTGCAGATTTGAAACAGTAGCTGTGCTTTGTCCACACATAGTTTTGGAAAATGTGAATATGCTTCACATTACAAAGTGAACTGAACCAAATTTATCCCCCATCACTTGCAGGATGTAGAATGTTTTGCCCATGATCTCCTAAGAGTATTCATTCCTCCTTTAGCTATGAGCAACCTTGGCTATGCCTACAGCCTAGTTCTCCGTGTCCATGTTGGAGGCATGGCAATGTGATGGGCATGCATACTCATGTCTCGGCCTGTTTGGGTTGGCTCCCTGCATGTCCTTGTTGCATGTAGGTGTGGTCGCTGGCATTGTCCCTGATGGGTAGGCTGTGGTGGTTCCAGAAACACTGAGAGATTCTGCGGGTTTTGTTTTTGTATTTTCTGTACATTTCTCTCTCTTCTCCTGTGCTCAGGGCAATATGGTTATGGCGGCTCTTCTCCTTGTTTAACTGTGATGTGTATTTTCAGTTCTAGTGTATGTAAGAATTTTCCGTGTCTGGATGGAAGATACCGAGAGAGTATGTGAGTGTAGAAACCAGCTTACCGTACAAAAGTAAATTTTACATCAGTTGCTTTGTTCACTTTTGCCTTGGGCTCCCTCCACCACTGGTATGTGGCTCTCAGAAAGTTGCCCAGAAGGTAATGCAGAACCTTAGCCTGAAAACCTTTCCTAAGCCCTGATATAGCAACTGATTTCTATAATTTTTTCCTCTTTGCTCACTTGGAAACAATTTGTTTTTACATTATCTTACCAATTCCTGACCTGAAATGCAGTCATACTTAAATTAAAAGCCACACAGAGAGATACAGGAAACTTAACATCTGGACAGCTGATTCCACAGCATTAATTCAGACACAAATAAAATACTTTGGAACAGAAAGTCATGCCACCAGTTACTCTCCCCGCCCCCTGGTGCAAACAATTTGTGCTGATTGCATGGCATCTTTACAGGGAACCCTTTAAACCTGACTAATTAGCCGCAGTGCTGAGTCTTAATGGCAATTAGTTTCCATCCACCAGTAAGGGTTCATCTTCCACCACTGGCTTTAATTATTCTGTTGTGGCTAATTGACTTGCAAATCTTTAAAGGATTCCTTTACTTCAAAATGTGACATAAAAAGAACGAGCTTGATGCAAAGGCTAACTCTGCTGTTTGCTTATCAGTTAAAATAAGTGGTTTCATTAACCAAACCAAGTCATGGACCGTGTTTGAGACTGCGAGGCATATCAACAAATTGAAAAATCACCAGTTTCTGACCACAGAAAAGTGTGGCCACCCAGTATGTGATGTGCTGCCAATGAATGCTGCTTGAATTCCTTATTACACAACTGTGCATCTTATTTTTGATAAATGAGTTTCTGTTTGAGATGGCTGTTGATAAAAAAAAATAGAGCTGTGGTATGATTAAATAGTTTATTAACTGTATGGGGTGTTTGTTGATTTATCTGTTAAAATTTGCATAAATTGCCATATGAGGAAAAATGGGCTGTATTCAGACTAAGCCCTGCTCAGACTTTCCCACAGAAATTAAGGAATTTAAATCAAGTCCACAAGCTTAACATGAATCAGCAGTGTGATGCAGCTCCAAAGACAGAAAGAAAGAAAGAAAGAAAGAAAGAAAGAAAGAAAGAAAGAAAAGCTAACGCTATTCTAGGCTGCATCAACAGAAGTATAGTGTCCAGATCAAGGGAAGTAATAGTACAACTCTATTCTGCCTTGGTCAGACCACACCTAGAATACTTTGTCCAGTTCTGGGTGCCACAATTTAAGAAGGATATTGACAAGCTGGAACATGTGCACAGGAGATGATCAAGATGATTAAGGATCTGGAAGTCAAGTCTTATGAAGAATGGCTGAAGGAGCTGGGTATGTTTAGCCTGGAAAAGAGGACTGAGAGGAGATATGATAGCCACCTTCAAATATCTCAAGGGCCCCAAGTTACAAGAAAGGAGATTCTGATTTAACATCAGGAAGAATTTTCTGATTGTAACAGCTATTCAACAATGAAACAGACTCCCTTGGAAGGTGATGAACTCTTTCCTTGGAGGCTTTTCCTTGGAGGTTGGATGACCATCTGTCATGGATGCTTTAGTTGAGATTCCTCTATAGCGGGGGTTGGACTGGATGACCCTGAGAGTCCCTTCCAACTCTTCAAGTCTATGAAATTTCCTAGCTTAAATGAAAAGCAGTTTGAGTTGTGAGATTCCCAAATAAGCAGAGAACAGACAGAGAATCCAGGGCTGCTTTCTTTTTTTGCTTGCCTCAGGAGGATCAGATCAGAGGAAATTTTATCTTGATGTAGAAACAGCTGTAAGTATTTCAGTTGACCAGTTAAGAGACCAGATCATCAGAGGGCAAATTTCTACAGATGGTAATTTGGTTCTTTGATGTCCCCCTGATCAATGGTTTCTTGGAATGCACAAAGGGAGGCAAGCAGTAGCTGTACAGTTTTCCATGTGACCAAAAACTAAGATATACAGTTTTTTGAAATATATCTATTCTGCCTGTTGATCTTATAGTTTGATAGCATGTGTATAACAGCAGCAGCACCAGCAACAATAGTAGTAGAAGTAGTAGTAACAACAACAACAACAACAATCTTCCCAAGGCAATGAAAAAGCTGCACAGTAGTGCCTATCACAAAGGAAGGAAGGAAGGAAGGAAGGAAGGAAGGAAGGAAGGAAGGAAGGAAGGAAGGAAGGAGAGCAGCATGAAGCAACTACCATATTTTTTGCTCCACAAGACGCACCAGACCATAAGACACACCTAGTTTTTGGAGGAGGAAAACAAGAAAAATATATATTCTGAATCTCAGAAGCCAGAACAGCAAGAGGGATCGCTGCACAGTGAGGGAAAAAGTGAGTCTTATAGAGCAAAAAATATGGTAAATCCTTTGACCATGCTGGCTGGGACTGATGAGAGTTGTAGTCCAGTAATTTGCAGAGGTCTCTGTATTGACCACTCCTTGTCTGTAACCTAAATCCAATCTAGGATCCATATAACCAATTGTATACACCCAAGGAAGCTTTTGGTGTGTAGGCAGGAGCATTCAGTGCTGACCACCCAACCACTATCTGACCATCTCAGTGAAAACAAGGCTGATAATTATTTTATTCCACTGATGAGCACTGGCAGCCAAATTCTTAATTTACTCAGATGTGAGGATCTCATCCTGAAACATCCCACATTTGGCCAAAAGTGACATTTCAATGTGAAAGTGGAGGGTATTTTTTTGAAGGCAAGAACAGGCAATACAGGTTGTTGAAGTCTCCATCAGCCCCAGCCAGTGTGGCTTACGATAAGGAATGATGGGAATTAGAGTTAAGTCACATTTGGATGATACCACATTGTTTACCCCAGTCTATGAATATACATCCAAGGAATTTCAAAATGAACAAAGGGAGTTTGGATAAAACTGACATAATTTCTCATTGTATCTCCACAATCCATAGCAATGTGGACTTCCATTGGAGGAGTCTATATCCATTGTTTTCTCCATAGAGTTGCATTGCTTTGAGCTATCCTCACTGCCTGTCCCTTAACTGGTGATGGTTTAGTTTCCTGGTAATGAAATTTCAATTCTACAGATGAAGTTCAGCAAAGCCTTTGGATTAATTTATTTGAGGAGGGTTTTTCACAGCTCACTGGCCTTGAGACTGTGGTTTAAAACCCTAATGAGTTCAGGGGGAAGAAAATATATTTCTTAAATGAAAAACATAACTCAAGGTCTTGTAGAGCAGTTTTCAATTAGCTCAGGAGAAACTGGCTAGAGGCCAGAATTTTAAGAACAAACCTACCATCGAGTGAATTGTTTTTGCCAACTTCAGATATGCTTGAACTACTTAGTAATAGGTTGCCCACTGATGGCAAGATGACCAAGTATTAGCTAAGTTCTCCATAACCACAGGAGTCACTTTGCATGGGAACCTGCTGTAGAAAAGAAAGGATAAGCAGTGTTCCTAAAATTGGCCAACCTTCAGTTTAATGAGAACAGCATACATATGCTTCCAATGGTACTGAAGTTAGTGGGGGAAAGTTTATGATTTCTGCTTTTAGCTTGGAAATGAATAGACTTAAGCTGAAATCCTAAACACAGTATTGAATAAGCTCAAGTGATAATAATAATAATAAATTTTATTTATACCCCACCCTCCCTGGTCAGGACTCAGAGCAGCTAACACCAAATATATAATACAGTGGTACCTCTGGTTAAGAACCTAATTCGTTCTGGAGGTCTGTTCTTAACCTAAAACTATTCTTAACCTGAAGTACCACTTTAGCTAATGGGGCCTCCTGCTGCCACTGCGCCGCTGGAGCATGATTTCTGTTCTCATCCTGAAGCAAAGTTCTTACCCCAAGGTAATATTTCTGGGTTAGCGGAGTCTGTAACCTGAAGCGTATGTAACCTGAAGCGTATGTAACCCGAGGTACCACTGTATACATATACACAAAAAAGACAAAAATGGTTAAAATACAGTTCAAAATCACATTTAAAATGAAAATAAAATTGAGTGGGATTCCATGAGTCACAACTGTAGCGGTAAGGAATATTAAATGTTCACCAGGCCTACCCACCCATGCTGGTCCCATATGGGCCGATAGAAAAAGCCAAGGGGGCCACTTACATACAGCTCTGTCTTACAGGCCCTGTGGTAAGATGTCAAATCCTGCAGGGCCCTGGTCTCACAGGGAGGGCCTTCACAGCACAATCCTGTGCTTATCTACTTAGAACATAGTAAGTTGCCTTATGCTAAGCTGCATTGTTGGTCCATCTAGTTGGTCCATCTTGCCAACACTTACTTTTCACAAAGAATTGTCTCTCAGCTCCATCTGTAGATGCTGGGGAATGAAGCTGGTACCTTCCGCATGCAAGCAGATGCTCCACTGCTGAGCTATGGCCCTTATAAGCCCCATTGAATTCATGGGACTTACTCCCAAGTAAGCTTGTATAACATTGCAGCCTATGGATTGTCAGTAACAACTCTAAAGCCTTATTTGGACATGCTTGCTCCCATGATGATCAGTCTTGGGAGTGCAGACACCCTGCGAAGCCCTGTCCATTGCCTTCATGTAAAGCAAGCATGTCCAAAGTCTGTTTTGGGGGCCTAATCCAGCCCGCCGGTCAATTTAATCTGGCCCCCATGGCAGTATATGTCCTGGGGTAAAATCCTAAAAAAAAGGTCAATAACTTTGGTGTTATTAACAACTTCAGTCCTCACACATGTTTGAAAAAAGTTTGGGCACCCCAATGTGAAGCATGTAACTACCCATAGGGGTGGAGCTTCATGTGTACAGCTGCTGCTATAGGCAGTTGTGCTCTTTGTACAAATACAAGTTGACCTGTGCAAACCCACTCCAACATGGAGCATGAATGCCCAAATAGGCCTCAACTACAGATCCTTTCTTTAGTCAAAATTATTTCTTCTTTTACAATTTGTCTTCTCTTGTTTTTCCTCTTTTCCTCTAGAACTGCAACTCATTTGGTTTTCCTTTCATTCTTTCCATCTTAATAAGTTATTTTAGCTCCTTAAAGAGATCTGCCTTGCATTTGGCAAAAGTGTCCATTCTGTGGGGAAACTGCACAAACATACTAAGCTCTATGTTGAAGCAGCGATGCAATAAAATGCTTCCATTACTGTGAAATCATGTATATTTAGCTTTGTACATTATGATTTATGAGCTTTTGAATTCATTTCTTGTTCCCTGTCCCCTTTATCTTTTTCGGCGCTATACTCCTGGAATACCAATCGATTTTAGCTGACTGTCTGAATAAACGTCTGAGGAAGCCTCTATCTCTTCTTATAAACAGAAAATAGTTTCTTTGATCAAGCGAGATGCAAATGTTTATTAAATGATTCAGGGATGAGTTTGCCGCATTTCTGGATAAATAGATTTTTTAAAAGACCCTTAATATGAAATTGTAACAATCACAGAAAATCTTGAGGCTGAGGTCTTGCATGGGTAACACAGCAATCCCATGGACAACTAGGGATTGCTACAAGCAAAACCTATTTAGAAATAAAATACTATTACAAATAGAATACTAATAGAAGAGAGAAGTGCCAGAGCTCTACTTTGCATGTAAAAGGTCCCAGATTTATTCCCTGACTCCCTTGGTTGGCCTCTGTCTCAAACCTTGGAGAACCACTGTTGGTCAGTACATAACAGTCTTTCCTACCTGTAGTCCAAAAGACCTGGAGGGTACTAAGGTGAGAAAGGCTGGCATAGATTATACATAACTGGACGGGGCCATGGTAGACTCAGTAGACAGTCACTGTTTATATTCCTAACTTTATTTTGCCCTTAATTCAGAACCATGAGGACTGGAAGCTTACTTGATTTTTAGAGGAAGGACCATTGCTCAGATAAAGAGACCCTGCTTTGCCTGCAAAAGGCCCCAGGTTTAATCTACATCATCACCAGGTAGGTGGAGAAAAGCCCCCTATTTGAAACCCTGGAGAGCTGCTAGATGGGTCACTGGCAGCTTCCGGTGTAAATATTTTAGTGGCAGGACACGTGGTTTGTTTGCTCAATTTCTGTTGAAAGGATCTTTTGGTAAAAGGACTTGGAAAGACCTGCGTCTGAGACACTGAAGATCCGCTGCCAATCCAAGTAGAAAATGCTGGCCTGGATAGATCCATGGCCAAACTTGAAACAAGGCAGCTTCATGTCATGGGGAGCCAGCGTGGTGTAGTGGTTAAGAGTGGTGGACTCGTAATCTGGTAAACAGGGTTCGCTTCCCTGCTCCTCCACATGCAGCTGCTGGGTGATCTTGGGCCAGTCACACTTCTATGAAGTCTCTTAGCCCCACTCACCTCACAGAGTGTTTGTTGTGGGGAGGAAGGGAAAGGAGAATGTTAGCCACTTTGAGACTCCTTAGGGTAGTGATAAAGCGGGATATAAAATCCAAACTCCTCCTCCTCCTCCTCCTCCTCCTCCTCCTCCTCCTCCTCCTCCTCCTATCCAATCCCATTCAGATCATTGGGGTTTTTATAAGAACATTGGAAGAGCCTTGCTCAATGAGACCAAATGTCCCATCTAGTCCAGCATTCTCCTTTCTACAAATGCCAACCAGATTCCCTTGGAAAGCCAACAAGCAGAGCTTGAAGGCCAGGTCCTCTCCCACTGCTGCTTCCCAGAAATTCAATTATCAGCTTTAATCATGGGTAAAGCCCACATTCTATTGCAGAAACAATTTGGATTAATAAGCCTGGAAATTTTATTCATAATCAAGAACTTAATGTGGATCAGGCACTGGATGGAGGTGCCTGGTTACCGGAGCTGTCTGCAAATGGCTTCTTGAAATGGTCAACTTATTTGTGGGAAGAGAACTTTGGGAAACCATTTCACTAAGTTGATCCTGATGGAAGACAAATCCTCTATGATAGGCATGTCCAAAGTCTGTTTTGGGGGCCTAATATGGGCCACCGGTCGATGCAATCCGGCCCCTGTGGCAGTATATGTCCTAGGGTAAAATCGTAAAAAAAGCTCAGCAACTTCAATCCTAACAAAAGCTCAATAACTTTGGTCGGCCCTCACTTCATCAAATCTGGCCCTCTTTGAAATAAGTTTGGGCACACTTGCTCTATGAGTTTCTCAGGGGCTGGGCTCACCATCAGCAGTGGCAATGGCACATAATAACATAAGAAAAAACAAGACCCATCTAGTTCAGTAGCCAAACAAATGCCTGTGGGGAACCTGAAAGCAGTACCAGAACCACAAGTGGCAAAACTACCAGCTACCTTGGCAGCCTCACTACCACTTTGTATCTTCTATAATGCCTTGTACCATTGTTCTAGCACATGTGTGGGAGAATGGCAGCTAGAGTGATAATATTTGATAGATAATATTTGAATAAAATTATGAATGTGGCAATTTTTTTCTCTACGGTATCTCTATAGGTTGCTGAACCAAAGTTTCCATCAGTCCCAGCAAGCACAGCCAATGGCCAGGGATGATGGGAGTTGTAGTTGAGCAACATTTGGAGATTCAAAGGTTCCCCACACCTGATCTAGTAGGCAGGGTGAGAATAAAAGGAACATCTCAGTTGTTTTTTCAGGGGGAAAATGTTTCATGAGAGATTTTTGGCATTGATGCCATCTCTTGATGCATATTTTTATATATAGATCACGCTTCGAGCCTTGAAGCAGTATTTTCTCATTTCCTAGTGAGCAGAACAGGAGAATAATGCAGTGAGAAACCTAAATTGCTGACTGTGTTCTGTGCGGTATTGATTAAGCAGGTTGATGTTACATTATCAATGAGTAAATACAGTGTCAGGAGCTTTTTGCTCCCCCACCCGCTCATCTAAAGCTGGAAGATTTTGTGTTCCTTCTAATTGTGGAAGGAAGGTCAGCACAGAGTGTACCCTCCGGCACGATAATCTGAGACCAAAATGTCCTCAGCGAGCCGAAAAGTGTGTATCAGCGGAACAAACTCCTTGCTGAAAGCCACGTGTTTTGCTTCTCGTGTTTTGCGTTTCTGATGACATAAGCTTTGACCTTGTTGTGAATCCTTTGATGGAATTGCTACATTTGCTCCCTGCAGTCTAATCTGCAATATGTAGCAGTGATATGGAGATCTACCATTTGCGTGAGCTGTGGGGCTTTTGATCTGCTGCAGTTCTGAAGAGAGGGCTGGGGGAAGTTTTATTTGTTTCTTTAAAGGAGGTTTTGATCCATGCTTCTCCTCCCCTCCCTGACACGCACACACACAAAAACTGCAGTAAGTGATTGTGAAGGTTAATTCAAAGTGGCTGGGCAGGATTTGTGTATGGTATGTGAAAAGGCCAAGAAGCGTTGGTCTGTTTCATGGCTGCACTTAAAGAGTTTATTAATCATAAAAATATATATGCAGATCTTAAAATTCAAGTCGTTTCTAGGGACATGCTGTTGAGCTCTGCAATTGTAAACATTGTATATGTAGCCCTTGATGTATTTGAGGTTGTAGTTTACCAACCAATTGTATGTAAGATGCTGGGATGATGCTGGGGCATCTCAGACCATAGCTGCCACAAGCCAGGCCATGGCAACCTGTCTCCTGCACCACCAAAGCTCAACAAGGAGCCAGGCAGGTTGAACTTAGTGCTCCAAGGTTACCACCTAGGTCACCTTAACAGCCTTATCACCTCACTGAGTACTCTGTCAGCTGATTCCAAGGACCAGTCCCTCTCTCACAATCCCAGCCTCAGAACTAATTCCTCTGCCTGAGCAATTTGCCCATCAGAGAATACCCTGCATGTCTAAACTCTTGCTGCCTTCCTCTGTACTGCTGACATTCGAAATTTGACCTCCTTGATTGACATTACAGCCCTCTGGCCCCTTTAGATTTTTTGGCTGCGTGTCCTAATTCACTGAGAAGAGTCAGAGGACAGTAGTCTGTTTAAAGGTGTCCTCTGTTTGATGGGTTCTCCAGTCCCAAGTCCAGTTTAAAGAAGGGATAGCAGGAGGTGGTTTGCAGTCACTCATCAAAAGTTAGCATTTGGACAGCACCCTGAGCAAGCAAGCAGGTCATATTGCCACCATCTTCCCCCTTGTGGTGAGATGTATTTTTACTTAAATCATGTATAGCAATGACTTTTTAACTTTACATCTGTACACATGAGTAGGCATATACAAGTTGTTTGCAAATATGTGTCCTGGTGATGCATCTCCTCTTCTTTGGCAATGCAGAAGTGGGCATCCTATTTTTGCAGGGAGCATGTATTTTTTTCCACCTGTGGCTCATTGACTTTGGTGACCTGTGACACCAGAAACACCAGATGCTACCCACTTGGTCTTAAGTCATTATTGACACTGACTGGCAGAGGCTCTTCAGGATTTAAAACAAGGGTCTCTCCCAGACGTAACTGGAGATGCTGGGGATTGAACCTGAGAACTGCATGCAAAGCAGATGCTTTACCACTAGGCTAGCTGGATCTCCCATTCAGGAGAGTGGAGAAGCAAATATGATGATTTCAGGAGAGGCCGAAGGAGTGAAAAACAGGAACAGAGAAAGCTGCCTTATATTGAGTCAGACCTTTGGCCTATCTAACTCAGTATTGTCTTAACTGACTGGCAGCAATACACAACATTTTCAGGCATAAGTCTCTCCCAATTGTACCTGGAACTGCTGGGGATTGAACCTCGGACTTTACGCATGCAAAAGAGACATTCTACCACTGAGAGATGGTCTTCTCCTAAGTAGAGAGCAGAATAGCAACATACACTAGGCAGGCAGAACCTGAGAAATAGCTCTTCAGCATCCTCATCCTTTTCATGGTATATTTCTAATTGTTTGAAATGCTGTATAATAATTATGAACTTTAGTGGATGTCTTAAGAATGTAAGAAGAACCCTTACCTGTGATTCCCACAACAGGTACTCAGAGGCATACAGCCTCTGATAGTGGAGGTAAAACATAGCCATTGGGGTTGGTAACCACTGAGAGCCATATCATCCATGAATTTGTCTAATCCTCTTATAAAGGGACCCTTGACTATTAGGTCCAGTTGTGGCCGAATCTGGGTTGCAGTGCTCATCTCGCTTTACTGGCCGAGGGAGCCGGTGTACAGCTTCCAAGTCATGTGGCCAGCATGACTAAGCTGCTTCTGGCGAACCAGAGCAGCACACGGAAATGCCGTTTACTTTCCCGCCAGAGTGGTACCTATTTATCTACTTGCACTTTGTGCTTTCGAACTGCTAGGTCGGCAGGAGCAACGGGAGCTCACCCTGTTGCGGGGATTCGAACTGCCGACCTTCTGATAGGCAAGCCCTAGGCTCTGTGGTTTAACCCACAGCGCTACCCGCATCCCATCCTCTTATAAAGCCACCCAAATTGATGGCTATAGCTATGCCTTGTGGGAACAAATTCCATAATTGACTGTTGTGTGGGACCCTTCATAGCCAGTGTGGGACCCTTCATAGGCTGTTAGGTTTCAAGTCCCAGCTACCATTGCCCATGAATAAGGGATAATGGGAACTGTAGTTTGGTGAGAAATTTTCCCCTCCTTGCTCTAACTACTACTGATGCTCAAGTTCCCCTCCCCATGACATCCATTCTTTGATTCCTGCACCGATCCCCAAACTTGGCTGCTTGGGTGTCCAACCCACACTCGGTCTGAAAGTGAGTTGGGAACTCTTCATAGTGCAATTTTATCCTCTTTCATGAATTCATATTCTGAAGGATCTTCATTAAAGATCCTTGAAATATTGCTCATGCTGACATTTTGCAATGCTCACTTTGGTTGATATATTAACTGCCTTGCTTCCACCCCCACTCCAGTTAATCAATTAACTTGAATATGTTGACAACCGTAACAAATAAAAAAAAGTACTTTCCCTACAAAAGAGCAGGAAAATCTTCTAAGCTGGATCCTGACGAAGAATCCAATTATATAGCCGGGGCAAGAAGTTTTTAACAAGCCAAGTAAATAAGATGTCTTTTCCTTACTGCCTGGAAACTGATGAAGGATCCAAATCATAATGCACGACTAGCACCAGAGCACCACCTCCTCCTGTTCCCAGTACACAAATGAGAATATGGAAGACATTTATCAGTCGAATACCACGAGCTACTGTATGATGACAAGCATCTCATTTCCACCCAATGGGATATCACCATTTCCTGCAGGCAGGAAGTTTCCTGCTGTCATAATAATCCTCCAGCTCTCAGTGGAATGGAGAGCCCAATCTATGCCCAAAGGCTACTAGATAAGCATGGTTCCCAAGGCTTCTTCTGGGTGGTTTCAAGACACTTGCATTCCAGTGACTGAAGATGGGAAGGGCAGGGCAACTCAGGTGGGATACATTAAGACTGAATTCACAGGGAGCAATCAGGCAATGTTAAGTTTCTGCCCTCCACTCCTCTCTGCATATCTGTCTCCGCACCCCCTGAAAGCATCACCATACATTATTGAAAAAGTCTTCCCTCTGGGTTTGGCTCATATCTCTTAGCTGATACCGAAGATTCATAAGTAATGAAATAGCTGCCCATCTGCTAGAGAAGCAAAAATGAAATACATATGCTCTACTAATTCCCCTCTTTCCCTCCAGAGGTTTTTTTTTAAATAATAATTTTGTATTGGTATTATTTTTGGAATCACTGCATATGTATTGCACAAACAAAGGTAACCCATTCCCAGCAAACCCAACAAAGTTTTCCCTGGAAACCTCTCTAAAGTACATTATGAAAGTCTGTGTTCTTGTACATTCCTTGCAGGATACATATGTAAAACATGTTCCTATTAATTGATCCACAAGTTAGTATGAAGCTTTGGAATTGGCCTTTGGTTTTCCGGAGTTTTTGCGAATAAAACAAAGCACCTCCCTTCTTCAGGAAAGGTGTATTGTGCTTTGTTCCTCTTTTCTGCATCAGTTTTTCCATAAGGGCAATACACCAGAGTTTTATTATATCTTGAGTCGCTAAAGAAGCTCCTCTAGCCTTAGTTCATCCTTCAGAAGATCCCTGCTGGATCTGACCAAAGGCCTGTCTTCTGATAGGAACCAACCAGATACTTTGGGCAGCTGATAAACAGGACTATAGTCCTATAGAGATCCAGAAAAGGCAACCTTTAAGTAGTCATCAGACTACTTAAAGAGTAAAAGGGCCAAATAATGGAGATTATGCAGGCCAGCCCACTGATGAACCAAAAATAAACCCCTGTGCTGCAATAAGAACCAATCACAACAATACAAACACAATACGTAGGCTAATAGTTAGTAGAGAATATATAACAGAATAATGATATCATTCAAATAGGAACAAGCCAATCAAAGTTCACATGTACAATATAACAGAGTGGTAGCAAGGACTGTCAAGCCGTGTGTTCAAAACAGATGTCTAAGACGCAGGTGGCGCTGTGGGTTAAAGCCTCAGTGCCTAGGACTTGCTGATCGAAAGGTCGGCGGTTCGAATCCCTGCGGCGGGGTGCGCTCCCGCTGCTCGGTCCCAGCGCCTGCCAACCTAGCAGTTCGAAAGCACCTCCGGGTGCAAGTAGATAAATAGGGACCGCTTACCAGCGGGAAGGTAAACGGCGTTTCCGTGTGCGGCTCTGGCTCGCCAGATGCAGCTTTGTCACACTGGCCACGTGACCCGGAAGTGTCTCCGGACAGCGCTGGCCCCTGGCCTCTTGAGTGAGATGGGCGCACAACCCCAGAGTCTGTCAAGACTGGCCCGTACGGGCAGGGGTACCTTTACCTTTACCTAAGGACAGTCTCACAATAGTCTTTCAAAAGTTTCAACAGAAGACGTCTCAAAATTTTCAAAAGTAAAGTCTCTCAAAGCACAATATATAAAACAGAATATATAAAAGAATGTACAACTCATCATGCAGTGCGAAGGCAAACATAGGTATGCATAGGCACACTTACAAATGAGATTGATAGAAATGGTTTGTAGGTCCCTGTTGATGATACACTCAGTGGCATAACCAGGTCTGATGTTGTGCAATGGCTGCATAAATAGGAAAATAAATAGGAAGCCCTGATCATATGACCACCTGTAAGATTGATTGGATTGATGGGTACAAAATGTACCTAAAATGGGGGAGCCCCATGCTGTCTTCCGACTCAGGTAGCAAGAAGTCTTGGGATAGCCCTGGTGGGCAGATTCAAGGTTCCTGATCTCCCATATCTTATCTGTACCAGATGGTGTTCCAAACAGAAGCCTGTTCCCCGGCAGCCCTTCAAACAGAGGAATTTTCTCTGCAACACATGGCCATCATAAAACAACTTGAGAAACTAGATAGAGAAAAGTTTTTCTTCCCCTCTCATAACATTAGAACGTGAGATCTTCTAATGAAGCTGGATGCTGGGAGATTCAGGGCAGACAAAAGGAAAGTACATTTCCTCACAGCCTATAGGCGGGCAGAGTGCTGTTAAACTGTGCTGCTTGTGGACTTCCCACGGGCATCTGGTTGGCCACTGTGAGAACAAGATGCTGGACCAGCTGGGCCTTGGCCTAATCCAGCAAGGTTCTTCTTATGTGTAAACCAGAGACTGAAGCTGGAAGCTGAAACATCTGACTAGAGTTTAAATGAATCCTTTTGCCTTCCCCTGCATTTGGCAGCTTCCTGAACTGGCTTCATTTTCTGCCTTGTTTCTTCCATGAATTGGACCTTTGGAGGGACAGAGTAACAGAGTCCTAATGAAATAATAATGCAGTTGAAAATGGCAAGCAGTTTATTTTTGCCAGAAATATGAGAACCCCTCACTTTATTTGTCTGATATGATTACTTCCAATGGGACTTGAAACTCTACAAACAAGAGTGTGGCATGCATTTTATAATAGTATACCAAAGAGCTCAAAAATGACTTACTCAGGGAAAACAAACACAGAGGATAAGTTTTAACAGCAGGCAAACAAACAGGATGCAAAAAAATGATGGGAAGTTTTTACTTATAAGGGGCCTGAGGGCATCTTAAATAAAGAAAACAGAGCTTTATTATTTATTTATTTTTAAAAGGCAACAGGATTACATTCTTGGTGGGCAGCGCACAGGGCTGGCTCTACTGTCAGACAGTGTGAACCAACTGCCTCAGGTGATAGATTGGAGGGGGAAGCAACAGCAGCCTCCAGCTCAGGGGTCAGCAAACTTTTTAATCAGGGGGCCGGTCCACTGTCCCTCAGACCTCGTGGGGGGGGGGCGGACTATATTTTGAAAAATATAAATACCCTGCAAGCCAGTCCCGCAGCTGCCTCTGGACCTGGAGGAGAAGTGCACTCTGCACACGCTCAGGAGCGCATATCAGCGCTGCCCTCTCACCAGCATTGTTGATGAGCAGCAGCTGCTCCATTGGCCTGTCCCCGTAGAGCTTCCAGGCAGTGTGCACCACGTACTGCGGTCCGTCGTCTGAGGCCAGGTCGACGGGCAGGCTGCGCATGCGGAGCGCTGGGCAGGTGGCATGCAGCTTGCCCTCCAGCTTCTCCAGCATGGCTGCCAAGCGCGCCACCAGCAGTAGCGCCAAGCTGGGAACCAGGTGTGGGGCCAGCAGGTGTGCCAAGCTCTGGCTGAAGCCCTGCGATGTGCCCGTCACGATGCCCATGGCGTGGCATAGACCTGCCGCCCAGTGGCCTCTCCGTCCATGGCTGCGTCGGGTGTACCTCAGTGCGCGGGCTGCAAGGCTTCAGATTGGCTGAAGGGACTTCCTTTTGAACTTCCTGCAGCCAATCCGAAGCCACGCCAGCGTCGCAGCCTGCCCAGAGCAGTCCACAGCTTTGGATTGGCTACAGGAACTTCCTGCAGCCAATCCGAAGCCACGCCAGTGTCGTCGCCCACCCAGAAGCTGTGCCAGAGCCGCAGATATCAGTCCCCATGCGGCAAGGCATCCACAGCATGCGGGAACTGACCGAGCGGGTGGCAGGGCCCACGGGGAGGATTTTCAAGCTAGGGGGGACCCCTCATCTGGCCCCTGGGCCATAGTTTGCCAACCCCTGCTCTAGCCTTTCCACTTCAGCCTCCCAGACATTTCCTTCTTTTGCCACATGGTGTCTCCAGGCCTGTTGCCTCAGGTGCAGTGGGAGATGCTACCTCATCACCAGTGTTGAAATAAGCTTTCTTATTTGGAGTGGGATGTGTGCATCATCTTTTTCTCTACCTCAGGCAGCAAAATATATTGGGCTGGGTGTGGCAACACAAACATCTGCAGGCTAAGCTGCTGGCTCACCCCCTACCCTACAACTACCAGATACTCTTCTATCTGTTGGACTGCATTTTACCATCCTCCTCTTTCACTGTAAAAAATGGAGAAGCAGGGATGGAGATGAAAGCCAGCCTGGGTCTTTCTCCAGTCATTATAATATCTTTGGGTTGTGAATGGCTGACCTGGTAGAACAGGAGTGAGCAAGCTATCTTTGGCCTAGTTTCAAAAGCCCTCTGCAAGCAATCAGACCATCATAATCATCAAATGTATTGCATGCCCTTCAGCAGGGTGGGTTGCAACAATTTAAAATTAATTAACAATTAATTAAATTAAAAAAAAACAGATCACTGCTATAGGGTAGGCCCTGGAAAAACACACATCAGGGCAAATAAGTGTCTCTTCCTCATTCACTGAAAGTTGTACAGAGAAGAAGCCAGACACACCACGTTGGGGGTGGGGTGGGAGTGGAATTCCATAATTTAGAGATACCCTTTGCTGGGCCACCCCCCAAATGTCTGAGAGAAGTAGAACTAGCAGGAGGGCTTCCTCTGCTGATCTTAGCACCTGGGAAGGTCTGTAAGGAAGAAGTGGTCTTTTAGATATTTAGGGCTTAAGTAATTTACGGATTTAAACACTAGGACTACCGCCTTGACCTGGGCCCAGAAATTAAATGGCAGCTAATATCACACATCCTTCCTACCTCTTTAGCTTGTGTTGTCTTTAAAAAGGGTGAAAACAAAATATTGCAGAACATAAAGAATGTGCATCATTCCAGCCATCTGGTTTTTTTATACATCAACTGCTCTTTTGCACATACATTTAGTCCGCGTTTAGCCCCAGATTTACTCAAACCCTTCTCAAACTAGAGGTGCTGTCCTCCACCCTACGCTTTAGGAATGCAACAGAAATAAGATTTAATATTACTTCCAAATCTTCCTCTAATGCTGTGTCTTCCAATTAATTTAATGCCAATATTTTGGGATTGTTAGGTAATAGATAACCAATTATTCCTGTGATAAGGTTAAAGCTTGTGCTCCATATCTGTATTATCAGTCACTGTCAGAATACATGCATAAAGGCTTTATGGAGTTAAACGCTACTGATATATAATTTTATTTAAAAACTTATTTCAGCTCTGTTGATATCATTCTTGGCAAATCCAGTTCCATTCTGCTGTTCTCAGTCCCTGCTGTAAATCCCTTGCCCACTTGCTCATAAATGTTCCTGGCTTGTTGTCTAATACCAGAATTATGGAATAGTTTAACTGCTCTATTTTACTCTTCCAGTTGTGCTTTTTCTTTTCATCCTGGCCAACTCCTGCCTGCAGACCACAGGAGGGGAGAGTGCTCTTGCTCTCAAATCCTGCTTGCTGGTTTGCAGCAGACACTGTGAAAAGAGCATGCTGGACTAGATGGGCCATGGGCATGATCCAGGAGGCTCTTCTTATGTTCTATTATAAAGGACAACTAATACATTAAGAAGGAAGAGAGGTGGCAAACATGGGCACTATTTCCCCCCTGCTAAGATGACAGAGAGCTCCTGTGATTCCAACATACATGTTGGAATTAAATTTGAGCCTTTTGGCCTCACAGCTGTTCCAATAATCACAGCATGCCATGCTAAAATGGGAGTTATTACTTTCAAGTCAATTACTTGATCTGCTAAAACAAGGCACAGATGCTTTTAATTTTCTTTTTTCTTTTCCTGGTCATCTGTGCACTAGAACCACTCTAGGCAAGCAGATTTACTCCAGTGCTGTGCATTTGTCACATTTCCAAAAAAGCAAACTTTTATTGTAGAAATATCCATTTCAAGAGGACCCAGCTTGTCCTGGTTTCTCCCTATGTGTTTAGCTTGGGGCTGAAAAAAAACAAAACAAACATGTTTGATGTACAGATTAATAAAGCAGAGGAACATTGATTGGCCTGGTGGGTGGAGGAGGAGGTATATTTGCTTACTTTCATTAAATATTACCAAGGGGAGTCTATTTTGGTATCATTCCCAGATGCAGCAAAGAAGTAAACACTAATAACTAATTTATTTCCCTCTGCTGGAGTCATTTACATTTGAATGCCGATGAAAGAGCCCCATAGATATAGGGGAATGGAATTACTCCCTTAAATGGAGTCCTTAATATAGAGCCAGATCATATGGTAGGCTTTCTCCACTGTTGTCATGTGAATGGGATAATAATCAGGAGGTGCTGGATTTGTAAATAATCTCATCCCTGCCAGTAGTGGTAGAGAGTCCTAAGACTCCTTGCTTTCAATGGGAGGTATTGCAGATAATCAAGCACTTATCATCCCCCTGATTTTCAGTGTTCAGGCTGCGAGTGCTGTTCCATTATGTAGCTGTGTTGGAACCACCCTCGCACAGGAAGGAGGTATTCAAAGGCTTGGGGGGAAAACCCAACGTTTGCAGAAGCGCAACAATCATTTAGGGGTAAAGTACAGTGGTGCCTCGCAAGACGAAATTAATTCGTTCCGCAAGTCTTTTCGTCTTGCGAGTTTTTCGTCTTGCGAAGCACGATTTCCCATAGGAATGCATTAAAAATCAATTAATGCATTCCTATGGAAACCGCCTTCAGACCAGGTCCGGGGACAGTCTGTCCCCCGACCTCTTCTGAAGGCCGGAGGGGGGGGGGGAAAGGCTTTGCTCCCCACCGCCAGCATTTAAAAGAGGTCCCCGGAGATTTCCCTATGGGCTTTCTTCTTGCGAAGCAAGCGCATAGGGAAATTCGTTTTGCGAAGTGCCTCCAAAACGGAAAACCCTTTCGTCTAGCGGGTTTTTTGTCTTGCGAGGCGTTCGTCTTGCGGGGCACCACTGTATCCTAGAAGCTCAAGGTAGTGGTGAGAGGGTGCTCAGCATACTCAGTGGGCGTGGAATGTTGACTGGGCGAAAACAAGAAAACTGAGAGTGGGAATGCAGTGGAGTGCCTGGGACCCTGAAGAGCAGCACACCAGTTTTTGCAAACCCCGCTTGTCATATGATAAAACTGTTCTTGGAGTGTACCACTTCAGACCGTGAAGGGGTGTGTGTGTGTCGTATGACTAAGTGGTTTCACATGTCTATGTCTTATCTCACATATATGACCCATCCACATAGAAAAGTAGGTCCTAGCCTAGCTTTTCTCCTTACACAAGAATGGTCCATAATATAAAGACTTTTTAAAATGTTTTCATTGGGAAGGATTTGGGGCCCCTTCAGACCAGGGTCCCCTCCCCTCATGTATTCTGCAGCTTGTCATTCATGCAAGTTTGTAAGCCTGCAGGGGCTGTCTTGCTTTAATCAATTATAAGTTAGCTGCTCTTGGAGCCGTTTTGGCTGACCAATGGCAAACCAATGCTCTAAACAAGTACAATTTTTTAAAAAATAAATAATGGTGCATTTCATGGTGGATTTATACTGGACAGTCCATACATCATTTCATTTTATTAGTTGTTTCTCAATGTCATTGTGTTATTGCCAGGGCTATTTTTCTAAAAAATATATATTTAGGGGTACTCTCATTTTGACTCAAGAAAACCAGCATTTTATAGTTCAGATTGGGAAAACTAAATACAGTAAACGGACAAAAGTACAAAGATTCACAAAATCTCCCCAGAAAAGAAAGCACTGGCTATTGCTACCTGGAGGAGCTCTTTCGGGCAATAGCATAACAAAAGTGGGATTCCTGCTCTGGCCCAGAACATTTGTTGAATGAAAAGTTACAGGATTTCAGCAGGAAGCACCAATTGAAAATGAAGCAGTATGTCTGCCCCTCTATGTTTGCAGGCACAAACAGGACTGAAAGTGAGGTAGCGTATCTCCAATCAGCACCATAGTGAACACAATTACAAATAATGTTCAGAAGGGCCCTTGTGGTAATGCAACATCCCCCACCCCAAGACTGAAGTGGTATTGTCCTGAAATACCAGGAGCTTTTTAGTCTAAAGACCTCTAATTATTTCACTGAAATCAGTGCTAACCATTTGCTGCACTGTATGCCATAAAAATATAAACCAGGGATTGCTTCTGAAGTAGTTAAGAGGCTCCTCTCAATTGCAGGAAATTTCACTGCCTTCATCTGTCTCTATATCTTTAAAATGTCAGATCACATGCCATAGGCCAAGTGTACCCACCTCTAGCACTGACAGTGCCCTTGTGTCTTGCCATGATTTTTTGTTTTGTTTTGTCCAGCAACAGCTCCATTTAAATTATTCAAGAGGCGGGGGAAATCTGATTGTTCTGTGTTCCCTTTAATTTTCCTGAAAGAGCAATTGCAAAAACTGGTGGCACAGACCAATTCCTCTGCTCTTAAGCAAACTTTGGTTTTAAAGGACAGCACTTTGTGAAAATTATATGAAATGTTATTTTTGTAAGGCAGCGAGGATAGGCTTGCTGCAATAAGTCTCTGAGATCTATATGCTGTGTGGCTTGTAGGCACCAAGCTTCATTCATCTCCCTCTTCCTCCCAGCCTTCTATGAAAATCCCTGCAGCAAGATTCTGTTCCAACGCTGTTAAAACAGTGCCTCTTAAAAGCAGCAATGCTCCAGAAAACTGGGGCTTCTCGGTAAAAATGAATGAATAAAACATCAGTGTTTAAAACCATAGGCCACCACAATATAAATACAGCACACAGTCATTTTGACATATTCAGTAAATATTTATTTTATTTATTTTGTGTTGAAATACTACTTGTTTGTAATAAAATCTCATAGCACATTAAAATAAGAACAACAACAAAAAATAAAGTTATCAGTAAAAGCAGTAAAAATGCCATAGCAGTTATAAGGTGCTGTGCTAGATGCTATCTAAATGGTATTTTTTACAGACACATGGTGGATCACCTGAATGAAACTGATGGACAGTTGGTGGTCTGAAACCATAGGGAATCCCCGAGTTTGAGCTGCAGCTAGTTAAAATAGACCACACTGAGCTAGATGGACAATAGTTGACATGGTCTAAGTGTGGGGTGAGCTCCCGTTGTTCAGTTGCAGCTCCTGCCAACCTAGCAGTTTGAAAGCACGTCAAAGTGCAAATAGATCATGGGTAGGCAAACTAAGGCCTGGGGGCCTGATCCGGCCCAATCGCCTTTTAAATCCGGTCCGCGAATGGTCTGGGAATCAGTTTTTACACGAGTAGAATGTGTCCTTTTATTTAAAATGCATCTCTGGGTTACTTGCAGGGCATAGGAATTCCTTCACCCCCCCAAAAAAATATAATCTGCCCCCCCCACAAGGTCTGAGGGACAGTGAACCGGCCCCCTGCTGAAAATGTTTGTTGACCCTTGAAGTAGATAAATAGGTACTGCTCCGGCAGGAAGATAAACGGCGTTTCCGTGCGCTGCTCTGGTTTTGCCAGAAGTGGCTTAGTCATGCTGGCCACGTGACCCGGAAAAACTGTCTGTGGACAAACATTGGCTCCCTCGGCCAGTAAAGCGAGATGAGCGCTGCAACCCCAGAGTCGTTCATGACTGGACTTAACTGTCAGGGGTCCTTTATTTATTTATTTTTAAAGTGTGGGACAACCAGTATCATGTAACCAACATGCTTAAGACTAATTAACACATGAAGGGGTTATTCCAAGAATTTAGGAACTTTCAACACTTTGTAATTAAACTAAGTTCTTCTGCCTGTGCAAATTCTCTGAAGTACATGAACTTGACCTTTGGAAAGTTTGTAAGTAAACCATTTTTAACTTACCAAACGTGTGGTATTTTCCTATGTTGGGGGAAGGGGGGAAACTTTGGAAAGAAACCTTTTAAAGGGATATTTTGGAGCTCACTTTAAAGGGCACATTTTAAGGTTTTACAGTCTTTATTTCCATGCTTTACTCTTTTTTCTTTTTTTTTGCATGTTTTGAGATTTTAAATCTCTGCTGGGATAACTCTCACCAAAGGGTACTTTCCCCAAACTTGGATGTTGGCATTCAGGAATTCTCCTATATACATTTTTTTTCATGCATCATCAGGAATTAACCCCATAAGGGTTAATTATGCAGAAGAAGAGTGGAGAAAGTAAAAGGTGATCAGGTTCTCTGTGGATGGCAATATTGGACATTTTACTACTGCAAGAATATGCATACATAAGAATATCAGGCATTTTACTACTAACAAAGGAAGAGGGGCAGAGCTGAAAAAAAGCAGAAAAGGGCAAGCACAGTGATTAAGGGGATGCAGCAACTACCCTATGAGGAAAGGTTGGCAGTGGCTCCCTAGGCATTCAGCCTTACCTGGGGATTCTGCATGCAAAGCTCTCATTGAGCTACAACACTTCCCCAAATAACAGTTTTATTGGGAGATAGCCAGATGAACATTATTGGGTAGAGATTTTCATAGGCTAGACTCCACAACCAAGAAAGCCGTATGCTGTGTCCCCTTCTATTGACTTTATATATACCGTGACATTATATGAATTCCTGGCACAGAAGAATAAATGTTCATAAGAGCAATGATAAAAAGTCTATTTTAACATGCAAGTTAATACATTTTAATATATATATTTTGAATAGCTACCATATTATTTCTACCAAGTCCCCTTTTCCTTTCAGTCTGATTTGTGGCAATACTAATGAACCCAAAAAAGCCAATTCAGAGAGCCAAGCTGGTTTTAATTTGAATTTAGTGTAACCGTGTTAACTTTCCATTGCTTTCCTTATAAATACCATATAATTATTAGCAAATGGATTCTCAGAAAGTGCTGAGTAATCAAGGACTGTTTATTGCTTTATAAAATCTCAAATGATGGCAATTATTCCTTGTAGTTAAAAAAAAAAAGGAAAAAAAGGAAAATGCATAATAGGCTATGAAGAAAGAGAAACTAATAAGTTCCATGACTGTGTGGTACCTTTGGGTTCTGCTGAAATGGATTTAAACCCAAGCAACGGGCTGCCATGAACGAACAGTTTGTGATGTTTAAGGCAAAGGGAATGCTGAAATTCAATTATATTTGTCACCCCCTGAAAGAGCCCGGGGTGTCACTTCCACAGCACCTTTCTGAAGCAGGGGACTACATGGGGATTAGAGGGGACCGGTTGGTGGAAGGGATTCAGGTCGGAGCGAAACAATATAAACTTAAAGCTTTTGCAGATGACCTAGTTTTGACTTTGCAGGAGCCAGAATCTAGTACAAAAAGAGTATTGCAACTGATACAAGACTTTGGTCGGGTAGCGGGATTTAAACTAAATAAACAGAAAACCAAGGTGTTGGGGGAAAATTTGACAGATACAGAGTCAGAACGGTTTCAGAGAGAAACAGAACTAACTGTGGTCAAAAAAGTAAAGTACCTAGGGGTAAACATTACAGTAAAAAATCTGAGTTTATTTAAGGATAACTATGAAAAATGCTGGTCTGAAATTAAGAGAGATTTGGACAGTTGGACAAAATTGAAGCTTTCTTTGCTAGGCCGAATTGCTGCTATTAAGATGAATGTATTGCCAAAAATGTTGTTTTTGTTTCAAACACTACAGATTGTGGACAAAGCGGAGTGCTTCCGGAAGTGGCAGAGAGATATCTCTAAATTTGTCTGGCAGGGCAAAAAGCCCAGAATTAAGTATAAGATATTAACTGATGCGAAAGAAAGAGGGGGCTTTGCCCTGCCAGACTTAAAGTTGTACTATGAAGCCGCAGCTTTCTGCTGGCTAAAAGACTGGCTACTTCTCGAAGACACTGATGTATTGGACCTGGAAGGTTTTAATAATGCTTTTGGTTGGCATGCATACTTATGGTATGATAAGGTTAAGAGCAATAAGGCCTTTAAGAACCATATTGTCAGGAAAGCAGTGTTTAATGTCTGGATAAAATACAAAGACTTATTGGAAAACAAAACTCCAAGGTGGCTTTCACCTCTGGAAGCTAAGGCCCGAAAAAGACCCAATATGGAGGCCAAATGGCCAAAATATTGGGAAATATTAGAAAAAGACGGAGACAATTGGAAATTGCAGAGTTTGGAGAAAATGAAGGATAAAGTGCGAGACTGGTTACATTATGCTCAGATTAAAGAAGTCTTTAAAAACGACAAAAAGCTAGGGTTCCAGGTGGAGAAATCGAAGTTGGAAACAGAACTGTTAGAACCAAAGACTAAGGTACTTTCAAGAATGTATAACTTGCTGTTAAAATGGAACACACAAGATGAAATGGTTAAATCAGCTATGATAAAGTGGGCACAGGACATTGGGTATAATATTATGTTCGAGGATTGGGAAAGGTTGTGGACCACTGGGTTGAACTTCACTGCATGTAATGCTTTGAAGGAAAATGTAATGAAAATGATATATAGATGGTACATGACCCCAGTTAAACTTGCTAAGATATACCATTTGTCTGATAATAAATGTTGGAAATGTAAAGAAAATGAAGGAACATTCTTTCACCTCTGGTGGACCTGCCCTAGGGTGAAGGCCTTCTGGGAAATGATATATAATGAGCTGAAAAAGGTATTTAAGTATACCTTCACTAAGAAACCAGAGGCCTTCCTTTTGGGCATTGTCGGCTAGAAGGTGCTAAAGAGGGACCGAACATTTTTCATGTACGCAACAACGGCAGCAAGGATACTTATCGCTAAGAATTGGAAAACTCAAGATCTACCCACGCTGGAAGAATGGCAGATGCAACTGATGGACTATATGGAACTAGCTGAGATGACTGGCAGAATTCGAGACCTGGGAGAGGAGAGGGTCGAAGAAGATTGGAAGAAATTCAAGACTTATTTAGAAAAACATTTGGTTGAATGTTAAGAAAGGATGCTAGATCATAAATAATTGTGCACCACTAAATTAGATAATTAAAAGGATAAAAAAGTTTGAGGAAAACTTATAAATCTATTGGAGAACTAACAGATTACATTTAAATGAACCTGACACAAGACTGTAGACAAGATGATAAATTGCGGGCAAGAATTGACAACGATGCAAATGGGAGCGGGAGGTGTGAGGGAGTCCAAAGATGTTAAGAAAGTATGTTATGATATATGTTATTCTGTTTCTTTATTTTTGCATTTTTATTCAAAAATCTTAATAAAATATTTATATAAAAAAAATACATGGGGCTAGCTGCAGCCAGTGACCAACCAAGCAATAAGAGCTGGGAGCATGCAGTGTGACCCAGCATAAGACACAGTTGAGGCCTGGAAGAGTCAGAGAAGATGGGATTCAGGGAAGAATGACAATCTGTGCGCTCGCCACGACCTTCTGAATCATCATGCCAACTAATAAAAGTGTTGCAAATTATTAGAAAAAGGAAACAGCAATAAATCGCAATGCATGCCTTTGGAACCATGATTTTATTGCTATGATAGAATCATAGAATTGTAGAGTTGGAAGGGACCATGAGAGCCATCTAGTCCAACCCCCTGCAATGCAGGAATCTTATGCCCAATGTGGAGCTCAAACCTATGACCCTGAGATTAAGAGTCTCATGTTCTGACAACCCTGTGTGAGCCTGAGCCTTGCAAGTGTCTCCATCTCTTCCCCCTTCTGGCATGAACCCAGAAGCAGATAGGAAGCTCCCACTTCTGTTTTTAATCAACCACAAATTAGTAATATGTACAGACTATGGTTAACCTTAATAATTTCTTCACTAAAACAAGCTGGTTTCATAAGCTACAGTTTGTCTGGGTTAAAATGTCACAAGAAACTGTGTTAGTCTAAAAACAGGAGGGGAAGCTTTTGCCCCTCACAGGTGTCACAGAGGAGAATGGGGGCACACATGAGCCTAAGATTCAGCTTCAGAGCAAACATGCAGATGCATTACAGTGGAAGCTCGGTTTGTGAACGTGATCCATGTGGGATGCACGTTCGCAACCTGCAGCATTCGCAACCTACGTCTGCACATGCACGGGTTGCAATTTGGTGCTTCTGCACATGCACAAAGCATGATTTAGTGCTTCTGCGTATGCACGACCGCCGAAACCCAAAAAGACGCAACCTGAAGTGGCTGTAACCCAAGGTATGACTGTATATGTAACAAGACACTGGGGGGACCTGTCCAGAGTGAACATGGACCACTGGTACCAAACTGTATGGGAAACAGCCCTACTAGGAAAGCTAATCAACAAATTGAAATCAACCCAGGGACAAATAGAAGAGGATGGCTTCACCCCAGTGTTCCTGCCCAACAAGACAATAACATAACCCTCCAAGAGCATACAAATCAATATAGCTGATTTGATCCAACAACACCCTCCCCCTCTCACACACAAACAAAACTCAGTGCAATCAACTGAATGCAACCAACCATGCTCTGGGCTCCCCAATCTCTCTCACCGCCGATGAAAACTGACAAAAGAATGGATGAGGATCTATGTGACGCTAACACAAAACCCCCACACATACACTATGCAAAAGAATGAAAGATCATCATCCCTTCTTCCCCGCTCCTCGATTCTCTCCGCTACTACCTCACAATGCCTATGACAGCAGTTTCTTACATCAAATATAAAGGACATCCATAGAAAGCACTCTATGAGCCGAGAACAGAGACATTATATGTACCTTTGTTATCCATGAAAATATTTCAAGAGAAACAATTTTTAAAAATTAATTCTGATCAAAGCATTCAGAAAATCCAGAACAATCATAGTAAATAATGACAATGTCACCTTTATAAAGAATGCACAGCCACAATTTCTATCATTTCTTAGCTATCCATCTGACATACAAAGGGGGGGGGACCGAATATTGTAAGAGATGATGGGAGTTTTAGTCCAGCAACACCTGGAAGGCCAGTTTCCCCATCCATGATAAAAATATGCAATGAACATAAAATTGCTAACTCAATGACTGAATATAGACTACTCATGCTAAACATGTTCCTGTTTGGGAATCTGTTTCCTCTGGTATCATATTTAATTATATTTTAGGAAGGGGAGAGCTAGTGAAAAGATAAAAGTAAGCAGGTTTTCTGCTTACAGACCTTGTGGCCTTTCTGAAGCTGTACTAATGAGTTAATCCCATGCTCCGAATATAGCTGCCACCTGGCCATTTATTTTTTTAAAAAAACCTAGCCTAGGCTCCCACACCCCATCTAATGTTCTGGGCTCATTTATTTTCAATAGTCTACAAATAAGTGCTGATTATCAGAAATGCTGTCCAGTTTAATAGCAACAAACGTCATGTGACCAGAAGCCAGAGGCTGATTCACAGAAATGCACTACAGTTGGAAAATAATTTCTCAGTGATGTCCCCCTTGCTCAATGAGTGGCTGCTTGCAAGGCTAGGGAACAAGTAGTTTTAAAGATATTGTTGGACTCCAAGCGCCTAGGACTTGCCGATCGAAAGGTCGGCGGCTCGAATCCCTGCGGCGGGGTGCGCTCCCGCTGCTCGGTCCCAGCGCCTGCCAACCTAGCAGTTCGAAAGCACCTCCGGGTGCAAGTAGATAAATAGGGACCGCTTACCAGCGGGAAGGTAAACGGCGTTTCCGTGTGCGGCTCTGGCTCGCCACAGCAGCGATGTCACGCTGGCCACGTGACCTGGAAGTGTCTCCGGACAGCGCTGGCCCCTGGCCTCTTAAGTGAGATGGGCGCACAACCCCAGAGTCTGTCAAGACTGGCCCGTATGGGCAGGGGTACCTTTACCTTTACCTTTTAACTTCCATCAGCCCCAGCCAGCATTGCCAGAGGCCAGAGATGCTGGGAGTTGCAATAATATCTGGCAGGCCACAGGTTCCCCATCCCTTGCTTAGTGTTGGAATGCACGGGCCCTACTAGTACCAAATCCACTACCATCTTACACCAAGAGGAGGATACCTACATGGTATTTGATGTTTTATTTCATTATAAAAGAAGAGGAAAACTAACTCTTCCCTCGGCAGGAAACAGAAGCGAATAATAAGGAACAATAAAAGAACTGTTAATCACTAATCCCCAGGCTAAACTGAAAAGGAAGAAATAAAATGGGTAGAACAAGCAAACAGGAAGCTTTCAATTAAAGGAACAGTTGCCTTAAAAGAATACAATTACATTTTGCCAGATTATAATGTATGCAATGTCATGGACTGGTGGGGAGGGACCAGCTGGGGAACCAACAAGGAAAGAAGGTTGCCCAGGCAATGGTGGTGGGAAAACAATGAGTGGTCAGAGGGAGAAGACTGGGAAGAGGAGGTGTCAGAAGCTGAAGAGATAACAGGGCTTAGTGAGGTGGGAGAGTCTGTGGCAGAGAAGTCCAGAATCAAAGGCAGAAGCTGAAGCACGAGAAGAGGGGAGCCAAAAGGCAGAGAGGACGCAGGCTGGAGTCACGGGTGTTTCTCCCTCCTGCTGTCACAAGCTCCCCTCTCCCCTTGTCTCCCAGAACCAGTAGAAGCATGAAAAGGGCAGAGGAGAGTTTGGAGATGTGCAAGAGCAGTCTCTGATTGCTTGGAAAAAACCCTGGTGAGGAGGAGCCCCAGTGGCATGCGGTCAGTGGACGAGGGGAACTAGGCTAAATGTTCCTGGTAAATTAGAGTATTAAACTATTAAAGCCTGGTGCCTCCACAAAGTCTGAGAAGCTTCTGCCTGACCTAGGGAGGGAGCCACAATGTTCACACACACAATGTCAGGACAATGCCCTTCCCTATCACCCTTGCCAGCTGGTGCCTTTGACCCTAACTGTTCCCCTATTAAAAGCTTCACTGCACACCACTGCTGTGGGGAGGTGGGGACCTTCAATTTCTATGACTGATTCATGGGGGCAAGACCTACTGGAGTTGAGTTGTCATTCTCATTAAGTCTGATACTCCTGTGCAGGGCGTGTTTTTGCTAACAAAGAGTTAACTTCAACTTGCACGGTGTGATTTACTGCTGGCTTGCCCCTGACAGTGGCATTGCAGTAACTATATTCCCCATCTCCCTCAAAAATTAGTAATAAACAGCTGAGACCCCTCACAGTAGGACAAAATAGAAAACACTTAAGATGCTATGATTGGATTATCCATAAACAGTGAGTGAACCTAGGACAGTAATTCCAGAGAAAGTTAGCTAGTGTTGTAGCAATGCTTGTGCTATTTCCTCATTCATTAAATAACTGTCTCCTTGCAACATGTCTTGACCTCTGCTGCCTGGATCTCAAAGCAACAACTGCCAACTTGTTTTGTTAAATTATAGTTCAATTAATTAATGGGTGCATTTATATCTACTTTCCTACAGGGAGCTCTAGATGGGAGTACATTGTTCCCCCCCTCTAAATTTTATTATAACAATAATCCTATGAGGCAGGCTAGGTTGAGAGACAGTGGTTGGCCCAAAGTCACCCACTGAGCTTCATGGCTGAGCTGGGATTTAAGAACATAAGAATAGCTCCGCTGGATCAGGTCTATCTAGTCCAGCATCCTGTTCTCACAGTGGCCAACCAGATGCCTATGGGAAACCTGCAAGCAAGATCAGAGGGTACAATAACACTTTCCTCTCCTGTGGTTTTCATCAATGGTATAGATGACATGGGATTGCTCAGTTGTTAGAGGATGAGGCTCTTAATCTCAGGGTCATGAGTTTGAGCTCTGCATTGTGAAAATATCCCTGCATTCCAGGGGGTTGAACTAGATGACCCTTGTGGGCCCTTCCAACTCCACAATTCTATGATTCTATAGCTGAATTGAACTGCTACAACTGTTTTGAACTCTGGCCTCCCAGCTCCCAATTTGACACTGACCACGACTCCACAATGAATCTCATTATACAAAATGAGCCAGTATACAAAATTATGCATTAATTATTACATTATCTTACCTAGCCATCTTCCTCACCATCTTTTTGGTTCCTTTGTAATCTGCACAAGATGATACAGAGAAATACGACAAGAGCATATTGGTCAGCAAGGCAGTCCTTTTTCTTGAAATTCATTCAGAGCCCCTGGTGTGTTGCGGCTGGAGACTAAATGTGACTAAAACCGAGGAACTTGGAGGAGGGGTTTTGGTGTGGTGTTTTTTTTGACAGGTGGGAGATCTACTTTTTATTAGTGCCAGCAGCTTCCCAGCTTCTGTTGAGTCAGGTAGGAGGTCACATAACAATCAACATTCCCAGCTGCTGCTGCTAAAAAAATAACATGCAAGGTTGTCTTGAAGATGCTGAAAACCTCCCCTCTTAGTGCCAGCAGCAGATGGCTGTGATACCAGAACCGACAGAATGAAAGGATGAAAGATAAACCGATTCAGCATCACAACTGGTGGCAAGACACCCTAGTTCACAGAGCCATGCAGCCAATGTATCGCCAGCTCGCTTTGTGCTTGCATTTTATAGTCCTTTGGCAAACTAAAGAATAGAAATAACATTGGGGTTTTTTTGTTCCCTATGTATCAAGGAGCAGAAGGGGGGGGCAATACTGATGTTTGAAAAAGTTTGAATTCAAGCTGAAGGTTGGAAGGTTCAAGACAGATAAAAGAAAGGACTTCTTTGCAGAGCACATAGTTAAATTGCGGAATTTGCTTCTATACGTTGTCATGATGGCTAGCAGTTTTGGATAGCTTAAAAAGAGAATTGGAGAAATTCATGGAAGCTAAGGCTGTGACTAGGGGATGCAGGTGGCGCTGTGGGTTAAAGCCTCAGCGCCTAGGACTTGCCGATCGAAAGGTCGGCGGTTCGAATCCCTGCGGTGGGGTGCGCTCCCGCTGCTTGGTCCCAGCGCCTGCCAACCTAGCAGTTCGAAAGCACCTCCGGGTGCAAGTAGATAAATAGGGACCGCTTACCAGCGGGAAGGTAAACGGCGTTTCCGTGTGCGGCTCTGGCTCGCCAGAGCAGCGATGTCACGCTGGCCACGTGACCCGGAAGTGTCTCCGGACAGCGCTGGCCCCTGGCCTCTTGAGTGAGATGGGCGCACAACCCCAGAGTCTGTCAAGACTGGCCCGTACGGGCAGGGGTACCTTTACCTTTACCTTTAAGGCTGTGACTACTAGCCATGACAGCAGTGTTCTTCCTCCACTGCTGAAAGCTGCACATTGGAAACCACCTGTGGGGAGTGTTATGGGCCCGCAGGTGCTGTTTGCAGGCTTCCCATTAGGGCAACTGGTTCGCCATCCTGAGCTTAGGGTGGTTATTTGCATTCACCTGTGTGTTGCTTTTACACACAACTAATGAAACAAATGAGATGCTTTAGCTGAGATTCCTGCGTTGCAGGGGTTTGCATCCAACTCTACAATTTCTATGATTCTATGAGAAACATGACCCAAAATCATCATGCATTTACCAGAAGGTAATGGCCAATTCACAGAGCCAAATACTGGAAAATCCACCTGAAAATCTGGCATGCATCAGCAGGGGCCGGTGGTAGTGCCCTGAGATCCTCTGTTCAGTCATTTGCATTGTTTACTGTAAAGGTCAGGTAGGTCATGCGATAGGCACTGGTTGAGACCCTGGGTAGCCACTGCCTGCCAGTCAGAAAAGCTAATGTTAGGTCAGATGGACAACTTTCTGTATGCCTATTTTTCTACATGTTCATGTGGGGTAGTCATTATGGTGCCTTTCCACCAGCCTCAACCAGCATGTTCAATGATCAGAGATGATGGGAACTGTAGTCTACAGCATCCAAATGGCATCATGTTGAGTTTTCCATGTTATTATTTGGGCCTAAACTAACATTGGCATTCTGTGTTGGAAAGGGAAGACTTAATATGGGTTGGCCTGCCAAGGGGCAAATAATTTTTCCCCATCAAATGTGTATGTCCAAATCAAATTTGGATGTCCATCACATTCTTGAATGTGGACACTCATCCTCTACATCATTTCAATGGATTGTGCGAACAAGCATGAGAGGTTATGAATTGTCACAACCCTTCTCATTGAACAGAGATTACCAGCAGCAAGCTACGAAAATGTATTTGACCTCAATTAATAAAGGTTAAGAGGGCACATTTATTCTTGCTTTCTCTTTAAAAGCCATCATATATATTCAGGAAAGTTCTTCTCTTAATGTTCGGTCACTCACTATTGCTGTCACTCCATTATTATTATTTTTTAAATTGTGAAATGATTATTATTTATTTTTTTGCTATACGGTTGAGAAACTACTCACATATATCCACCCCCAATATGAAAAAGCTAGATCACTCAGCCTCCCAGATCACAATGCTGCTATTTGCTGTTCCATAGAGGCATTGTCAGATCATTGGTCTCTCTAGCTTAATATTGTCTACCCTGACTGGCAGTGGCTCTCTAGGGATCCCAGCAAGTGTTTCTCCCTGCTTTACATGCAGATGGTAGGGATTGAATTTGGGACTACCTACAGGCAAAGCAGGACGCGGGTGGCGCTGTGGGTTAAACCACAGAGCCTAGGACTTGCTGATCAGAAGGTCGGCAGTTCGAATCCCCACAGTGGGGTGAGCTCCTGTCACTTGGTCCCTGCTCCTGCCAACCTAGCACTTCAAAAGCACATCAAAGTGCAAGTGGATAAATAGGTATTGCTCCAGTGGGAAGGTAAACGGCGTTTCCGTGCGCTGCTCTGGTTTCGCCAGAAGCAGCTTAGTCATGCTGGCCAATAAAGCGAGATGAGCGCCGCAACCCCAGAATTGGTCACGACTGGACCTAGTGGCCAGGGGTCCCTTTACTTTTACCTTACAGGCAAAGCAGTTAGTCTGTCACTGAGCTATGGCCCGTCTACACTGATACATCATTCTCAACACAGCACCTCCATTATAGCATATTAATTGAATATGGATCTCGATCCTACATTTGTAGCAGCTCCACTGAAGGGTTCAACACCATGTCAGACCTGGCATTGCAGGATCAATTTTAGCTGATATGGCCTGATGATGTGGGCAAAGTTCTTGCACAAATGTGATCAACCAGATACTGTCTTGGTCTATGCCCTTCCTGGTTTATTACATCCAGCAGAGAGGGTCTAACTGGATGGGTCCAGGGCACACTAAATATGTCATCCCTTGAGGGTGTAGTGCCTACATCTCTTAAGCAGACTGTATTTTGGCTGCTCCTTCAAAAGCCTGTCCTGGATACACTGGTATATAACAGCTACCATCTAGTCACAAATTTCCCCCTTTTGTGGAATGCATTGGAGAAGGTTTAATAAAGTAGGGAATCTTTGCTAAAAGCAAGCACATGAGATGCTGAGTTAAGAAAAGGGGTGGGTAAACCAGTGCTTGAGCTCATTGCTCATTTCTGCTCCAAGAAACCATAGCTTGCTGGACTGGAAATGTGACATTTGAACCAGACCCCAGTGTCAAGTTTAGTATCTGTGTGAGTGTGTGTGTGTTTAAAAATATGCTAGCATAAATTATTTATAGGGGTTCACATTTGGAAAATTCCAGTTTGCAGCATGAGCAAATTTCCAGATACAGTTTCACAACAGATAATAAGCCTTACAAAACCATTGGGTAAAAAACTGGGTGAAGATGCAAGATACATTTTGTGAAAACATTTAGGGTTGCTATCTCACATAGTACAGAGAGAAGGCATGGGTAACTGACCAGTAAGCCAGACTGTATTTCAATATATTTGAGGACTGAAAGATACAAATGAGAGCCATTATTTCCAGTTTTATTCTACTGAACATTCAAATTGTCAGTGCCTTTAGAAACCATACTTATACAAGAATGCCTAGTCTTCCAAAACTCTCTGTACACCCAATTGCACGGAGATCAGGATTTTTCTCCTTAATCTCTCATTTCTGTGACCATTAAATAGAAGATTTACTTGGGACTTGCTGTGCTCTAATCTTACATAAATTTATGCAGGTGGCAAAATGTCTGCATGATGATTTACCTAAAGTGAGAAATTTAATACTAGAAAAATGTCCATTGTTATGATAAGAGATGTGCATATGGAAGCAGTGTTTCAATATTGTAAGGACCGCTGAAGCATTGGTATATGCAAAGCATTTTTATTATGCACTCCACACACAGACAGATTCCACCTGCTGTGGGACCATGATCAGCAAGAGCCTTGCTGAACAGCAGCAGGGCAAGGCGAGTTTTGCCTTCGCTGCAACAGTTTCCCCAGCTTCCTTATCCATATGGGGACAGGAAAGAGGTGCATTTGTAGGCATCACTGAGATGCAAACACTGTTCCATGATCCTGGTAAGTTTGATCCTTTCCTCATCATCCAGAAACAGATGTGTGTAACAGGGGTTGTGTTGCATCTGTCTCAAAGGAGAAATGAAGGCTCCAGATGAACCTCCTTGAGGAGAACATTCCACAAACATGGAGATACCACAGAAAAGGCACTTGAAGAAGGTCCTCAGATGATGTACGGAGAGTCCAGGTCAGTTTATATGGGGAGAGGTGGTCCGTGAGGTACAGTGGTACCTCGGGTTACGGACACTTCAGGTTACAGATGTTTGAGGTTACAGACTCTGCTAACCCAGAAATAGTACCTCGGGTTAAGAACTTTGCTTCAGGATGAGAACAGAAATCGCGTGGCGACAGTGGGAGGCCCCAATAACTAAAGTGGTATCTCAGGTTAAGAACAGTTTCAGGTTAAGAACGGACCTCCAGAACAAATTAAGTTCTTAACCCGAGGTACCACTGTATTGTGGTCCTGAGCCATTTATGGCTTTATAGGTGAAAGCCAGCACTTTGAATTGGGTCCGGAAACTAGTTGGCAGCCAGTGCAGTTGGGCCAGGATTGGTGCAATATGCTCAAGCTGTCTTGTCCCTGTGAGCCTCTGGCTGCTGAAGTAAGGGGAAATAGAAACTTAACAGAATAGAAACTTCCTTCTGAAAGAGTTTGGGAGGGGAGCCAAAATATTGTATATACATTAAGTTGGAAAATAGGATATTAAGTTGTGGAACTGAAGAGGAAAGGAGCCGTGGAGTCAGAATATCGAAGAGTTGGAATTGAAGAGCTACAAAAATGCTGAACCAGTTTTTAGAGCTGCAACACTTTCCAATATTAGATCAGAACTAGATGTTTTCCCCTTCACAGGGTGTGAGGTCCATAAGCAGAGCTCTGAGATCTTTCAGATGAGTAACCCACAAGCACAGCTGACACAGCCCATGTCACAGCCCAGAGTTTCACCATACTACAACTCCCATCAGACAAAGCTAGCTAGTTCAAGGATGATGGGAATTGTCATCCAGAAAGGTTGCCATAGAATGAGATCTTTAGAATGAGCATGGCCATGAACTCTGGGCTGTCCTGGCATGAGGAACAGCTGCAGTTTTAGACCGGGATCTTTCTCAGCTGCCAGAGGTTGAGCCCAAGAGCTTCTGCATTCTAAGTTCAGGCGTTGCCCCCCCATTTACATGCACCCCACTTGCACAAAACTGTGTTTCCGTGGGTCACAATGAAATAAGTAGATTGGACTTCCCTTGCTTCAGGCTGCTGCCTGAAGATGCTTGGGACTGCTGCCCGAGCGAGAGAAGGGCCATGGCACTTCAAAACCACCAAGCCTTGATGTTGCTGGAGGAGACTGCAGGGAGCCATCCCAATGCACAAGGGGAGAGGTGCCTCAGCATGGCTTCTGACTGCCTGCTTGTTGCTCACCTGCCCACCCACCTTCCTGCTTACCTGCCTTTGGCTGGGGCAGCGCAAATGTTCCTGCCCATCCATAGCACAGCAGCAACATGATACAGTGGTGGCTGTGGGGTTGGTGGTGGGAAGAGGGATACACCAGGTGGTGGTGTCTGCTCTCAGCTGCCCTCCTCGCCCCTTTGCCCTGCTTGCAGCTGGATACCATGGCTGGGGCATTTTGGCAGCTTTGCGGTGCAACCTGTGCAAGTGGGGGGTATGTCTGTATAACCTCTGCCACTGCACTTTGACTCTCCCCCTGTGAGTCTTCAGTTCCACTGGGTACTGAGGACTCAGATGATTATATGTGAATGGGGGAACTGACCAAAATAGATAAAACATAGAGAACTTGCTTTGATAAAGTCAAATGGGCAAAAAGGTAAATATTTTCTAATATCTAGATATATTTCCATCCCCTGCCCTCTTTTCTCATCTCAGTAATAAAGAAGTATGATAAATTAGATTCAATTTGCATTTTAAGCCAAATTTATCAAATATACATTTTCCAAAGCAATATGAGAATGGAAACACAACCATACTTCAAACTTTGGATTTTGTAATGCAGTTTTCTAAGCAAATATTTTCTACAAAAATGAATATATTAGGGGAAAGTATGCCTAAGAATAAACATATTAGTGTAAATAACATACAGAATTACATCATATTAACATAAATTGCTTGCAAAATTGTGTGCAAAATTAGTCAAAGTGGCATCAAAATGTCCTTATGGGGAGAAATTTGCACAAAAATTCTGAAGAATTTTCATGAGGATTTTTTTTAAAATCTAAAATGCTACAGAAATATGGAGAACTGAATTTTAGATTGGTAAAATGAGAAACCAAGGCCGTTTTCACATGACATTTTTTTTCTGTTTTCACAACTTTCCCCTAATTGTTAAGTTCCGCATTACAGCTGAGTGTTCACATGTCATAAAAGCCACTTCAGAAACTATTGTGGAATAAGTTGTTGTTTAGTCATTTAGTCGTGTCCGACTCCTCGTGACCCTATGGACCAGAGCACACCAGGCACTCCTGTCTTCCACTGCCTCCCACAGTTTAGTCAAACTCATGCTGGTAGCTTCGAGAACACTATCCAACCATCTTGTCTTCTGTCGTCCCCTTCTCCTGGTGCCCTTAATCTTTCCCAACATCAGGGTCTTTTCCAGGGAGTCTTCTTTTCTCATGTGGTGGCCAAAGGTTTGATCCTCTTGCAGTCCATGGGACTCTCAAGAGTCTCCTCCAGCACCATAATTCAAAAGCATCAATTCTTTGGCGATCAGCCTTCTTTATGGTCCAGCTCTTACTTCCGTACATCACTACTGTAATTGTGGAATATAGTGCAAGCTTATTAGAAAAAAACCCACCTGCTTTCGAAAGATATGGAAATGAGTGCTAAACTTGTGCTGTGTTCCACTATAGTTCCACTCAGTTCTACTATGGTTCCGGAAGAGTTTTTACATTGGATGGAAGCTCAAATATAATGTGGAAATTAACAGTTAGAGGAACATCATGAAAATGGAATAAACTGCCACCTGAATGCAACCGGGGAAACTGAAATTAATAGATCCTTCCATCCCTACCCAGTGATAACCTTGCTATGTTCTGGCTTTGTAGTCCCCTTTGTTCTAACACAATTGTTTTCTCATCAGGATGTTTATGGCATCTTTTTATTTAGCAGAATATTGTTATGCAGTTGAACAAAGCCATCAGATTATTCTGCGCCTGATAGAGAATGATTACTGTTGCTACTGTTAGCAGAATTATAGCATTAAATGCTCTTTCCGTGGCGTTGGTGCTGCTTCCGTATGCAAGCAACAATGGGCAAAAGTACAACACTGAATAAGAATATCATATCAGTCTTTGACTGATTTTAATCTAAGACTGTAAGGCAGCTGTAACAGAAGAAATGGTATCAATACACATCATATTTGCAAACGACTTAGTTCGTTAATTGCTGAAATTTTCAAGGAAACAATAGTTATTTCCTCTGTATGCAGATTTGGGTTACACACTTTAATCCTCAGCTAGTTCCAAACCATTTCCATCACAATACTAGTCTGCAATGCTTGAACAACAATATAGCAGAATAATTCTTTTTCATTCCTCTTTCTTCCCATAGCATCTGGTTTGAATCCTCTGTGCCATCCAAATAAAGATAATAGACATAATCCTGCACAGAGAAAGGTCTCATTAAGACCACAGTGTTATGTAGCTCTGTGTACAGAAGGAAATACTAGCCTCGAGGCTGTAACAGTGCAGTCCTGCAGTGTTACTACTTGTAAATATCAGACAAGTACCATCTACTTTGACTTTTGAGTGACTACTGAAGATCAGGTCTTTTAAGTAGAGATCTTACTTGGTCTGTGTTTGTACTGGAATTGTTGTTAGATGTTTCAAATTGTTTTATCATTTGTGTGTTTGCAGCCCTAGGCTCCTTTGAAAGGAAGGGTGGGATATACATAACTAAATAAATATGTGCAACAGACCTAATAAAAATGGGAAAACATTTCCCTGATGAAAATAGGGGATATTTTCATAATAATTATTATTTCATAATAATTATTATTTCATAATAATATTTATAGTCCACTTATCAGGCTGGGTTGCCCCAGCCACTCTGGGCAGCTTCCAACATATATAAAAACATAATAAAACACAAAACATTAAAAACTTCCCTATACAGGGCTGTCTTCAGCTGTCTTCTAAAGGTTGTATATCTCCTTGTCTCGGGGGTAGCAATGAAAATAGGAACATCCTACCATACCTCCAACATTTATCCAGTGAAAATTGGGACAACCTAAGGAAAAGCAGGACATTCCAGGTTGAAATCAGAAACCAAGATGGCTTCTGTAAATCTGTGACTGTCCCTGGAAAATAGGGACAATATTGAAACACTGCTTCCATATGCACATCTCTTATCATAACAATGGACATTTTTCTAGTATTAAATTTCTCACTTTAGGTAAATCATAGGGACATGGAGGGTCTGTACCCTTAGTTCTGTGTTTGTGAAACTGGAGGTGGGGTTTCTGGAAGAGTGAATTCTAGATCCTCTCTAGAAAACTCAACTGCAGTCTCTCTCTCTAAGCCTATCTAATGTCTACTGTGTCAGTTTTGATCATTATCAACTTATGTCTAGCATGGCATAATACTCAATTGACAATATGGAGGATGGGATCGACCAAGGTTGGCACTCAAGGTCTGGTTGAGGAGTGGATGGGACAATCTGAATATGAACAGAGGGAGTTTACGCATTCTTAGACAAAACACTACCAACTGATTGCTATAGTATTAGCCAGGCTATAGTTCCATAAGTGATAAAGAGACACATATATAATGAGGAAGATACAATAAAAGTAGCATGCAAATATCAATACTGATAACTGTAAACAGAGAGAGGATTCCTAAAAGTACTTCAACTCCTTTCATTATAAAGAAATGGTGGGATAACCTACATCTATCAGAATTATCTACTCTGCAACAAAGCACAATACACCTTGCAACGTATTTATCAATGCTGGTGAAAATTGGGCCTAAATGTATTCCCTGTGTTAGAACAGGAACAGACATCCCTTCATTTCCCCTCCAACCCAAATCACTTCCAAGAAAGGCAAACAAAAGGAGAGGAAATAAAAGCTTCCTCTTTTTAGTTAAGTGCATTTTTTTCAACGGACATGATTACCAAGATGATTAGAAGCTATGCAATCAGTGAGCCATAGAAACAATTTGTGACAGATTTGGCCATTACTGCTGAACATATCCCAACACTATCATACAATGGAGTTTTCTTTTGCTGATGTGCAATTGTTCGCTTAAAGGCATGCATGGACAAATGCTGCAGAGTTAGAGGTAGGGAACCAGTGACTATATGTTGATGGATTACAAATCCCAAGTTTCCTGGCCATTAGAAATCTTGGCTGGGGCTGATGAGAGTTGGGCTGTAACAAAATCCCTGTTCTAAGAAAACAGCCCATCTTTCATTGATATCCACAGCCATGCTCCTGTTAAATGTAATGGCAGAGACTGTACTGAACAGAAATAATTTGCTGTCAGATCCTTGTTGAGAAAACAGAACAGATGGGATACTGAATGTTATGTAGGTGTAGCACTCATGGAAACTTCCTCCAGCCATGAGTCCACTCCCTCCACCTTCCAAATACCATTGCAGAGGTCATCAGAGAGAAAAGCAGCAGCAGTCTGGTACTGGCTCTAGGTAGATATCTAGTTGAGAGCTACCATTGTGGAGATCTCCATAAGGAGATAAGGCAGCAACCCTTTGATTGTGTTTCGATCCAGCTCTGTGGCTTGCTGAATTACTATCTTCTGAACTGTAACTATGATACTGAGTTTTCTGTCCCATTTTTTTGGTCCCAATATCTTTCACATTTATGTCATGTATTTTAGATTGCAAGGCTATAGGCAAGGATTGTCATATTTTTGAAGCATTTTTCAGCAGTGAAAAATACTTAGAACAGATAACTAGAAAACAGAAAGGTGTTGTGGGATTGGATCAACCTTCTGTTTCCAACAATGGCCAGCCATTGCCTTTGAAAGCACCCAAGTAGATCCTGAAGGAAACAGCAACCTCTAGGATCATACAACAAAAGCTGGATCCCAATAACACCTGGAGGTCTCTCATGGCTAAACCAGAAAATGCTGGTTTAGCTGGATTGGTGATCTGACTTTCTATGCCACACCGCTACCAGCCCATCTAAATAAGCCATTTAGATATGTATTGTATAGATAGAGTAAGGATTCCCATTAGCCCAAGCCATTGTGGCCAGTGGTCAAGGATTATGCTGAAATCCAACAACATTGTGATGGGGGCTGGGACAGGTTCATCATGTCTGTATATGCTTACTAGCAATGGCTATCCATTGTTTCAGAAAGGTGTCTTACTTAGCCCTAACCAGACATGCTGAGGATTGAATCTGGTGCCTTTTGCCTGTAATAACACTGACAACAGACTGCTGGATTAGGTCAGTGAGCCTTCGAGTCCAGCACCCTGTTTTCACAGTGGCCAATCAGATGCCTAAGGGAAACTAGGGAGCAGAACATGAGCACAGGAGCATTGTCATCATGGCTAGTAGCCATTGATAGCCCTTTCCTCTATGAATTTGTCCAATCCTCTTTTAAAGTCATGCATGTTGATGGCTATCGCTGCATCTTCATGTGCTGCATAAAGAAGTACCAGTAGTTTCTTTTTTATCTGTCCTAAATCTTCCAACATTCAGCTTCATTGGCTGCCCATGAGTTCTTGGGTTATGAGAGAGGGAGAAAAACTTTTCTCTATCCACTTTTCCACACCATGCATAATTTTATATACTTCTATCATGGTGCCTCTTACTCACCATTTCTCTAAACCAAAAACTCCCAGATGTTGCAACCTTTCTTAATTGGGGAGTTGCTCCACCTCCTCAATCATTTTGGCGGCCTTTTCTGAACTTTTCCTAACTCTACAATGTCCTTTTTGAGGTGAGGTGATCAGCATGTGCTCTATCACAGAACTGCAGTCCCTGAGCAGGGAAACTGAGGAACATAAGAAGCTGCCTTTTATTGAGTCAGAACATTGATCTATCCAGCTGAATATTGTCTACACTGACTGCCAATGGCTCTCCAGAGTTTCAGGACTGAACCTGGTGCCATTTGCAGATAAAGGAGGCATGCTACCACTGGTCTATGACTCTTTCCCCTGCTTGTCCCCAGCTCCTGGTATGCAGAAGTGGAATGCATCGGAACATGGAATTTCCATTTAGCCATCAGAGCCAAATGGCTTCACATCCTAAATGAAAGCATTTACTGTTTGTATTGCAAGATTGTGGAAGTTTTTGGTTTCGCCATGCTGCAGGTCCAGCTAACTAACATTCTGAATGGCAGTTCAAATGGGAAAAAGATACTAGACAACCTAAAAGCATTTAGTAGCTGTGTGAAAAAGAGGACATCCCCAAGGTGATAGAATGTTACAGCACTTTCTTCATCTTTTTAGCACTTTTCTAAAGTGCATATGTGTGTTCCATGAAAACACAGTGGAGGGAAAATTCCAATTTGTCCTTTCTTTCCTTGCAGGTGAAATGCATTTAATTTTTTCTGTTCTTTAAGCCAGGCTGTAACCCCAAGAACACTAGGGATGAAGCTCTAATGTGTACAGTGAGACTTGCCTATGAGTAACTATTTTTGGGATTGTGGTGTGAATTTAGTAAACTTGGTAGGTTTTTTCCCCTTTTCTTATTTCATTCCAAGGTTTACCAAATTGCTTTTCTTTTTACCATACTGTCTAAGTCTCAGGAGGGATAAAAACATTTACCAATCTTTAGCTTCTTCCAACAACTTTGGGAAGTATATCAGAATTAGGGATGTTTGGGCAATTTGACCTTTGGGAGATCTATTATGAATTGACCTGATCCATAACTTCTGGTCTTGTTTATACATAAGGATGGGGGAGAAAGTGGATTCATTTTGCATTTAATGGTAAGCTTACCTAATTCACAGTTTCAGAAATAATACATGAACTAAAAGACAACAGTTATCTGAATTTTGCAAAATAGTTATCCAGCCAAGTAATGTCCCTAAAAATGTACAGTGGTACCTCGGGTTAAGTACTTAATTCATTCCGGACGTCCGTTCTTAACCCGAAACTGTTCTTAACCTGAAGCACCACTTTAGCTAATAGGACCTCCTGCTGCCGCCACGCCACCTGAGCACAATTTCTGTTCTCGTCCTGAAGCAAAGTTCTTGACCAGAGTACTATTTCTGGGTTAGCAGAGTCTGTAACCTGAAGCGTATGTAACCTGAAGCGTATGTAACCTGAAGCGTATGTATCCTGAAGCGTATGTAACCTGAGTTACCACTGTCCTAGAATAAATTGTGCATATAAAAATAGCATACAAAATGCATTATATTTGGGGAAATTTCTTTGCAAATATGTGTGTATTAGGAGAAATTTACACAGAACTGCTGATGAATTTTTATGAGGACTGAAAAACATTTGCATACTTTGTGGAAAATGTAGACAACTAAATTTAAGGCTAGAAAAATGATGATCTGAGAGAAACTAAAATTGATATGTTAATCCCTCTCTGCTTTCACATTTTCTGAATGTCTGGTGCTGTACTTGGTTATAAAAGAAGGTCAAAATAGTTTAAAATGTGTATTTTGATAGAAAACACATTTAAATTAAAAAATGCATGATCATGGGGATTTTTAATTTTAAAATTCAGATTAAAATGGAAACAGGATGGACCTGATTTATGAGTCAACACTCATAACACAAAATAAGCAGTTCACTTATTTGTCATCCCTAGAATTATTCTCAATCCAAAATTGGAGAAATGGAAGCCGAGAGATTGTAACTTGCTCATTGCCAGCATTGTGAGTCAAAGCATTCTCTACAGTTTGAAAAAGGTTTCCCAGACCAGCTCTACAATCTGCTTTTGGGCTGACATGAGCACTCTCTCAATCTTTGTTTCTTTGCAACACAGTTTGCTATGAAAGAATGTTTCTCTCTTAACATTCTAACATCTTTGTCTATATATATAAAGATGTGACACAGTTTTCGTTTGCCTATTGCAAAGAAAATGCATTTTTGTTGTGCATTTTTTATTTCCACGATGCATGTATGTATGAGAGTAACTTGTAGCAAGAATTATATGCAATGGCAAGAATAGCCTCTTTTACATAGTGACAAAACAACTTTAGCAGTTTGGGTGCCTCTGTCTTTGAGATATTTCAGATGGAATGACAAATGGCTGGATGGTGGCCCAGCTTTAGAAACATATGGAGGAAACTCATTATCTGGATCCACTGCAGTCTAGTTTCAGACCTGTCCATGGTGCTGAAACTGCCTTGGTTGCCCTAGCTGATGAAATCCATTGGGAGAAGGACAGGAGGCGGAGAGGAGGCGAGGGTGCAGGCACAGTGTGCTGTGTAGGCACACTGGTGGAGCTCATTCTCTTTGACCACTTGGCATCTTTTGATCTGCTGACTGCAGTATCATTCTGGAATGGCTTAGGGTGGTGGTGGGAGTTGGGGACATTTCCAGAAACTGCTTATGGGGGTGGTACTGATTGGCACCATGGGATTTGTCCTGTGTTGCCCTGCAGGGTTCCATCCTGTCCCCCATGCTATTTACTGCTGGGAGCTGTCATCAGGGGTCTGTGGAGGATACTCAGATCTCTCTCTCTGTCTTCCAAAGGTATAAACAGTGTTTAATCCTTTTATCAGATTATGGATACCCTTTCTACCCCAGCCATTTCCTAGCTTTTCTATCTGCCTGTTGGGTTAGTTCATACTCTGCAGAAATATATAAATCATCGGGACATGTGCCATCAAAGACATGGAAGTATTGATTAATTTAATGCCGTTTCAGTTCTCTACAACTTTCTGTCACAAAATTTAACTGTGCTTTTAAATGGCTACATGGGCTTTTCATTCCTACCACTGTCTGTATGATTCTCTAGACAAATATTATAAAATGTGGTGAAAAAATGTCACAAAATAGATTCATTTTGTGATTTCAGAATATTGTAAAGCAAGTACTAATTTCACTGACAGAAGCTTCAGCCAGAAAGTGAATGAATAGTCTTCGCCTATGCCCATTCCCAAAGATAGCTATGAATCTTTGATAGGTGCCATTTTTCTATAGCAGGAATAGGGATCCTCTGGCCCCTGGGTCTAATCTAGCCTGACAGCCTATTTGACCCATGAATCCATTCTGGACAAGGCACATCCACCTCCCCTACACCTGATGCCATGTATCACATCAGGTGAGGGGCAGGTAAAGGTATGGCTTGGTTGAAATATGCCTTGTAGACACCACCAAGTGGCAGTGCTTGCAAAGCCCCACCATCAGTGCTTCCTAAGTGTCTGGCAATCAGGTGGTTGCCAACTGGAGCAGTGCTTCTCAAGCATCCAGCTACACATATCTGGGAAGCTCTGCACAAGGGGCTCTGAAAACTCCTTTGGAAAGACCAAAAAAACAAAATAAAAAAAAACCCCTCACCTCTCTCTTTCTGCCTAATAGCTGATAGGTGAAGACTCCAAACTCACAGACTATGCAACACAGTCACACAGCCAATCTCTCTGGAAAGCAGGATTGCGGTTATGTGCAAATAGGTGGTAACTTCATACCCATTGGATCAGTTGCATGATCAAGTTCCATTGATTCCTGCAGAAAGCAGACATGGAGTCACTGCCCATCAGCTGGTAAATGGTAACTCCAAACTTTGATGGAGCTTTAAAGCAGCCTTATTGAATTACTACTTCTGGGTGTCAGATAATGGTCAAACAAGACTATCTTCAAAGTGATAGTGAGAGAATTCACACAAGAGACATGGTGACAAACACATCTATCCTGATATCACCCAATAGCGCCACCAAGGTATCTTACCCACTGCAGGGATCCATGAACAGATAGCTTCCCAGGTCTTTCTCACTGGCTTCAGTCTCTCATAATTCTTTTCTTGGAGACAAATTTTAGATTAAAAAGGAAGTTGGCTGGTAAAGAAAAGCTGACCCCCCTCCCCCGATCGATCATCTTGACCATCTTTTTGCTCATCTGAGCTTTCTTGTGTTTTTACTAATTGCCAGCAGGGAAGGGGTACCATCATGCACCTGGCTTGCCAGTAATAGGGGCCAGTTATGAGGAGGTGGGGAGGAGGTAAGGATGCTGGGGCTGTGGAGGCACATGGGTGGAGCCAATCTGGCATTTCTGCTAGTGCTCCTGCACAGTGCTGATGTCTCTGCTGCCTTGCCCTCTCCTCTCTTCCTCCCTGTAGTGACTTTGCTGCTGAGACCTCAGGTGCATCTCTCTGCTAGTCAGTAATGTGTGCTCTCCAGTGGTACTTTGAAACCTTCCTCCCCAAACAACCAAACTGAACTGCATGTGTAATTCACCTCCCAGGAAATAACGGGGAAAGGAACGGAAGGCGTCCTATATTGAGTTGAGAGGAGGCAGATTGGATGGGATTTCACTAGAGGATCTTTGCAGCTTCCCTGAAGTTGGCTCGATGTGTGGTCTTTTCAGTTTGATTAACTTCTAAACCTCTGTATCCACTGCTGAGGCTGTAGGCAGACCTGGCTGAAATATTCATGATGCATGCCCCCCCCCTGCCCACCATGTAGCAATTTGTTCCTGTGTTTGCAACAGCCTTTCTTCTCAAGGGATGTACTATCCCGGGCAGGAACCCCTCAGTTTTAAGCTGCTGCAAGCTGCTGATGTATGATAAGGAAGGCAAGACACTGGCAATGACTTTGCTGCTGAGCTCTTCTCTGCGCCCTGGAGTCAGTTCAAACACTAGTTGCATTCTGAAGCATTTGGAGCAATGATGTATCTTCAAATCACATCCAGTATAGTTTAGAATGCACAACTGTTCTTACCCTTACTTGCCTTTGCAGTTGGTCACTTTTTAGAGAAAGGAAGTGTAGTGAGCCGTGTAGTGAATGCACTAAGAAGGCTGAGCAAGATTCCTTTGATTGCAAGTGAGCCACTTTTTGATCTCCAAATGAATGTCGTGGGATTAATTGGGCATATACAGTCAAGGCTGCTCCATTAGACCGATTGTGGGCATTGTCTCACCAACCTCAGTCTACCCTCAGCCAGCCTTCACTCCCATTTTCTTACCTACAACCAGTCCAGCAGGTTGTAGCTGGCAGATTCCTTCTATTCCTCAGTTAGAGCATTGCCCTTTTAGACATAAGCATGGAGGAGGATGGGGACAAAACCAGAGTGGTTTAACAACCAATTCTTCTTCACAGGGGAATTGTAGCTGTGTGAGGGGAATGGGGTCTCCTAACAGCTTTCAGCACTCTTAACAAACTGCTAAAACTTCAGCCCTGTATACCTGAAGGAGTGTCTCCACTTCCATTGTCCAGCCTGGACACTGAGGTCCAGCTCTGAGGGCCTTCTGGCAGTTCCGTCACTGTGAGAGGTGAGGTTACAGGGAACCAGGCAGAGGGCCTTTTTGGTAGTGGTGTCAACACTGTAGAACACCTTCCCATCAGATGTCAAGAAGATAAACAGCTATGTGATTTTTAAAATACATGAAGGCAGCTGTGTTCAGGGAAGTTTTCTGTGTTTGCTGTTGTATTGTGTTTTTACTCTTTTTTTGTTGGGAGCTGCCCAGAGTGGCTGGGGCAACCCAGCCAGATGGGCAGCATATAAACAACAAATTACTACTACTACTACTACTACTACAGTTCCCATAATTCTTTAGGGAAAAACATGGCTGTTAAAGTGGTATCAGGCTGCTTAAAATGTATGATGTGGTTGTGGCCCTTTCAACTTAATGGACCAGTTTCCATTGTCTTGACAGGATTGAAAAAGACTGTGGGATACAAGGACCAACTTTGTTCCTGAAGAGAGTATCTTCATGGCTGAATGCTTGCATGTGAGAGCCTGTTGTGGGCGATAAGAATCTTTACTTTGCTCTTTTTCTGCTTCCTTCTGCCTCCTTCAATTAACTCACTGCTGAGTTTGTGTACGGTATGTAAATGTCTTGTCTGTCTCCCTGTCTTCACACAGCACACCAATGTGGTGATTGGCTTCTGTGTAGTTGTCATCCCTTTTCTGCTCTGGCAGAGCTATTCCTGAGGGTGAAAAAGCAGATGGCCGCAAAGCCTTTGAAGAGGGACTCTGTTGACACCACAGAGAGTCACCCAGGCAATGTAATTGCAGCCGTGAGGGCCAGTGAGGTTTGGGCAATGGCAAAAGCTTGATGTTGGCTCTACTTTATGCAAATTGAGGACAGTTGCTAGATAGAAGGAAATGTCTGGATCCCAGAACATATCAACTTAAAAAAACAAAAGCTTTTAAGGCCAAACCACATGTGATATTACGTGCATCTTTGTATCTAGCATGCAGGTTTTTAAAAATGCAAATGGCATCAGCTGGAAGGGCTTACTGTTAGCAGGATCAGAACAGGCATGGAGAGGGAATTTAAATAAAGTTGTGCTGAATCTCTTCCCTCCCAATTTGTGGGGGATAATTAGTCCTCTGTAAAAAAGAGAAGGGATATTCTGTGACCTTTGGGGAGGAAGTGGGAAAATGTGATCATGGGGGGGAGGGGATTCATATCTTGAATTTCAAAGTGGTTGAGGCTTTCCCTTTTAAGACAGTTCATAAATAAAATATCCCCTCCCCCAATCATCAACACAACTTCAAGCTTCTCATGACACGGCATCATTTCAAGGGCATTTTATATTGAGCGCATGCCATCCTGTGATGTGACAGATCCAACGGCTGCCTGAACCCTTCTCTCCTGTACTGTAAGTCCTACAGATACAACCGGCCCTTTGAGGGTAACCAAACTGCTGATGCGGCCCCCGATGAATTTGAGTTAGAGACCCCTGATGTAAGTCATAGTACTCCCCCTTCTGGTGGTTTACCCTTAATTCAACTCCCTGAAGATGGGCGGAAGTTAAGATATAGCCTTGCTTCAACCAATGCCTAAGCCAAACTGCTCCCATCTGTAACCAATAAAGTTATGGCCTGCTTTAGCCCATTACCTCAAATACTTGCATCTGTGTATTTATTAATCAACAGGGAACCGTGGGGCCATGGGGCCTTGGCACGCCAACAGTGCAAATTGGGTGGCGGGTGGCATTATCAATTACCTATTGTTTACAAACTGAAAGCAGCAGCAACAGCAAATACTGATACTATTCACTTGGTTTATTTCCTTACTGGATACAAGCTGAATAAGCAAACACTGGGAATCTCTACTCCCATTTCCACCGGAGTTCTCTGACACCCCTAGTCACAGACTGATACCCCAATATGCACCTGTTAACTGACCCTGTCCAAAACGGAACATGACCGGACACACGTACCCTGAAATGTTTGTTATGTATTTCCAAGTTGGAAGATTTGACATTCATTCACCATTTGCTACTTGTCTGGGAAGACGAATGAAATATTTCCACACACATAATCACCAGCTTGCCTTACTTAATTGGCTGCTCCAGTTGGCAAAACCAGATGCTTTCCTCTGGGCTGACAATCTCTTCTTCTTCTTCTTCTTCTTCAAAAAATCTTGAACTCACCACAAAACAAACAATTCTCCTATGGCTGCGGAAATGACTGCATTCCCTCTTATTACCATATGGCTCGTACCAGAGTGGCCCATAGAACTTCCCGGTATTGTCTATATGCAAACTTTTTGATATTTTTGTTTACCATTGGTGCTTAACAGTTTGCACCACTGGGGGCCATTTCTAGCAGGAAATCTGACAGGGAAAAATGATCTTTCTATTATCTTGTTCCATGGCTCTAATGAGCAACCTCTCCTTGCATATAAACCATCCCTTTATGTTCTTGTTGTTGTCTTCTGTTCCTCTTTTTTTTCGGGTGTGGGGAGTTGCTCAGCAAAATAAAATGGGAGCAGAATCTGGGAATGTGAAAAACTGTTACTATATTTTGCAGTAGCAAATGCCATAGTTTAATTATGCTTTGTGTGAAGAAGTGCCTCCAGAATTTCCATGCATAATCCAGATGACTTACTCTTTGTAGCAGATCTCTGAAAGCAAGTATCATAACCTGATGATTTATCTGAGCTCAGGATCAGTCTGAAATAGGAAGTGGAAGGGGAGGAGGAGGAGGAAAGTGTGCTTGCCAGAATCCTTTTATGCATTTTAACTACTTTTTTTTTGCATTAGATTAGAAGTGCAACTGTTGGTTTCATTGTTCCAACATTTCATATCCCATCCTCAATGTCCCCATAGCTCTTTTGGAGCAGCATAACCACGACTCAACTATGACGTGGCTGAAATTACAGCAAGCGTTTCCTTTTCACTGACCAGCTGAATGGAAACGGCTGACTGTCTACTTAAAGAACCAAAGACAAAAGAAGAGCAAAGGAATTTTCCTTGGCATGAAATAGCATCAGCATTAGAATCTATAATGTTTTAATTTCTTCCTCTGTACATCTTTTGAGCCCTTGAAAGAATGTATTTGCATGTGAATGGGGGAAAAAAACCACTCGAAATTATATTCCTAAGGTTCCTTCGTAGAGGAGCTGCTTTTAAAAATGCTCTAAGGAACTCACTTCATTTTATTGCCTTGCCTTTCTTTCAAAACGAATCCTCAATTACTGACTAAACTGTCTTGCCAGCTAAAATTCTAAGTTAGTCTAAATATTTTATAAAGTTCTGTGAATAGAAAGGAGAAAAATGCTTTTCCAGTTGGGGTAAGCAGTTTCTCTCTCCCCCATCTCCCCATTTTTACTCTTTGCAGTCAGAATAGTTTATGTCATTGATGTTTTTATAGCTTCCTCTTCAGTTGTAAAAGACCACTCCTTCATCTTCTCCAGTCTGACATTTTTTTTTTTTAGCTAAACCAAGTAACAGTAAATAGAATTTTACTTTGTACCTCTAAGTAAAAGGTAGCAAATTGCATTTAAATAGAATCAATTTTTTATTCCACTCCCCCACACCCCAAGCTCATAATAATCCTCTGACACAATTCCAGATGTTCATTTAAAAAAAGATGCACATGTTTTGTTTAGCTCAACAGGGAAGAATTGTATAATAATAAAAAAAAGCAGGAATCGTATCATATTTCTGTCTATGGCAATGCTGAGGCATCTTATGAAACGACAGCTATCAGAGGTGCAATCAAAATGCAATCTTGGGCATACTGTATATGAAATCAAAGCAGTAGGAATTTGCAGCAAAAACAGCCGGCATTTTATTTATTGCAAAGAAGTTTCAAATGGAAAGATAACCACGACTGGATAAACAAACAGCTTTTAGGCAGCAGATAATGCTGGAGGATGAAAATGTTCAGCTGATGAAACAGGCATCCTATAGGCATGCCAGTTGAGCTCTATTACTCATTTAACAAACATTGAAATAACAACCTGACCTTTTCACCCACTTCAATGGAACCTCCCAAATTTAGCCAAGGTGTCACTTGAGATTTATGGCAAAGGTGCAACAAGAAACATCAAAGCATGGCTTAAGTGCTTTGCTGTAGAAAGGAAAAAATATTTGTTTTGGTAAATGGCATAGAAGTTTTCTGACAATCAAGTGGTATGTACGTTTTTGTGAAATAATAATAATAATAAATTCCTGTAAGGCCTAATTCACATGTTGTTTGATTTCCTGACATTTGATTATTATTGTACAATCAAGGCTGATTCACACATGTGCAGTCATTTGGTGATGTTTTGCATGTGTGAAATGGACCATTATAGACATAAATGTGATAGACAGAATGTTCATAACATAGGTTGAAGGGAACTGGGTACGTTCAGCCTGTAGAAAAGACAACACAACTGAACTATTGAGGTGGTGGTGGTACTTGATACCACTCTTCAAATACCTGAAGGACTGTCATGTAGAAGAGGACAAATATTTCTTCTCTGCTGCCCCACAGGGCAGAACTAGATAAAATAGGTTCAAGGGACAGGAAAGTAGATCTTGCTTGAAGAGCAAAAGGAACCTCTTGATGGGAAGATCTGCAAGGCAATAAAAGCAATAGAAGAAATTACTCAGATCTGTGGTTCTCAACTGGTGGTCAGTGAACCAGGTGGTCCTTGTAACCCATGCAGGGGGTCTGTGGCACATACATGTCAACTGACCAGGACATCCTGGAGGGGGGGTTTTGCTGTCATGTGATTGCAGCTGGACACATGTCTCGCAGGAGATATTGGCACAGAAAAACATGCATTTTGTAGCAGCGTGCTCTTTTGCGGGTCATGTGACTTACACAGGAGCATAGCCTGGAAGGTGCACATCCTGGTTTTGTGCTGGGACATATTGGAGTGTATGGTGGCACCATTCACATAACAAAAGCTACCACAGCAATACCCACATTTTCAAAATAATGGAGTTCATGGTGATTTCAAGGCAGGATTACTGCAATGCATTCTATGCAGTTTGGGCTTCCCATGTGGAAACTGCAGCTAGTGTAGAATGCTGTAGCATGGTTGCTGACAGGAGTGACACCCTGTCAGTATATAACCTCTGGCTCAGAAACCTGTGGTTGCCATTTTGGAAAGTGTGGTTTGTTTTGAAAGTTAGAAGGCCTCTATTCCCCTCATAGAGCTACTCTTTAAAGAGTTCCTTGGGAAGAGGGATTGACTGTTAAGCAACTTTGGAAACTGAAGCTGTGGGAGGGGAATTGGATATATCCTAACACCTTTCAGCACCTCTAGCATACTACAGTTCCCAAGATTCCTCGGGGGAAGTAATGGCAGTTTAATGAGAATAATACTGCTTTAAGTAGTGCTAATAAGGCTTTCATTTTGTTGTACTTATATTTTCATATTTTGTTTTTATGTGTTGTACTGGTGCCCTGGTTTTATTTTTTTTGGGGGGGGCAGTGAAGGGTGAAGGATAACCTTTTCTTAAAAACAAACAAACAAATAGACTTTTGCTGAATATATGACATTGTCTTACCTTGAATCAGACAATTGTTCCATTAATCCCAGTCTTCTGTGATTAGCAGCAGCTCTTCTGTTTCAAGAGAAACTTGTTCTCACCCTACTAACAGAGGTCCATTTAACTTGAGATTTCACATGTCTATGCATTAGGAAGCCAGGCATAATATTTTTTTTTAGTTCCACTGTGATATTTAATCCATACAAAGCCCTGGTTTACTGCCCTATCTTTGGTTAGCTCTCTCCCTGTGCAAAACTTACAACCTTTCAAGCAGACCCCTGTTGGAATGCAATATATCTTTAGCAGCTGAAGCAAATTTGCGGTTGTGTATGCTATTGATTTTGGTTAATGAAAAGCTTGTTACTATATTTCTTCCCCTTAATGGGTTATGGAAGTTGTTGCTGTTGGTTTTTATAATTACGGCTACAGATTTGTCTCTACAGTTTCATAGCAGGCAAAGGATGAAGCAACATGGTGAGACATGGAAAATAAATCAAACATTTTATTGGCATTTCCTCTGTGTATGTTTCTGTGAGTGTGCCTATATCTACAAGTTACTTAGATTAATATAATGTGTTGTACATTGGGCTGCCTTTGTAAATGTTCACTTTGTAATGCAAACTGCAAGGCCTGGTGTCTGATGCAATGCAAATATGCATCAAGAAAGCTGCCTCATAATTATTCATGCCATTGGTCCATCTAGCTCAGTATTGTCTAGAGTGACTGACTGGCAGTGGCTCTCCAAAGTTTTCCAGCCCAGCATGAAGATGTTGGGGACTGAACTTGGCTGCTCCTTTACATTCTGGTTCTGTGCTAGGCAACAATCTGATTCTTCTCCCAAGCTTTGTAATGGGTTTTGAGGTTTTGGCTCTTTAGATCTTTACAAACCTATTTGTGTTTCATTTTATTTTATTGTTCAGTCTCTGCTGTATATGTGCTTCATACTGAAATTATATTTTAACCATCTTTTATGTATACTGCCCAGCTAACTTTGGTTATAGACCAGTATAGAATTACTGGAGGTGAATGAATGAATGAATAAATGAATGAATTGCAGAGAAGAGTCTACAGTTCAGCTTTTCTTAAAGACCTCATGAAAATTCATCAGCATTTGGATGTGAATTTCTTAAGCACACCATTTTTCACAAAGCATTTTATCCTATTATAATGCATTTTTGCATGTTATTTTCACTAATGTATGCATATTTATGAACACTTTACTGCAGCATATGCATTTTTTGGTACATGTTACATAGCTAGAGTATTGCATTGCAAAATTTGGAGAAGTACAAATTTCAGTTCAGTTCATAAGTTGATTGTTCTAGCCAAAGGCCATGACAAACTTGTATTAAGCAACAGTATTAATTAAATACAAATAGGCCTTACAAATAGCGGCCTTACAAATAGCGGGAGAGAGAAGGCAAGCAAAATGCGAGGGAGATTGTGAAAGATACAGGAAATTGAATGCAGAATTCCAAAAAATAGCAAGGAGAGACAAGAAGGCCTTCTTAAACGAGCAATGCAAAGAAATAGAGGGAAACAACAGAATGGGAAGAACCAGAGATCTGTTCAAAAAAATTGGAGATATGAAAGGAACATTTCGTACAAAGATTACCATAATAAAGGACAAAAGTGGTAAGGACCTAACAGAAGCAGAAGACATCAAGAAGAGGTGGCAAGAAAATACAGAGGAATTATACCAGAAAGATATGAATGGCTCGTACACCCCAGGTAGTGTGGTTGCTGACCTTGAGCCAGACATCCTGGAGAGTGAAGTCAAATGGGCCTTAGAAAGCACTGCAAATAACAAGGCCAGTGGAAGTGATGGTATTCCAACTGAACTATTTAAAATTTTAAAAGATGATGCTGTTAAGGTGCTACACTCAATATGCCAGCAAATTTGGAAAACTCAGCAGTGGCCAGAGGATTGGAGAAGATCAGTCTACATCCCAATCCCAAACTTGGTAGCAAGTTTATGCTTAAAATTCTACAAGGCAGGCTTAAGCAGTATGTGGACCGAGAACTCCCAGATGTGCAAGCTGGATTTAGAAGAGGCAGAGGAACCAGAGACCAAATTGCAAACATGTGCTGGATTATGGAGAAAGCTAGAGAGTTCCAGAAAGACATCTACTTCTGCTTCATTGACTATGCAAAAGCCTTTGACTGGGTCGACCACAGCAAACTACGGCAAGTTCTTAAAGAAATGGGAGTGCCTGATCACCTCATCTGTCTCCTGAGAAATCTCTATGTGGGACAAGAAGCTACACCCAGAATCCTAGGAAAAATGCCATTTTAAAATAAACCAAAGCAACTTAAGTTTCTTTTACACTATCTGACTGCAACTAGTGCCTGGAATAAAAAGATCTGCAGGCCCCTATTAGAAGCCTTTTAATTGAATGGTACCTTCACTACTCATCAGTTACCTCTGTGGCATCTGAATCAAGATTTGACAGACAACACATTTGGTTCTCAAGTGCCATGTGAGCGAAAGATGTCGACTTCAGGTTAACCAAGTTACAAGTGAATTTGCTTCTTCTTTTACTGCTTTTGTGATAACATTTCTAAGACTCTCTCACATTCTCAAAAGTAGATGCATACAGGTACTGTTTAAAAGGCAAAAGGGGCGCAACCTAAAGAAACTGTGGTGCATTTAATCCATCATCTGATTGATTGCAATGGGGTGAAACCTGAGTTCTTTTTCTCTAGTTCATGCAGCACCTCATCTGTCTCCTGAGAAATCTCTATGTGGGACAAGAAGCCACAGTTAGAACTGGATATGGAACAACTGATTGGTTCAAATTTGGGAAAGGAGTATGACAAGGCTGTATATTGTCTCCCTGCTTATTTAACTTATATGCAGAATTCATCATGCAAAATGCTGGGCTGGATGAATCCCAAGCCGGAATTAAGATTGCCGGAAGAAATATCAACATCCTCAGATATGCAGATGACAAAACCTTGATGGCAGAAAGTGAGGAGGAATTAAAGAACCTTTTAATGAGGGTGAAAGAGGAGAGTGCAAAATATGGTCTGAAGCTCAACATCAAAAAAGCTAAGATTATGGCCACTGGGCCCATCAACTCCTGGCAAATAGAAGGGGAAGAAATAGAGGCAGTGAAAGATTTTACATTCTTGGGCTCCATGATCACTGCAGATGGTGACAGTAGTCACAAAATTAAAAGACGCCTGCTTCTTGGGAGAAAAGCGATGACAAACCTAGACAGCATCTTAAAAAGCAGAGACATCACCTTGCCAACAAAGGTTTGTATAGTTAAAGCCATGGTTTTCCCAGTATTGATGTATGGGAGTGAGAGCTGGACCATCAAGATCACTGAAGAATTGATGCTTTTGAATTATGGTGCTGGAGGAGACTCTTGAGAGTCCCATGGATTGCAAGAAGATCAAACCTATCCATTCTTAAGGAAATCAGCCCTGAATGCTCACTGGAAGGACAGATCCTGAAGCTGAGGCTCCAATACTTTGGCCACCTCATGAGAAAAGAAGACTCCCTGGAAAAGACCCTGATGTTGGGAAAGATTGAGGGCACAAGGAGAAGGGGACAACAGAGAACGAGATGGTTGGACAGTTTTCTCAAAGCTACCAGCATGAATTTGACCAAACTGTGGGAGGCCGTGGAAGACAGGAGTGCCTGGCGTGCTCTGGTCCATGGGGTCACGAAGAGTCGGACACGACTAAACGACTAAACAACAACAACAACAACAAATTAATTAAATAATACAAAACATACAGCCATAATATAAAAATCTGCAAAGACTAAGTTCCTGCGCATTAAAACAGTTTCCCTTATGTATCTCTGATAGCTTCAATTCTAATGTTATTTTGCCTTTTTAAAATGCAATTTCCCAACATCTATGAGGTAATAGAGAGAAGTTATCAGATACACCAATGAAGTCAAATCCAGCTTGATTTCAGATTAAACCTCCAAATCACCACAGCAATTTATAGCAATTTTATTCAACTCATTTTTCTTGATTTTTATTTTATTTTTTGCAGCCTAGAGGGCTCTGTGTGTAACAAATTTCTTATTGTCATTCAAAAGAAAACAAACCATTTATGGCATGGTGTGCCTGCTTGCTTGTATGAACAAAGGTTTCAGAAAGCAGCATCTTGGGTCTCTATATAAGGGGCAGGCTAATGAGTAATGTCTTGCACCCAAGGTTGACCACAAATACAATGTCTGCATATGGGACCTTGTCGTAGTAGCCATCCAAGACTGCCATGGGCATCGTTTAGAAACGTTGCTCAATAAAGGCATTTCTTAAGGGAAATGGTGAGGGTTTAGTCTGATAACCAGCTCTAAAATGCTCTGTTCTCAAGAGTGGATACCAAGGGGAAAACCTTGCATTTCTAATTAGTTGCAGGTCCCTTCTGCATACTATCCAGAAGAGCCAGTCCCTGACACTAGCTCAAGGTCAAAGCAGAGCTAAGTTCTGGAAAATAATAATAGTCTAAAACATTTTGACAGGCTGCTTTCAAGAGCTGGTTATCACCCAATTCCATATAGCAAAGCATGGGAACACACTCAGTAGGCATAGTAGCAAATTGTAAAACATACTTTAATTGAGCGCAGTCTGCTCTTGCCTTAATTGTCGGCCACCTCTGTGTGAAGAAGCATTGCTGAAATTCTAATGAAGTACAACTTTTGAAGAATGGCTGTGTTTATATTCCAGTGTTGCTCCAGAAAGTGCAAATTAGATGGGTTTGACTTTTAAATCATTTAGTTATTTATTATATTTATATACCACCCTTCATTCAAGGATCACAATATAAAAACACAAAAATACATACCATAATTACAAACAAAACAATAACTATATCCCCCCAACTGTGTTCAGTTGGGCTTAATCCCAGGTAAGTGTGTTTAGAATTGCAGCCCTAATTTCATTGTCAACAGCAAGAAGAAACGGTCAGTCTACTGGTAGGTCCTAGGAAAGCATTCACTATGTGTTAGTTAGTTTGAGGTTACAATGAATTTTGGAGCCAAAATAGACATACACCAGATTACTTCTTTTTCTTAGAAAAACATAAATTGCATAAGGAACTGATGCTCAAGACGTAATCCATATCTAATTTAGGCTCAAGGAAAATTTGCAGAAACTGAAGTTTGGCAGATCAAGGAGCATTGAGAATAATTAAGCTACATTTTTAAGGGGCACAGTCAGCAACCTATTTGTGCATGGTCAGGTATTGGAAGGAAATGCTTTGCACTGACAAATTACTAATTTTTCAGCCTACTTGCAGGCTTTTTAAATAAATAGACAAAAACACACAAAAAATAGATATTTCCTCTTGTTCTTTCATGGGACTTTGGCTTCCTATCTGAATAATCTGATCTTTTGCTTATTCATGGTTTATGGCACCCTTTCTGCAACCTGGTACTTCCAGATGTTTTAGACTGCAACTCCTGTTAGACTGGTGCCTCAGTCAAACATTTCAGGTGAACGCTGGGCAGCAGAGCTGGGTGTACATGCTTGGTCCATTCCCAAGGTTCACTTGGCAAGAAGGGAGGTACTTCCTTTCCATCCTTTAGTTGGGGAGTTGCAGCAGACAGCTTGCCCACCTGCTCTGGTGGCTTGAGAGATGCATCTCTACTAGAGATAGTTAAATCCTCACTTGCCCGTATTTTTTGGAATCTGGTCAATTGGTTAAATGTTGGTTTGCAGTTCTTTCAACTTGCTACATTTTAAGAAACATAACCTTTTTTTCCAGTTCTCTCTCATGCGTCTTCTTTGGGTGGGTGGTTGGGTGGGTGCTAATATGAACACAGAGACTGGCATTTCCCCCCCAATGTTGTGGAATGCTCTCCCTGCTGAAATACAAGGGGTCCCATTCGTATTGGCATTCTGTCAGCTCTTGAAGACACACCTGTGTAGGCAAGCATCCCCCTGAACTTGAGCTTCTGATCTTATTGATTTTACTGCTCTTATGGTTATGCTTTCTAACTGGCTTGTTTCAGTGCATATTTTAATTAAGGATGTTTTAATGCTTTGATGGAACTGTTTTGCAGTGAGTTTTAATTATTTATGGTTTTTTATAATTGATTTTATTGTTGTGAACTGCTTAGTAGCCATTTTTGCATGGAGGCCATACATAAATGACAATTTTTTTAAAAAAAACAGCTTTCCCAGCCCCTGGTGTTCTGCCTTGGGAGACATTAAAAGGTCCCAGATTCTGACATCTCTAGGTATGGCGGGGATATAATAATGTCTGAAGTGCTAGAGACCTGCTGCTAGTGAGTATGGAGGCTATTGTGCTAGATGGATCAACAGTCTGACTTTGTATAAGGCAGCTTCATGTGTCTGGTGCACCTGCTGCATGTGCAAAAGCCTTCCCATGAAAAGCTTTTGCCTTTTGATAAGATGGAAATTCTCTGTGCAGTGTCGGAAGGGTGCACTGACACATGCAGGACATCACTTGGTAATGCAGGCATCAAGTGGTAAACATGAATGTGAGAACAGGTTTTAGGGGAGGTGCATATGATGTTCTACTTATTAACAGTGGCTAGTTACAGTCTATTAGACTTATTTTTGCATTTAAGCCATTCTCTAAGATGAAGTGAAACATTAACAATTCCGTATAGATAGCAGAAAATTCCATGAATAAACAGTAAAGCTTTATGTACATTATTTAAAAATGCATTTTGAATTTCCTTTGTCTGAATTGCACAGGTTCCCCTCTATCTAAAGGAAAGGTTAAATGTTCTTATGTCCCAGCCAACCTTCTTTTCTACGTGGGGCTACCTGTGAAGGTGACTCGGAAACTATAGCTAATCCAAAATGTGGCAGTTAGACTGGTGATTGGGAGTGGCTGTCAGCATCATATTACACCGGCCCTAAAGGTTCTTCACTGCCTCCCGTACGTTTCTGAACATAATTCAGAACTGGTACTGACCTTTAAAGCCCTAAAAGGCCTTGGCCTAGTATACCTGAAGGAGCATCTCCACCCCCATCATTCAATCCAGACACTGCGGTCCACTTCCAAGGTCTTCTGGCGGTTCCCTCACTGTGAGAAGTAAAGTTACAGGGAACCAGGCAGAAGGCATTCTCAGTAATGGTGCCCTTCCTGTGGAATGCCCGCCCATCAGATTTCAAGGAGATAAAGAACTACACAACTTTTAGAAGACATCTGAAGGCAGCCCTGTATCAGGAAATTTTTAATGTTTGACATTTTATTATTTTTGTAAACAATTCAAAGAAACATTTTTTTTACCAATGAGAGGAGCACCCCTCCCCAAAACATGGCCCCACTCTAACATTGTAACTATACCAAAACAATTTAAGGACCACCAGAACGCAGAATCTTTTCAGCCAATCTCTCTGATTAATCAGGATTATAAAAACTTTACAACAGTGCTAGTCAATAGGATTAAGGTAATTTTACACAAACTAATAGTGTTCTGATGTGAGTAGAGGCAAGGAGAGGCAAGTCAAGTCAAGGATACGTTGGACAGCTCCAGCATGAAATCGGAGCTCAGATGTTGCTTCAGAAACAGTTACTCTCAGATTTAGTCTTATACAGGAGCTGCAGCTCTGTCTCATAGAGCCTTCATTGAGAGTGCATTTAAAGAGGGTGCATTCATCTCCAGCAGATGAAGCAGTGGATACTGGCTTTAGTGGTGTTTCTCAGATGGAGTCCTGGGTCTCAGGAGGACAATGCAATGCCTTCTGGCTGCATGGACTGATTCCAGGAGGTTAGGTGTTTCTGAAGTTGGCCCTCAGGTCAATTCCCATACCTGCTCATCCCTTGAAGAAGAGGAGTCTGACCCCAGGGTCATGACACCCACCACTACTTGAAAGAATAAAAGATGATGTTAACAGCAGACAAGCTGAATGTGCTAAAGCGGAGAAGAAGGTCTCGGCAGTACTCTCAAGAGCAAAAGAGAGTTCATTAATATGTGCAAGGAGATTAATGGAACGTCGGCTCTGAAATGGCTGAGTTGTTCAGCTGACTTTAAAATGTGGCACCCAGCAAGAAAAATGGGAGAATTTGTTGACAATTAGGAAGTTTACCAATGGAACCACTGATAGAAGGTGAAGGATGACGCTAGGGGAAATGAATGCTCACGCATCAGCAGGCCTGGCTTTTTCTGCTGCAGAAAGCTTAATGAGTTTGCTGAGCTACCAATAATTGCCTTTGAAAAATCAGGAGTCGGAGAAGTAGCAGTCAGGATCAGAATGATGAGATATGTCTGGTCCAGTGAATGCAGCAGGGACTCCAACTCAGCTGCTGGTAGTGATGGTGCATGACTCTCCTTCGTGCCACACACTTCGAGGTCTGGCCAACAGCAATGAAAAATCACATGATTCAATTATTCTTCGGCTGCACAACTTAAGATTCTATCTCCCATAAACAAAGTTCTTGTGCAGTTTTGAAAGCAGGTCACTTTCTCTTGACATTTGAAATACTGAAGGCACAATTGCAGACAATTCCATCAAGAAAGAAAAGTGGGAGGCATCTAAGGATACCAGTGTGGCTGCATAAAGAGCTGACAGATGAGCTGAGATTTAAGATGGGCATGTATAAGAAATGGAAAAAATGGGAAATGACAAAGGAGGACTATACACAAGTAGCCAACAGTTGCAGGGGGAAAGTCAGGCTGGCTAAAGCTCTGAATTTGCTCAGGCTTGCAAGAGAGGTTAATAATAATAATAATAATAATAATAATATACCTCACTATCTGGCTGGGCAAGAGGAAGATGCAAGCAGGTAGTAGGTCCTCTGTGTAAAGAGGTTGGAGAAATGCTATTGGGTAACAGAAAGAAGGCGGAAGTTCTCAACACCTACCTTGCCTCTGTCTTCACCCAAAAGGAAAACAGTGCCCAAACTAGTGATAACAGAGTAAGCAATGCATGAAGGGAGCTGCAGTCTAAAATAGGGAAAGAGGTGGTTGGGAACACCTAGATACTTTAAATGAATTCAGGGCCTAATGAGCTGCACCCTAGGAGCTGGTAGATGTAATTTCAGATCCTCTGTCTATAATCTTTGTGAATTCTTGGAGAACAGGTGAAGTCACTGCGAGCTGAAGGCTGGCAAATGTTCCCATCTTCAAAAAAGAAAAAGGGAAAAAAGGGTGGTGGGCAGGAAACCCAGGTAACCACCAATTGATCAGCCTGACATTTATACCATTGAAAGGTTATAGAACAGATAATGAACAGTCAACCTATGAGCATTTAGAAGAAGGATGCTCTGATTACTAAGATGCAGTATGGGTTTCTCAAAAACAAGTTCTGCCAGATGAATCTCATTTTTTTAAAAAAGAGTTACAAGCTTGGTGGATAAGGGGAACGCTGTGAACACAGTGCATCATGATTTCAGTAAGGCTTTTGACAAACTCAACTATGGTATTTGTGTGGAGAAGCTGGTAAAAGTGGGATTGATATGGTAACTGTTAGGTGGTCTTGTAGCTGATTGACTGACTAAATCCAAAGAGCGCTCACTAATGGCTCATCATCATCCTGGGGGAAAAGTGACAAATAGGGTGTCACAGGGAGAAATGTCAGGTTCTGCACTTGGACAGGGAGAACCAGCTGCACAAATATAAGATGAGGGACACCTGACTTACTAGCAGTACTTGTTCATTTCCTCATTTCCCCTTTCCACCCCTCTCTGTAATTTCAGAATAATAGGATGAGTCATTAAATTATTTGATTTTTTTAAAAGGTGTTTAATTTTTTCTCCTTCTTGTATGGCTTGGATAAAAGAAATTCCCTCCTGATAACAACTTGGTAAGTTTCTGTCATCTATGTTTGCATACAGTGCTCTAAACTCAGAAAGGAATTCCTTTCACTTGCTTCCTAGAATAGTATTGGTCTGTTGTCCTTAAGAACAGGCAAACTTGTGCATACTCATGAGAGTGAGCCCAGCTAACCTAGTTGGGCTTACTTCTGCATAGGACTGATAATTCTAATATTAAATACCCATGGTGAAAATTGAGGCAGCGCAGAATTTATTCCAGACAAGTTAATGCAAAATACTTCTGTCTGTTGCTCTAGCCATCATTGCTATGAGTCCGCCGAATGACAGCATGTGGATCTTAAAATCTACCCATGCCCCTCACATACATGGTGTTAAATGTAACATCAAAGCATGAATTTGCATTATGTACACAGGCCTGGAGTGAGTTTGAAGCCAAAAGTAACCTGCACTGGATTGATTATTGACTGGTTGAGTGGTTAATTCACTGTTCCTGGATTAATAATGATTTGCAAAGAAAGGACCATCTCTCCATGCAACACTGGTACTTCTTTGCCAACTCTACTAATTTCGGCTGGCACAAAAAATGGTTGGCTGGCTCAAGAATGCATCTTGGAAGCATGAACTCACAATGTTCAGCTTGACAATACTGCTTGGGTTTTGGGTTTCCCTTGCCAAAAGTATTTCCACTTTTCTTTACCTTAATTTTTTATTTAAAATGTGTAACCTGGGGGCTTTCTAGATGCTGTCAGACAACATCACCTCCAACCATTAGCCATTTAGGCTGGGGTTGATGGAAATTGGAAGTCCAACAACAATGGAAGGGCTGGAGCTTCCTCACACCTCATCTTAGTAATTCATTGGAGGTAGCCTGCAGGAAACTGCTTGACAGGAAGGTGCTGTTGTGCTCAGGTGCTGACCACAGGCTTCCCACTATCAGTGAAAGGCAGGAGTCCAAGCGTTGAGTAGAAGAGGTGTGCGGCAGGAGGATGATCCAGAAAGAGGGACTAGCAGTGGGTGGGGTCCTGTGTCACCTGTGAGGCAGGAGCTGGGGGTAAAGGAAGAGTCCTGGCAGGCAGAGATGGGAGGAGAGGTGACAGTGGGGGAAGAGCTGCAGGAAGGCTCAGAAGTGGAAGAGACAGTTCCAGATACCTCTATCCTTTCCCCCGCTGTCTCCAAGATCAAAGAAGGGCTTAAAGCAGCAAGAGCAGTTGGAGAAGTCACCTGTTGTTTGTGTGCACCACATCAAACAAGGTGCAAGTGAGCTGGAACAGGCATGGTCACACTGCTGTTCCAACTATTTGGATCAGAACACAAGTCTGAAGAAGTAGACACCTAGCTAGCTAATTAGCAGGAGTGCACCTTGCACCATAGCAGCTGGCGTAATAAAGTGCTTTGCCAATAAAGAACAAAACTTCCAGTCACTTGTCCTCATTGGGGCTGGGCAGGGCCAGCCCAAGACATTTTGGCACCTGAAGCAAACCACAAAGTGGTGCCCTTCTCCCCACTAGGGAAGATGGTGGGGAAGTGAAACTCCACATTAGGAATGGGCAGGTGGGTGAGAATAAATATCTACATCGGAATCTGCTGCCCCTGTAGGTCCTGCCACCTGAGGCAGTCACCTCATCATGCCTCATGGGTGGTGTGGCTCCAGAGCTGAGTCTGCTTGGGACACCCCCAGGCATCTGGTTGGCCACTGTGAGAACAGTATGCTAGACTAGATGGGTCATTGGCCTGATCCAACAGGCTCTTCTTATGTTCTTATGCTTGATCATTGGCCCTGGTGGCTGGGGCTGATGGACATCTGGAGCCCATAAATTGGCCAACTGTATGTTCTTACTAAAAGAGGATTAGGCAGATCAATGAAGGGGAAGGCTGCTAGCCATAATGACTATGTTCTACTCCAACTGTTAAGAGACAGTGTGCCTCTGAATGCCCGTTGATGGAAACTGTAAGTGAGGAGAGTGGTGTTGCACTCACATTCTGCTTTTGGTTGGCCACTGTGAGAACAGAGTGCTAGGCTAGATGGACCTTTGGTCTGTTCCAGCAGATTCTTCTTATGTTCTTATTTAGCAGGTGAATAAAAAATGGGTGCCCAGGCTGCTTTTTTCATGGTTTAAAACTGGTTGCATGTCGAGACCCAAAGCTACCCCCTCGTTGAGAAATAACACAAACAAGGACACAGATATTAGGCTAATGATACTGGGCAAATTTTGGCCACAAATTTATTGATTACAGAATGTGAGTGGTATTGTCTTAGGCATTGTATGGACCCGACTATATCTGACTCCTGCCTGATGCGCAGGAAGTCGAGTAAGAGTAAACCACTGGAAGGGGGAGCCCTGTCGATGCATACCAACTCGAGCTCTGCCTTGTGTTCCTGTTGGGGTCGTGTCATGGCCATAACCCCACCCTGGGCTTCAGACAAGATCAACACCCCCAGATTCTTCTAACGGAATACGCTTAAGCTTGGAGGGTCAGGTGATGGCCACACCTCTCCTTCCCCATCACAAGGTCAAACAATGCCTAACCGCAACCCTAACAAAGTTGTGATGATTGCTACGAGGTAGGCAAAAACCAAGTGGCTGGTGCCAATTTGCCAAGTGGAAAAATTCCTACCAGGCCCCTCAAAGGCGACCAACCAAAGTCCATAGCAAGGCCAGTGCCTAAAACCTGCAAATTAGGGAGGGAGGGTGGGTGATTGAGGAAGTGAGCCAAAGAGGAAGCTCTCCAGCTCGCACCTCTGTTTAAATAGTCCCGGCCATGCCCCCCCAGCCAGCGGATTAGCTGGTCGGGCTCTGACGTGGCCAGGATCCCCCAGGCAACGGGGGACTAAGTCCCCCGCCCCCCAGAGGGGAGTGGGTGGCCACATGGTCCACCGCAACTTCTCCCCACGGGGAAGTGGAGCGGATTTCCCAATTTCTGCTCCATACACTCCCCTTACCTGACAGGAGTTTCTGAAATCCTCGAGCAAAGTGTGAGAAGGGAGGGGAAACAGAGGAAAGGAATGCTAAGGGAAAGCAGGCATGGAAACTGAATTGTAGCACCAGGGGTTAAGGGAGCATAGCACACCACCCACTTTCAGTGCTCATTGAACTCATCATTGCATCTCTGCCTGGATGAAGCAACAACAACAAATTAACAAGCAGCAGGGAAACTAAAAGAAAAAGGAAAAAAAAGGGAGAAGAAGCCAGGCTTCCCAGTGCACCCAGAGACACACCCTATATATTAGTTTGCCTGCCACGTAGGCCACCTCTCTCTTGTAACAGTTTTGATACGCTCATGTTTAACTCAACAGTTGTGATCAATATTGGCTACAAGCATAGATCCATAGCAATCAGTCCACCCCGTACAGCACGTAGCTGCAATGCACAATCCCCTTGGCTCTTTAATTTAAGCCACAGCCAATATCTCACACCTATTGTTTAAAGTTTATTAAGTGGCAGGGAAATCATAGATATATTTGTGCAGAGCTCCTTAATTTATAAGATGGTATGGTATTGTTCTAAGCCCCTGTGGGCTTAGAACATTCCACAATTTTATTTTTTTAAAGCATTGTGCAAAAGGTGGCAGAATGTAGTAGGAACCCTTGGTGTTTATAGGGGGAAAAGCAACATGGCTTGACCAGCAAAGGTCAGGATGGAAGGCAAGGAGGAACAAAGTTCTTGTGATACTGTAGATATTCTAATATAAGAGTAGCCAATATGGAAGTTGCTTAACTACAACTCCCAGCAGCCCCAGCTAGAATGGTGAATGGTCAGGAATGAAGAACAGGAATTGGCTACTCCTGGTCTAAGACTGTTACGAGTTTGGTGCGGGTAGGCTGTGTTCCTGAGCCACCTTATAATGCTTAGATTCTAATTCCAGCACAGGCTCAATTTCTGGAATACATAGGTGTCAGAGCTGGTGATAGGGACTTCCATGGAGAGCCCATTGGAAAGCTGGAGTGTTGCGGTGAGCTGCACCACTGGTTTGGGTGGGAGGGGGTCCGTGGGCTGTAAAATTCCTGGGGACTGCTTCACTTTATCGCTGATAAAAAGCACGCATCCATCGCGGGTTCTGGGTGTTCCATTGTTGTGGGGGTGAGTGCAGGATACAGTTCTTCCCCCGTGGTGTGCATCCAGCTGGAAAAGTCCGGGAAGTCCTCCATGGTCTCGTCGACGGCGATCTCCTCTGCTTCCATCTCTTGGGAGGTGTGTTCAAACCCTGGATCGTCCCCCAACTCGCCCATGACCCCCTCTCCCCCTGTCGCCTGGGATGACTCTGCATGCAGTGGTCCTCTCGGCAGTTCTCTGCGCCAGCCCACCTCAGGTTGATCTTCCCACCAATAAGATCCACCTGTGCCAAACCCTGAGAGTGATCCCTCTGGGGAGCTAGTCTCCGGCGCCGTCTCCTCAGCTGAAGAGAAACCCTGGAAAGTGCTGGCTGAGAGTGTGGGTGTGAAAAGATATTCGTCGAAATAATCTGCCGGCATGGGCCTGTGTGGGAAAAGTGCGTGGAACTCGTCTTTGAGCCATTGCTCCTCCACTGCATAGTCCGGTACCCACCTGTTGGCGCTGGCTGGGGTGTCTTCCCTGGCAAGGAGATATTCAATCCCTTCCTCCCCCCATCTCGAATCCAAAATCTCTGTGGCCTCGTTGAGTGGCTCCCCCTTCGGTGACCCCCCCTTCGTGGGTGCCTCCCTGAGCGGGTCTGGTGCTGTCCCTGGCGCCTGAAACCTGTGAGGTGCCTTGTAGGGCGTGAGCACTGATCTATGAAAGACCGGGTGCATTCGGGATCCCTCCGGGAGTGTCAACCGCAAGGCCACTGGATTGATCTGTGCCTCGACCTGGTAAGGCCCTAGCTGCTTGTGTCCTAGCTTCTTCTTGGCTAACGATCTGGCCGGTACTGCCTGGGCTGCCAACCAGACCCAGTCTCCCACCTGTATGTCTTCCCCAACTCTTCTGTGTCTGTCTGCCTGCATCTTGTAAGTGTGTTTTGCAAGCTCTAACTGCCTCCGGAGCTGTTCGTGGACCTCCTGTAACTCCGCTGCCAAGGCCTCGGCTCCCTGCGGCTCCCCCTCCCCCACTTTCTCTAACCCCGGGAAGGTTCTGGGATGCCGCCCATTGTTGGCGAAAAACGGTGTCACCCCCGTGGACACGTGTTTCGTGTTGTTGTAGGCAAACTCGGCCAGCGGCAGGTAGTCCACCCAGGTCAAGGGCTGCTGGTTCGCGTAGCATCTCAGGTACTGCTGCATGATGGCGTTGACCCTCTCCGCTTGTCCGTTGGTCTGCGGGTGTCTTGCCGACGCTAGGTTGACCTTGACGTTCAGGATGCCCATCAGCTTTTGCCAGAAGCTCGAGATGAACTGGCGCCCGCGGTCGGACAGGATAGACCGCGGTAGGCCGTGCACTTTGAATACGTGGTCTATGAACAGCTTGGCTGGCTGTTCCGCCGTGGCCACCTTCGCGCAAGGAATGAAGTGGGCCATCTTGGTGAACATGTCCACGACCACGAGTACTGCTTTTTTGCCCCTCGAGCTGGGCAGATCAGTGACAAAGTCCAGGGCCACCCTCTCCCACGGTTCGAGCGGGGTCTGTAGCGGTTCCAACAGTCCCGCCGGCGGTCTGTGTACCGGCTTGGCCCTCTGGCATGTGTCGCACCTAGTGACGTAATCCGCGACTTCTCCCCTCATCTTGGGCCACCAAAAGTCTCTGGCTACTAATTCCACCGTCTTGTCCTTGCCGAAATGTCTGGCGCTGGGCGCGTCGTGCAACTGTTGCAGTACTCTCGTGCGGAGGTCGTCTCCCGGCACGTAGATGGCCCCTTTGCGGATGAGCAGTCCGTCGCGTATCTGGAACTCGTCGTCCTTCGCTGTGCTGCTTCGCACTTCCTCCATCTTGGATCATGCGAAGGAATCCGTTCGCAGTGCGCGACGTATTGCTTCCAGGTCCATGGTGGCCGAAGCGCATGCCCACGCTTTAGGTGCGAAAATGTGTTTGGCCGCCACCGGTGCCGCTTCCTCGAGATACTGTGGCTTCCTGGATAGCGCATCAGCCATGATGTTGTTGTCTCCCGGGATATATTCTATCCTGAAGTCGAAATCTGCAAAGAACTCCGCCCAGCGGATGTGTCTCTGGTTCAGGAACCTCGCCGTGCGCCAGTACTCTAGGTTCTTATGGACCCTGCGAACTTGCACTGTGTGTTTGGCTCCGATGAGGAAGTGCCTCCACGCCTTGAAGGCTGCATGAATGGCCAGCAACTCTCTGTCCCAGATGGTGTAGTTCTGCTCCGACTTGCTGAGTTTCCTGGAGTAGAAAGCGCACGGCCTCCAGTCCCCTTGTGGATCTTGCTGCAACAGGACTGCCCCCCGGCTCTGTCGGAGGCATCCGTTTCAACCCTCATGGGTTTGTTGGGGTTCACATGTAGCAGTTGGTCTTCGGACGCGAAGAGACGCTTGAGTTTCTGAAAGGACTGCTCCGCCTGCTCCGTCCAGATGAATTTCTTCTTCTTGGAGCTGAGGGTGTCCGTGATGGCCGCCGTTTGCATAGCGAAACCCTTGATAAACTTGCGATAAAAGTTGCCAAAGCCGACAAACCTCTGGACCTCCTTCCTATTGCGCGGGCTCTTCCAGTCCAGTACCGAGCGGACCTTGGCGCTGTCCATGGCTAGTCCCTTGTCGGACAGCTTGTAGCCCAGGAAATCCACCTCCGTCACGTTGAACTGGCACTTCTCCAGTTTGGCGTAAAGTCTGTGCTCCCGTAGTCTCTGCAGGACTTCCTTGACATCTCTCTCGTGAGCCTCCCGCGATTCCGAGAAGATCAGAATGTCGTCCAGGAAGCAGACGCACTTCTTGTAGAGGAGCCCCGCTAACACGTGATGCATGAAGGCTTGGAAGCAGTGGGAGCCATTTTGCAAACCAAACGGCATAACCCTATACTCATAGGTGCCCAAGGGCGTAAACATGGCCGTCTTCCACTCGTCGCCCTCCCGCATGCGTACAAGATTGTATGCCCCTCGTAGATCCAACTTGGTGAAGATGCGTCCCTTCCTCACCGTCGCGAGCAAGTCGTCGATTTTGGGCATCGGGAACGCCGTGGGCTTGGTTTTCGAATTTAAAATTCTGAAATCAACTACCAGCCTCTTTTGGGGCGTGTCCTTTTTCTTCACGAAGAACACAGGACTGCCCCCCACTGCTTTGGACTCCCGGATGAATCCTCGCTTCAAGTTGTGATCTATGAACTCCGTGAGCTCTTGCAGTTCGTCTTCGGACATGGAATACAGTTTTCCCGCCGGCAGCGTCGCCCCCGGCAGGAGGTCAATCTTGCAGTCGTATGGTCTGTGGGGGGGGGTAGTTTGTCCGCCTCCTTCTCGCAGAAGACCTCCAAAAACTCTCTGTACTTGTCGGGTACCGCTTGCAGCATTCTCAAGTGCAACTGCGGTCCATCTTCTGGCCCCTCATCTTCCTGGGTAGGCAGTATGCATTTCGCTGCGCAGTAGGAGGAGCCGAAGGTCAATTAGCGCTGGTACCATGCTAATGCTGGACTGTGCCTGTCCAGCCAACTCATGCCCAACACTATGGGGGTGTCCGACAGTTGGGTGACGTTGAAGCTGATGACTTTGCGGTGATTTCCAATTTGCATCACCATTGGCGGTGTTTGCTGCACCACTTGTCCTCCCAGGAGCTCCCTGCCGTCTACCGTGACTACGTTCAGGGGCATCGTGGCTGGTAGGAGCGCCACTTTATGTTGCTTGAGAAAATCCACTCCTATGAGGTCTGCATTGCTGCCAGAGTCGATGGTGATAGGGACTTCCATGGAGAGCCCATTGGAAAGCTGGAGTGTTGCGGTGAGCTGCACCACTGGTTTGGGTGGGAGGGGGTCCGTGGGCTGTAAAATTCCTGGGGACTGCTTCACTGACTCGTCTGGCTGGGCCCCAGTGGTTCTGCTTCCAGCCAGACTCCGTCGTTTCCCTGCAGTGGTTCTCCCTGCTGAACTTCCTCTCTTACTGTTGCTGAGGCTGCAGTGTGCTTGTGGATCCTCTGGGGCACTCTTTTGCCATGTGCTGAGCACTGTCGCAGATGTAACACTTCCTGTTCCCTCTAGGAGGCTTCGCTTTGACTGCTCCCGGTGTTAGGGCTCTGGCTGCTGACTGAGCCTTGGCACCACCTATCTCCATCGGCTCGTCTCCCCCTCCCAGCGAAGGTGTGGATTGAGCGCGCGCTGTTTCCCTGGGAAATAAGGGAGGTGCTCTCGCTGGCGTGCGTCCCCAACGCCCTTCGTCTTTGCTCCAAGGACGTTCTTCCAGACGCACCCCAATCGTCAGTGCTCTCTGGACCACTTCTTTAGTGGTCTGGGGTCTTCCCCCCCCTTGCAATTTCATCTTTCACAGCCCTGTTCAACCCCTCCCAGAACAGGTCCCTGACGGCAGCTGACTCTTTTTCCCATCCCAGCGCGTTGACCAATGCAAAAAAGCGGGAGTGATATTGCCTTACAGTGGCTCTGCCTTGTTTCAATGTATCTCTCTTCTGGCGATATCTACATCAATCTCTGATAAAAAGCACGCATCCATCGCTTTAATGAAGGCATCTGCATTTTGGAGGGCTGGATCTTTATCTCTCCAGAGATTGCGCAACCACGCTTTAGCTTCTCCATGGAGATGAGTTATTATGAAACCTACTTTCTCCTGCTCATCTCTAAAGTCCTTCTCCAGCAACTTTAGCGCAAAAACCACGTCTGCTCTGAAGTTAGGATACTGCTGCAGATTCCCATCGAAATGAGACACAAGGCTCCCTCCTCTCTTTCCCCAGCCCAATCCCCTCTGATCTGGGTCCCGGTAGCCCCTGTTTAGTCAACACTTCCAACCTGTTCGCAGATCCTGGCAGACAGCAGCTGCTTCGTCTTCCCTCTTCCTGGCTGCTAGTATCTCCGCGTTAAGTTGTGTCACTGCGTTTCGCAGGGTTGCTATTTGTTCTTCGGTAGTCATCTTGTCCTGCTTTCGTGAGCTCGCGAAGCACCGATCTTCGCTCCTCGCTGTGTCCACTCACGTTGCGAGGTTTTAAAAGTAGTGACGGGACTTACTGTCAGAGCTGCCTCTAGATCCCAGCTCACAGAGGACCAACGCTAGGCTGTGGTAATGTACAAAAGTCTTTATTAAAGTCCAATTTCCCTTTTAAAGCCACAGCGTGCAGCACTACGTCTTGAACTCTAGATCGGCAAAATCCCGTCTGAGTCTCCTCCCCTCTGACACCAGTTTAAGATCCTAGCCCTGCTCCACCTTTTCCGCTGCTCTCTCCTCCTCTGGGTCCTCCTGCCCGCTGGGGCATTGCCCTTTCTGGACTCTTCCGACGCTGAGTCGCTTAGCTCCTCCCCCTGCCTCCGGCGGGCTTTAGGACCCGGTTCCCAATCCTCATTCTCTGCTGCCCCGCGCTCCTGTACATTTGAACTTGCCTCTCGCGCCAACCCAGTGACCTTTCTCCTAACCGTCACACTACTCGTGTCACTGCTTCTCCCTTCTGGGACGCTGGCCGGATCTGACCTCCCCTCCGTTGTCTGACTCTCCGATGGAGGCGTGGTCAGCCCTGTCTCGTCTTCTCTTCCTGGTGGGGAATGCACTGGCCCCGATGCTTGGGACTCTTCCCCCCCACTCCGCTCTGGTGGGGAAGCTGGTCCTGATTTCCAACTACTGCTCTGGGAATCCCTGCTGCTGCCTTGCTCCTGGGGCGTTCCCCTTGGGAACCCCCTACCCCTGGCCACCGGCGCCCCCTTCTGTGAATCTTCCGATTCGCTGGAGAGGCTCATGGAATCCCTCGGACCACTGTCATCTCCTACGCTCCCCTCGGATTCCTCCCCCTCGCTCTCCATCTCCTCTCTCCCCTGTGCCTCTGCTCCTGAACCCCTGACAGTAGGTTAAATTCCTGGTGAGGGAATGGGTCTCTAAGTATAGGCCCTTAAGTGGCTCAATGCCAGAAAAAAATGGTACTTAGAAAGACAATGACCAGAGTAGAGAGTTAAGTGAGCTAGAAACTAGAAGCTGGCAGGATTGGAATCCAAGGATGTGGCTATTGGAGAAGGAAGACCCTCCACTGGGTGTTGTATATGTGTGTAAATAAACAATGTATCATAAAGTCACTGCTGTACCTCATTCTGAACTCTGCACTAGCGCCTAGAACCCCTGGAATCTTGCACCACTCAGAGACTGGGGTGGTGTGCAACAATACACTATCTGTATGTTTGAAGATTATCCCTGCCTCCAGGTCTGGTCTTGACTGGAAGGATACTGGAATGTCTAAATTGCTGCTATGCTGCTCCCATAAATGATGAGCAACCCCTAAGCAGTGCATGGCAAACATTCACATGGGCCAAGGTTGTGCAGAATATTAGAGAGTATATAATACAAATAGAAAATAATTCATTTGAGAATCCTTTCTAGCCTTGCCAATCTTTTAAAAAATGCACATTGTTATGGTTGCTGGCTAGCCATTTCTACTGTTAGGCAGACTGCTGGTTCACAGCCCAGAATATTAACTTGATGTTTCATCAGTGGGAGCTAATACATAGGCTCTCCTGACATAATACTTTTTGCTGAAGGAGAGGGTAAGCTGTGAATCAGCTGAAAACACTTTACAAGTTCTGATGTGGGGTATGAGATCCACCTATATTGTGGGAGTGCCTCCTATTTGCCTCCACTTATGCTCTAAAAGGTAAAAGGTAAAGGACCCCTGGATGGTTACATCCAGTCAAAGGCGACTATGGGCTGTGGCATACTTCTCGCTTTCAGGCCAAGGGAGCTGCCGTTTGTCTACAGACAGCTTTCTGGGTCATATGGCCAGCATGACTAAACCGCTTCTGGTGCAACGGGACACCATGATGGAAACCAGAGTGCATGGAAATGCCGTTTACCTTCCCATCATAGTGGTACTTATTTATCCACTTGCACTGGTATGCTTTCAAACTGCTAGGTTGGCAGGAGCTGGGGCTGAGCAATGGGAGCTCACCCTGTCATGGGGATTTAAACCACCGGCCTTCTGATCGGGAGGCCCAAGAGGCTCAGTGGTTTAGACAACAGCACCATCTGCGTCCCATACTTATGCTCTACCCCAAAGTCCAGTTCCGAGGGCCTTATGGCAGTTCTCTCATTGCAAGAAGTGAGATTACAAGGAATCGGGCAGAGGGCCTTCTCCATAGCTGCGCCCACCCTGTGGAATGTTCTCCCATCAGATGTCAAGGAAACAGAGAACTATCTGACTTTTAGAAGACATTGGAAAGCAGCCTTGTATAGGGAAGTTTTTAATGTTTGATGTTTTGCTGTGTTTAATGTTTTAATTTTTTGGAAGCCACCCAGAGTGGCTGGGGAAACCCAGCTAAGTGAATGGCATATAAAGAAAAAAAATATTCTTATCGTTATTACTTGCAAATAAAACATATATTATTTAAACACCATGCATTTCCAGGTATCTCTTCTCAAAGAGGAATCCAAACCAGAGGTGCTACCACTGGATCAGGATTTCTGTTCTCTCAGAGGCCAGCGCTCTCATGAGGAGTTGGCAACATTCCTACCATATGCAATTCAGTGCTATCTTCTTGCTGCTTTCCCCTCCTGGCTCTATGTTGTTGAATCCCTATCTAACCTCCCGTTTATGAGTAATTGCAGATTGCAACACTGCTTCCTTTTACCACCACCATGTGCATTAGAATTCACTGCATGTGGAATGTTGCTTCCCAAGGAGTCAAGAGGGGCAACAGAAAAACACACATTTGCGAGTTTTCAAACAGCAGTTTGGCCCATGATGTTTTGAAGAGAGAGGCTTCGCCACCAGCAGTCATTTGAGGATTTGTTTTTGACTGCTCTGCGGGCAGCTTGTAAACACCACCAGCAGCACCATACAGCATATGGAATGGCACTGATTAGTTTTCTGCTGGGAAGTGCTCACTCCAGTCTTTCTTCAGTAGAAGGCTGCCATTTTATGTGTGCTTGCACCAGCTACCTTCAATAGTTCTGTGAAATGTACAGCTACTCTGATCCCTCAATGGGTTGCCTTTACTCTAGAATCCAGCTGTTTCGGCTGCCAAGTTTCCTAGTGCTATGCTTTTATGTCATCATGGTTCATTTGTACTGGATGTTTAGTAGGCTTGCTGCATTGACTTATATACGTGCCACAAATGGACCCAGAATTGCTTCTGTGTCAAGCTTCCCTTAAAATCTGCCAGTGCAGAAAGAGAGCAATTTATGGCTGCGCAAAGATGAATATGCTAATGAACTCGACATATGTCAAATCCTCTCCCATTTTGCAGTCTGTTTTATCTGTGTGGCTTTTGAGTTCTCCGAATTACTCAAAACCCGCACATGAGTGCTCGGGCAGATTAAATTTTGGTATCTCGTCTGTGTGAGATCCTTTATCACTGCAATTTCCAAATGCACAGATGCCTTGGAGATGCTGAGTTTAATTTAATGATTGAAAGGATACGTGGGAATTGGCTCGGAGCAAGGAGAAGGGAAGGAAGCGGTCTGGGGGCGGGAGCAGGATGGAGTCAAACTACATGCTGCCAAACTGAGAAGCTGCCTTTGCTGTAAGGTTGCCAGATCAGCAACCTGGAAAATCATTTGGGCCTTTAATTCAGGAGATACAGGCAGTAGTGGGGATGAAGGGGAAATTTGGTTCAGTTCACCTGCTTAAGTTGCTCTTCCTGATATTATATGTGAAGTGAAACACAAGTATCCTTTGAAATATGTACTTCTCGGAATTTTGCAATGTCGAGTAATGTGTACAAAAATGCACTTACGGGGGCAAAATGTTCATTAAATTCATATGTTGATGAAAACATCATTCAAAACTGCATTGTATTCAGGAAAAATTCCTTTGAAACTGTGTATATTAGGCTAAATTGCTTTCAAAATGTGTGTATTAGGAGGAATTTACACTTAAATGCTGTTGATTTTTTTTTTAAGATATATTTTGGATTACAACACCCATTTGCCCCAGCCTGCCTCTTATAAATACCCTATAGCAGCCTTCCCCAAACTTGTTTCATCCAGATGTTTTTGGATTATAACCTTTTCATATTGTTGTAAATTGCGCAGGGAACCTTATGGTGAAGGGCGGGTAAGAAATCCTATGTATAAATATATATGACCGGAATTCTGTTGGTTTGGCTGATTCTGGTGGTTGTGTTGGCTGCTAACACTTTCTTGCTGAACACAAGGAAGAATCTGCCCTTGTCCCATGAGGGTACCCTAGTGGCCGAAGCCAGAAAAAGCATAGGATGAAACCTACATTTCCCCTGCCATTCTAGTTCTTAAATTTTCTCTCCAGTGGCCAATGCTTAGATGAGTTCTTTGCTTTAAGGAAAGCCTATTTGCATTCCTCATCACTGCGGTCAGCCTTCCATGTGGGATATCTGATATTGAAAGAAGTCTAGAGTACCATAAAGCAGTCCTTGGAGCCAGATAAAGCTTGCAGGTGCTGCTTTTTCCACTTTCCAGAAATCTGCTGCAAGATCCATAGGCACGCAAACAACGATGCTCTGAAAGAAGCCAGTGCTATTTACTGTTCATATTTTAATTGTAGCAGAGTGGGCTAATTGCCCTATTTTGCTATTTAGCACTGTAAATATGCCATCCAATTTGGCTTTTGAATGCCATTGACAGAGCCCTGCCAGCAACAGTTTTTGTTTCAGGAAGAAAACAAAAACAAAAACAATAAAAATAAAAATAATAAAATTAACCAAGAGCCAGCTGCCGCTGAGCAAGCCTGTATTATTCCCTTAATGTGGTTTTCAGCCATTGATACATTCACCTCCAGTGTATTTCCTCGTTGCATCTCTTTCTTTCACATCAAAGGACACTTGAGAAAATCATCCCCAAATGTGTACATGGCGAGTTGTAAACGGATTCTTGGTGGAGAATAATGAAGTTGAAAAGATGTTCTTTTCACTGATTCCACTGATGATTGATCTAGGCTTCTCTTCTTCTGATGCTGCTGCATGATTTTCCTTTAATCTTGTATAAAGCAGCTGCTCTTCTCTGGTGCATTTTTCATTCCATTGAGCTTAGATCCAACCTCTTCTCCCCCTTGAAGGTCACCAGGAGAGAGAAGAAGGAAAAGTTAGCCGATGTAAATATTTCTTGAATTGAGACCCATTGCATCCTTGACCTGGGCTTCAATACTTATCTAATGTTTCAAAGCATCTTCCAAAAGTCTAAGGTCATTCTCTTTCCTTTCTTTCTCCAAACTGTTCCCTAAGAATCCATTTTACTTTGATATGGGTTCAGAATCATGATCACTAAATAACATCTCAGGCATAAGAAAGATAGAAAGAGAGTATGCTACCATTGCTGATTCCCCCTAAGTCTGTACAGTATCATCCATTCTGTTCCCAATATACAGGTGTGAGTGCCATTCTTTATATAGCCAAAATGGTACCACCCATACCTGCAAGTTAGGATTTTTGAAGCTGCATGTTGTTGTTGTTGTTTAGTCGTGTCCAACTTTTTGTTACCCCATGGACCAGAACATGCCAGGCACTCCTGTCTTCCACTGCCTCAAACTCATGCTGGTAGCTTCAAGAACACTGTCCAGCCATCTTGTCCTCTGTCGTCCCCTTCTCCTTGCGCCCTCCATCTTTCCCAACATCAGGGTCTTTTCCAGGGAGTCTTCTCTTCTCATGAGGTGGCCAAAGTATTGGAGCCTCAGCTTCACGATCTGTCCTTCCAGTGAGCACTCAGGGTTGATTTCCTTAAGAATGGATAGGTTTGATCTTGCAATCCATGGGACTCTCAAGAGTCTCCTCCAGCACCATAATTCAAAAGCATCAATTCTTTGGCGATCAGCCTTCTTGATGGTCCAGCTCTCACTTCCATACATCAATACTGGGAAAACCATAGCTTTAACTATATGGACTTTTGTTGGCAAGGTGACGTCTCTGCTTTTTAAGATGCTGTCTACGTTTGTCATTGCTTTTCTTCCAAGAAGCAGGCGTCTTTTAATTTTGTGACTACTGTCACCATCTGCAGTGATCATGGAGCCCAAGAATGTAAAATCTTTCACTGCCTCTATTTCTTCCCCTTCTATTTGCCAGGAGTTGATGGGCCCAGTGGCCATAATCTTAGCTTTTTTGATGTTGAGCTTCAGACCATATTTTGCACTCTCCTCTTTCACCCTCATTAAAAGGTTCTTTAATTCCTCCTCACTTTCTGCCATCAAGGTTTTGTCATCTGCATATCTGAGGATGTTGATATTTCTTCTGGCAATCTTAATTCCGGCTTGGGATTCATCCAGCCCAGCATTTTGCATGATGAATTCTGCATATAAGTTAAATAAGCAGGGAGACAATATACAGCCTTGTCATACTCCTTTCCCAAATTTGAACCAATCAGTTGTTCCATATCCAGTTCTAACTGTGGCTTCTTGTCCCACATAGAGATTTCTCAGGAGACAGATGAGGTGCTGCATGAACTAGAGAAAAAGAACTCAGGTTTCACCCCATTGCAATCAATCAGATGATGGGTTAAATGCACCACAGTTTCTTTAGGTTGCGCCCCTTTTGCCTTTTAAACAGTACCTGTATGCATCTACTTTTGAGAATGTGAGAGAGTCTTAGAAATGTTATCACAAAAGCAGTAAAAGAAGAAGCAAATTCACTTGTAACTTGGTTAACCTGAAGTCGACATCTTTCGCTCACATGGCACTTGAGAACCAAATGTGTTGTCTGTCAAATCTTGATTCAGATGCCACAGAGGTAACTGATGAGTAGTGAAGGTACCATTCAATTAAAAGGCTTCTAATAGGGGTTCTGCAGATCTTTTTATTCCAGGCACTAGTTGCAGTCAGATAGTGTAAAAGAAACTTAAGTTGCTTTGGTTTATTTTAAAATGGCATTTTTCCTAGGATTCTGGGTGTGCGGTCTTCTTTATATTCTGGCAGCAATGAGAAGAAAAAGTAACCTCCAGCTTCTTTACATGGTGGCTGTGTGGAGCAATATACTTTTCATGCTGACATCCTGCAATGTAACAGATGACACAACCTTTACAACAGGATTTTGGGGCTGAGAAAGGGATCTCGTAGGATGTGGGTGAGGAACCTTTTTGGCACAGATCTTTATGCCTTCCCACCCCCATGGGCTAACTGTGAGAGGTGAGTGGGACCACCAACTATCAATCATCTGCATAATAATGACATTTGCTGATTGACAGGTGGGAGGGAAGAGGGAAATATCTAAATTTATCTGGCAAGGATGAAGATCAAGAATAAAACACACACTGCTTATTGATATCAAAGAGAGGGGTGGATTCAGATTGCCTGACTTAAAACTTTACTATGACGCAGCCTGCCTCTCCTGGATTAAGGATTGGTGCTTACTTAAGAACACGGATGTATTGGATTTGGAGGGGTATGACAACCTCTTCAGTTGGCATGCATATTTAAATTAGGATAAGACCAAAATACATAAAAGTTTTCTAAACCACATAGTAAGAAATGTGTTGTATAAGGTATGGGCAAAATATAAGGGTTTGTTGGAACCCAAAACCTCACCATGGATATCACCTTTGGAGGTGAAGGCAGTTAAGATGAAGAACATGAAAGGTTGGATGAGGTATAAGTATTTATAAATAGAGGAAGGGGATCAATTAAAACTTAAGAATTATGATGAAATTAAAGATAAGCTCTCTGGATGGTTACAATACCACCAACTTTTTGAGACATTCAGACAAGACCAAAAGAAAAAAGAAAAAAGGTTTCGCTACTGAGCCCTCTAAATTGGAAAGAGAATTGTTATATAATAAAACCAGGATAATCACAAAGATGTACCGACTCCTGCTTGGAATTGTTACCAGAGACATACCAAAAAATGCAAAAGAATTTTTTCTATACGCAACTATGGCCGCCCGAACGTTAATCGTGATGAACTGGAAAGGGTTCCAACAAGATTGGAATGGCAGAATAAATTACTAGAATACGCAGAAATGGCACAATTGACTAATCGGTTGAGAGGTAACACAAAGCAATCATTTATTCAAAAATAGGACATGTTTAAGAGATATTTACAAAAATATAACAGTGGTGTGACATCTATGGCTGCATTTGAATGACCTCTGTATAAAATAATAACAAAGAAATAAGGAAAATTGGTACGATACGTTGTAAGAATGTATTAGAAAATATGAAAAGATGAAGGTAATAATCATATATACATTTGATATTAGAAAATATGAAAAGATGAAGGTAATAATCATATATACATTTGATATTAGAAATTTTACATGCACCGGGAGTTGATGGGCAGTCTATCACACATTAGTAAGAATGTTGAACAAAAGAGACCGTATAAGATTGAATCAATTTTCATTTGTATATTTACATAAGATTACTTACACAATATCATTTTTGGTTTATATAAATTATAAGTTATATAAGCATGGAAAACTTTTTTTTTTAAAGACAGGTGGGTGGGACAGCTAGTGGGGATGATGAGAGATATTGGCCAATCAGGAGTGAAATCCCGCCCATCAGCTGATGTGCATTTCTGTGCCACATTGATTGTGCTCAACTATCCATTGTAACAAGGTATCCCGAGGTTATAGAACTGAAATGTTAGTATATTTTACTGCCTTCCTTTTTGCATTTATTTCATTGGTTTTGGTTATCGCCCAACCCTCAATGGCTTTATATTCATTTAAGCGGCACTGAATGCCATATGATAAAGTGGATATCTATCTACATACCTATCTTCTAATCCCCATTCCTAATTGTAACCATTGTGTGTGAAATGTACTTTTCTCCACATTCATCACTCTCTCTCTATCAGGATTTTTAAGGTCTAAACCCAGGAACACCATTGGGTGAGGCTGCCCTGTGTGGTATACTCTCAGAACTGCAGCCTGGAACATCTTATTAGTGAGGCCCTCTCAGGCTGTAGTTCTCCTAGAAGGGAAGGGTTATAAAAGTCTTCCCATTTTGGCTGGGCCCCTATCTCAGCAACCATAGCTTTCTGACTATGGTGTTCTTCCTTCTGCTTCCTGGCTCTTGACTCCATAACTGAATTTCTGGCTCCTGGCTTTGGTTCATGGTTCCTGTTTTTGTCCATGTCAGTTGTCCATGCTTTGGTAGCTTCCCATCCTGTCTGCTGTAATGTGATCTATGTGGGCTTGCCCCCTTGGCTATGGTCTAGAGACTGCAGCCATTGAGTAAGTGGGGCAGCCCAATGCGCCCATATGTCAACAGTCCTGAAAGCATTGTGCTGGCTGGGAGTGTTTGCAGCCCTGGGCTCCTTCGGGATGACCAGCAGGATATAAATTGTAATAATAATAATAATAATAATAATAATAATAATAATAGGAAGTTTGAAGTCTCTTTGGGTATATAAGTCTGTTGCGTATGTAACTCTGTAGAATGTACATGGCTCATGTACACTGATTGCATGACACACATGCCCTGCTTTAACTAAGGCTGCAACACTAGCCCCTTACCTAGGAGTAAACTCCATAGAATTCTGAGACTTCTGAGTAGGCATACAAAGGATTTCACTGTAAATGTGCAAAACAGGTGTCTTTTTGCACTAAAGAAATGAATTATGCTAAATAAATGGGAACTTTGATAGCTATTGTGATGGTCATTTTTACTTAATAATACAGTGCTTGATTTGCTTGTATCCTCAGAGTTAAAATAGTGTTAGCAATTCTAGCAAATATGCAGAACTCAGTCATTTTTTACAGTTTTATATAACAACTTTCAAGGTGCAGAGAAAGTGATTTAATAGCTTAACAGCATCTCTACTTTTCTTTTTATCAGTATTGATTTTCCTGTAATGGATTTGTTTAAGATTAATCTCTTTTGCATGGCATCAGATTATAATTTTGTTAATGTTTCTAAATAATTTATAATGACTTGTTTGAGGAATTTGGATAAACAGCCATTTAAGATTAATAAAATTATAATCCGACACAGTGCAAAAGGAAATTAATCTTAAATGGATATTTATCCAATTTCCTAACACAAATCATTATGAGTTATTGAGAGACATTAATAACATTATAATATGATGCAGGACGGGGGAAAGAAATGTTTTTCAATAATCCATAATGACTTGCATTAAGAATTTCAATAAATACCTTTCACCCATGTTGGATAGTTTGGTTAATTTTATATTGAAATATATGTCATATTTACATTTTTGGTTCCTATTAAAAAGATTATTTTTCTTTGTATTAGGAGATCATTTCAAATTTTACAATACACTTATGAAGCTATTAATTTTCCTGTCAAGTATAGGCCTCGGATACAGTTTAAAAGAGGTGGTCTAATGGGGATGTCTCTAATGCAATTTCACATATAACTTAATGAAGCATGTAAACCGTGTCTCCTCTATTAAATACACATAGCATATGGTCACATCTTGCTTACGGGGTGTGAAAAAAACTATTTCCTAATCAGCTTAAAGATGGAGAGGATCTTCAAGGTTATGCAGATTAACTACGAAAGCTCAGAGCTCAAAAAAACTAAGAAGAAAATGCCACTCAGCTGCACTTTGATTTCCAGCTTTTACTTCTTTTTCTTCTTTCAGGTGAAGTTCAAAAGTATCGAGTAGCATTAGGAAGCTAAACAGGGAGGTTAAAGAATAAACAGAATTCTGAGTATGTAGACTTTATACTTGAGGGTTAAGGAACCAGGGTTGAACTAATCATAGCAACAGAGGCCATGGTTTGGAACTATAGGTAACTATAAGGAAGGTCCCTCCAGAGATTGTTGGATTCCAACTCTTATCATCCCTGCCCACTGGACTTGCTGGCTGGGGCTGATGGAGTTGGAGGCCAGCAACCTTTGGACGGTCCCACTTTGGCTACCCTGACTTTACATCTCTGGGGTTGCTGCATTTGCAATAGGAGCTGACTACTGAAAACTAGCAATTTATTCTGCCATCCTATGATCCCTGAGAAGGTATTCCAGGGGCTGGAGGATTTATCAGGTGTCTTGCTGAAGGTGGAGAGCAGGGCTTTCCCCCCCCTAGAAGTAGAGGTGCTGGAACTTGTTGACCTTTTGAAGATGCCAACCTCCGCCTCCGCTGTGCTGCCCCAATTGTCATGCTTCCTGCAGTTTCCGCCGTGCAGCCCTCTGCCTCTGTCATGCCGAATGGCACCGCAACACTACAGAGGTGCTGGAACGCACCAAAGAGGTGCTGGAACTCAGTTCCGGTGAGTTCTGGCTGAAAAAAAAAGCGCTGGTGCAGAGAGAAGTCTACCCTCCAAAAGGGAAATATGACCTCATGGGCTTCTGCCTGTGGGGAGAGTTATGCAGAAATGAGACATAACAGACTTATAAGTGAATATACTGTGGATGGCTAGGCTGATTCCAGCAGTCTGGCCAATGGGACAATGCCAGAGGCAACATAACTGAGCTTCAAATAATAATAATAATAATAATAATAATAATAATAATAATTTATACCCCGCCCTCCCCAGCCAAGGCTGGGCTCAGGGCGGCTTACAAGAAATAATAAAAACAAGTTGAATGATTACAACTTAAAAACAAAATTAAAATACAACATTAAAATATTGAAACATTAAAATATTAAAATGTAGCCTCATCACAGGAAGAGAAAGGAAAAAGAAAAAAGAAAGAGGGGGAGGGAATCAAATTGGCTCCAAGCCAAAGGCCAGGCGGAACAACTCTGTCTTACAGGCCCTGCAGAAAGAAATCAGATCCCACAGGGCCCTGGTCTCATGAGGCAGAGCCAGGCCGGGGCCAGTGTTGAAAAAGCCCTGGCTCTGGTTGAGGCTAATCTAACTTCCTTAGGGCCCGGGACCTCTAGGGTGTTGCTATTTATGGACCTTGAGGCTCTCTGTGGGGCATACCGGGAGAGGCAGTCAGTCCCGTAGGTACGAGGATCCTAGGCCATGAAGGGCTTTAAAGGTCAAAAGCAGCACCTTAAATCTGACCCTCCACTGGGAGCCAATGCAGCTGGAAAACTACTGGGTGAATATGCTCCCATGGCAGAGACCCCGTGAGGAGCCTCGCTGTAGCATTCTGCACCCGCTGGAGTTTCTGGGACAGCTTCAAAGGCAGCCCTATGTAGAGCGAATAAACAGGGACTAGGGTGGCTGTGTTTCATCTTGCATGCAGTGCAGTTGCAACACAAACATATTTGACTTGCATTAATTCAACTATAGGGACGCGGGTGGCACTGTGGGTAAAACCTCAGCGCCTAGGACTTGCCGATCGCATGGTGGTGGTTCGAATCCCCGCGGTGGGGTGCGCTCCCGTCGTTCGGTCCCAGCGCCTGCCAACCTAGCAGTTCGAAAGCGCCCCCGGGTGCAAGTAGATAAATAGGGACCGCTTACCAGTGGGAAGGTAAACGGCGTTCTGTGTGCTGCGCTGGCTTGCCAGATGCAGCGATGTCACGCTGGCCACGTGACCCGGAAGTGTCTGTGGACAGCGCTGGCTCCCGGCCTATAGAGTGAGATGAGCGCACAACCCTAGAGTCTGGCAAGACTGGCCCGGATGGGTAGGGGTATCTTAATTCAACTATATGTGCTTGGCTCCAGCTGATTACAGTACAAGTCAAGGGGGGGAATGAACAGACTTGCCTCCCATGTTCCACAGGTATTAAGACTACCTTTATCTCTTCCTCAAATCACTCAGGGGGAGGCAGTTTTTTTTTTTTTAATAATAATTTTTTATTATTTTTGCAAAACAAAAAAAACAGGGAACAAGGGTATAGGAAAAACAAACAAATCACAAACAAATACATAAAACATGACTTCCCCATACCTCCCCTTCTCTGCATCATTATTTTATAATGTGTCAGCAACCCTTCAGTCAATTTCTCTGTATATTCTCATTAAGTTTCCCCCTTTAATTTACGATTTACAGCTGTAGTTCTTTGTTTCTAGCCTCTCGACATCTTAACCGTCCGATATTTTACAATAGTTCTTAAGGTATACTTTAAATTTTCTCCAGTCTTCCTCCACCGCCTCCTTCCTCTGGTCACGGATTCTGCCGGTCATCTCTGCCAATCCCATATATTCGATCACCTTCGTCTGCCATTCCTCCAGAGTGGGTAGTTCTTGCATCTTCCAATACTTTGCTAAAAGAATTCTTGCTGCCGTGGTTGCATACATAAAGAAAGTCTTATCCTTCTTCGGTACCAATTGGCCCACCATGCCCAGAAGAAAAGCCTCTGGTTTCTTTGAAAACGTCCATTTAAGGACTTTCTTAATTTCATTATAGATCATTTCCCAGTAGGCCTTAATTTTTGGGCAGGTCCACCAAAGGTGATAGAAGGTTCCTTCAGCTTCCTTACATTTCCAACATTTGTTATTGGGCAAGTGATAGATCTTAGCAAGCTTGACTGGAGTCATGTACCACCTGTAAATCATTTTCATAATATTTTCTTTCAAAGCAGTACATGCTGTGAATTTCAAACCGGTGGTCCATAACTGTTCCCAGTCAGCAAACATAATGTCATGACCAACATCTTGTGCCCATTTAATCATAGCTGATTTTACCGTTTCATCCTGTACATTCCATTTCAGCAGCAGGTTATACATTCTAGATAGGTTTTTTGTATTGGGTTCTAACAGTTCCGTTTCTAGCTTTGACTTTTCACTCTGGAATCCTACTTTCCTGTCCAGCTTAAACACTTCATTTATTTGGTGGTAATGTAGCCAATCTCTAACTCTATGTTTTAATTTTTCATAGCTCTTTAATTTAAACTTTTCTCCATCCTTTTCTAGCATTTCATCATATTTTAACCAATTTGAGTCCATGTTAAGTTTTTTAACTGCTTTTGCTTCCATTGGTGATAACCATCTGGGGGTTTTATTTCCCATTAAATCTTTGTACCTGATCCAGACATTATACAATGCCTTCCGTACCATATGGTTTTTAAAACTCTTATGCACTTTCACCTTGTCATACCACAGATACGCATGCCAGCCGAGGTTATTATCATAACCTTCTAGATCTAAGATGTCTGTGTCCTCAAGAAGTAGCCATTGTTTTAACCAGCAGAAAGCTGCTGCCTCATAGTAGAGCCTCAAGTCCGGCAGGGCAAACCCCCCTCTATCTTTTGTGTCTGTTAAGATCTTAAACTTAATTCTGGGCTTTTTGCCCTGCCAGACAAATTTAGATATATCTTTTTGCCACCTCTTGAAACACTCCATCTTATCCAGAATTTGCAAAGTCTGAAACAAGAATAACACTCTCGGCAATACATTCATTTTGATAACAGCTATACGGCCTAACAAGGAAAGTTTCAGTCTAGACCATATATCTAGATCCCTTTTGACTTCTGTCCAACATTTCTCATAATTGTCCTTAAATAAATTAGCAGTTTTAAGACATTACAGTGTAGTGATTATTTGTAATTTTCAGTGTAGCGAGATTGCTTCCCCACCTCTCTGGGGTGTTGCAGCAAAGAGAAGAGTATGCAAAGCGGCAGTCCCTCTTCCTCAGATGTGATGACCACCAGGAAAGCAGCAGGAGAGGGAAGGGAAGAAGGTGGAAGGGAGGAAGCATGAGGCAGACAAAGAGAGACACAGGCAGAAGAAAAAGGCTGGAATGTGAGCTACAGCTTCTGCCTGCATATCTCTCTCTCTCTCTCTCTCTCTCTCTCTCTCTCTCTCTCTCTCTCTCTCTGCCTTCCTTACACCTGTGTATCCTGCCCCCCACTGTTTCCACACAGCTGAGGGATCCAAGTTGCCAGTCTGCACTCTCTCCTTCTTGCCACAGCACTCTGGAGAGGAGGAAAGCAGTCTGCTACCACCCTCTCAATGCTGTCATTACATGTGGAGGAGTGAGGGGAGGCAGTATGGGCAGGAGGAGGGCTTTCACATAGAGCTTCCTCCACCTTGCCAGCCAGCAACCAGGTAAGCTTTGGCTATACATGATTTTGCATATAGATACTGCATCTGGAATATGACACCTCCATGCGTGATGCAACTACAATATATTGCTTTGGGAAGTGCAAATAGTTCACTTTTAAATGAGAACTGCAGTGAATCTCTCCACCATCCCAAGGTCTATGTTCTATTGAAATCAGTAGAACAGTTTATTATTTTTAATAATCCTGCTTTAATCACTGGCCTTTCTTTGGAGGAGTATTTAATATGGCACTTCTCAGCCTGAACTGCTGTAGGAGTTGTCTGCCCATCCTATAAAAGTGGTTTTTTTCCCTTGCAGCTATGCAATTGTTATCCATTATCTGTTACCACACTTGCTTGAAGCACCTGCCTCTAAGCACATTTGCATACTATTTCGTTGTGCTCAGGAAACAGCACAACAAAACAGCAAATAAATTGTTATCTAACTGAAGGTTTCTCAAAAGGAAAAGAAGATAGAGACAGAAGGTCAAGGAGTGATTGTGCAGCAAACTTTGGTTCTTAAGGAATAGAACCAAATGGGGCAAGATCTGATACCACGCTCAGGACTCATGTTTCTAAACACACATATGGACTACCTATCTGCATTCATGGAGTAGGCCCTTTTGGAACACAAATGACTGTTGAAAGTTTATCTCAAACATGGTGTCAGAGGAACCATTTTTCTTCTAGAGCATGGCTCTATTCCATGTCCAATAAAGCTAGCCAAGACTAGCATGTTTTAACACAAACATCCAAGTGTGTAACTTTGTGAATCATTAGGTCAAGGCAGCAGAGCACCTGTGAAAGGTCCTCCAGAATGCAATGGAAGCTAAATCAGAACTTTTCCAGAAAATGTTTTCCCCCACCACCAAATTGAGAAACTATAACAATGGAGCAATTAAAGGCTATTTCACAGTGTGTTATTTCACAGTGGTGCTTCCGTTCCTAATAAAAAAGGAGAGGCTGAAGTTTGCAGCAAGGATGACAAAGGCAAAGAAAGAGAAAAGGAGCCATATATGCGAATCATAGGCAGGGGGAGGGAGGGAGCATGAGGAAGGAGACTCCTCCTGCAGTCGTTCTGTCTTGTAGAATGAACTTTGAAAAAACTGCTCAGAAACACACATTCATCTCTCTCATCTCTATGAAGAAAGCCTCTTAAAGCTATCCTTTCCCACAGGGACATCACATTAAGTGGGGAAAGACCACGTACATCTATAAATGTGAAAACTAGTAAAAGAGAAGGATGGCAGAGGTTTCTTTCATTAAATGACAATAAACTGAGCTGAAGGTTTCACCAATCTTGTTGATTTGTTTTATTACAGTTTCCTTAAGTCAGCCAAACTAACACAAGGAATTGTGAGTAACTAGCATATATCACAGTGAAAACTTCGAGCTGTACGAACTTTGCTGGAATAAGGTCAATACCCAACTGTTTCTGGGTCTACAATGGCAAAGCAATGGAAACACTGTGAAAATTCAGCTTTCTGTTCTTTTAGGTAGGGTGGGTGGGGGTAAATGATCAGGGCGGTGTGCATTTAGTGAAGCAATAAGGACTGAATTTAGGATCTGCAGCATAATTAGACTACCTGGAAAGCGGAGGATTTTATATATAAAGAAATCAAACTTAGCATGGTGATTATAGAAGAGTCAGAATGTTTGAAGGTTAAAATTATTAAACCAATGTTGATTCCCAGGCCACACATCTTAAAACGGAGAAAATAATACAGATTTTTAAAACCTACACAGAGACCTTTCCACCCTGCAGCATAAATGTGTTCTAAAATAAAAATAAAAATGACTCATGTATATGGGGGCAGAACAAACCTCTCTGCTAAAAGCGACAGCTTAAAAAAAGAATAAGAACTGGATAGGAGCTACTTCTTCCTTAAGCATTGATCAAGTTGTATATATGTATTTCAGGCATTTACAGGGGCTGGAGCCAGGAGTCTTTAGTTCTGTACACAGCTGCCCTTTGTGCCAGCAGATCTATACAGTACTTCATTGTATGTCTCTGAACAACATTGTGTTCTCAAGCTCTGGATTGCCCTCTCCACCCTAACCTCATCCAGGCTGGACCTGACTTGACAGGAAAGACAATAGAAAGTTTATTGTTTGTGCTGAGATTTTGCCTGACTAGGAATCATCTTCCTGGCCCTGGTGTATTTTGTGAAGATCTGTGCTTACTTCCTAGCACAAATTTGTTTTCCTTTGACTACAACCTACAGCTCAATCCTAGCATTACAGTGGTACCTCGGGTTACATATGCTTCAGGTTACAGACTCCGCTAATCCAGAAATAGTACCTCGGGTTAAGAACTTTGCTTCAGGATGAGAACAGAAATTGTGCAGCGGCAGCAGGAGGCCCCATTAACTAAAGTGGTACCTCAAGTTAAGAACAGTTTCAGGTTAAGAACGGACCTCTGGAACGAATTAAGTTCTTAACCCGAGGTACCACTGTCTGCTCCTTAATATCTTCAAGAAGAGGAGAGGGCTTGCTGTTTTGAGAAGAGGCAGGAGGGAGTGTTAGGGTTGCAAACAGCAACCAAGTGGCATAGCAATATCCTTCTGCAAAATGGGTGAATGGGAATGGTGCCATATGTTCCTTGGAGGCAGCCATTCTTTTTCAAACAAAAAAATGCACCCAGAAACACATTTAAGATGTAGCTTTGCTCTCCATGAGCTCTTTTGCAGATGCTGAATACCAAGGTGCTGTGCTTTTATGGGTTTTATTTTAGTTAGCAAAACCAATAAATGGGAATAATCCTCCGCCTGTGCTCAACATGGTAACCTCCCTCCTCTCAATTTTATTTTTCATGTTTTCACCACCCGTCCAAAAATAATGCCATAATTCAGCATGTCTTTTCGAAAATGGAAAATAACAACTAGAAAATCAACAAACATAGAATTATGTTAGAGGGGTGCTTAAAATGGGAGAAATGCCAATCACGTTGTCTGGCTGCAAAGAATGAACAGGAAATCTGTTTCTTTCTACCAAATAATTGTCGCACAGCCGTAAATTAATCAACACAGAGTTTTCTTCATAAACAGAATAAAACTTTTACTTGAGAAAATAAAGTTGTTCATAAACAGCATAAAGAGCACACACAGAGTGCTCATAGCAGCTATCTGACTCTTCACAGAGGCACAGTCTTAGTGATTTACTAGAGTCCTGGAGCCACTCTGTCTGCAAACAACACAACACACACACTGGCTGAGACACAGACACTGAGGCCCATAGAGAGGCTGGCTACTTTTATAGGGAGAACGAGTCATCACCCAAGATAAGTCACGAGTCACAGTGGCTTAGCAGTTTGCTGTTAACAGTTAGCAGGCTTAGGCTTGAATGATTGTGTAGGCCTTGTAGGCCTTACTGCTTTCACTCTCAAGAACCTTTGTCTCATGACAATAATACTTTGGACATTCATTTTGAAAAATGTGATAGATATTAAACCACTCCAAGGGAAAACTGGGGTTGATGTCAATGCTCTCTTTGTGTGTTATGGACTATTATGCACTAGAAGGAGGTACTCTGCTCAGAGGCCCCATCTGGAAAACATAGCCATGTTACATTAAACAGCCATGGTGTTTGTTAGGGGTGCTGAGAGTTCTTAGGCAGCCCCTAGCCCCCTTACAGACCAGCAATTCCTAGAGTGTCCTGGAAAGAGGGATTGCTTATTAGAGAATCTGAGAACCAACACACTGCACATTCACATTAAGTCATGGTTTGTTTTTACTACTTTTAACTAACACAGTCTTAGGGCAACCCAGGAAGAAAATGCTTGCCAAATACATGTTACCAAGCAGATCCCAAGAACTTAATACTAGTATTTTAAGTACGGGTGCTAAGAGGAAACAAATGCATTGCTGAAAGTTGTCAGGAGGCCTGACAACAGAGAGCTACAATTTTCGGAGTACTTTGGGAAGTACTTTGTTAAGTACTCCGAGAACCGTAGCTCTGGGAGGGGAACAGAGGTCATGGCTATTTAAAGTGGTGTCATAATGCTTTAAATATATACAGTGGTACCTCGTGTTAATACGCTTCAGGTTACACACTGCGCTAACCCGGAAATAGTGCTTCAGGTTAAGAACTTAGCTCGAGGATGAGAACAGAAATCTTGCTCCGGCAGCGTGGCAGCAGCAGGAGGGCCCATTAGCTAAAGTGGTGCTTCAAGTTAAGAACAGTTTCAGATTAAGAGTGGACCTCTGGAACGAATTAAGTACTTAACCTGAGGTACCACTGCAGTGTGAATGTGGTTTAAGTAACACATAAAGTTGGGGGGATTTTAATCCAGGCTCAACATCCATTTTTATTTTTTTGCCATTCCACAAAGAGACACTTTATTTAAATGGATTAGAGATTCTTTTAAAAAAGCTAAAGTGCAGAGTTGATATAAAGCACAGCATGGTAAAAATCAGGGCTGTATGGTAGTGGAAACTGCATTGAAGAGGCCCCTCAGATGATTTTATTCCACAACTATGCATATTTTGTTAGTGAATTGTTGAAAGGTATTTGTGCAAATTGGAGATGAGCAGCAGGCTAGGTTTGAAGGGTGCATTTGCATTTAGACATACACCTCTATCTGAACAGAGCACATCTTTGCTTTCAGGACTGGTCATACAAAGAATAAGTGATGCTTGAAGATACTCTTCAGTGTGCAAAGCTGAGAGAGATGGCCTAGATCATTTTTGTTGTGTAACAGCTCTATAATCCCCGGGCATTCTACGTCCCATCACACCAACTGTTCTTCTCAGTTGCCGCTATGTTCCAAATAAAATCAAGCACAATTTGTCCAGTTTCACAAGTGCTTTTCAAATATGTGGTTTAGGGACTAGAAGGAACGTTGGAACTTGCAAATGGTTGAAGCACTCTGCACAATGGAACACACTGTAGCGGTGAGGATAGCACACAACAATTTAGGAATATGTCAAGCAGGGGCGCCGACTTATAAAAAATATTGGGGGGGCGGGGGCCCATACCGACTTATAAAAAATATTGGGGGGGCCCAAGACCTCCAAACCGCTGCTGCTGGGGGAACGAAAGGGGCGAGCCCCGGGCTGCCCCGACCTTAAGTGAACCTGTGAGGGCCCGCCCTTTGCGGCAGCCGATTGGCTGCCGCCGTGGGCGGTGAATATTAATGAGCTAGGGGGAATCCCCGCTTCTCGCGGGGCTGATGCCAGCCCCGCAAGATTGTTGATGGGTCGAGAGCCCGCAACCCCACCCCCTCTCTAGATCGGGAGTGGCTTTGTTTTAACTCATTACTGAATGTATTTTAAAAGGTAACTATCGTCAAACAAGGAAAATAAAAAATACCAACATAATTTTGTGATTTTACAAAGCATAATATAACTAATAATTTTCTTAAATTATTGGGGGGGGCAGAGCCCCCCCAAACGAATTTTTGAGGGGGCTCGGGCCCCCTCAGGCCCCATGGAGTCGGTGCCTATGATGTCAAGAGGCAGAGTGGAGGCAGTCTGCTGAAGAAGCCAGGGAGTCTCCACCTCTTGCTGCGACCAGGTCCCCCCCCCCCCCCGGTCTCCCAGAACACACATGGAAATGAAGAGGGTGGAACATAGAGAGACAAGTTGACAGAGCCTTAGGCTTCTAGGGAAGGGATTAGGGGAGGAGCCTTAGAAAGCAGTGGGAAGGTTTTCAGTCCTTGCAACTACCTCTTTGGGGAAAGACCTACTGGGAAGAGTTGCTGTTAACACCAGACCTGTGCTGTTTCAGTTTCTTTGAATACAGAGTTAACTTCACTGACACCAGGTGCTTTAATGCTGACCCTACTCCTGACTCTGGCTCCTGACAATACCCAACAGGATATTAGTGCAGTTAAACTGGATGTGGGGGACTATGTGGACAGCCTTGAGCTCCTTAGAGGAAGAGTGGGATGTAAATGAAGAAAACAAATAACTTAAAAATTGCTCAAGAGGCATTCTTGCTTATTTTCTCAGGCCAGATCACTTTGCCTTAAAGAGTGCATTTTCAATCTTTCTCTGTCTTGACGACACAGGAGGTTTGCCTCTCCAACATATCGTTTGCAAGTTCCCATAATAGCCTCAAGTGACTGATGTTCTAGTACTGCTTCTCCTCTTCCATTTCTCTCACAACATCAATTGTCTTTTAGATTACAGACGCTGCAGCAGAAGCTTTTAAGTGCATCCACTCTGCAATTGCTTCCACCCTCTGCAGCTTCAACAAATTTTAACACTGCAATTACTTGGATGCTCACTTTGGAAGTTTCGCCATTAAGCTCTATTATTATCGTTACTGCAATTGCTGTTTTTATTGCTATTATTTTCCTGTTCGTGTAAGAAACTAGCTGGTCAAACTAGGCTAGAGAGTTGCATGGACACTAACTGAACCAGATCACTCCTATTACTGTGCTTTGGGTCACAAATTACGTATCAAGTTTCCCGCATTTGGGGAAATCACAGGGGTCAGTTTTACTATGCTTTTTTTCTAAAAACAACTAATAAATTGAAATAATAATGATGATGGTGATGTTGAAAATAGTTTAAAAACCATTTTTATTGGTAATTTTAATATTTTTTGTCAACCACTTAGAGATTTTACTGCAATCAAGCAGTATGTAAATGTTTTTAAATCAATCAATCATATTATTATTAATTTTCTGTTCATGTGTAGACATCTGTCTAGACAAATTTAGTGTGAACTAGATAGCCTGAGCTAGGTACAGCAAAATCCACTCATAATTATACTGAGGAGGAAAGGTGTTGCTCTGAAAGGCCATAGCTCAGTGGTGGAGCATGTGCTTTGTATGCAGACATTCCCAAGTTCAATCCAAGGATCTCCAGGTAGGGGTGGGAGAGAACCTTGTCTGAAACCCTGGAGAATCATTCCTAGTCAGTACATAAAATGCTAAGCTTGATGCACCATTGTTCTGACTCAGAGTATGGCAGATTCCTGTTTTCCTATGACCATGCTCACCGTATTTACATTATGCTGCATGTGCCTGATGATCAAGCTGAGCTGTGGACATACAGCAAACACTGTGTGAACCAACCCATAGTCCTAGATGGTACACACCACAGAAGATAAGGGGGTGGAACTACTTGTAACTTTTGCAACACAATTAATGGAAATGAAGCTAAAGAGAGTAGGTACCCTGGGGGAACAGTTTCCAAGTGTCCAGGTTTGCTTTGCATGTGACTCTTACTGTAGTTCAGTGAACCAATACACTTATGTTGCTACCCTAACTTCTGCTAAATCTTTCCCTTTACAACTGAAAGAACTGACCTTACCCAGCTGTGCCCACCTGCTTTTCAGTGCTGTACCAGGGTAGACTTAAGGGTCAAGGCAGGGGTGCGGCGATTGTCTATAGGGAGACAATCTCTTTGACCAGGAAGTCTCTTGACCTTGGGATGGGCTTAGAGGGTCTGTTAACTGGTGTTGGGTTAGAGAGCTAGCTTACCAATCACCCTGTTGCCCAGCAGCAACAGGTTGGCCAAGGTAGTCTCTGGGATATTGTTAGAGGACCCTAAAATGGTAATCCTGGGTAACTTCAATATCTGCATAGAGGCTGCTGTCAGGTCTGCTCAAGACTTCATGGCCTTCATAACAATCATGGGTCTCAGATGGTCATCAGCAGTGGTGGAGGAAGGGAGGTGCGGTGGGTATGGGTCGTCCCAGGTGTCATCACTGAGGGGGTGGCAAAAATATGAGGGGTTTTTTAAATTAAAAATTGGGCTCACAAAACTTTTTAGTTCAGTCAAGAAATGTAACGAAACGCGGCTGGCACTGGGCGCCACACTGCGGGGGCTGGCACTTACCATGAGGCTTGCAGTGTGACTGAGCCACGCAACTCTCCTGGGAGTGATGTGGTGGCTTGGGTGCCTGCAGGCTCTGTGCTGCCTGAAATGGCAGTGTGGGGTTGGCATCTGCCCACCGCTTCTCCCTCAGCCACCCTACAGCTGAGGGGGAGGTGGTGGAGAGGCTCCACGCAGCTCACCCTGCCCCCATGGGTGGCTCGCCCCCAGCTGCAGGATGTGTGCACCACACCAGGCACCCGAGTGGCTAGTCCAATTCACCAGGCAGGACACATCCTTGTTCTTGCCCAAAGTAATATGAGGGATGAACTAAAGATAGGGGGGATGTAATGCACTCCCTTGTCATGGTCAGATCATTATCTGGTTAAGTTTGGACTGATTATTGTGGTTCCCCACTAAGGGTGGTGGGCACATTGTGATAGTGATCCTGTCGAAGCCCTCATCTCCCTATGGAACCGTGAGATGAAACAGGTGGCTGACATGATCACTCTTGAGCTTGTGGGATATTCTCTCTCTCTCTCTCTCTCTCTCTGTGTGTGTGTGTGTGTGTGAGAGAGAGAGAGAATAATTTGTTCCAGAAACAGAAAAGAACACAGAAGAAGTTTCAAGAAGCAGCAGAAGGCTGAGATTGTTTTGCGTTGAGGAGCTGCGTTGAGATGTAACTCTGCTGAGTACGGATATGGATACCAGCACACACATGCAGCGAAAGTGATGCTGGACCCAATCCTTCTAAATCAGTGGTTGATGGATTGATCCAATCGAGTTTTCTCTCCAGTGTTTTGGAGTCCAAGCAGCAACTTGCTAATCTGAGGAGCTCTGGACTATGAAACAAGCTGGATGAAGACTGGAGTGCAAGTGGCACAAGTTACACTATGAAGCCGACCAAACACATAAGGCAGGGACACATAATCATGCCTACCATGTGGCAGAGCAGGCTGCCAAAATGGCTAATTTTGCAGCTCAGATTGTATCCTCTAGTAGCTGCTAGGCAGAATTATCTCAGGCAGTCTGGAAGTTAGTGACTTTCAATGTAGGAAGGGACCTCTGGAGACCTCGAAGACCCACTGTAACTGACTGGCTATGCACTTTGAGGATAAAGTCACTCAACCTCAGCGTAATATTGACCCTGCACTTGTTGCAGCTCTGGCTGAAGTACCTAGTGCTTAAGGATGTTTTGTGGGTTCAGTTTCACCTTATGCAGTCAGCTGATGTGGACAAGGGGCTGGCTGTAATTTGTCCAATCACATGCCCCCTTGACCCCTGTCCCTCCTGGTTTATCAAATCTAGCAGAGTGGGCTGACTGGTTGAGACCAGAGTATGGCTATTGCTTCATTGCATGAGGGGTGATCCCTGCTGCATTGAAAGAGGCCACAGTGTGACCACTCCTAAAGAAAATGACTCTGGACCCTTTCAATTGGAACAGCTATTGGGAAGTTGCAGATACCCCCTCCTTTTTTTCCTAAACTGATGTGGAGATGAAGAATTCAATTGAAGACTGGAAAAATTAGAAAATGAGAGAATCCAAAATTTTCCATCCCTAGCTTCTATGTGTAGGCCCGAGAGAGGTGGGAATATGGAAGCTTAAGAGATGAACACAACTCAACTCAATAGGAAAGTTCCAGCAAGAGGCTAGGTTTTTTTTTGCAATCAGCTACGCAGCAGTCATTCTGTCCCATTGCTTCCCTGATGATTCCTTGAACTTTTAAATCAACCATTAAGAGGGATCAAGAGAGCAGGAGCAGGGGGAAGAGAAAGTGCTACAGGGAAGCAACCTGTAGAAAAAGGACTTTGTGTAGTTCAGTACTTGGAATCAGCACCCTGCTGAATGAACAAGGGGCCTAGTTTTAAGGAAGAGCTAAAAATAGCTTGGTTGTTTATTTGCTCCTCACACCCCATATAACCTCTCATATGGTTGGCTTCTGAGCTTTGTCAGACAAAATAGTTTGCTCTTCATACTTACTCTGCTCCTTATAAGAATGGAACCACAGTTTTTAGAATAATAAAATAAAAATCATGGGTGTCCACAGCCTCACTTCCTCTTCCTTCTCACCCACTTTCCAGCAGCTGCTATGAGCTGCCCAAGGGAGGTGGCCAGCAGACACAGCCATGGAGAAGCAATAGGATGCTCCCTCACGGCCACCACCGTCATCATCATCCTCACTTGGGACACCTTATCCTCATCCCCAAGCTCAGAAGCACTGGCACTAGTGAGGGAAATAGGGGTATTCTGGGATCAAATCAAAAGCCAGGATGGATTTCATAATTCTGAGACTCTTCTGGGAAAATTGGGTCACATGGAGGGTATTGGGAGGGTGGGTGAGGAGCACAGGGCCTCTCCCTGGGGCTTTGGTGCAAGCAGTTCAGTTGTTTTGCTGAAGCACCAGCTTTGCAACCTGCTTCCACTTCCAAAAAGCATTTTAAGTTAAGATTTTCCCACAGTCCACATCTGTATTGGAATTGTTTTTAAGATTGCTTTATTACTTATTGTTCGCTGCTCTGGGCTCCTTTGGGAGGAAGGATGGGATATAAATTTAATAAATAGATGTATAAATAAACCAAAAATTACAAAAGTACCATAATTACCCAGGATTTTGTCTCCAGCAAATAAAGGTAAAATGAGGTTGTAATGCATCAGGGTGAGGTTCAGCCCGGTGGGTCAACTGGATGCCCTGGCTTGCAAGCACTACCTGGCTTGCAAGCACTGTTCTCCCAGACCACATCCCTCATCCTCCTTGATGGTTGGAATAGGATTTTACGCTGTGATAATGCATCTTGTTTGCCTGGATGGAGGACGGAAATATATGTGTGTGTAGGGTGATGTAGAAACCCCTTGCTTTTGAACATTTGGGATGCAGCCTACTACAGAAAGGTAAGTGTCCCATTGGCCACTCTGTCCTCTGTTGCTTCTGGCTATGTTCATCATGGCACATGGTCCCTGGAAAGTTTGCCTGTGGTAGAATATGACCCTCAATCTTAAAAAAATGGTTCCCACCCTGGATTTAGAACTTCTGACCTCTTGGAGAAGCAGGGAACATACAACAGTGTGAATAAGAAAACCTCCTATGCTTCTCCCTTTCCTCCTCCTTGATTTGTAGTGCACATTTCATGTGCTCAAAGATCCTATCATATAATGTTTCAATAATCTGTACAACAGCCCTGTAAGATAGATCATTCTTGGGTGAAGCTGAGAAAACATTTGCAGAAGGCCAATGAGAGCTGAGTTCATTGTCAAAGTGAAATTTGAATTATGGATTCCCCAGATTTCCCTTTATCTGTTTGTTAAACCTCTTGAATGCATTGGGACAAAAGACCAAGAACAAGAGGCTGATGATCACTGAAAATAACTGAACTGCCACATTGCAGTTATGAATTTGGCACAGTCAACTCGTTCTTAAAGAACTCAGTTCTTCATCAGGTGCTTGGCTCCTCTGCTCTTCATACTGCACTGACATTTCCATGGGCTTAGAACAGCTGTGTATATTCTCATCTTGTTGGAATGAGTCACATCTCACTCATATCATCGCTTGCAGAGCTGACAAGTAGGACTTTCAACAGAATATGTGTACCTTCCATCTTAAAAGGAGCACTCCAGTTCAGTGTTCCAGCCAGCCATTCTCTCTCTAAGCAGTCCAAATGTCACTCTGCATTCTGTGGCTAAGCCCCTACTGAACTGCTTTTAGATTTATTTATTTATTTATTTTGGGGGGTGAGGTGTTTTAAAAAGGTTTCTTTTTGGTAGTTCTGCAAACCTCGGGGTTCAGCAGCATGCTGGCACCTCCTTCTTGTTTCTCATTGGCCCTGCTTTGGTACCAATCACTGCCTGAGTTTGCTGTTAAAAGGAGTGGTGATTTGTTATGGGAACCATTTTTAGAATGAATTTAGACTACTGGGGAGGATTACTTGTCCCATTACCTTCATTCAAGGGCCACCATGCTGTTGCTTCTGAATTGCCTGCATCTGGGGAATTCAAGACAGAGTCATGGCTAAAACAAGGAAAAGTCATGGGGTGGGGTTCTTGATTTAATTAAAATACCCCCAACCTTTCCTTCCATCATCTGAGCACTGTACATAATGTACATAAAAAATATCAATGCATATACTAAACCATGAATCAGCATTGAAAGCTGTAGCCTTTTCTCTCCCCATCTATTTTACAATGCTTTCATATTTGGCAAGTTCTCCATCTGAAGTTTGAAGTCCCATGTGACAACTGTCTCTGTTCTAAACCTAAGGCTGAAATTCAATGAGAATAAACTCTATTAAATACAGTGGAACTTTCTTCTGAGTAAATATGAGTTGAAGGAACCTAATAGTTCAGGTGGATACAGAGTGAAGGTGATAAGGCTAAAGGTGATATGGCTGAGATTTCAGAGTCCCCTACATATATATAAAAGTCAAACTTCTTTACCTTTGTGCATGAATGGGAGAACAATAATCTGCTTTAAGCTGTTTGGTGTCATAATATTTGAAGTTTAGATTTGGCTTGTCCAACTCAGATTGCAAATATTCAAGCTGTTCGCTGCGTTTCTGTGTAGGCTGTTAAAGGACTTGTCTCATCACAGTGTATAGAAAATGACCTTTCTGTCAGAAACACATCATTCATAATGGAAGATTGTATGCCACACGTTTGTGTTTACAGAAAATTACATTGCAATGATAAAGACATGTATTTGATACAACATGCCAGTGTTCGGGGTGGGGAGGCTGAGCTGAAAAGGAATATGTGGGTAGTTGAAATAGGGGGAATATATTTGTGAAGAACGTTTCTTTTTTAAAAAAAAGAGAGGGGGGGGAGTTTTTCCTCTAAATAATTATGGCTCTCAGTTGAAGCAGGCTGACTTGCAGAGTTTATCAAAAGAAATGTTCCCCCAATTCAGCACTTGAGTTAGCTCTTATTGATGTGCCCAGGCCCATTTTGGCAGTGCCACGTCCTCAACATTATGACATATGCTTATTTGCTTTGCCGTAATCTACAGAGGTGCCCTGCAATTTAAAGTCCTGAAAAATAAAAAATAAAGCATTTTTCAGTGAACAGACTGCATTTACCCTCTCTGGTGCTAGAGCTAACATCCGTTTAAGATATTTTAATGGCATGTAAACAAGCTTTTCTCTGTGTAAGCTTTTAAGATCGCCAAAGTTTCCACTACCACCTCTGCAGCCAGACACAGTTTCACCACCTTTGTCTGGCTATCCAGCTTTCAATGCAGGGATTTTGAGTTGCAGCTGGAGTTGAAATGGAGGCCAGCTCAAGGTTTTGGTGTGATGGGCTTTCTCCTTTAGGAATTTGGGAAGCCTCTGAGGACATGCAGTCTAAATGATGACCCCAGCTGGGGGGTGGGAGTGGGGCGGGCGGGCTGAGATTCCTGGGAGTACTGTGAGTTCAACAACCTAGGAACATAGGAAGCTACCTTATACTGAATTTGCCCATTCTTGCTCAGTATTGCCAGTGGCTCTTCAGGATTTCTGACAATGGCCTTTCTCAACCGTACTTCTAAACTCTGCAGATTGAAAGTGGGACCTGCCAGATGTTGCCCTTGTAGATGCCCTGCTAGGGTTGCCAGGTCAGGAGCATCCCAGACCCTGATATTCCAGGGCCCAATCCTGAGACCCACCTCGTGATGTCAAAAGGGGAGGCATCCACTTATGTCTTGAGATGGGCCCTAGAAATTGAGCTTAATTTGGAGAGGGGAGTTGTAGAGGGCAGACCCAACCCCTGAGCACCTGTGCTATAATTTGCTGCCAGCTCCTGCAGGGCTGAAGCTTGCAAGCTGCATGCACAGCCCTCTTAATATTTCCTTCCGGCATTATTAAATGCAGTCTCGCCCACCTGGAAATTATTATTATTTTTTGGTCATGTTAACTGTTTTTGCTCAGTTTTACTTTATTTTAAATATTTTTTATTAGAAATTTCAACATAACAATTTATCAAAAACATGTCATCCTCATCCCCCCTATTTTCCCCCTCCCCTCCCCCAACCCCTGCATATTATAAAATTGTAAAGATCCTTAATTTATCTATCTATATGTTACCAATAATAAATTTGTGCATGTTTATTCAAAACCTGCCAAGGAGTCCAGTTCATTTTGTTGTTTCTTTAGGTACTTTGTAAAGGATTCCCATTTTTCTTTAAAGTCACATTTGTCCTTATCACGCAGTTTGTGTGTCTGTTTCACCAGTTCCACATAGTCCATCAGTTTCTCTTGCCACAGTTCTTTGGTTGGGATTTCTTCGTTCTTCCATCCTTCTGCTATTAAACATTATATTATGAACTATGCCTTGTGCCCATTTAATCATGACTGATTTCACCTCCTCATCTTTTGTTTCCCATTCTAGCAGAATGCTATATGCACTTTTCAGCAGCCCACCTGTAATTCAAGCCCTCTACCTGCCACTAGGAAGGAGCCACACAAACCTGGATACATTGGGTCATATCTGGAGGACTGGCAACCTTGTGCCCTGCTGCTGAGCTACAGCCCTTCCCCACCGGAAATGTTCCCACCACTAAAATAGGTCTGTTGGGAGGAAAGTGGGACAGGATATTTTCTGTAAGAACATCCCAGCTATGGAACTTACTCCCTAGGGAGATAAGATTGGCCTTGTCCCTAATTACTTTTAGACAGACAGCAGAAACATCCCCACCTGACTTTGCTTTCAATGGTTTTTAATGTGAGATTGAAGATGTAGGCTCGGTATAGGGTGTGTGAATAGGGAAATATTATGGCCTGCATAGAATCTGAAGGGTTAAGTAGAGAGGTCAGGTTGAGGTCACATTAGGCCCTCATACTTAGGTTTCTCACCCCTGTCTTACACAAATGGTTGTCTTTCGTGTTTTTTGCTATAGCACTTTTAATTCATTTTTATTGTTGTAATATTCTTATGTAAACCACTTGGTGAGGTCCACCTGAAGCAGTATCAATACCTTAAAGAAATAAACTGATATCTTTCTGTTTGTAGCCTACTTGAAAACATCTGGCTTCTAGCTTGTCTGTCCTTACAGAAATGCCTTGCAGTGTTTTCTTCAGGAGTCAGAAACTAACAACTGAGAACCCCCAGGTCTCAAATTTTAATTCTGATAAGTGCTTCCCATTTCAAATGTAAAATTAAGAATGCAAATAAAAGATTTATGGGTTTGCTGGCTGTGATTCACCCTCTAGAGCTTCCTGGGCTGTTTGGCACTGCTGGCTGTGGGCATTATAAATAGCCCCTTTTGATTTATGACTTAATTATAGGAGAAATCAACGGCTGCTGTCTAGCGATTCCAGGCCTATCTTAACAATTTCACCAAGAAATCATCTCCTTTGACGAGCGCTGATATTTATGAGTTTACTTAAATAGTAAAGAGAGATTGCATTAAAAGAAAGTAAGCATGGTAAAATCTTAACAAATGCCGGGATTTCTCATTATCTTGTTCAAGCCCCCTCTACTGAAATAAGTGAGAAAACAAAGAATAAGGTTCAGGGTGAATAATACTGAGTAATGGGAATTGCCAAGAAGCCATAGCATGAATTTATATCCCAATGTTTTCAGGGTTTAAGTGTTTTGCTGTGGCCCTCTCCACAATTGGGAGTTAACTTTTATCTCTCAGAAAGTTAGGATTCTTGGATGTGAGCCTAGAATTTGAACAATTCAGGCTGCTTTAGATACTAACTGGTGCAGTATTCTGTGCTGTTTTAGAGGAGATTAGTCAATAGGATGTAGCATAGCAATGGGGAAACTGGGACACTCTGGATGCTGTTGAACCACAGGACCCATCATCCATGACTATTGGACTTGTGCCTATCCCAGTGGGTACTAGCCATTTCTCAGGAGGGAGTACAGCCACAGGGAGCAAGAACTGATTGCAGCTCTGCTGTTGCATATATGTTCAATGGCAAACTCAAACTTAAAGGTAAAGGTACCCCTGCCCGTACGGGCCAGTCTTGACAGACTCTGGGGTTGTGTGCCCATCTCACTCAAGAGGCCAGGGGCCAGCGCTGTCCGGAGACACTTCCGGGTCACGTGGCCAGCGTGACATCGCTGCTCTGGCGAGCCAGAGCCGCACACGGAAACGCCGTTTACCTTCCCGCTGGTAAGCGGTCCCTATTTATCTACTTGCACCCGGAGGTGCTTTCGAACTGCTAGGTTGGCAGGCGCTGGGACCAAGCAGCGGGAGCGCACCCCGCCGCAGGGATTCGAACCGCCGACCTTTCGATCGGCAAGTCCTAGGCGCTGAGGCTTTAACCCACAGCGCCACCTGCGTCCCAAAAAAACTCAAACTTACTGTTGCATAATTTGTGAGATGTCTATTTCTGTGCATATCAGACCTGAATTTGACAGAACCACCCTCTTCTCTAGTAATGGTTGTGTAAACAACCTCTAACATCTGAAGATGTTAGTTGTCCTTGTTCACTGGGTAGACCCTACTTTAACTTCCAGCGCAATGAATCTAGGCTTTCTATCACCAGGGTACCAAAAGATGAAATGATGCCACACTGAGCTCATGGTCTGAAGGCACATGAGGCAACCAAATTTGCTGAAGCTCAGCAAATCTGGTCTGGTCTGTGCATGGATGGGTGACTGCCTGGGGAACCACATATAAGCTGCCTTGAGTTCCATGATGGAAGAAAGGTAGGGTGTAAATGCAAGAAAATTAAGTACATAGAGGGCCATGGCCACATTTTCAGTTTCTACCAGGGATCCAGTACAATCTTAGACATGTCTGCTCAGAATTATAGAATTTAAACAAAAACAGAAACAAGTACAGAAATGGGGATGTTCCATGTTTGGAACAAAAATAAATCCAGCAAATATGATTGGGACTTTGCTATGGTTGCTGCTTTCAATTCTCAAATGATACATAATGGATTATGCCTCCCCCAAATTTGCATTGCAATTTCTTTGCATACCTTACGATATGGAGTAAGGTAATGACAAGATAATTTGTGTACTTTATACAATTTATTATGTAAATTGTACAATTTCTGTAATTTCGCCACAGCAAATATTCAGACAAGTAATGTAGTTTTTGGTGAAAGACAAACTGGGGTGGAAGAGAAACAGTGCCACATTGGGAAATGAAGGCAAAACAAGAAACAATGCCCTTTATAGCCCTAGTCAGAAGTAAGCCCCAGTGAGCTTAATGACACTCCCAGGTAAAAACTGCAGTCGTTCAGGCTTTTCTCCCTTGTCTCTCTCTGCCTAGCGAGTCTATATAGAGATGGTACATAACTGTTGACTTCACTTTAATACTGAAGTTAGAGCTGATTTTTGTTCTTCCTGTTTTTAATTCCTCCCCACCCCTGGCTACATGAATGTTTCCTACACACACACACAAAAAAAATCACGGCTGAAGATGTAATCACTCTTGTATTTGTTCTCACAGGTGCTTCTTATATATAAAAAAGAGAGGCCTAAAACCAGTCAAAAGAAAACAAAAGCAGCCTCCTCTCTGCCATTTGAAACACATTTGCAAATGATTGCAGAATGTTTAATGCTCCATTCAGACTTTTGTGACTTTTCCACACATTTGCTCCTGCCAGGAATGGCTTTCCTAAGCGTATGCTCTTTTCATAACACAATTGCAGTGCGCACGCACAAAAGGAAAACTCAATTCAAAAGATGACATTTATTGCAGTTAAATGTTACTTTACAGATTCTGAAAGGTCTCCACTTGGGAACAACTTCATTATAAAACTGGAACTTATCCTAATGCAAGTGAAATTAGTAGCAGAAACTCAACTAGAGTTGGGACCTGTTCACATATTCCCAGGTAGTGGAGTCATACATACTAACGTAGAAAGGTGCCTTATATTAAGTCAGTTCAGTATATAGCATACTGGTTGGCAAGCAGGTTCTCTCTGAGTCCTACCTGGAGAAGTGAGGGATTTCACCTGGGATCTTCTGCACGTAAAGCAGATGATACACCAGTGAGCTATAGCCCTTCACAAAACTTACCTGGGATGGATCTACACACAGGGGGGAAAGCTATAGATAAGTCAGAAATTAAATTGTTATAACAAAAGGAAAAAAAAAACTTATGGAAAATTGTGTAGAATTTTTTAAATACTCTCCATCACCATCTGGTGTTGCATGTTTACAATGCATTCAAAACACTGTTGTTGTTTTTACTAATGTAGCTGAGTCCCTGGTGAGAATTACATTATATTCAGAAATCTGCTGCCTAGGAAATTGAAAGTTGAATAATTTTTGCCAGCACCATAAGCCCTACATGCAAGTGGGTGAGTAGAGACAAGCCTGCTAGGCTCCACCTCCATAGTAATTGATGTCTCTCACACAATTTAGAAGCCCAGTAAGGCAGGGTTCTAAACTGTGTGAAGACTCCACATGTAGAGAAGGGCCCTTATTTCACACCATTTCCCACTGAAAGTTGGAGGGCAAGGATGGGGATGACATATGAGATGGACATATGAGTTAGACCATGTTAAGAATAGTGATTTAATTCACACATATTAGGAGTGCTTAAACACATTACTGTGTGTTTAGTTCTGAAATGTTCCGCAGTAGCTCTCATGTGATTGGTTAATTTTGGTCACATAGGAGCTATCTTTATTACATACTCTATTTTGTTGTGTGTGTGTGTGTGTGTCACTTGGCTGTCATGGCTGCATCTTCATGAACACTGAAGAAGAGACAGTGTTAGATAACTCTCTCAATGTAACAGAGCAGAGGAATGCTAAGGTTTCTGTGTGAATGTATGTGACAAAGAAAAGTACAGAAGTTGATGCTAGGGTTAGGGTTAGGGTCTTCTCCCCCACCCCTTTTTGAAAATGTTGATGACAATTGCCCATCTCCAGTCTGCAAGGACCTCACCTGTTCTCCAAGAACTCACAAAGATTATAGACAGGGCCTCTGAGATTACATCCACTAGCTTCTTTAGTACCCTTGGGTGCAGCTCATCAGGCCCTGGAGATTAAATCTCTTTTGCTGTCTTGGACAGCAGCTTCCTCCTTGCATCATTTATTCTATTATCACCAGGGTGGGCACCAATTTCCTTTTGGGTAAAGACAGAGTACATGTTGAGCTGTGCTGCCTTTTCTCTGTTACCCAACGGCATTTCTCCAATCTGTTCACACAGAGGGTCTACCACTTGCTCGTTCTTCGTCTTGCTTTGAACATAGGGAAAGAAACTTTTAAAATTTATTTTGAACCTCTCTTGCAAGCCTCAGCTAATTCTGAGCTGTGGCCTGCCTGACTTTCTCTCTGTAACTGTTGGCTACTCATGTATACTCTTCCTTCGTGATTTCTCCTTTCTTCTATTTCTTATGAATTCCTGTTCTACGTCTCAGCTCATCTGTAAGCTTCTTATGCAGCCACACTGGTTTCTTTAGGTGTCTCCTACTTTTCCTTTCTTGTTGGAACTGTCTGCCTTTGTGCCTGTAATATTTCATCATTTAAAAACTCCCATCCATCTTGGACTCCCTTCTCTTAGACTTTTAAGTATTTCTGACCATGGGACGTGACCCAGTAGTTCCTTAAGCTTTGTAAAATCAGCCTTCTTAAATGGGTGTTTAGTGAAAAGCATTGTAAGCTGTACAGCATGATAAATATTGGCTTTCCATGGAAATATTCTCAACCCAGTAACATGACATTGTACCATGGATCTCTTTCCCTGACAATGAAAATGGGGTAGGGAGAATCATTTTCGAAACACAATGCAGAACCACACAGCTTCAAGGACCTATTATACATTTTAAGCTCAAATCAATGTCAGGACAGACCAAGAAGACACAGTTAACATTTTCCTGATTCTTTTATTTTTGCAGGAAAGGCTGCTTAGCCTAATGACATTAAAGCATGGCAGCTCCTCAGTGCTGCTTTCTGCATTTCTGTTGATATCCTCGGAGGTGTGTCAAATTTCCAAGAGCATCAAGGCAAGCCAGCATGTTCTGTACACCAATTTTTAAAACAGTGATGGGTTTTAACCCCCCGTAAGTGTTTCCCACGTGGGCTTTGTCGCAGTAGCCACCTGGGTCTAATTTCTTCGTTTTCAGTCTTCTTCACGACCCCTTTTAAAGTAGATAATTGACTCCTATGATCATGGAAGAAGCATTTAGTTTACTTGTCCCTTAACAATAATGAACTGAGATGAAATACGATAAAAAGGGCTGCAGAAAGTCATTCTATTTTCCCCTGACTGTTCCCTTCCCTGATCTCTGCGCTAGGATGAGGTTCTGCCCATTGATGCGGCTAATCTTTCCTCTCCCTTTACTGTTCACTATCCAACCCAGTCGCTGAGTTCATTACAAACCTGGAATGAGTTTACCCCTCCCCCCATTTTAAGATGCTTTTCTTCAATAGATAAACAACAACAAAGACATTTCTCTTTTTTATAGTTTCAAAGAAAAGGTTATTGCATGGAAAATAGCAAGGATTTTGTGAGTATTATTTAGACAGCTGAAAAAGAGACAACCAAGAAAGGTGAGGTGTGGTGAACTTGAGGGCAGAGATCCAGGGTTCCCACAGCAGAAGGAGTAGGAAGGCCCCCAAACCCAGCAGTGTGTGGGCTGCCACATTTAGAAATAAGGTAAATAGCAGACATCACCATTTAAACTAGGGACAGCATGCTATTAAGTTTAGAGTCTAAAATTACCTATTATAAATATATGCCTTAAGTGTCATAGGAGCATCTTCAGCATATGACAAAAACTGCACAGTGAAGGTGCCAGCTGCACCTCTGTGTGGAGGAAATTCCAAATTCTTCTATTAATGAGCTTCTTATTTCCTGCCTGCCCTGCAGCCACTGGGAGCCAAATTAGATGTGACAAGGGAAAGAGGAGGCAGACATGCCAAACTGCCACAGTGCTAGGTTAAAATGCTAGTAAGTACAGTTTTGAAGTGCACCTCAGCCACTTCACCCTAAACTGGGATTAGAGAACTAGTGGCCCTCCAGATGTTGACAACTCCCATTACCCCTGGCCTTTAGCCGTGCTGGGTGTAGTTGATGGGAGTTGCATTCAGTGGAGGCTGGCCTACAAGGGTGGCTGGCCACAGAACTGGGGCTCACACAGTTACTTTTCCTACCTAACTCCACCCAGCGTGGCTAAAGGTCAGGGGTGATGGGTTAGAGCTATAGGGACGCGGGTGGCACTGTGGGTTAAACCACAGAGCCTAGGACTTGCCAATCAGAAGGTTGCCGGTTCGAATCCCCACGGCGAGGTGAGCTCCCGTTGCTCAGTCCCTGCTCTTACCAACCTAGCAGTTCGAAAGCACGTCAAAGTGCAAGTAGATAAATAGGTACCACTCCGGTGGGAAGGTAAACGGCGTTTCCGTGCACTGCTCAGGTTTGCCAGAAGCGGCTTAGTCATGCTGGCCACATGACCCGGAAGCTGTACGCCGGCTCCCTCGGCCAATAAAGCGAGATGAGTGCTGCAACCCCAGAGTCGGTCACGACTGGACCTAATGGTCAGGGGCCCCTTTACCTTTACCTAATACATTGAGTTGCTGCTACAAGATATGACGATGGTCATATCTTAGATGCTTAAAGGGGGATTAGACAAATTTATGGAGGAAGTGAAGTTCATCAGTCAGTACTAGTTGTAAGAAGTGGGACTCGAGACAAACTGTTCCTGTATGCTGTGATCCTTTTTTAGGGCTTGGCCAGCCAGCCATGTCCTCCTCCATGAAACACATTTCCTTCATACTCCCACCCAGTTTTCTATCCCCCCCTCCCAATAGTCAGCCAGCATTTTGTGGCTACTGAGAACACTCCGTCTTCATTGGGTTGTTTGGGGGAACATTTGGGTTTTGTTTCTCATGATTTGTTTCAGTATTTCTGAAATTTGGGGGCACTATGAGCCTTCAGATACCCTAGTCTTGTGTGTGGAGCATTGGCACTCAGGCCTGAACATCAGCAATAGAGGGCATGGTGGCTGCATGGGATTTCCAGGTTCAGAGGCAGTATGTCTCTGAATACCAGTTGCTGGGGAGTAACAATGGTAAAATACTATTGGCTTCCTGTCCTGCCTGCAAATGTCTTGGAGGTATCTGGTTGGCCACTGTTGAAAGCAGGATACTGGACTTGGTAGACCTTTGCTCTGATCTACCAGTGCTTTTCTGATCTTCTTAGTTGCTGCCAGATCAGATATATAAAGGTTCCAGGAGTGTCATAATTTTTTTCTTTTCTACATTCCAAAAGCCTCTGAAAACAACTTCTTATCCCCACTCCACCAAGCTCATGCAAGGAAGGTCAAAGGTATGCCAAGTTATGGAACAGCAGGTGCTTTTCATGCAGAAGGCCTCAGGTTCAATCCCTGGCACCATGTACAGCTGGGAAGTTCACCCTTCTTAAACCCAGAAGAGCTGCTGTTAATCAGTGTAGAATTCACACTGTAGACTGTGGATGGGCAAAATAAGGCTCTCCAGATGTTTGTGGACTACAACTCCCATCAGCTTCAGTGATGAGAGCTGTAACCCAAGAACATCTGGAGGACATCACACTGGCTACCTCTGGGCTAGATGGCCCAACTCTGTAAAAGGCAACTGCCTTTGTTCCTATCTTGCCCCCTTTCCTTTCTTCCTTCTCTTTAAATTTAATGAAATTGCCTGTGTGTAACCCATTTGTAATTAGAGAATGTAAAACTAATTCCTCAAGATGTAGACTGTCACTTATATGAAGTACCGGATTCATTTCCTTCTTCACTCTTTCAAGACATCTTTCCTCTTTGTGATGAATCCAGCCAGGCCCTATTAGCTAGACACTTTGCATGCTAAAGATGAACTTTCGCCACCCTAAGAGTAGGCCATTGTTGGAATAATGGCTTGTTAATTAAAGTGGGTAGCCGGGCAAAATCTATTAACGTTAAACATGATGAGATGGAAGGAAGTTCTCTCCTTTCATATAGAAATGAGGACAATTTTGCATTCTTTTCATTTTACACAGGAATTTACGCAGGACTATTAATTCCAACCCACTCAGACATTACTGCTTGTATTGGTTGCAAAGGCAATCACAGATTCACCTGATTATCAGATGAATATTAAATGATAATTAGCAATCTGCTGAAATGATTACGCTGAACGTTTATGCTGAAATTTATTTAGCCCTTTTTTATTTTTCTGTGCTTATTATTGTATTTTCAGTGTTTTATTGTTTGTAAGTTTCCCAGAGATACACTTTTACTGGATAGCATAGAAATGCTGTTAATAAAATTAAATAATAAAATTGATCTATCCCGGAGCTCTCATTGCCATTAAGGAAAGATGGCATGTCTGCCTTACAAATTTATTTCTACTTTATATCAGTTTAATTATGCCTTCCCCTAAAGCAGGGGTGAGCAACCATTTGCTGGCTGATAGCCACATTCCCTCATGGGGAAAATCCTTGCAATGGGTGAGGAAGGAGCCAGTGCCAGGACAGACTGTGGTGAAAAGTGTGTTGGGTCATTGCACACACACACACACACACACACACACACACACACACACACACACACACCATTCCTATTTCTCTTCTTCTCTCTCCACTTCTTTTCCACCTTGCAGGAGCAGTAGTAGCTGGTGCTCATTGAGACAGGTGGGGCAGAAGGCAGTGACAGGGGTGCAGGCCACCCCGGGTGTCACCACTGAGGGGGGTGACAAAATGGTGAGCAGCACTCACTGTGGGGCTTGCAGCATGCCCGAGCCACGTGTCTCTCCTGGGAGAGACGTGGTGGCTTGGGTGCACGCAGGCTCCCCACTGGCCAAATGGTCCGCCCACTGCCTCCCCCCCAGTTGTAGGGTGGCTGAGTGGGAAGAGGCAGGCAGACTCCCGAGGCCCTGCAGTGCACCCCACCCCTATGGGTGGCTCGTCCCACCCCTGGGCACGCCGCCCCAGGTGCCCAAGTGGCTTTCTCCACTGCTGGACAGTGACAGGCAGAGTGAACTGTCCTGCCAAGGGTCAAGGGGTTCTTTCTTGGATTCAATAAAGAAAACACTGTTAATTGCTTTAGCGGTTTTATTAGGAAATAATATGAAGCTCAAATAAAGCATAAATAAAGCAGACATCTCATGGCCTTTTGAGTTCCTTTTAAACCAATCTTGGGATCTTTTAAACCAATGGCTCTGCTGGACCCTGTCCGTCCACAGCTTTGCCTGTCTGGATGTTCAGTGGAGCACCAGTCAAAGTTGGAGGGACATTGAATGGGACATGACAGTGATAGTTGAAAACTCCATCATTCCCACCAGGAGACCAGTCCATTTGGGAGCTGAATGTTGGTGTTGGGAATCAGAGATAGAACAGGGATCTTGGTGTACTGCCCATCTTGCAGCTCAACCACCTCCCTGACTGAGCTGGCAGAGGTGGACTCTGATGGTGTTGGAGTATCCTAGGACACTTGGGAGTAAGCTCCATCAGACACAGTTGGCTGCTTACTTTAGAGTAACCAAACACAGAGTTAGGCTGCACACTTGTAGGGAAGTTACAGATAGGTAGCCGTGTTGGTCTGCCATAGTCAAAACAAAAAATTTCCTTTCAGTAGCACCTTAAAGACCAACTAAGTTAGTTCTTGGTATGAGCTTTCGTGTGCATTGTAGGGAAGGTCAGGGATCAGGAACCTGGGTTGCTCCAGCTTTTGTTGGACTCAGCCTCAACCAGTATGACAAACAGTCAGGGTTGATGCGAGTCATCGTTCAACAGCAGCTGGAGGACCGCAGATTCCCCAGCCCTCCTTTAGATAAAACCCTGTCACCATTTCTTTCCAGAATTCTTATGGATTCAAAACCTTGTTTTATTCTTCATATTTGAGCTGTTGAATGTTAACTTTTGAGAAAATGGTTGTTATGTGTGGTTGCCTGGATAAAGTACAAGTAGGGTGCTTTGCTTTTGTGTATCTCTCACTGTTTATAGCCAAGAACATTTATTCTGCTACCAAGGTACCATCAATTAATATTGACCCTTTTTGGCAGTAACAAAAATGAGGCTGGGAATCTTCAGGAGTAGATTGTATTGGAAAGTTTCCCCTGCTCATTGTTCATTTGTGCTCCTATTGATTTTGGTTGGGGAGGGGTGTAACAATGCAAGCATAAAGGGGAGCAAATGGCCGTTAATATTTGCGCTATCAAGCCAAGAATCTTGTGAGATAATAAATATTGTCTTGACGATTCATAAATGCTCCTGGCCAAAAAGAGGAATAAAAGGAATCTATTGATGTCATCAGTCTTGCCTTCATTAAAGACGTTTCAATTCACTAGAAGTGAACAGCATTTGTAGCAAGTTTGTGAATATAAAGAAAACAATCACTTAGTGGGTGGCTGCAATTAAAATGACATCATGCAACATTCAAAAGTTAACAATAGTTGCAGTCAAACTATAAAGAAATACATGGGTTTTTTAAAATTATTATTATTATTCAAAATTATAACAAGACATATTATCCAAAAACATATCATCCTTGTCCCCCCCATTCTTCCTCCCTACCCCCCTCCGACACAAAACCCCCACCCCCACTCCACGACTTCCCTCAGTTCCAGTCTTTGGTTTCTCTAAGAATGCTGTTTTCTGCATGTTACAAAGTTTTATATTTAACTGATTATTATCAATAAAAAGTTTGTGAATGTTTATTCAAAACCTGCCAAGGAGTCCAGATCGCTTTGTTGCATCTTCATATACTTTGTAAAGGGTTCCCATTCATCTTTAAAGTCACAGTTATCCTTGTCCCGTAGCTTATATGCCAGTTTTGCCAGTTCTGCATAGTCCATCAATTTTTCTTGCCATGATTCTTTAGTTGGGGTTTCTTCAGTCTTCCATCCTTGTGCTACCAGAACTCCTGCGGCCATTGTTGCATACATGAAGATGTTTTTCAACTTTTTTGTCAGGTCTTTCCCTACAATCCCCAACAAAAATGCCTCAGGTTTTTTTTTAACAAATGTTAAATGGAACATAAGAAATACATGTTAATAGGGTCCTGCACCAAATATACACAGTTCCCTTATACCAAGCAAAGGGGTAGCCAATGGACAGAATTGGCTATACTGGCTTTGAGGAGGTCAGGATGCCACCTTTATTGATTGCATTTATACCCTGCTTTTCTTCCATCTTGATAGTGGTGAGAGGTGCCCTTTGGGGCTGGTAGGGCAAAAGACAGGGAACCCAATATAGCCACCATTTTGCACCTGGCTTTGATGCCCAATTGATACCTAATTGATACCTAAGCTTCTGGTCTGTAAAAGCTTCTGAGATATTTTTAATCTCCCCCCCCCCCCCCCCGGTTTGAATGCCTCTGTGGGTTGTTTCTTTTTTGGTCTGTCTGTCTGTTTGTTTGTAAGTCTGGGAAAGATAAAGTGACCAAATAATAATAACAGTAATAAACAACCAAGTACAAAGTCTGTCCACTGCAGTCATCCTGTTTGCCCTTCTCTTGTCCCTGGCCAAACAGGGATTTCATGTTTGAGAACTACAACTAAAACCTATGAATAAAGATAATACTGGGATGACTGTTCACTCCAGAGGTGACCCCCACCCCCCACTGTCATCCCTCTAGCCTCTAATGTCAACAGTGCTTGATGATTTCCAATGCCTGGTCCAGATATGTTTTTGCAGATAATAACAATAATCAGAAAATGGGAAAGAACAGCAGCGAAGAGCTGACATTGATACATATTAGGAGAAAAGGGGTAATGGAAGAACTCTGTGAAAGATAGTCATTTTTTATCATTGAACTAACTATAGTGCTGTTAACTGTGTCATATTACATTTCTGCTATAAGCTTATTCAAGAGCATCATTCTTACTAATAAAAATAGAAAAGACAATCAGGTCCATGCAATTCTAGCCATGTACCTTGGGTTGGGATATATTTGCTGATAGGTTTCTTGCCCAAACATTGACCTGAAATGGGATCTTTAGAAATAACAAAAAGAAAAGAAAAAAGGGAACATAAACAAGCAGCAGTTTTTCACCTGCCAGACCCTGAGAAGATATAGGAAATAATTTTAATGTCTCTGTTTTAGATTCTCCAGTGCAATTCATCCACATTGGATTGATGTACTCTGACTCAAACTGGGGCTTTTGCCCTATTGTTTCTGTACAGAGGACAACAAAACACCCCAAGAAAGCAGAGTATCATGGATCCTGATATCTTTTCCTTCTTCTGCTTCCACCTTTCTGATGCTACAACACAATAACCAATGGTGGAAGTACAGCTCCTGATCTAGTTTTATGCAGGTGGCAAGGAAGGAAATAAATGTGGAAAAGAGAGTAGCAGAGGGAGAGAGAGAAAAGGGGGGGGGCAGAGAGAGAGGGGGAAGTGGGTAGCAGAAAGAGGGAGAGAATGGCTGGTTGAGGGAGGAAGAAAGAGTGCCAGAAAGTACAAATGGAGAAGAAATTCAATTTTGATTGCATTTTAATGAGAAATTGCCTACAGTGGTACCTCGGGTTACATACGCTTCAGGTTACATACACTTCAGGTTACAGACTCCGCTAACCCAGAAATAGTACCTCGGGTTAAGAACTTTGCTTCAGGATGAGAACAGAAATCGTTCTCCGGCGGCGCGGCAGCAGCAGGAGGTCCCATTAGCTAAAGTGGTGCTTCAGGTTAAGAACAGTTTCAGGTTAAGAATGGACCTCCAGAACGAATTAAGTTCTTAACCCGAGGTAACACTGTAATTCACATGACTTGAACCAATATGCAACCTTAAGCACAGCCATCCTTTGAAATTTGCACCATTCTGAATTTTGCCATGCAATTCTCCAGCAGATCCATTAGGGGAAATTTGCCTTAAAATGCTGGCAAATTTAATTGCAAATTGCTGCAGAAATGTGGAGAACTAAACTTAAGACTGAAACATTAGAAACCAAGAGAACCAAAATTGGCAGATATATTCATCCCTATCAGAGAATGAAAAAGAGTACAGTGGTACCTCGGGTTACATACGCTTCAGGTTACAGACGCTTCAGGTTACAGACTCCACTAACCCAGAAATAGGACCTCGGGTTAAGAACTTTGCTTCAGGATGAGAACAGAAATCGTGCTCCGGCAGCGCAGCGGCAGCGGGAGGCCCCATTAGCTAAAGTGGTGCTTCAAGTTAAGAACAGTTTCAGGTTAAGAACGGACTTCCAGAACTGTAGTAGTGAAATAAAAAAGAGATTGCAGAAAGAGAGTAAAAGGGCGAGGGGAGACGGATTATTTTGGATTGGCTCCTGCCACATTTGGCTTTGGTTTTGCTCACTGTTGGGTATGGACCTTGCCCATTGCTGGCAGGTTACCCCCAAGGAAATGTAACCGGGGGCGGGGGCACGGAATGCTAATCTCCCCTACTGTATTCACTTATTTGAGAATCAGTCCCTCTGAACTCCAGATTACACATGAATAGGCCTGCACTGTGAAACATTTAAGGCTTATTCCAGCAATAACTATTTGATCACTTGCCATTTAGTAAAGTAGGACAAAGAACGGCAATTCAAAACAGATTTTTCTTATTCATGCATGACGCCATTTGCTCAGACCAAGAAAGGTTTAAATCTTACTATATTTTAATATCCACTTTTCTTAAAAAAAGATGACTGGTATATAACTGAAAACTGTCCATTTTGTCTGTGATCCAGCTCACACATAGGAATTGGAATAGGGATAGAAAATGCATGTTTGAGTACTCCCCATATCCGTCTAACGCTTCTAGCATGTAGGCAGAGCTAGCATGTCAAGGAAAAGGTTTGAATTCTTCTTCCTAATATTTTAGATAAAATATGAAAAACAACAGTGGAGGAGTTTGCAGTCCGCCAGCATACTCACCTGTGGTTAGAGCATTGGACCAGGTCTGGAAACAGAGGCGGTTTGAGGGTGGCACAACTGGTGCAATCGCCCTGGGCACCATCCTGCAGGCGCGCCAATACAATGCTGTAGAATGAAGTGTGGGAGGAGGATGTGTGTGCTGAATTTTAGTGTTGCGCAGGGCTTTTGGCTGGAAAAGCTTTGCTACCCTAGGGATATAATAATCTGTCAATAACGATCCTCTATCATTTCCCCAATCTTAAATTCAGTTCACATTTCTGTAGAAATGTGCGAATATCCATTTTAAAAACCCTCATGAAAATTCTCCATTAACTCTCCTAATATGCACATTTCATTGGCACTTTTGACCAATATACTTATTATTGCAAGCAATTTCTTTTGCATATTGTTTTCATTAATATATTTGTTTTTATGCAACCTTTACCTGACATTTGCATTTTGTAAATATTCATTGCTGGAGGGCTGCATTACAAAATTTGGAAAAGTGGCTATGTTTCATCAAATCCTAGAATTGTAGAGTTGGATGGGACCATGAGGGTCATCTAGTCTAACTCCTTCAAAGCAGGGACCTTTTTGCCCAGTCCCCATATAGTTGTACAAAGTGTAAATTTAAAATACAAAGTGCAAGTTTAAAATACAAATTGGGTTAAATTTTGCCTCCTGATCTAGACAGTTATTGCCTATTTTGATTGATAGGAGCTGCTAAAGATTTAGACAAGGACTTTGCTTACATTATAAGCTTCTTTTCAGAGGAGATGTGAGGAACTAAATCCAGCACCTTCTGCACAGAAAGCACATGGACATGCTATTGAACCACACAGTTATCAAATTAGGTTGGAAATGGTACAGGTGTCCTTAATCAAATAAATAAACCCCATTCCCTGACTCTCCCCAATTTTAACTAAAGTATATCCCTCTTGCAGCCTTCTAAAAACTGTATCTAAAAGGGTCATCGCAAAAGGTAAGGAGTGAAGGGTACTCTTTCTTTCTCCCACTGTAATTTGAGCTCTGTAACTGCAGCCCCCCTCCTTCATGGATCACTGCCTTGTCGTGGCAAAGGGGCTTAAACAACTCAGAGAAGCTATGAGCTATGAGCAAGAAGATCAAACCTATCCATTCTTAAGGAAATCAGCCCTGAGTGCTCACTGGAAGGACAGATTCTGAAGCTGAGGCTCCAATACATTGGTCACCTCATGAGAAGAGAAGACTCCCTGGAAAAGACCCTGATGTTGGGAAAGATGGAGGGCACAAGGAGAAGGGGACGACAGAGGACAAGATGGTTGGACAGTGTTCTTGAAGCTACCAGCATGAGTTTGACCAAACTGCGGGAGGCAGTGGAAGAAAGGAGTGCCTGGTGTGCTCTGGTCCATGGGGTCATGAAGAGTCGGACACGACTAAATGACTAACTAACAAAAACTGCAGCCCCACTGACCCCCTAGCATGTTCACTGTAGCCATCTGGGACAAATGTCTAGAAGCCAAGGGTACAATAGAAGGCAAGTTGTCTTGGTCCTGTGTGTATGACCTCAGCATTTTTTTAACTTGACAGAGCAACACTGGTGGCCTTCTTCGGTGGTGTGGTGGAGAACACATACTGACATAATCTGACATCAAAGGTCCCTCCTTGCTTGACCAAGTGGATGAGGTGACAGTGAGACTTTCAAGTTTATAATCATAATCATAAGAGACTTTCAAGATCATAATCATAATCATAATCATCCAAGGAAGCCATTCTCAGTCCTGCTGATTATCACAATCTGGGTATTATCCTATGGACTGCTGCTCTTCGGTGTGTGTGTGTGTGCATGTGTGTTGTGTGTGCATGTGTTTAATGCATGTGTGTGTGCATGCGTTCATGGATCAGCACAGCTTATTTAATGAGCTATATTCTTTGGTCCATTGCTACAGATACTCCTTGGGATGTGTGGTTTTTGGGGGCTGTCCTGGTGAGCTTCTGTGCACCAATGGTTACCACTACATCACGGCACTTCCGTACTCCTTTCTTGCAAACTTGTTTAAAGGTTACCCATTCCCCAAAAGCAGCACATTGCAAACACAACTCTCTGGAAGAGGAATATGGAGCTGATTAAACAGCAACAACAACCAGAGCCATCCTTTCAGTACCAGCAAGTTATCTCTCTCCCCCTCCCTTCTAAAAGTCATATTTCTTTCTCACTTTCCCTTTTACCATTCTGCTCCTTGCTGGGATGATGGAAAGGCTTTTGGTCTACTTCATCCAGGGTATAAAGTTTCTACCCCCACTCCATCCATAATGACCGATTCATGCACGATTTGTGGCAGATCTTATCGCTCCCGCCGAGTGCTCTAACCTTCAAACATTTTAAACCTTTTTTACAACAGCACTTAAATCTTGCTCAGAAATTGATTATTGTCTCATTTTAAACCCTCAGCTGATTGATTGTCGGCTAGGTCCAGAGCTTATCCCCAGGTGTACTTAAAAGCTCAAAATGACATTGTACCCCCCTACTGCGTAATGATGGTCTCCTAACGGAGGTCATGGATAAATCCCCCCGTTTTCTCCCTGCTTTCATTAGAACCTAGATAAAGGTTATTGGGGGGAATCGATCAGAGCCATGTCTCATTACCCTTCACTGCATAGGATGCCTTTCAAGGCCTGCATTAAGGTGAGATGTACTCTTGATCATTGCTGCTGTTCAGCAAATAACTACTCTGATTGGGGATGTTCTAAAATACGCATTCAGTGGCTGAGGTCTGCCCCTTGCTCCTGTTGTTATAGGATGATGCCACAAGTGATATATCGGGCCAAGTTCAAGGTACTGGTACTAACACATAAAGCCCACAGGTGGGCAGAGGGCTGTTGTGCTCATATCCAGCTTGCAGGCTTCCCACAGGGATCTGGCTAACTACTATGTGAGAACAAGATGCTGGACTAGATGGGGCTTTGGCTTGTCTTACATTTTACACCAAATACAGCTCAGGACCAGGTTTATTGCATTATACCTAGTAGGTCACTTCTGTATGCTGAAGAGCTTCTCTTGCAAGTTCCAAAGGTATCATAAACCATAAACCTGCTCAGTTTTATGCTCAGAGTTTGAGATTCTTAATCTCAGGGTCATGGGTTCAAGCCGCATGGTGGGCGAAAAATGGCAGCGGGTTGGACTAGAATCAGGCCTGTCCAAAGTCCGTTTTGGGGGCCTAATACATCCGGCTGGTAAGTTGAATCCGGCCCCCGTGGCAGTTTATTTCCTGGAGTAAAATCCTAAAAAACCTCAACAACTTCAATCCTAAAGAAAAGTTAACAACTTTGGTCGGCCCTCATGGCCCTTCACTTCATCAAATCTGGCCCTCTTTGAAAAAAGTTTGGACACCACTGAAGGGTTAATGTCAAAGAGTTCAAGAGAAGCAGAGAAGGGGGAGCTGGATGTCCGGAGTTTCATTCTCTCCCGTGCTGCAGAGCGTGTGAGACTACTGGATCACATGCTTTGTGTGTTGACATTCCATTCTTTGGAAGTGAGGGAACAGAAGGAACTGTGCAGTGGTGTAGCGTGGGTTGTCAGCACCCGGGGCAATGCAAGTAATTTGCACCCCCTAACCCATGGATTTGTTCCCCCTAACCCTAACCCCCAGATGTTGCACCCGGTGCGGCTGGCCCCCCCGCACCCCCACGCTACGCCACTGGAACTGTGCGCCACTTCCGTCTTCTTTGTTCTGTGTTCTGTTCTGTTCTCTCTCGGAGCCCCCCCCCATGCTGCTACTGTTGGAAAAGGGGCGTTGTTTAAGTAGCCCAGTCACCCCGCCCCTTCCCATTGTACTTTGCCACGTTCCCCACAAAGGTTCAGGTGAATGCCAAATGCCTTGGGGCGCAGCAAGCTTTTTTTGGGGGGGGGGACTGCCAGTGGGATGATGGAGGGGGAGATAGCAGGCAGGGAAGCTGCTGGGCAGGTGGGGGAGGGAGAGAGACCCCCCCAAATGAAGGGAGGTGGGTGTGCAGCCGAGCTCCCCCTCATTTCGAGTATTCCGGGCTGAAAAATGTCCCCCTCCTGCCCTCCTGTGTTTGAAATTCTAGAATAAGAAACTGCCTCTTTGCCCTCAGCTTCTGTGTCTCCTTGTGACATCACAGGAGACCATCCATAGACAGGGCTGGGGAAACTAGGCCTCAAGGGGGAGGCGCATTTATAAATAAACAAAAGGTAACTGAGGAGCCCCCCCTTGTGACATGTGTGGCATGTGGACTCCATGGCACCCTAAGATACCCCCCTTAGCACCCACCAAGGCCCCCTGACCCATTTTTAAAAATCTGTTAGTTTTTACAGTGCTGCAAAACCATTTGTTTTGGCAGTTGAGGAATTGGTATTATTTATTTATTTTTCCCTTTGTGAGAGATAAACAAACTGGTTCCTTTGAAATAAGGTCTCTGGATCATTTTTAAATAAAGTGATCTGGACAAAATGGGTCAATTAGGAAAGCTTTTTATTATACACACTTAGAATCATAGAATCATAGAGTTGGAAGAGACCACAAGGGCAATCGAGTCCAACCCCCTGCCAAGCAGGAAACACCATCAGAGCACTCCTGACATATGGTTGTCAAACCTCTGTTTAAAGACCTCCAAAGAAGGAGACTCCACCACACTCCTTGGCAGCAAATTCCACTGTCGAACAGCTCTTACTGTCAGGAAGTTTTTCCTAATGTTTAGGTGGAATCTTCTTTCTTGTAGTTTGGATCCATTGCTCCGTGTCTGCTTCTCTGGAGCAGCAGAAAACAACCTTTCTCCCTCCTCTATGTGACATCCTTTTATTTATTTGAACATGGCTATCATATCACCCCTTAACCTCCTCTTCTCCAGGCTAAACATGCCCAGCTCCCTTAGCCATTCCTCATAAGGCGTCGTTTCCAGGCCTTTGACCATTTTGGTTGCCCTCCTCTGGACACATTCCAGTTTGTCAGTGTCCTTCTTGAACTGTGGTGCCCAGAATTGGACACAGTACTCCAGGTGAGGTCTGACCAGAGCAGAATACAGTGGCACTATTACTTCCCTTGATCTAGATCAGGGGTCTGCAACCTTTAAGACAAAAAGAGCCACTTGGACCCGTTTCCAAAAAAACAACAACAACTGGGAGCCGCAAAAACATTGCAACATTTAAAACAAATATAACACTGTATATATTGTTTCTTGCCTTAATGCTGTATATACAGGATCGTGCAGTCAGCTGTCAATCTCAAGAAAAAAGGACAAATAGCTAATTAAAATATTTAATTTACAACCAGGTAACCAGGTTAATGGGACTTTTGCTCCTGAACCTCAGTGCTCAGTGTCTGCACATCAGGGCTGTAAGACGTCACCTTCATTTTCACACAGGCTTGCAAGCTGTCATCTGTGAGGCGTGATCGGTGTTTGTTTTTAATATAGTTCATGTTGGAGAAGACCTGCTCACATACATATGTGGAACCGAAGATCGACAGGACTCCATCGAGTCCAACCCCCTGCCAAGCAGGAAACACCATCAGAGCACTCCTGAGATATGGTTGTCAAGCCTCTGCTTAAAGACCTCCAAAGAAGGAGACTCCACCACACTCCTTGGCAGCAATTCACCAAACTTTCACCAAACTTTCCCCTGCTTAAGTTTAAAAAGGGGCTTCAAGCAACTAAAAAGGGGCTTCAGGCAACTAACTCCACGTGGAATTCCACGCGACCGCGACTTGCTATGCCCAATAATCAATGCCACAAAATGCCACAGAAAATTAACCAGGGCCCCAGTAAACCATAAATCATAATCAGTGCCTGATGCAAATAATAATTAATAATGAGGGCCCAATGTCATCCTCGTCATTATAAAAATAATCCCTCTCTTCGCGCCGCCCAGCCTCCCAAGAAAAAACCCCCACCTCAAACAGTCACAAAGCACAAATTCCACGCGACCGCAACTTGCTATGCCCAATAATCAATGCCCCAGAATGCCATAGAAAATTAATCAGGGCCCCAGTGTACCATAAATCATAATCAGTGTCTGATGTAAATAATAATTAATAATGAGGCATTCGTCATTATAAAAATACCTTTTTATTATTCATTTGTTTGACCCCTCAGAATTACTCCTCCTCATAGAAATAAAATTAACAAGTTACCTTTTTTTGAGTGTGTGTTCTTCACTCCCCTTCAAAACAGTGACCAGTGTATACGGCCCCTTTCAATGCAACCTGCTTTCCCCAAGGAAAGAACAATTCACCAAACTTCCCCCTGCTTAAGTTTAAAAAGGGGCTTCAGGCAACTAACTCCTCCGCCTCCTCCCCTCGCCTCCTCCCCTCCCCTCGCCTCGCCTCCTCCCCTCGCCTCCACTCCTCGCCTCCTCCCCTCGCCTCCTCCCCTCGCCTCCTCCCCTCGCCTCCTCCCCTCGCCTCCGCCCCTCGCCTCCTCCCCTCGCCTCCACTCCTCGCCTCCTCCCCTCGCCTCCTCCCCTCCCCTCGCCTCCACTCCTCGCCTCCACTCCTCGCCTCCTCCCCTCGCCTCCTCCCCTCCCCTCGCCTCCACTCCTCGCCTCCACTCCTCGCCTCCGCCCCTCGCCTCCTCCCCTCCCCTCGCCTCCTCCCCTCGCCTCCGCTCCTCGCCTCCGCCCCTCGCCTCCTCCCCTCGCCTCCACTCCTCGCCTCCTCCCCTCGCCTCCTCCCCTCCCCTCGCCTCCTCCCCTCGCCTCCTCCCCTCCCCTCGCCTCCACTCCTCGCCTCCTCCCCTCGCCTCCTCCCCTCCCCTCGCCTCCACCCCTCGCCTCCGCCCCTCGCCTCCGCCCCTCGCCTCCTCCCCTCGCCTCCACTCCTCGCCTCCTCCCCTCGCCTCCTCCCCTCGCCTCCGCCCCTCGCCTCCTCCCCTCGCCTCCTCCCCTCGCCTCCTCCCCTCCCCTCGCCTCCACTCCTCGCCTCCACTCCTCGCCTCCTCCCCTCGCCTCCTCCCCTCCCCTCGCCTCCACTCCTCGCCTCCACTCCTCGCCTCCGCCCCTCGCCTCCTCCCCTCCCCTCGCCTCCTCCCCTCGCCTCCGCTCCTCGCCTCCGCCCCTCGCCTCCTCCCCTCGCCTCCACTCCTCGCCTCCTCCCCTCGCCTCCTCCCCTCCCCTCGCCTCCTCCCCTCGCCTCCTCCCCTCGCCTCCACTCCTCGCCTCCTCCCCTCGCCTCCTCCCCTCCCCTCGCCTCCACCCCTCGCCTCCGCCCCTCGCCTCTGCCCCTCGCCTCCTCCCCTCGCCTCCACTCCTCGCCTCCTCCCCTCGCCTCCTCCCCTCGCCTCCGCCCCTCGCCTCCTCCCCTCGCCTCCACTCCTCGCCTCCTCCCCTCGCCTCCTCCCCTCCCCTCGCCTCCACTCCTCGCCTCCACTCCTCGCCTCCTCCCCTCGCCTCCTCCCCTCGCCTCCTCCCCTCGCCTCCACTCCTCGCCTCCTCCCCTCGCCTCCCCCCCTCGCCTCCTCCCCTCGCCTCCACTCCTCGCCTCCTCCCCTCGCCTCCACTCCTCGCCTCCTCCCCTCGCCTCCTCCCCTCGCCTCCGCCCCTCGCTTCCTCCCCTCGCCTCCTCCCCTCGCCTCCGCACCTCGCCTCCTCCCCTCGCCTCCGCTCCTCGCCTCCTCCCATCGCCTCCTCCCCGGAGCCGCAGCAAAGGCTTTAAAGAGCCACATGCGGCTCTGGAGCCGCAGGTTGCCGACCCCCGATCTAGATGCTATACTCCTATTGATGCAGCCCAGAATTGCATTGGCTTTTTTAGCTGCCGCGTCACACTGTTGGCTCATGTCAAGTTTGTGGTCAACCAAGACTCCTAGATCCTTTTCACATGTACTGCTCTCAAGCCAAGTGTCACCCATCTTGTATTTGTGCCTCTCTTTTTTTTTTTGCCCAAGTGCAATACTTTACATTTCTCCCTGTTAAAATTCATCTTGTTTGTTTTTGCCCAGTTCTCGAATCTGTCAAGGTCGTTTTGAAGTGTGATCCTGTCCTCTGGGGTGTTAGCCACCCCTCCCAGTTTGGTGTCATCTGCAAATTTGATCAGGATGCCCTTGAGTCCATCATCCAAGTCGTTGATAAAGATGCTGAATAAGACCGGGCCCAAGACAGAACCCTGTGGCACCCCACTAGTCACTCTTCTCCAGGATGAAGAGGAAACATTGATGAGCACCCTTTGGGTTCGGTCAGTCAGCCAGTTACAAATCCACTGAGTGGTAGCATAGTCAAGACCACATTTTACCAGCTTCTTTACAAGAATATCATGGGGCACCTTGTCAAATGCCTTGCTGAAATCAAGGTAGGCTACATCCACTGCGTTCCCTTCATCTACCAGGCTTGTAATTCTGTCAAAAAACGAGATCAGGTTAGTCTGACATGACTTATTTTTCAGAAATCCATGCTGACTATTGGTGATCACAGCATTCCTTTCTAGGTGCTCACAGACTGTTTGCTTAATGATCTGCTCCAGAATCTTCCCTGGTATTGATGTCAGACTGACTGGGCGGTAATTATTTGGGTCCTCTCTTTTCCCCTTTTTGAAAATAGGGACAACATTTGCCGGGACTTCGCCTGTTCTCCAGGAATTCTCAAAGATGACTGCCAGTGGTTCTGAGATCACATCTGCCAGTTCTTTTAATACTCTTGGATGCAGTTCATCTGGCCCTGGAGACTTGAATACATCTAAACTAGCCAAGTATTCTTGTACTATCTCCTTAGTTATTCTGGGCTGTGTTTCCTCTGCTGAATCATTCTGTCGGTTCTGGTATCACAGCCATCTGCTGCTGGCACTAAGAGGGGAGGTTTTCAGCATCTTCAAGACAACCTTGCATGTTATTTTTTTAGCAGCAGCAGCTGGGAATGTTGATTGTTATGTGACCTCCTACCTGACTCAACAGAAGCTGGGAAGCTGCTGGCACTAATAAAAAGTAGATCTCCCACCTGTCAAAAAAAACACCACACCAAAACCCCTCCTCCAAGTTCCTTGGTTTTAGTCACATTTAGTCTCCAGCCGCAACACACCAGGGGCTCTGAACGAATTTCAAGAAAAAGGACTGCCTTGCTGACCTATATGCTCTTGTCGTAATTCTTCAGGTCGGGCATTGTTTTCTTTATCGGAGAAGACTGAGGCAAAGAAGGCATTGAGGAGTTCAGCCCTTTCTGTGTCCCCTGTTTGCATTTCATCATCTTCTCCTCTGAGTGACCCCACTGTTTCTTTGTTCTTCCTTTTGCTACGAACATACCCATAAAAGCCTTTTTTGTTGCTTTTAACCTCTCTAGCAAGCCTGAGTTCATTCTGTGCTTTAGCTTTTCTGACTTTGTGTCTCCACATGCTGGCTATTTGTTTGAATTCCTCTTTGGTGGTTTCCCACCTTTTCCATTTTTTGTACACATCCTTTTTTAATCTTAACTCAGTTAAAAGGTCTTTAGACAGCCACCCTGGCTTCTTTAGGCACCTTCCATGTTTCCGACTCATTGGTATTGCCTGAAGTTGTGCTTTTACTATCTCCCTCTTAACAAACTCCCAGCCATCATGAACTCCCTTTCCTTTTAGTATTACTGTCCATGGGATCTCACCCAGCACTTCCCTAAGTTTTATGAAGCCGGCTTTCTTAAAGTCAAGAAATTGAGTTCTAGTATGCTTAGCTGCTCCTTTCCGCTGTATAGTAAACTTCAGAAGAGCATGATCACTCGCGCCTAATGATCCTTCCACTTCTACCCCACTAACCAGGTCATCAACATTGGTTAGGACCAGATCTAAAATGGCTGTTCCTCTTGTTGCTTCTCCCACTTTTTGGACAATGAAGTTGTCTGCAAGGCCAGTGAGGAATCTGTTTGACCTTATGCTCTTGGCTGAGTTTGACATCCAACAAATATCCGGGTAACTGAAGTCCCCCATTACTACTATCTCCCTTCCTTTTGCATGCTTGGCCATCTGTTCCAGGAAGGCATCATCTATGTCCTCCGTTTGGCTTGGGGATCTATAGTAAACTCCCACAGTGAGGTCACTGTTATTCTTCTCTCCCTTAATTTTGACCCAAATGCTCTCACTTTGGCTTTGAGGTTCTAAATCTTGGATCTCTTCACAGGTATACACATCCCTGACATATAACGCCACTCCTCCTCCTTTCTTGTCTGATCTGTTTCTCTGAAATAGATTGTATCCCTCCATTATTACATTCCAATCGTGGGACTTATCCCACCAGGTTTCAGTGATGCCTATTATGTCATATTTAATTTGCTGTACCAAGAGCTCAAGCTCATCTTGTTTATTTCCCATGCTTTGCGCATTAGTGTACAGACATTGAAGTCCATTAATCATTCCCCCGTGTCTCTTATTTAAGGATTTTTTCCTCCCACAACTAGGTCTGCGTGCTGTTTGCTCCATTTGGTCTATGACATTTGGATGATCATCTTCATCAATTGATAGACTCCTACCTTCAGGAGCACTGTCTCCCTCCCCCGCATTAGTCAGTTTAAAGCCCTCCTAATGAGGTTTCTGAGATTTTAGGCAAAAACATTCCTCCCAACCATTGTGAGGTGCAGCCCATCGCTTGCCAGAAGTCCATTTTCAAGAAACTGCAGTCCGTGATCTAAGAATCCAAACCGTTCCTGTTTACACCTTTTGCGAAGCCAGCTGTTCACTTCCACTATTTTTCCCTCTCTCCCTGGGCCACGTCGTTCAACTGGGAGGACAGATGAGATGACAATTTGTGCATTTAATTGCTTCAATTTCCTGCCCAGAGCCTCATAGTCTCCTTTGATCTTCTGGAGGCTATTGCTTGCAGTGTCATTGGTTCCCACATGAACCAAGAGGAAGGGGTATTTGTCAGTGGGTTTTATGATTCCTTGCAGTTGTTCAGTTACATCTTGGATCTTAGCCCCAGGGAGACAGCACACTTCCCGAGACATCTTGTCAGGCCCACAGATCACTGCTTCTGTTCCCCTCAGTAGGAAATCCCCTATCACCACTACACGCCTCCTCTTAGGTTTGGTCGGGGTTCTTCCGTGAGCTGTCCGTTCCAAGGTCGCCTGCACATTCCCTGAGGACTGACTTTGCTGCTCGTCTTCATATACCTGATCAACTGTAATGAGGGAGAGATCCTCAAATGGAATCTGCTCTTCGTCTTCCATGCTAGGGGAGAGGACCTCAAAGCGATTGTGTATTTCTAAACAATCAGAGCGAACCCTGGGCCTCCTACTTCTTTGAGTCACGTTTCTCCATATATCTGGCTCCTGTGTTGGTGAACTAGCCTCCTTCTCAGGGGAGTCCCCTGTCTCCTCCTTGGTGGAGACGGTGTGCTCTGTTGCTTCCAAGAAGAGCTCCAGCTCTCTAATTCTTTGGAGCGTAGCTACACGTTCCTCCAGTTGCTGGACTTTGTCTTCTAAGAGGGCAATCAACATGCAATTGCTGCAGGTAAAGCTGCCTGCAACCTTTGGCAAGATGGCAAACATTGCGCAGGAACCGCAGGTGACTGCAGCTGTTCCCTCCCCCTCCATCTTGAGAACGTGTCGTTGGGGGTGGCTACAGCGGTCCTCCATCATAAAAAGCGTGAAGACAGGACAAATAACTCCCCCCCAAAAAAACTAGGTCTCCCCCAACAAACGTTTGAGACTAGCTCCCCTAAATCTAAAAGATTTACTTCCAGGTGGGGTAACCCAAGCTCAGGCACATCTTCAGGAAAAACACATCTTATAAAGTTGCTTCACTGGCTGCAAGTACCTCCTTCCACACCCACAAGAAGGGGCATACCAGTTTACAGAAGTATTACGTATACCTCATTAAAATTTTACCATTCTACTTCCCATGTTAATCAAAATACAATACAATACAATACAATACAATGCAAATACCTTTATTGGCATTTCAAATTAAGAAATTTCAAAATGGCTTGAGCTACAAAGTCTGTCTTCTTCCTGTTTCCTGTTTCTGAGAGATTTGAATGGGGAAATCCTTTCGATTCTTCATGAATAATAGGCAGTGGGGTGAGGGAGGCCAGGGCCACATCCACACCATTTAAAGCGCCATGAAGCCACTTTAAACACTCATGGCTTCTTCCCCCAAAGAATCTGGTTTGAAAAGGGTGCTGAGAGTTGTTAGGAGACCCCCCTGTTCCCTGCCAAGAAGGGAACCCTACCCCCACCCCTACCTCTATCCCACCCGTAACCCTACCCCACCCTTACCCCTACCCCTACCCTAGCCTAACCCTAACACAACCGTAACCCTAACCCTAAATCTAATCCTAACTCAATGTCTGTCTTCACATTGAGTTCATGCAGCTGCCCATGTCAGGAAATTCTTGTGCCACATAAAGAAAACAGTGTTGAGATTTCAAGCTTTAGGTTTTATTAGGTCCCAACAAGCTCTGTTGCAAAACATGATTTACAATTGTAAATCTGTTGCAAAACATGATTTACAAAGATGTACTCCTTGCTGTCTGCCTTTTGTCATTTTTCTCTGCCTGGCTGGGACAAAAAGAGCAACCCAGAGCCTTGGAACAAGCTGGGACCCAATGACCAATACAAGGTATGGTACGAAATACTTAACTAGGGTTATGATGCTGGTTATCCTAAAGGCCAGGGATGGGGAGCCTGGTGTCCAGCAGAGATTGTTGGGACTCCAACTTCCACCAGCCCCATCCCTGATGTCTATGGATGAAGGGCAAATAATAATAATAATAATAATAATAATGGCCATTTGGTGGGAGGAATAATAAGCTTCAGCTTTGGAAGGCCTGGGGTATGTGATCACAGCATTTTGGGGTTGGGCTAGATGACCCTCGGGTCCCTTCTATGATTCTTCCCTCTCCTCTCCAGTTCAATCTTCTAAACTCTGACTGAATAAGCATGATAGATCCCTGAGTTTCTGCCATTGACTCGTGATTCTTCCTGCAAAATGTCTTTTAAGCCCATTAAAGCTGAACGATTAGAGATCCTTTCCTTCCATTGAAGCAAAGAGGTGTAATTTCAGTGTATGCGAGGCAGAAGAATCGTAATATTAACTGCCTGTTTAGGGCTCCTAGGCACTTAGTAAGTTTCTTGCAGTTCAGCTCTGAAAAAACTTCATTGTGTCTTGCTCTCAGTCCCAGCAGCTGATTTTTTTTGGGGGGGGCAGGTGTAGTTGAGTAAGGATAAACAATGAAAATGAGGTGTCTAGTCTTGCATAATGTCACTATTTGGGTACACCTTGAGCTGTTAAAAGGTTTAAGGGCTTATTCTGGGAGTTCAAAAGCTTTCAATGCAATCCAGAGAAGAATTAAGCCTTGCTTGAGTCCACTGAAATAAAAACCTAAAACGGAGCACTTCAGATGGGTGGGATATAAATATTATGATTATGATTATGATTATGCTAGGCTTTCACAAAATGTTCTTTCACCAAACGACTGAGACCTAAAGAAAACAAAAGCTTTGTTTGGGCTTCAATATTTAAATACTCAATGACCTCGCACTTTCTGTTTGTCTGCCATGACGATCGGCTGTGCCAATTACACTGGATCCCTTCTGTGTTGGTAATTGAGGATAATATGGGAGTAATTATCCTCTCAGCCCTCCCAGGGTTGGGGGGGGCACTCTACCCACAGATGGTCCAATACCTGCTGCCCATCCAGAAGGAAGAGGGGGCAGGGGGTGCTGGGTGTAAGCCGCATGGTTGTGGCAACTCTCCAAAGCTGGTGCCATGAACAAAGGACACCTGTTTTTTAAGATAAAAATTCGTAGCTAACTAACAGGCATGCTCTGAACCAGTGGAAATAAAATAACTTGCTAATTTAATCAGCCACTGAGAAGATTTGATCTGGCGAAAGACTTTTGTCGGGACCAAAACACAATGGCTTGAAATGCTTAAGTGGATGCTATCTTAATTACAAAATGGACTGTGTGAAATTTTGACTATGATTCTGGCAGTGATTATTAAGGGAAAGATGAAAGGAATCCCTGATGGAGCTATCATTTCAGTGTGGAGGCATCATCTCATTAACAGCTGGAAGGAGCCCAAGACAGAGTTTTGGATATCTGCCCGGGATTAATGGTGGACTATGATGTGGGTGGTGCTGTGGTCTAAACCACTGAGCCTAGGGCTTGCCGATCAGAAGGTCGGCGGTTCAAATCCCCACGACGGGGTAAGCTCCTGTTGCTTGGTCCTAGCTCCTGCCAACCTAGCAGTTCGAAAGCACGCCAAAAAGTGCAAGTAGTTAAATAGGTATTGCAGTTGAACCAGAAGCGGCTTAATCATGCTGGCCACATGACCCAGAAAAATTGTCTGCAGATAAATGCCGGCTCCCTCAGCCTGTGAAGCGAGATGAGCATCACAACCCCCGAGTCATCTGTAAATGGACTTAACTGTCAGGGGTCCTTTACCTTTTTTTTATGATGCAGTTAAAATACCTCTGTGTGTAGAAAATGAAACTAAAGATTGCTGAGGAGCAGAAACAACAGTACAGTACAAAGGACTGACCCATTCGCTGAATAAATTGATGATGGATTAATTGTATAGTCCCAGGAGGAGGTGAGCCTTTTTTATTCTCCTTTGATATACATGTATTTGCAGTTTTACCTGGTAAACTTCCCCCGAAAGGTAACAGTTTGAAATATGCAAGTGGGTTTGAAAGAACACTGCTGCTATCTCCTCAGTGGAAGGAAGGAAAAAATTATGGACTGGAGCTACTTTGTTTTTGCAGAGGTACCAGCATTTCGAATCCACACGATGGGGTGAGCTCCCATTGCTCGTCCCTGCTCCTGCCCACCTAGCAGTTTGAAAGCACGTCAAAGTGCAAGTAGATAAATAGGTATCGCTCCGGCGGGAAGGTAAACGGCGTTTCCGTGCACTGCTCTGGTTCGCCGGAAGTGGCTTAGTCATGCTGGCCACATGGCCCGGAAGCTGTATGCCGGCTCCCTCGGCCAATAAAGCGAGATGAGCACCGCAACCCCAGAGTCGGCCACGACTGGATCTAATGGTCAGGGGTCCCTTTATCTTTTTACCAGCATATTGGGAGATGGTGCGAGACTAGGGAGGGGAATTCTGGATGGCTGCTTGGAGCTAATGGCATCTTTTTGTCTGGGACTGTGGAGTATTACGGCTCCTGTTGGCAGAAATTGAAAATGGAATTGCTGAAATGTGAACAACAGGGAGGAAAATATTTCACACAAAATGATGAAGACGAAAGTTTGAACAGACCAGTGGTTGTAAACATAAATGAAAATTAAGTGAAGGATTAAAAACGGAATGGTTTATTGACTAATTAAGAAATGCAATGTGATATTAGATTATTAGAACATGAAATTCAGAGCTTGGGAAGCCACCCAAAGATATATAATTTGGTATTTATATTTGGCTTTTTTGATTGTATTGTAATCTGGAATGTTTTAATGTGGTTCTTTTTGGATTATTAAAATGGAAAACTTAATAAATATTATATACAAAAATAAATAAATAAAATAAATACTCAATGACCTGCCTTTCAGATAAGTGGAAATGAAGCAGCTGGTTGCCATGGTGAAATTATGATGACACTGTCACTCTGTTGTCTCACTGCTGAAGTCATAAGTCAGATTCAAGGGGGGATTTTCCCCCAAGGACCTGCCTACCAGTTAACAGTCACCTAAAGTTTTCCAGTAAAACATGAAATGGTGCACACGCTACACCTTGTTTGTGCGCTTATCAGGCATGTCCAAAGTCCATTTTGGGGGTCTAATCCAGCCCACCGGTCAGTTTAATCCGGCCCCTGTGGCAGTTTATTTCCTGGGGTAAAATCCTAAAAAAACAAACCCTCAACAAATTCAACCCCAAAAATAGGTTAACAACTTGGGTTGGCCCTTTCGGCGGCCCTCACAGCCCTTCACTTCATCAAATCTGGCCCTCTTTGAAAAAAAGATTGTACAGGGTGACAGTCAAAGAGTTCAAGAGAAGCAAAGCTGGGGAGTTGGATGTCCGGAGTTTCATTCTCTCCCGTGCTGCAGAGTGTGTGAGACTACTGGATCATATACTCTGTGTGTTGACATTCCATTCTTTGGAAGAGAGGGAACAGAAGGAACTGTGCGCCACTTCCGTCTTCTTTGTTCTGTGTTCTGTTCTGTTGTTCTCTCTCGGAGGGCCCACCCCCCATGGTGCTTCCGTTGGAAAAGGGGTGTGGTTTAAGCAGCCCGGTTGCCCCACCCTTTCCCATTGTGCCCTGTCCCTTTCCCTGCAAGGGTTCAGGTGAGTGCAAAATGCCTACTATAAACGCATGCAGAAAGACAAACGTATTTTACCACCCTACTTCCCATGTTAATCACAACACTATACAACACAATACAATAAAAATACCTTTATTGGCATTTCAAGTTAAGACCTTCCAAAATGGCTTGAGATACAAAGTCTTTCTTCTTTCTGTTTCCTGTTTCCGAGAGATTTGAATTGGGAAATCCTTTCAATTCTTCATGAATAAGAGGCAGTGGGGTGAGGGAGGCCACGGCCGCATCCACACCATTTAACGTGCTATGAAGCTGCTTTAAACACTCATGGCTTAAACACCCCCAAAGACTCTGGGAGCTATAGTTGGAAAAGGGTGCCAAGAGTTGTTAGGGGACCCCCTGTTCCCTGGCAAGAAGGGAACCCTACCTCTACCCCCACTCCTACCTCTGACGCTAACCCTAATTCTAACCCTAACGCTAACACTTAAGCCTTAACTAGAGCTACAATTCCCAGAGTTTCCCGGCAAGAAGGGAACCCTAACCCTGCCCCTTATCTACAGCTACAATTCCCAGAGTTCCCTGCCAAGGGAACCCCAACCCTATACCTGCCCCTGACGCTAACCCTAACCCTTAACCCTTAACTAGCGCTACAATTCCCAGAGTTCCCTGGCAAGAAGGGAACCCTAACCCTACCCCTAATCCTAATCCTAATACAGTGGTACCCCGCAAGACGAACACCTCGGAGGATGAAAAACTCGCTAGACGAAGGAGTTTTTCGTTTTCTTAGCCGCTTCGCAAGACACATTTACCTATGGGCTTGCTTCGCAAACGAAGCTTGCCCCGCAAGCTCCAGGGATAGCGGGGAAGCGCAGCGGGCCTTCCCCTCTGTCCCCGGACCCCTTTTGGACCAAGGGGCGGCAACAGGGAGAAGCGATCTTCTCCCCTCCGCCCCTTGCTTTAAACAGGTCCGAGGCAGGCAATGGGGAGAAGCAATCTTCTCCCCGCTGCCCCTTGCTTTAAAACAGGTCCGGGGACAGAGGGGAAGGCGTGCGGCGCTTCCCCTCTGTCCCCGGACGGTCTCCATAGGAACGCATTGATTGATTTTCAATGCATTCCTATGGGAAACCGAGCTTCGCAAGACGAAAAACTCACAAGAAGAAAAAACTTGTGGAACGAATTAATTTCGTCTTGCGAGGCACCACTGTACTTAAGCACCGTAACAAGTCTCTGTCCCCTTAACCACCTACAGTTCCCAGAATCCCTGAGGGGAAGCCATGCCTGTTTAAAGTGACTTCATAGCAGTTCCAGTGGTGCACCTAATGTGGCCTAATGTTCCCTCCCTCATTTTGTTCTCTCCCCACTGCCCCATCACTTGCAGTGCAGCAGATGTCTGCCTGCAGTCTCCCTTCAAAGCTCCTTCTCTCAAGTATGGCCAAGGCCTTGCCCATTCCTCACTGCCAGTATTTCACGTTCACTTCTCCGATGTAAATAGGGATGTCCTGCGGTTCTCTTGATGACTTTTAAGACTGGACTTGGGGAAAACCTCACCGGCTCCAGACATCCCTGTAAGGCAAAGGCAAACAGGTGAGTGGGATGGCCAACACCCGACAGCGTCCCCCCAGATTCCTCCTCGGGTTGGCTGCCTGTTAACAAACAAGGCTTCCAAACCACTTTGCACCCATCTCAGCCAGCGTAGCCTCACAACATCCACTAGCCTGAATGCAAATTCTTCTGACAACCATCCACTAGCTGCAACCTCATCAGGTCCATTGCCAGACATCAACCAGCTTCAGAGCTGAGTGTCAGTCACCTTCAAGTAGCGATCCCACCAGCAAGTAATCTTTGTACTTGCCTTCTCCTTGCTCCACAGCATCCCAGCGCCGGGCGATTGCCTCCTTCCGCTTGCCAGCTTGCCGCCACGGGACAGGAGACCGCCTAGGCTGAGTGTCTTCTTTCTGTTTCTTGTTTCCGAGAAATTTGAATTGGGAAATCCTCTCGATCCTTCATGAATAAGAGGCAATGGGGACAGAGCATTTCAAGTTAAGACCTTCCAAAATGGCTTGAGAGACAAAGTCTTTCTTCTTTCTGTTTCCTGTTTCCGAGAGATTTGAATTGGGAAATCCTTTCAATTCTTCATGAATAAGAGGCAATGGGGTGAGGGAGGCCACGGCCACATCCACACCATTTAACGTGCTATGAAGCCGCTTTAAACACTCATGGCTTAAACACCCCCAAAGACTCTGGGAGCTATAGTTGGAAAAGGGTGCCAAGAGTTGTTAGGGGACCCCCTGTTCCCTGGCAAGAAGGGAACCCTACCTCTACCCCCATCCCTACCCCTGACGCTAACCCTAACTCTAACCCTAACGCTAATCCTTAAGCCTTAACTAGAGCTACAATTCCCAGAGTTCCCCGGCAAGAAGGGAACCCTAACCCTGCCCCTTATCTACAGCTACAATTCCCAGAGTTCCCTGCCAAGGGAACCCCAACCCTATACCTGCCCCTGACGCTAACCCTAACCCTTAACCCTTAACTAGCGCTACAATTCCCAGAGTTCCCTGGCAAGAAGGGAACCCTACCCCTACCCCTAATCCTAATCCTAATACAGTGGTACCCCGCAACACGAACACCTCGGAAGATGAAAAACTCGCTAGACGAAGGAGTTTTTCGTTTTCTTAGCCGCTTCGCAAGACACATTTACCTATGGGCTTGCTTCGCAAACGAAGCTTGCCCCGCAAGCTCCAGGGATAGCGGGGAAGCGCAGCGGGCCTTCCCCTCTGTCCCCGGACCCCTTTTGGACCAAGGGGCGGCAACAGGGAGAAGCGATCTTCTCCCCTCCGCCCCTTGCTTTAAACAGGTCCGAGGCAGGCAATGGGGAGAAGCAATCTTCTCCCCGCTGCCCCTTGCTTTAAAACAGGTCCGGGGACAGAGGGGAAGGCGTGCGGCGCTTCCCCTCTGTCCCCGGACGCTCTCCATAGGAACGCATTGATTGATTTTCAATGCATTCCTATGGGAAACCGAGCTTCGCAAGACATAAAACTCACAAGAAGAAAAAACTTGTGGAACGAATTAATTTCGTCTTGCGAGGCACCACTGTACTTAAGCACCGTAACAAGTCTCTGTCCCCTTAACCACCTACAGTTCCCAGAATCCCTGAGGGGAAGCCATGCCTGTTTAAAGTGACTTCATAGCAGTTTCAGTGGTGCACCTAATGTGGCCTAATGTTCCCTCCCTCATTTTGTTCTCTCCCCACTGCCCCATCACTTGCAGTGCAGCAGATGTCTGCCTGCAGTCTCCCTTCAAAGCTCCTTCTCTCAAGTATGGCCAAGGCCTTGCCCATTCCTCACTGCCAGTATTTCACGTTCACTTCTCCGATGTAAATAGGGATGTCCTGCGGTTCTCTTGATGACTTTTAAGACTGGACTTGGGGAAAACCTCACCGGCTCCAGACATCCCTGTAAGGCAAAGGCAAACAGGTGAGTGGGATGGCCAACACCCGACAGCGTCCCCCCAGATTCCTCCTCGGGTTGGCTGCCTGTTAACAAACAAGGCTTCCAAACCACTTTGCACCCATCTCAGCCAGCGTAGCCTCACAACATCCACTAGCCTGAATGCAAATTCTTCTGACAACCATCCACTAGCTGCAACCTCATCAGGTCCATTGCCAGACATCAAGCAGCTTCAGAGCTGAGTGTCAGTCACCTTCAAGTAGCGATCCCACCAGCAAGTAATCTTTGTACTTGCCTTCTCCTTGCTCCACAGCATCCCAGCGCCGGGCGATTGCCTCCTTCCGCTTGCCAGCTTGCCGCCACGGGACAGGAGTGTCTGAGTGTCTTCTTTCTGTTGAGTGTCTTCTTTCTGTTTCTTGTTTCCGAGAAATTTGAATTGGGAAATCCTCTCGATTCTTCATGAATAAGAGGCAATGGGGACAGAGCATTTCAAGTTAAGACCTTCCAAAATGGCTTGAGAGACAAAGTCTTTCTTCTTTCTGTTTCCTGTTTCCGAGAGATTTGAATTGGGAAATCCTTTCAATTCTTCATGAATAAGAGGCAATGGTTTGAGGGAGGCCACGGCCACATCCACACCATTTAACGTGCTATGAAGCCGCTTTAAACACTCATGGCTTAAACACCCCCAAAGACTCTGGGAGCTATAGTTGGAAAAGGGTGCCAAGAGTTGTTAGGGGATCCCCTGTTCCCTGGCAAGAAGGGAACCCTACCTCTACCCCCACCCCTACCCCTGACGCTAACCCTAACTCTAACGCTAACCCTTAAGCCTTAACTAGAGCTACAATTCCCAGAGTTCCCCGGCAAGAAGGGAACCCTAACCCTGCCCCCTATCTACAGCTACAATTCCCAGAGTTCCCTGGCAAAAAAGGAACCCTAACCCCAACCCTTCCCCCTATCTACAGCTACAATTCTCATAATTCCCTGCCAAGGGAACCCCAACCCTATCCCTGCCCCTGACGCTAACCCCAACTCTAACCCTTAACCCTTAACTAGAGCTACAATTCCCAGAGTTCCCTGGCAAAAAAGGAACCCTAACCCCAACCCTTCCCCCTATCTACAGCTACAATTCCCAGAGTTCCCTGCCAAGGGAACCCCAACCCTATCCCTGCCCCTGACGCTAACCCCAACTCTAACCCTTAACCGTTAACTAGAGCTACAATTCCCAGAGTTCCCTGGCAAGAAGGGAACCCTACCCCTAATCCTACCCCTAATCCTAATCCTAATACTTAAGCACCGTAACAAGTCTTCGTCCCCTTAACCACCTACAGTTCCCAGAATCCCTGAGGGGAAGCCATGCCTGTTTAAAGTGACTTCATAGCAGTTCCAGTGGTGCACCTAATGTGGCCTAATGTTCCCTCCCTCATTTTGTTCTCTCCCCACTGCTCCATCACTTGCAGTGCAGCAGATGTCTGCCTGCAGTCTCCCTTCAAAGCTCCTTCTCTCAAGTATGGCCTAGGCCTTGCCCATTCCTCACTGCCAGTATTTCACGTTCACTTCTCCGATGTAAATAGGGATGTCCTGCGGTTCTCTTGATGACTTTTAAGACTGGACTTGGGGAAAACCTCACCGGCTCCAGACATCCCTGTAAGGCAAAGGCAAACAGGTGAGTGAGATGGCCAACACCCGACAGCGTCCCCCCAGATTCCTCCTCGCTTTGGCTGCCTGTTAACAAACAAGGCTTCCAAACCACTTTGCACCCATCTCAGCCAGCGTAGCCTCACAACATCCACTAGCCTGAATGCAAATTCTTCTGACAACCATCCACCAGCTGCAACCTCATCAGGTCCTTTGCCAGACATCAACCAGCTTCAGAGCTGAGTGTCAGTCACCTTCAAGTAGCGATCCCACCAGCAAGTAATCTTTGTACTTGCCTTCTCCTTGCTCCACAGCATCCCAGCGCCGGGCGATTGCCTCCTTCCGCTTGCCAGCTTGCCACCACGGGGCAGGAGGCCACCAGAGCCACAGCATCCCAGCGCCGGGCAATTGCCTCCTTCCGCTTGCCGGCTCGCCACCACGGGACAGGAGGCCGCCTGGGCTGAGTGCCACCGAGCTGCCCATTTCTCTCTGGGGAGGGCAACTGCTGAGGCTTGCGCCTTGGCCCACATTTATACCCGCTCAGCAGCCAAATGTTTTTGTCACATCACAATCAACCCACAGACAATGGCAGCAGCTGGGGAGGCATCACCATCACTCCCTCAGCCCTCACAATGGTGAGCACAGCTCAGCAGCCAAAACACACACACACACACACACACACACACACACACACACAAGTTGTGCCAATATCTGTGAAGGTCACACCGGAAACCCAAAGGGGCAGGAGGGGGACATTTTTCAGCCCAGTGGTTACATTATCCCTCCACACAACACTAGTCCAACACACAAATGAACAGAGCAATGAAAGCAAGCCTTATCTTTGCACAGGAAGCTGTTGAAGGAATGACATGCAGAGAGAAAGTTAGCATCTCAGGAAAAAAACACTTTTTCATCAGTCAATCAATCAATCAATCAATCATTTATTGTATTTGACTAAAACCCATTATAAATCCAGTTACAAAAGCACCAAACCCAATGACCCAAACTATGGCTCCCAGATTCTTGGGGGGGGGGGGGGAGCCAGGTGGATGCCATGTTAACTCAGCGATGTGTCAAGTGATGGCGACCTACTACCTCCAGGTTCAGAGGTGACATATTTCTGCATATCAGTTCCTGAGAATCACGAGGGCTGTTGTGGTCAGATTCTGCTTGCAGTTTTTGCACAGGCATCTGTGAGAATGGGATGCTGAACTTGGGCCACTGGCCTGATCCAGGCAGCTTTCTTATGTTACAAAGGAAGACTTCCAAGAGAATACTTTTAATGCAGCACTCCAAGAAATGCTGCAAGTTTCAGAAAGTCACATAATGCACTCCAAAAACAGAAATTTTGAAACCATTTCAGCACTGTGTCATTTATCTATTTTTCTGCATCTCTTATCTGAACTATGTACTTGCAGTTTCTTTGAGTATGTTTTTTCCAATTTATTTTTATTTGGTAGCCATTTCTCCCTTTCCGAGGAAGGAACAAAAGCATTTGAAGTTCTTAGTGTCCCTGACTTAAGGGTCTGACTCCTCTGCCCTGCCTACCAAGCGCTCACTGGCTGGTGTGCCTTTCACTGTAGGGAGATCAGAAGAGGACCGCTACATTGGCAGAAGCCTAAGCAGCCACGAGCTTGCTATTCAGACACAAGGATATTGTTTTAGTCATTTATTCTTATTTTTAATTACTTGGCACCACAGGCAGCTCTCTCCAAAAATGGCAAAGGCTACAATCCCACCTACATGGGAGGAAGCCCCACTGAATTCAGTAGGACTTACTTCCAAGTAGACATGGGTGCAGCAGTGCTGCAAGGATCTCTCTTGGAAGTCCAAGTAAATAAACTGCCACAGCGGCCGGATTAAACCGACCTGTGCAAAAACTGCAAGGTTAGGATTAGGGGTAGGATTAGGGGTAGGGGTAGTGGTAGGGGTAGGTTTTTTTAGGGTTGAATTTGTTGAGGGTTTGTTTTTTTAGGATTTTACCCCAGGAAATAAACTGCCACAGGGGCCGGATTAAACTGACCGGTGGGCTGGATTAGGCCCCCAAAATGGACTTTGGACATGCCTGATAAGCGCTTGGTCAAGCATCATTAACTTTAGTGGGCTTAATTGTGATTTACTCCAGAATAAATAGGAGAGAAAAGAAGGGAATTGTGTTTTGAGATCTGATCATGAGCAGATCTTTATTTCTGAAAGGCAGCATTTATATTAATGCTTGGAGAGTTGACATTTACGTGGGGAGGCTCATTGAGGTTGCTATCACCCATCTGTGACATAAGAAGACATATTTCTTGAAAGCTTGAAAGCTTAAGTAAGAGGTGCTAAGGTTCCCACTTGACCTCTGATCAGGATGCTCTTTTCTATATTCTTAGATGCTTGGTAACTGTGGATCATCAAGTCAATTTCCAAGGGAAAGAAAGTAGTCACGTGTTCAGTTATGGAAAACTTAATAAATATTTCATACAAAAATAAATAAATAAAATAAATACTCAATGACCTGCCTTTCAAGTAAGTGGAAATGAAGCAGTTGGTTGCCATGGTGAAATTATGATGACACTGTCACTCTGTTGTCTCACTGCTGAAGTCATAAGTCAGATTCAAGGGGGGATTTTCCCCCAAGGCCCTGCCTACCAGTTAACAGTCACCTAAAGTTTTCCAGTAAAACATGAAATGGTGCACACGCTACATCTTTTTCGTGCACTTAGTTCATAGCTTTTCTCTTAGTTAAATAATAATAATATTTTATTACTAGCTTTTCTCTTAGTTAAATAATAATAATATTTTATTACTTATCCCCAGCTACTATGGGTGGCTTCCAGCAAAATATATAAAGTAATGTCAAACATAAAAAAACTTCCTGAAACAGGCTGCCTTCATGTATCTTCTAAAAGTTCTGTACTTCTTTATATCATTGACATCTGACCGGGGGGGGGGGCGGGTTCCACAGGGAGGGTGCCACTACCAAGAAGGCCCTCTGCCTGGTTCCCTGTAACTTGGCTTTTTGCAGTGAAAGAACCGCAAGAAGGCCCTCAGCACTGGACTTCAGTGTCCAGGCTGAACAATAGGGGTGGAGACGCCCCTTCAGGTATACTGGGCTTAGGCCTTTTAGGGCTTTAAAAGTCAGCACCAACACTTTGAGTAGTGCTCGGAAACGTACTGGGAGCCTTTAGGACTGGTGCTATATGGTCCCGGTGGCCACTCCCAGTCACCAGTCTAGATGCTGCATTCTGGATTAGTTGTAGTTTCCGAGTCACCTTCAAAGGTAGCCCCACATGGGGCTACAAAGGTAGATCGCATGGCAGTAGTCCAAGAGGGAGATAATGTTTGTCATCCTAAGAGCTGTGCTTCTCTCTTCCAGTTCTATGTGGTGAACGCGAACTATGATAAGCTTGCAGTTTTTACACAGGTCAGTTTAATCCGGCCCCTGTGGCAGTTTATTTCCTGGGACTTCCAAGAGAGAGCCTTGAAGCACTATTGCACTCATGTCTACTTGGAAGTAAGTCCTACTTAATTCAGTGGGGGTTCCCACCCATGTTGGTGGGATTGTAGCTTTGCCGTTTTGGGAAAGAGCTGCCTGTGGTGCCAAGTAATTAAAAATAAGAATAAATGACTAAAACAAAATCCTTATGTCTGTTTTTTTAAAAATTTTTTTATTAAAGTTTCCAACATTTTATAAAAACAAAACTAAACAATACAATAATAAAAACAAAAAAATAAATAAAAACACGTATAATTTCAGTCCCTTATTTTCTTATAACTTACTTCCCCGACTTCCTCGTACCTCCCCTTTCTGTATTCCAATTTCTAATTTATTAATTCAGCAAATCCTTTCCCTTATTTTTCAATTAATTTTAAGTCTCTCTTTTCTTTTGCTTATCCATTACAGCTGGAAACCACTTAATTTCTAAACCAATGTCATTCTAACATTCATTAATTTTACAGTATTTCTTAAGATAGTCCTTGAATTTCTTCCAATCTTCTTCCGCTGTCTCTCTACCCTGGTCTCGGATTCTGCCAGTCATCTCTGCCAGTCCCATATAATCTATCACCTTCATCTGCCATTCTTCCAAGGTGGGTAGATCTTGTGTCTTCCAATACTTTGCGATGAGTATTCTTGCTGCTGTTGTAGCATACATAAAAAAAAGTTCTATCCTTCTTTGGCACCAATTGGCCGACCATGCCCAGGAGAAAGGCCTCTGGTTTCTTCAGGAAGGTATATTTAAATACCTTTTTCAGTTCATTATATATCATTTCCCATAACGCCTTAATCTTTGGGCACGTCCACCAAAGGTGAAAGAAAGTACCTTCAGTCTCTTTACATTTCCAACATTTGTTGTCAGGCAAGTGATAATTTTTTGCAAGCTTGACTGGGGTCATGTACCACCTATAAATCATTTTCATAATATTCTCTCTTAAGGCATTACATGCCGTAAATTTCATCCCGGTGGTCCACAACTTTTCCCATTCAGCAAACATAATGTTATGACCCATATCTTGTGCCCACTTAATCATGGCTGATTTCACCGTTTCATCCTGTGTATTCCATTTCAACAGCAAGTTATACATTTTTGACAAATTTTTAGTATTGGATTCTAACAATTCTGTTTCCAATTTTGATTTTTCCACCTGGAAGCCAATTTTCCTGTCCATCTTATAAACCTCCATTATTTGATAACAATGAAGCCAGTCTCACACCTTATATTTTAGTTTCTCAAAACTCTGCAATTTCAGTTTGTCCCCTTCTTGTTCCAAAATTTCCCAATATTTCGGCCATTTGGACTCCATATTGAGCCTTTTCACAGCCTTTGCCTCCATTGGCGACAACCACCTTGGGGTTTTATTTTCCAACAAGTCTTTGTATCTAATCCAGACATTATATAGTGCTTTCCTGACAATATGATTTTTAAAGGCTTTATGAGCTTTAACCTTCTCATACCACAAATATGCATGCCACCCAAAAGTATTGTTAAAACCTTCTAAGTCCAAAATGTCTGTGTTCTCAAGAAGCAGCCAGTCTTTCAACCAGCAGAATGTTGCTGATTCATTATAAAGTTTGAAGTCTGGCAGGGCAAATCCACCTCTTTCCTTTGCGTCAGTTAATATCTTAAATTTTATTCTGGGCTTTTTGCCCTGCCAGACAAATCTAGAAATATCTTTCTGCCGCTTCTTGAAACTCCATCTTGTCCACAATTTGCAATGTTTGAAACAAAAACAACATTCTAGGCAATACATTCATCTTTATAACTGCAATTCGACCCAACAAGGAAAGCTTCAAATTTGACCAAATTTCTAAATCTTTTTTCACTTCCGTCCAACATTTTTCATAATTATCTTTAAATAAGTTCCCATTTTTACCTGTCATGTTAATCCCCAGATATTTCACTTTCTTAACCACAGTCAAACCTGTTTCATTCTGAAACCTCTCTCTTTCAATCGATGTTAAATTTTTCTCTAAAACTTAGTTTTTAACTTATTCAATTTAAATCCTGCCACTTGACCAAACTCTTGAATTAGTTCTAAGACCCTTTTAGTACTAGATTCAGGCTCTTGTAATGTAAGAACCAGATCATCTGCAAATGCTATCAATTTGTACTGTTTAGCTCCAACCTGTACCCCTTTAACCAGCTGATCCCTTCTAATCATGCTCAGCAAAACCTCCAGGACTGATATAAAAAGTAATGGAGAGATTGGGCACCCCTGACGTGTCCCTTTTTCAATCTTAAATTCTTCTGTAACCACATTGTTTACAATTAGCTTTGCTTTTTGTTCAGAGTATATTGCACCTATACCGTTTTCAAACCCTTGGCCTACCCCCATCCCCCGGAGGTTCTTCCTCATAAAGCTCCAAGAAATATTGTCAAAGGCTTTCTCCGCATCCATGAATATCAATACTGCTTTAGTGTTTATATTCACTTCTAGCTTTTCCAAAATATCACTTATATTCCTTACGTTATCTGACAAATGTCTTCTATGAATCTCCTCCATCAAAACTTTTTTTCTGTTCTGGTTAGGGGGCAGGCTTAGGGTTAGGGCTGGTTCCCTTCTTGCCAGGGAACTCTGGGAATTGTAGCTCTAGTTAAGGGTTAAGGGTTAGAGTTAGGGTTAGCGTCAGGGGTAGGGGTAGGGTTCCCTTCTTTGCAGGGAACGGGGTCTCCTAACAACTCTCGGCACCCTTTTCAAACTATAGCTCCCAGATTCTTTGGGGGAAGAAGCCATGAGTGTTTAAAGCGGCTTCATAGCGCGTTAAATGGTGTGGATGTGGCCCTGGCCTCCCTAATCCCTCTGCCTCTTATTATTGTGGAATCGAAAGGATTTCCCAATTCAAATCTCTCAGAAACAAGAAACAGGAAGAAGAAAGACTTTGTATCTCAAGCCATTTTGAAATGTCTTAACTTTAAATGCCAATAAAGGTGTTTGTATTGTATTGTATTGTATTGTATTGTATTGTATTGTATTGTATTGCATTGCATTGTATTCTGATTAACATGGGAAATGGAATGGTAAAATGTTAATGAGGTATACGTAATACTTCTGTAAACTGGCACGCCCCTTCTTGTGGGCATGGAAGGAGGGACTTGCGGCCGGAGAAGCAACTTTATAAGATGTTTTTTTCCTAATGAAGATGTGCCTGATCTTGGGTTACCCCACTTGCAAGTGTGTTAAATAAAAAGCTTTCCTAATTGACCCAATTTGTCCAGATCACTATTTAAAAGGATCCAGAGACCTTAATTCAAAGGAACCAGTTTATGTATCTGTCAGAAAGGGCAAAATAAATAAATAAATAACACCAAGCCCTCAACTGCCAAAACAAACTGTCTTGCAGCTCTGTAAAAATTAAAGATTTTGGGAAAACCTTTTAAAAATGGGAGGGTCAGGGCCTTGGTGGGTGCTAAGGAGGGTATCTTAGGGTGCCATGGAGTCCACATGCCACACGTGTCACAAGGGGGGGCTCCTCAGTCATCATTTGTTTATTTATAAATGCCCCCCCTTGAGGCCTAGTTTCCCCAGCCCTGTCTATGGATGGTCTCCTGTGATGTCATGAACAGACATAGCAGCTGAGGAGAAAGAGGCAGTTTCTTATTCTAGAATTTCAAACACGGAAGGGGGGAATTTTAACCCCGGGGGCTACATTTCCTTCCACACAACACTAGTTCAACATACAAATGAACAGAACAATGAAAAAAAGCCTTATCTTTGCACAGGAATCTGTTCAAGGAATGACATGCAGAGAGGAAGCACCACACCCAATTAAACCTATTAAGAAATAGCTTGTCGAACCCCCTAAAATGCAGGGAACTCAGCTGAAATTTAGGAACAATTTGTATTTCTGAATATGTTTATAGTATTCATATTGCTATTCGGAACACTCAAAATGGGGGGGGGGGAGGGACCTCAGCTGCAAACCCACCTTAAACCATGTCCCTTTTCCAATGGAAGTGGCATGGGGGGGTCATTATCTAGCACCCCCTTCCCTGCTTCTCTCGAACTCTTTGACATTAACCCTTCAGTGCTGTTCAAATGTTTTTGAAAGAGGGCCAGATTTGATGAAGGGCCGTGAGGTCCACGGCAGGGCACAAAATCCGTTTTGGGGGCCTAATCCGGCCCGATGGTTGGTTCAGTCTGGCCCCTGGGGCAGTTTATTTCCTGGGGTAAAATCCTAAAAGAGCTCAACAACAACTTTGGTTGGCCGTTTGGTCGGCCCTCATGGCCCTTCACTTCATCAAATGTGGCCCTTCTTGAAATACAGTGGTACCTCTGGATGTGAATGGGATCTGTTCCAGAGCCCCGTTTGCATCCAGAAGTGAACGCAACATGTGTCTGTGCATCTGCGCATGCGCGGTTCATGATTCGCCACTTCTGCGCATGCGTGTAACATCATTTTGACCGTCTGCGCATGCACGAGCGGAGAAACCCAAAAATACTTATCGCGAAGCTACTTCAACCTGAGGTATGACTGTAAGTTTGGACACCACTGGATGAACCGCCTTGGATCCTTCCAGGGCTACAATTCTATGATACTTTGCTCCACAGTAACATATCATAGGGCTTTTAGTATAGCCTCTCTTATTCTGTGGAACAGCATTCCTGTCAAGAATGACAGATATCCCCTATCTGCACTTTCTGGAAACAACATTTCTGTTCTGATGGGGTTTCCCAACTTGATGAATTGGTCTCTGGCATGGGTGTCACCTTTGTATTGCTTTTAAAAATATATATCTCCTGTTTTCTGTGCTGCTTTTAACTGTTTTTTATTGTATCTCTTATACTGCATGTGTGGAATGTGATGAACGAGTGAGTGAGTGAATGAATGAATGAACGAACGAATAAATAAATAAATAAATAAATAAATAAATAAATAACAGCTGAAAAGCAGGCCCAGCTCAGGACACTCTGCTTTTACTCCTAATTCTATGGAGTCTGTAGATTCCAGACAGTCTTTAAATGATGATGACATCCACCGCATACATTTAAAGCACATAGCCTCTCCTAAATAATCTTGGGAACTGTAGTTTCCTCCTTAAAAGCTGCAATTCCCAGTACCCTTAACAAATGACAGTTCCCAGCATTCTTTGCGGGAAGCAATGTGCTTTAACATTTTGGTTTGGTTGTGATCAATATCTCATTGGGAAATACATTCCCAATTAGCTAAAAAGTTAATATCACACCTAGATCAATTAAAGTATGTTTCATATGTCAGGTGGATCACCACTGTTAATAACACCCCCCTTTTATTTTAAAAAAATGATACCATGATTTTCACAGTTCTGGAGCTCCAAAAGTGTCCTTTAGCTATATGGTGCTAAATGAGAGAAATGTAAGTGAAAACCATGTAACTGAAAGCTAGATTAGTTCATTTTGTGCAATAGGATTGTGGGGTTTATCAGCCCCTCTCATTTGCAGCCACAAACAAATTGGTCAAGGTGGAGAGACACAAAAAGTGAAAGAGAGAATTTTCAGGGCTTGCATTTGCCTTCTGTGGCAGCTCTTGGCATAAATTTTAATCTATCAGGATTCAGGCTTGCTCAGGCGCCGGGTCCTGCTCCACTTTCTGGGTGCCCAGTGTGGGCTTGTGCTGTCAAGCACAGGGTGAATGTGTACGTCCCACAGGAGAAGGAGGCCCATTACAGCCTTTGGAAGGCCTGATAGCGCCCGTTGTGGCTGCGGGAAGGCCTGACAGGCCTGTCAGGCCTTCCTGTGGCCTCAGTGTGGTGTAGTGGTTAAGAGCAATAGACTCGTAATCTGGGGAACCGGGTTCGCGTCTCCGCTCCTCCACATGTAGCTGCTGGGTGACCTTGGGCCAGTCACACTTCTTTGAAGTCTCTCAGCCTCACGCACCTCACAGAGTGTTTGTTATGGGAAAGGAAGGGAAAGGAGATTGCTAGCCACTTTGAGACTCCTTCGGGTAGTGATAAAGCGGGATATCAAATCCAAACTTCTTCTCATCAGGCCTTCCCACAGCCTCAGTGGGCCTTCAAGAGGCCACAACTGGCCTCCAGAAGTTAAGGAGGCATGTGGTGGCAGGGGGAATAGTGGTGGCACACAGAGCCACTCCAGGGCCTCCTGGAGTTGGCTGTCCCTCTCCTCAGCTGGGCAGCACGCCCAGCTAGGCTATGTACGCTTGGTAGAAGCATATGTTCTGCTGCAGGGCATGCTGACATCGGGCACCCCCACACACACGGCATGTGCAGCCCGGGCATAAAAAAATGTGGGTGCCCTGCCCCTTCATGGGTTGTGGGGGTTAGAGCACTCAGTGCCTATGCAGTCTTGGAAATTATTTGATTAGTCATATCTTGAGTGATTTATTAGGGGATAATCTAATGAGAACAAATGGGTTCTCCCAAATAAAACAAGGCAGGTTTTAATGGTCCGGAGAAAGAGTTGGGGTGTTAATCTTTCTTCTCTATCCAGGGGGTTCTTCTTCCTGTTACAGAAGCTAAATTAGGATTTGGCTCATAGATATCTGTGCATTTATCATCCCCCAATGAGCTGGCCTGCAACTTTAGTTTGGATGGAAAATGGGAGATGGCTAGACTTCTTTTCCACAGTGGTTTCATTAGGAATGCAGAAAGAATCTGTTTTAAATTGATTTATACATGGAATACAGCAGGTTTTGGCCTTTCTGAGCTTGGTCTGTATTGGACCACCTCCTTGCATCAAGTACTGGCTTGTGCCTGAACAACTCATGTTGTGTTGACTGTCTTTCTTTACTAGGGTTGCCATATATCCAGAAGTAAAATTCAGGAAACAAAAGTTGTTGAGTTTAATATCCTAGACATGTCTGGGAAATTCCAGATGTATGGCAACCTTATCTTTACGAGCCTGACTAATTATAAGCAAAAGTATACTAATAAAATGTGCATATTATATGAAGAACAGGGTGTATAATAATATGTTGATAATGTATAATAATATGTATAATAGCACATATAATAATTGTTCCTGTGGGTGTCGGGAAGTCAGTAATACAACCATTGGAAATCTGGCGCCCTCCAGATGTTATGGACTACAATAATGGCTGATGGGAGCTGTAGTCCACAACATCTGGAAGGTACCAGGTTGCCCAAGGTTGCCCTAATCCATCTCCAGTTTAATTATCCCACTATCCCTACAGGGGGAACATAGAGCAAATGGCAATGTACTTTGCATGCTTAAGCTCTCAAATTCTCTCCCCAGAATTCTATCTTCACTTCAAAGATTTTGAGTTCATCTTGGAAAGACGTCAGCCTTGAAGCCAATCAGAGCACACAGTACTGAGGTAGACGGATCAGTGAGCTAGGCTGACTCATTACATGGCTGTTTCATGTGTTCAAGAAGTACTCAATAGATCATGCTGATTGTGCCAGTCAGAGCTTCTGTTCAGTGCCACTTACTCTTATGTTTGAACACAATTGATTCGAACCCATTGCCCAAGGTATCCAAGCATGCTCTTCCACCTGACTCCATAATGCCCAAAGCTACTCCAAGTCTATATCCTAGCCAAAGTTTTCTTTGACATGCCAGAAACCATAAGCTTTTCTTAACCAGAGTCACCAGGTATAAGGGGTGCAAGCGGTTTCATCCCCCTCAGCATTTTGAAGCAGGGGGCCCAGCCCCCCAATATTGAGGAGGCCAACCCGCCACTGCGCCAGGTACCCTCCACGTGCCCCACCTGGCAGTACCCGGAGCTGGGAGAGGGCTGGGACAAGTGAGGGCAAAGATTTCCCTCTGCATGTCCCACCCTTGCCCAATGCCAGGGAGAGAAGGAGGCCGAGCCCAGAGCCCAGCTCTGTGCTCCCCATTGCACACCTGGCATGCGAGTGCCAGCATCATGGTGGCCTGGCCCAGTGTGTTAGCACTCACGCACTGGACAGGGGCGGGACACATCACATGACTTGTCACATGATGCGCCCCCGATGTGGGCACCCCTGTTCCTAACACACATTTTGGCAAAGCAATTTCCTATAATGTAGTGCATTTTATGTGCGCCACCTTCACTAATATATGCATTCATATGCACATTTTACTCTGTGCATTTTGGCACAAGTTACTTGCTTGGAGAGCTGCACTGCAAAATTCAGAGAAGTGTAGTTTTTGAAGGGTGGCTTGTGTACTGGCTTGCATGCTGTTCAGAAAAGTGTGCATTTGGTAGCTTTGTGCCCATTCCTCTCCCAGAGCAGATGATGGTGTGCAAGGGTGGGTAGAATTCAGGGGCCTTGTGGGCAAGGGAATGAGGGGAATGGGAACTTTCATTGGACAACAGCTGTTTGTCTCAGGTGTGGAGTGCAGCTGGAATGGGGCTGCCTCTCACCTACAGCGTACCACATGTTCATGGGGAACCAGATACTATATCTCATTAATAGAAGACCTGATTCTGGGTTAACCTGCTGCAATGATTTCACTGAATATGACCCACTGTTTCCCCCCTCTGATTAAGGGAACGTGGATGATGCTCTAAGGCTGGAAGCAACTTCAAATTCATGAAGCACTTCAGATCCTCCTGCTTTCACACCAATGGTAGTCTTTGCCCTGAAGCAGTGCTGGCTGATAAAGTAAAATGAGGGATAAAACAGACAAGAGGCAAAGAAAAACAGATTAAGCATTAATCTTATTTTAACTGTCAATAGTCTCAGTCTCTGTCTGTTGCCTCGACCAGTTTTTTTATTTTTATTCTCTCATTGGAACCGAGAAATGCCAAGAGCAGCTCCTTCAGAGGTGGCACTTGTCATGTTCTCCATGAGTCATGCCTCCCACAAGAAAAGCAAATGCTAGACGTGTGAGGGTGGAGAGAGGGAGCAAAAGGTGCAAGGCAGAAAAAAGGCATGCACTACAGAATTCAAAAAAAGGGTAATAATCTCCACTTTGCCTTTCCTGACTCCTATTGTACTTGTATGAATCAGAGAGCAAAGCATAACTTGCTTAACGTTTCTCAAATAATGTGAGTGACTGTTTATTTAACATGGACACAGCTAGGACTGCCACTTTTTAACTAGACAAATGGTGGTGAGGAGGCTCAGACATTAAAAACAAACCATGAATTGCAAAGCTATGTCATGGTTTGGCATGATGGCCAAATGAAGAGTACCTGGGAAACCATGGTTTTGTGAGCAGCTGCGAAACCAGGATCTGATATGATCTGCGTGCTCACCTAGGGTTTGTCACAAGAGAGACTGTGGACAAATAAAAGTGGAGGCAGCCTGGACAATAGTCAGGGGTCATGGGGATTGTGGTCCCACAACATCTGGAGACTAACATTGGAGAAGGCTGCTATAGTTGGGATCCTTTAGATTTTGTGGGACTCCAACTCCCATCCTCTCTAGTCAGCATGGCCAATGGTCAGGGATGATGGAGCTGTGTTCCAGCAACACCAGGAAGTTTCCTGCTCCTGCTATAGAGTAATGAGACTAGATATGGTAGGATAATAAGAATGAAATTGTCATGGAAACTATCATGATGGTGTAGTCCAGATCCAAATAACTGTGAAACTATTTCTGTGGATCCATTGAATTAAGTGTCTCAAACTGCAAACTCATGTGTGGTTACATGACATTAAAAAAAAAAAACATTGTAGGATTTATTTTTTAAAAACAGCTTGTTATATGGCTTTTTTTAATATTCACAAAAACAGAACCCTTGGCTCTAGGATCAATGGAGGCTGGACCATTTTGGCAGATAGGGCAGTAGCCTCAGTCTGCCCTTAGCCGGACTCTACCTGTCTCCCCTTCTTTCTTACAAGTAGTCCAGAGGGTGACACTGCCTGTTAGCTTCCTTCTTCTTAGTGTCAAGTGCTGCTCTAGTGCAGGCTTCCTCAAACTTGGCCCTCCAGATGTTTTTGGCCTACAACTCCCATGATCCCTAGCTGCAGGACCAGTGGTCAGGGATGATGGGAACTGTAGCCTGAAAATATCTGGAGGGCCAAGTTTGAGGAAGCCTGCTCTAGTGTAACATATCATTTAAGAGGCAGGGGGCAAAAATAGAAATGGTTGGCCCTCCTGTCATGGGCTTTGCCTCTATCTATCCTGAGCTCTGACTCATTGGCTTCCACTCTACCAGTCCCAATAGACACCAATCACTACGGCCTTGGCTCAGTAGAGTCATTGCAGCACACCTTGTATTCATGTTGGGTGGGATAGTGTTATACAGTTACACACAACCCCAATCTCCACCGGGTGGCTGCATCAGATTCCAGGGGTTCCAGGCGTTTACCCAGGGTTGTGATTCCTTTGGGAAAGGTGAGGCACGTCAGAGCTCGTGTATTTAAGAAATATGGTTTATTAGCACATATTTACAACTGGACATCTGCTGTGGAGAGGTGTGCAGAACATTCTACCCTAAGAGTGTCTCTCATCGCCCCTCTCATAGCTTTAGAAAGCTAGGGTCCAAAGAAGCAGCCATGCATGGCTCCTGGTCTTGGTGCAGCCTCCTCCAGCCAGTGCCAATATGGTTCTGACCTCCAGTCCCTGCATGGTGTTCTGGCCAGCAACTCATGGAGGAATAGCCTTCCCTTCTCTTCTTCTTCCCAGCACACCTCTTACAAAATACTCAAGCCTTTTGTAAAACAACACTTTCCCCAGTCACCTCACTGTCCTCACCTTGGCAACCCCTGTTTTGCAGAGATCTGAGAGCCTGCTCCGATATGTAAATGCTTGGCCATTCTTTCATAACAATTGCATTCAACCAGCCCAGCCAAGCTAGTTAGCATAGGCTAAATCCAGGAATCTCCTTTGGCACAGACCAGGAGAACTACTGCAGCCTGTATTGTTTCCCTTCAATATCCCAAATATCAGCTAGATTTTGCCATTTATTAAGTTATTGGGTTTAGTGGGGTCCTCCCCTCCGAACTTATAACAATATGTTCAAGGGTAACATGTTTGTGTTTCTCAGATAGGATTTATCTTGTGTAATATAGGACACTGAGAACCAGACCTCTTCTTGTATTGTGGGAGGGATGCATGAGAGAAGACTTGCGCTGAAACTCCATGGAGATGAAACAATGCAGCGTGTGTGTGTGTGTGTGTGAGAGAGAGAGAGAGAGAGAGAGAGAGGGAGAGAGAGAGAGAGAGAGATTGAGGTTTTCTATCCTTCTTCTATAACCTTTTATTATTATTATAGTAATAATATTTACTGTTTGCTAAGTGCCTATAATTAGCTAAACATTGCTTGTCATAGTCTGCTGTTTGGATCTATTCCATTTGTACAAATGATTCCAAATATGCTCTTTCTGGTTTTTTTTTATATCTTATCTTATTTTAAAAATAGCCACAATGCTGAATATCTTCAGCAAAACTGCATGCAAAAGGCAGTGGTTACATTTATTAAAACTGTCAAATTGAAAGGGGATTCTGACAGAAGGAGGTGGGTTCCTATTAATTTATTAGAGGCTGCACTACTACTCACTCCACTCACCAATCCCTGCCACCACCCACTCCCCACATCAACACCCCAGAGCTTCTCCTTCCCACCCCATGCAGCTACCAAGCTCACTTTCCCCCTTTCCCAGCCCATTTATGAAAATACTTATCTCTTCAATTCGTCAGCCCCACTTTGCTCTTCTCACCTTGACCTCCATGCCCATGCCTCCACCTTCCATTTGTGCGACCCCACACTTGCACACAAACAACACCCATGGTGACTTCCTGCATCTTCTTCCTCTCACACATTGCAACTCCTAATCTCCCTTTTCATTTTCTGCCCTTTGTTCCCTTCCCCCCTTACTTTTCTCAGCTCACTCACACAAACAACCTCCATTTTCATGCCTAATCTACTATTTCAAAACCCCTTTGCACACAGACACCATCATTACCAGTGGTGTGCAGTGAAATTTTCTGTAGGGGAACAGTTAGGGCAGAGGCGCCAGCTTGCAAGGGCGATTTGGGGGGGGAGGGCATTGTAGCGCGTGTGACGTCCCTAAGCTAGACAGAAGTTTCTCAGGCTTTGGGAAGGAGGTGTCAGGACTGTGACATGATGCTGGAGCCCTGCTGCCTCCTTCCCAAAGCCAGGTGGAAGGGCTCTTGGACTAGCCTACCCCCTTAGTCCACTGGCTGTACACTACTGATTACTACCTTCACCCCCTCTTCCAGTGTGGTGTAGTGGTTAAAAGCGGTAGACTCGTAATCTGGTGAACCGGGTTCGCTTCCCCGCTCCTCCACATGCAGCTGCTGGGTGACCTTGGGCTAGTCACACTTATCTGAAGTCTCTCAGCCCCACTCACCTCACAGAGTGTTTGTTGTGGGGAGGAAGGGAAAGGAGAACGTTAGCCGCTTTGAGACTCCTTCGGGTAGTGATAAATCGGGATATCAAATCCAAACTCTTCTTCCCTCCCTCCTCATCCTTCTTATTTCCAGTTCTCCCTTGCACTGAGACCCCCCATTTCCATGCTCTTCTTTTCTCATGTTCTGCAGCTTCTTTTGTGCACTCCCCTCATGTTGATATATATTTTATTGTGTCTCTCAGTGAGCTTCTTCCATTAGAGAAGATTAAGTTCATGCATGGGTAATTGCTTATTCATAAAAATTAAGAACAACAACAACAAATATGTTCTTAATATTGTACACCACTCTTGGGTCTTGGATAAAAGGCAGTATATAAATCAAAATAATATTAAGAACATAATTTACAGCGTGTGGCCTGCTGGCCAGTGATTTTGCACCTCATTCTTTCCATATTGGGGCAGCTACTACTGCTGTGCACTGGGGTCTGTCCATTGACAGGATTAAGGATCTGGGCCACTGGAAATCTGACGCAAGGGTTATGTTCGGATGCAGCGCTGAGGTGCAGTTGTTAATGTTGTTTTGTTCATTCCTAGGTCCGCCTGCCTTGCACATCTGGATAGTCGGGCACAGCATTGTCCACTGGGCTCGCAGGAGGGCAGTGGAGTCTGGATTTGGACGCAGGCTCAGACTCGCTGACCATGTGTGTGTCTCCTGGGTATCCAGATGAGGAATGCACTGGGAGGGGCTTCTCCCAAGCGGTGCGGGGAAAGGTATCTGCAGAGGCACACCTGTAGTGGTGGTGGTGTTGCAGCTGGGCATGAATAATTGCCTGAAGCCCCCGGTTGAGCTTGTGGACCCGCATGCAGGAGGACTTGGAAGAGTTGAAAGCAGCTCTTCCTGGACTCAAAATTCATAGTCACTGATGGCAGTGACGTGTGTGGCATGGCCATCAAGAGGGCCAGGAAGCGCATCCAGAGCACTGTGACCAAGAAGGTTCTGGCCTTGGGCAGGACAGTGAGCCGTCACCTGGGCATTATCTTCCATGATGTGTCCCTTTACAGGCTTGATGGGGTTCATCTGTCTGTGACTGGGAATGATTTGTGGCTGGCCTCAGTGTCAGCGGGGTTAAGGGATTGGTTACAGGCATGAGTCGTTGGGGCTCGTGTGGCAGATAGGCACTGGTTCAGGTGATAGGGATGGGAGAATGGTCTCGCCATCCCTATGTGAAGGGTATTCACTTAAAGGAATCCAGGGACTTAACTGGTTTGGTCAACCTCCGAGAGGGGGTTGTGCCTGTGCCTGAGTCCAGGGGGGCATCTGGGTGGTGAACATAGTTTGTTCCTGGCTTTTTGCCTACCCAGGAGTTCACCCTTGGCTGACCTATGCTGGTGCCCTGGGTCAGCGCTGCCTGCAAGGGTGCAGGGAGCTAGTTGAACCAGAGCCTATGCAACCACTCACCTTCTGTAATCAATAAAGTTGTGGCCTAAATTCTGCCAAAAACCAAAACTAAAATTTGAGTCAAATGTGTCTTTCTTTAGGGGGGAGGTCTCTGGGTCTGAGCACGCAAATGTATATTTTAATACACATTTGATTTTATATATTCCTAGCATTGGGATTTTGTTCTGCATTCTGCTTTGGGATCCTAGGGTGGAAAGATGTCTATAAATGAATTCAGTAAAAATAAAACAATTAAGGAGTTTGGTGCCTGAGCTTGCTTATTTTATTCTTCCCTCCCCACCCTATTTCCCTTTATTGTAAAATATTTCTGCACTGCAAGCCGGATGGCATGGACTCACTGTTACTTTTATCGATTTGTAAAACTCTCTGGGAGCTTTTCCATAGGAGAGATAAGATATGGTCTTGGAGGGCTTTGATGGTACTGAGAAGGAGCTTTTGCAAGATTTGGAAGTGGACAGTTAGTGCAGGGGCTTAAGGTGTGGTGTTTGGTGATCATCAGAGCAGCAACAGAGATGAATGGTTCTGACAGAAGCGTGCTGAAGAGAGCAGACCAAGGCGATACCATGAGAGACCAGTAGTCAAGGTGTGATACAACCAAGGCAGCTGCACATTATAAACAAACTTTTGCCGAAAACTTTCATCCGTATACTGTGCCTTTTCTCTTGCTAAGAAGATTGTTGCTAAGAGGATAATACCCCCATTTTAATAATTTAGTTGGTATCTGGAAATACATCTTTAGCTGATGTCGTGTCGTTGCTATCATCTCCGAAATCCAGCCTAACTCATGGTGTGCTATTGGACTAATCAGCTAAACACACTGAAGTGACTTACAGTTGAAAGGCCTGTTTCTGTCTCAAAGGCATTGTTTAAATCGGCAGGGGGAAAAAATCCTTCCCTTTTAGTCAAGTCTTTTATTATAACATGCTGCCAGAGAAATGGAATTGCTCCCCACTGGAACCAATGTAACTTTTGTAAAAGTGGGGCTGTAAGTTGAATCTGAGCAATTAAGGAAGCTTAATTTATCTTCGGCCCAGCTAACAGCGCATCTCTGCGTAAAGGAGAAGACTGGCTAATCTTGAGTGGTTTGCTGAGTATGAAGATTCAGGGGTGGAGACTCCAGATGCTGCTGGACTCCAACTCCCATGAGCCTCAGCCAGCATGACCAATGAGAGAAGGGAGTTAATTTGCTGTACAGCAATTTCTGGAGGCCCACACATTTCACATCCCTGTTTTAGATGCTTTGGAAAAACAGCAACTGGATATTTGGAGATTTCTGAAGAGCATAATTCTGGGTGGGCTGGAGTTAGGGTTAGCTAGACCACCTTTTGCATACCCTCCAATATTTTTCCCGGTGAAAAAAGAGATGTCCTATTCAACAACAACAACAACAATGCATAAGACTCTTAATATTAGGGTCATGAGTTAGGAAGTCATGAGTTTGAGCCCCACAGTGGGCAAAGGATTCTTGCATTGCAGAGGTTGGACTAGATGACTCTCATGGTCTCTTCCAACTCCACAGTTTTTTGATTCTAATAATAATTTTATTATTTATACCCCACCCATCTGACTGGGTTGTCCCAGCCACTCTGGGCAGCTTCCAGCATATATAAAAAGATGATAAAACATTAAACATTAAAAAACTTCCCTATACAGTGGTACCTCGGGTTAAGTACTTAATTCGTTCCGGAGGTTCGTTCTTAACCTGAAACTGTTCTTAACCTGCAGCACCACTTTAGCTAATGGGGCCTCCTGCTGTTGCCGCGCCGCCAGAGCCCAATTTCTGTTCTTATCCTGAAGCAAAATTCTTAACCTGAAGCACTATTTCTGGGTTAGCAGTGTGTGTAACCTGAAGTGTATGTAACCCGAGGTACCACTGTACAGGGCTGCCTTCAGATGTCTTCTAAAGGTTATATAGTTCCTTATCTCCTTGGCTCAGGGGTCACATAACTCCATACCCTCCAACATTTCTCTGATGAAAAGAGGTGGGACATTCTTAGATCAAATCAGAAACTGTGACGGCTTCTGTAAATCCAGGACTGTCCCTGGAAAATAGGGACACTTGGAGGGTCTGCTTTTGAGACCCAGGCCTGTTTCCATTGGAATTCTTTGACATCCCTGGGTGGTAGCTGTGCACTGCCCCTACAATGTACAGATTCTAAGGATGCCTGATGAGAGATTTAAACTGCAGGGCAGTACTTCAACATATCAGTTTCTCAGCCAGGATCTGTGTCTCACAATAAATAAATCCTCCATTCACTGTCTGCGAGAACAGTGCCATGCTCTTGATTCATTAAATGAAAAGATCCCCTGATGGTTGCAGAGCAAGTAGGACTACTTTTAATTATTTCTGCAAGCTTCATAAATTAAGCTGTCTCAAAGCGTTGCTGTGTTCTCGCTGCCCCTTAATAGGTTCCCATGTGCTACAGGTGCAAAGTATTATTCCCATTTAGCAGTTGCTTCTGACATTTCCACCTTATGAAAAGAAATTTAATTTATTGGAACGCTCCGTACTACTGATTTGACTTGAGATTCTCAGTTTTGTGGATGTTTTTAAAGGCCACAGGAACCATGCATTTTTTGATAGAATGAATTATTTATATTGTTCTTTTCCATTTGGAACAGCTTTATGTGTTTTATACTTGCAGCGATTTTATCTGCTTTTATAATTGTATATTATGTTACTGTAACCCTCCCTGGGACCTTGTGATGAGGGGTGGGTAAGAAATCTTTAAAAATATAATTTTAACACAGAGACAGCAAAGCATCCTATGTGAATGCTTGTCTCTAATGCAGAATGGTTCTATTCACAGATTTAAAGACAGGTTGGGAAGGGGAGCAGGATTGTCTTCTCCCCCCATACCATCAGTGGTTTTCAGTTCCACAGAAGTAGAAACTGGTGCAGAATGCTGCAGCCAGATTGCTGATGGGAGCTTCTGGTTGAGAATACCATTGTTAAAACAGCTGCACTGGCTACCTGTCATGGACTGGCTGGGTGCAGAGGAGTGGTGGGGGCACCAGCTGGGGAACCCCCAAGGGAACCCTCAAAGGAAGAAGGCTCAGAGCCCAGGGATTGGTGGTGAGATGGCGATGAGTGGTCAGAGGCAGAAGAGGGAGCAGACTGGGAGGAGGTGTTGGAAGCTGAAGAGGCAACAGGGTTTAGTGAGCCGGAAGAGGCTGGGGCAGAGAGCAGTCCAGAATCAGAAGCAGAAACAGTAGGGTGTCAGAGTGGAGGCAGGCAGGGAATCTCTCCTTCCTGCTGCTACCAGCTCGTCTTCCCCTGGTCTTCCAGAATACACAGAGAAATGAAGACTGGGGAGGAAAATCAACAACCATTTGTTTGTTTGTTTATTGATTGATTATTTGTCACATTTCTATTCCACTTTTCCTCCAAGGAGCTCAGGGTTCTCTTCCTGCCCATTTTATCCTCACAACAACCCTGTGAGGAAGGTTGTGCTGAAACACTGTGACCGATCCAAGGTCATCTGGTGAGTTTCATGGCTGAGTAGGGGATTTGAATCCCAGTTCTAGCCTAATCACAATGCCACACTGGCTTTCCCTATACCGTACTATATAAACTATTTTGAGGAAAGGGTGATTCTCTGCAAAAAAATCTCTGTGAGGCTGTAGAAGATGCTGCAGGAGAAATTAAATATGAGCATTCCATACACTGGTTTCCCGCACTGCTTTATATTGAACAGCATAGATGTTAAGTTGTGGGTGAACATATCAGACGACACAGCGATTCTTCCAAAGCAGCTCTTTATTTGTAAGCTGGAACAGAACTGAGCTGAGGAGCTCAGTCAGCCTGCTTATATAGAGCTCCACTAGAATGCAACAGTAACCATTTTCTGTAACTAGCCAATCACTGAACGTCACTTTCGATCCTTTATTTGCATACAAACTATCCAATCACTGAACGTCACTTTCGATCCTTCATTTGCATAACTATCTACAGTATCCCCCTGCTAGCCCAGGGTGAGAACTTCAGTACATAACAATAGAGATTAGCCTTAATCCCGATTTTCTCAATTAAAATTAAGGCTGCAGCCCTCACCTCGCAGTAAAGAGGAAATTCTGTTGAACAAAGTGGACTCAGATATGATACGATACAATAATCTTTATTGTCATTGTCTCATACAGAACAACGAAATTGAAAAAATCTACACCAGACATTCAAAAACCAACAAGCCTGCTATCCCATCTATCCCAGCCTGGTTAGCCCCCTAAAAACTCTGATACCCCATAATTAAATACAATATACTCCCATAGACTACTTTATACTGCGTTTAAAACCAAAATCGCATTTGGATGGAAACTGTTTCTCAGGAGGCTAGTCCTAGTCTTTATAACCCTGTACCTTCTTCCAGAAGGCAGAAGCTGAAAGAGATCATTTCCGGGATGCGCACTATCCTGCACTATCTCTGAAGCTTTCTTATGACACCTGGAAGCGTAGATTTGAACCAAGGCGGGACTGCTGCATTGGCACACAAGCTTTCATTCCTCATCTTGGTTGTATGAAGACAAGTGGCATTCCTTTTTCAGATGGACTTCTTTGGTTATGGCTACAAATGATGGATTCCTGATGTTTTTTTGAAACCTATTGAAAACACATATGTTCCATTTGGCATTAAATCATGGAATCGTAGAGTTTGAAGGGACCCAAAGAGTCATCTAGTCCAACTCCCTGCAGTGTGGCAATCACAGCTAAAAAATCCCTGAGAAATAGCCATTCAGCCTGTTTAAAAACAGAACCCGCCATCTTCATCTCCACTGTCAAATAGCTCTTAAAGTCAGAAAGTTCTTCCTAATGTTTAGTTGGAATCTTCTTTCTTGTATTTTGATATTATGGCATGGTTAACAAGATGTTTGTTCTGTGTTGGAGGAATTATGGACAATTATTCTGCTGCTGCTTCTTCTTCTTAAAATATTGTGGCTTTATGATTTTATTGCTGATTTTATTTTGCATTTTGTTGAGTTCCCTGCTCTGAGAACTTTTGTTGAAGGGCAATCTGTAATAAGGATAGTGGTAGTAGCTAGGACCAGATGGTTTTTAAAGGACATCTTCTTGTGGCTAATTACCCAATTGACTTTGATTGCCAAATCAGGTTCTACCACACCTGTGAAAGAAAACAACACTTTCCCTCTTTCTTTTAAAGAGAATAAAGCCTTTTCCACACTATGCCTTTCAGCTTATGCTTAAAGCAACATGCAATTTGCTGACCATCAGATTTTTCCCTCCTGGCACTTTCCCATTGTTTCCAAGACAAATGTTCTCTGTCATTGGCTGCCAGCACTCTCTGCCTACTCCCCAGCCTTCCTGCCAGTTGCTCTGGTGAATCAGCCTGACCAGGTGAGCTATGGCCTGCTTCAGAGTGACAGAAATGTGCTTTCCCTCTTGCCTATGGTGCTGACTCAGCTGTGAGCCAAGGGCAGGATGGTGTGAGAGCAATGCAAGAACGGCTGCCACAGAAATGTGTGTTCATAAGCATTGTAAAATAGAAAAGGAGAGCAAAGAAAGGTTAAGCTGGTGCACATGGTGGTAAAAGAAAAACTTGTTTTAAAATCCTGGTGTTACTGTTAAGAAACTAAGGGGGGGGGGATCTGTGGATCTCAAATGTTTTCACTTCCAGAGAAAGGCATCACTTTAAAATGGTTTGCTGCACCATTCAAACACTGATTTCTGCCATCATCTCAGGCGATCCTCTGCATGGCCTGGCTCAGGGGTCACAAGCATTTTAGTACTCTAGGCACCTGTGGATTTTTGAGTGAATGCTGTGGGCACTGCCATTCTGGTCACTCATTCACCCCCATAGCAGCATACCTCCCCCCAAGAGATAGAAAGAGGGAAACTCCATGTGCACATACCTCATTTTTAACCTGGGTCTTGAAAAGCACAGGGCTGAAAGAGCAAAAGTGAAAGAGGGACACTCTTCCAACTTCCTTCTTTAGCTCTATGTGCTTTTCAACGGAGAAAGCAACCAGCCTCCCACCTCACGACCAAGGAGACAGTGAGTTGGGGAAGGGGCTAAGAGGTTTCACAGGCACCAGGAGAAGACCACTGTTCCCACAGGCACCACATCAGCAGCCTCTAATTTAGCCAGTGACTCCCACAGTCATTGCCACCAGAACTTGTTTTTTAAAAAAAGATATTTATTGAAGTTTTAAAAGTTATACAAAAAAAAGTAATAAAAACAAAACACAAACACAAAAAATAACAAATATAAAAAACAAAATACAAAACTAAAAACTATTTAAAAACAAGTAAAGTTTTGTTCCCTTATTTTCTTATAACTTACTTCCCCGACCTCCTCATACCTCCCCTTTCTGCATTCCAATTTCTAATTATTAATTCAACAAATCCTCTCCCTTAATTTTCATTTAATTTTTAACCTTTCTTTTCTTTTTACTTAGTCATTACAGCTGAAAACCACTTAATTTCTAAACCAACATCATTCTAACATTCATTAATTTTGCAATGTTTCCTAAGATAGTCCTTAAATTTCTTCCAATCTTCTTCCGCCGTCTCTCTTCCCTGGTCTCGGATTCTGCCAGTCATTTCTGCCAGTCCCATATAGTCTATCACCTTCATCTGCCATTCTTCCAAGGTGGGTAGATCTTGTGTCTTCCAATACTTTGCGATGAGTATTCTTGCTGCTGTTGTAGCATCCATAAAGAATGTTCTATCCTTCTTTGGCACCAATTGGCCGACCATGCCCAGGAGAAAGGCCTCTGGTTTCTTCAGCAAGGTATATTTAAATACCTTTTTCATTTCATTATATATCATTTCCCAGAAAGCCTTAATCCTTGGGCACGTCCACCATTTATTATCAGGCAAGTGGTAAATTTTTGCAAGCTTGACTGGGGTCATGTACCACCTATAAATCATTTTCATAATATTCTCTCTTAGGGCATTACATGCCGTAAATTTCATACCAGTGGTCCACAACTGTTCCCAGTCAGCAAACATAATGTTATGACCAATATCTTGTGCCCACTTGATCATGGCTGATTTCACCGTTTCATCCTGCGTATTCCATTTCAACAGCAAGTTATACATTTTTGACAAATTCTTAATTTTGGGTTCTAACAATTCTGTTTCCAATTTTGATTTTTCCACCTGGAAGCCAATTTTCCTGTCCAACTTGTAAGCCTCCATTATTTGGTAATAATGAAGCCAGTCTCGCACCATTGCCACCAGAACTTGGTTGTGTCTCTATATTTCTCTTTGTGGAGGCAGCAGTGCCACCATTCCCCTTCCCCTTACTACTTTTTTTAACCTCTTCCCTGCTGCAATAGTACTTTTGGCTTTGCAGTTATATCCAGGCTCTCACAAAAGGGCCAAAGATTGATCCTTCTTCAGAGCCAAGGCTTTTGGGCATGTTGGTCATCACCGTTGTTTTGTCATAGCCGTCAGAAAGATTTCTTCAAAAGTAGAATGTGCATGTTACCCATCCAAAATGTTTACCCTAGCTTTTTTTTTCTCATTCTACCCATCCACCAAGGAGTTCAGGACATTCCACCTGTGGGGATGGAATTTTTTGCAACAGCAATGTGAGGTAGGAAGACTAGGCAGGAGACAGTGGTTGGTCCAATGGCACTTCCAAGCAAGTTTCTGAACCCAGATCTCTCCAGCAGAAGTTGGGCACTCTCACCAAAACCACACTGAAATTTAGAGTCACAATCAGGACTGGCCAAGATATCTTGCAGCTTGAGGCAAAGGACAAAATGGCACGTCCACTCAATCCTGCACACAGAAACTGACTGCAGTGGTGATTGAATCTTGTTTTGTGATAAGACAGCATCCTTAACCATACCTGAACACAGCAAGCTAACTAGGCTGCATACTGCACATCACTTTGTTTGCCAGCACTCTGCTGCTGGCACCAGCACCTCCCACCTGAGGTGGCTGCCTCATTCTGCCTAGTTTGAAAAGGCCAGCTCTGGTTCCAGAAGCATATTTTTGCCGTGTGTACTAAGCAAACTGTAAATGAGCAAATGAGGCATAATCTTTCCTTGCAAAGCAGCTGGTACTTGATTGCAAGAGATATGATTCCCCCGCCCCCTTTTGTTGTTGATCACAGAGCAGCAGTTCAGGCATTGCAGAGAGTTTTCTCTTTGTCTGAAATCATTTCCAGCGATATGCTGTAGCTTGATGGAGAATATTTTGATCATTTAGCCATGACCAAACTTTTTGTAACAACACTTTAAAAAATGAATACAGAGAACTGAGCCCCCCTCTTTTTTTGCAGAAAGCAAGCCTTCAAACATCTTCCATTTCCTTCAGCTCAGGGTGCTTTCATCGCCGGGTGTTTACTGTGGACTAGCCATGTGTTGCTCACTCATTTTTACAGGGCATCTGCATGGCACTATACACAAAACATCACCCTCATGTTTTTCCTCATTAGTCCTCTCCCTGCCCCCTGTCCAGCAAATGCGACTCCTTTTTTTTAAAGTGGGATAACTGTAATTCTCCAAAACAAAAAAATTCCTTCCAGTAGCACCTTAAAGACCAACTAAGTCAGTTCTTGGTATGAGCTTTCGTGTGCATGCACACTTCTTCAGATACACACTTCTTCAGTGTGCATGCACACGAAAGCTCATACCAAGAACCGACTTAGTTGGTCTTTAAGGTGCTACTGGAAGGAATTTTTTTGTTTTGACTATGGCAGACCAACACGGCTACCTATCTGTAACTGTAATTTTCCAAGTACAGAAAGACTATTTCACAACTATTCTGGCTGGCATTGCCTTAAATACATTGCTCTAGGCATTTTGTTCTCTATTGTCTGCCTTTCCTCTTTAGGAATCACATCTATCACTTTAAACTTTCCATTCCCAATAATAATGCTGCATTTGTAAGTGTTTTTCCTGCAACTTGTGGAGCATGAGACTCTTAGTCTCAGGGTCGTGTGTTTAAGCCCAACAATGGGCAAAAGATTCCTGCATTGCAGCGGGTTGGACCAGATGACCTACGTCAGGCATCCCCAAACTCGGCCCTCCAGATGTTTTGGGACTACAACTCCCATCATCCCTAGCTAACAGGACCAGTGGTCAGGGATGATGGGAACCGTAGTCCCAAAACATATGGAGGGTCCATGTTTGGGGATGCCTGACCTATGTGGTCCTTTCCAGCTCTATGATTCTGTACTTCTAATTTGCAATGTGTATGTGGGAATTAGTAGCAGCATGTTTGGCAAGGTGGAGCTGCCCTCTCAACTCTGCTTACCTGCATGGAGTTGGTAAGCCTGTATGGTCACATGGGTAGGAGTGCCCCAGCCTGTGTCCAGTCCTCACTGCCATTCTGTCCCAATCCCATCCAGGTATAGAGCAGTGGCATCGGTGTCGGGAGGTATCAAGGGACTCTTGGCTCCATTAGGATCTGGCCTGGTCTGGCAGCCAACAGAGATTTATGTTCACCTTAGCGAATATTGGGAAGTAGGGAAAGTGGGGAAAGTAAAGGTAAAGTAGGAGAGTGAGTGGCACTGTGGTCTAAACCACTGAGCCTCTTCGGCTTGCTGATCGGAAGGTTGGCAAGTTTGAATCCAAGTGACAGAGGGAGCTCCCGTTGCTCTGCCCCAGTTCCTGCCTACCGAGCAGTTCGAAAGCACACCAGTGCGAGTAGATAAATAGGTACCACTCCAGCGGGAAGGTAAATGGCTTTTCTGTGCGCTCTGGTTTCCGTCACGGTGTCCCATTGCACCAGAAGTGGTTTAGTCATGCTGGCCACATGACCTGGAAAGTTGTCTGTGGACAAACGCTGGCTCCCTCGGCCTGAAGCGAGTAGAGCGCCGCAACCCCATAATTGCCTTTGACTGGACTTAACCGTCCAGGAGTCCTTTACCTTTTATTGGGAAGTAGGAGGTGATGCCAGAATGCTGGAAGATAGCACTGTGTGCCATAAGGATCGCCCAGCATCCCTTAAGCTAGTCTCCTGCCCTAGAATGTAGTGGAAAATGCTATCCTGTCCACTGACAGCTAGTACATGGAAGGGTGAGGGCAAGATGTCTTGGTGGTGGTGAGGAAACACCTGGGGGATATTTTAGAAAGTTAACTCCCAAAATCCAAAATTTATCAGAGAAGGGAAACAGAAAACAGGGGCTGCTCATAATAGATAATAGGGGCATTTCAAAAAAAAAATTTTTTTAGCATTCACTGAATTTTTACAAAAGCTACAATAAATTGGGAAGGGCTCAGTGGTAGAGCATCTGTTTTGCAAATAGAAGACCACCAGTTTACCCCATTACATTTCCAGGCTGGGCTGGGAGAGCCAGCTATCTGAAAGCCTGGAGAGCATGCTTGCCTGAGATAGAGCTGCACTGAGCACAGCAAGTCTTTGGAGTAAAGGCATAAGATTGTCCTGGAAGCCTGAGAACAAACACTCCAGAATGCTGCCTGTCTTAGCCCCTGTTGAAACGAGTTGGTTATGGAAGAGGAATGCTGTGCTGCTTCTTTGCAGCCTGATACAATAACCTGCTTTCCCAGAGTGGCTTTATTTACTTATTTATTTATTGGGGGGGGGGGGGACTGAGAAGAAGAAAGGAGTGGGGGTTAGGGGAGTCATGTGCCTGAGTCGGCATCAGAGGCAGTAGCTCCACGCCAGATTCCATTTTCCCTGCCGTGTGAGGCTGGCTAAGAATAAGTGGCTCTCATATTGGATAAAAGTAGCATAATGGCATGTGACTGCACTTTCAATGAGGACTGTCACTATGTGACTGCATTTCCAAAGAGGCTGGTGCCTCCCACTTTGCAGTCCTGAGGTTTTTTTTTATGAAGTTAAAATGGGGGATGACTCACCAGCCCAGCTCAAATATTGCTACGGCGGATCTCCCTGTTCCACCAAACAGTATTTAAAGATTTCCTAATTGCATTGCAAATAAACCTTCATCATCCTGCATGGTAACGGCTCTGAGAAGCAGGGCTTGGGGGATATGTGTGTGTGTGTGTGCGCGCGCGCAAGATTCCAGGTATGGCATTAGGCAAACAAATCAGTTACCTGACAATTTCAGCCCTAATTTTAAAGGCAAGTTTATAGCTCTTACGACTGAAGTGATACTTTTCCTGGTAAATAATCTGAGTTTTTTTGATACAGAGAGTTTCGGGAGGACAGGAGGAGGTTGAAAGAACACATAAACACTTTATTTTTATTGCACATCAGTGCCTTGGATCAGGGCTTCTTCCTTTTTCTTTTACACACAGTAATGGTATTCAGATGGAATGGCAAGCTAATGAGTTGCCATGAGAACAAACAGCCACAGATTCATGGGTCCCATCCCTTCCCCTTTTGCCCAGGATGAAGGTGGCAGAAGCTTGCAGTTTGCTGTTTTGTCTGGGAAACTGTGATTGTGCAAACTAATGCTGGGCTTGAAGTTCTCAGAGGAGCATTTCAGCCAAACCTGGGGTAGGGTGGGAACTGACAAAACTCAGTATCCCCATTTTCTTTCCTCACTTTCTTTGCCGCCACCCACATTTCTGATGATGGGTGGTGGTAGCAGGGCTCTTTCATGCCATTGCTCTCTAAAGTTTCCTCTGAAGGATGCCACAATCATGACATATTGCCTCAAGGAACAGTGTGGTGAGCCACTCAACTGTGCGTTGAGGCATGTCCTCAGACTTTGAACTGCCCCTGCCATCCAAGCTGGTCATTGGATCTCCCTGGACAGGAGGAACAGAAAGTTCTATAAGAGGGCTTCCTGTTCTAGTTAAAGCTTACCTGAGCAACAAGCTCTTCTGGAGTTCAGGCACATTCCTGTCTCCTTTGGTTTTCTTTCAGCCCTGGCTTCGTCCTGTCCCCAGGCTTCTTCTTTGGCTCTCCTTACTATAAGCTTTATCCCATGGCACCTGGTACTTGGCTCATTACAACCTCCAGGTTCATAGGGAGTATGCCACAGAAGACCAGCTGTTGGGGAGCAACAGTAGTAGAAGGTTATGACCATGCCCTGCTTTTGGGCTTTTCCAGATACATATCTTTAAGCCAATGTAGAAGACACACTGCTGGACTTTCATTTGATCAAATAGAGCCCTTCTTTTGTTCTTACATGGAAGCAAGTCAGGCATTGCCCTCAGGAGCAGAGCTTGGTAAAGAAAGTCTCATGTTGCTAGGAAAATGCTGTCAGTGTCCTTTACAATGGCTAACCTGGAATATCCATCCTTTGTCAGTAATGGCCAGCGAGTGGATGCAGGTGGTCACAGCATTTACTGAGGAGGAGAGGGTATGTGCAAGGTGCATGGCCTAATGTGGAGCATGGTGCTTTGTCCTGCTTCCCGCTGAAAAATGTCAGCAGGTGCTCTTTCTAGTACAAAAGGAAGTGAAGGCCTATTAGAGCAGACTAGAGGTCCTCACTCAGTGTCACAGAAAGAGTTCATTCAGGTGGTCTTAGAAGTCAAAGTGGTAGCAACAATAAGTCCTGCCCAAGGCTCAGGTGTCCAAGATCAGTAACAAGGGTCCCAGGATTGCATGAAGGTAATGAAGATATTCCAGTGAGTTACCCCACCAAACTGCCAAGCTTTTAAGCAGAGGCAGAGACTCCCTGGCACGCTAGAAGTTATTGATCTGAAGGTGGGTACCTTCCTGCAGAATAAGTTTCCTATTTTCACTTGATGTGGTGCGTTTCCCTAAGAGACATCCATGAGGCTTCCTCCTGCTCTGAACCCTCTGTCCCAACAGGTGTTTCCCCTGAGCCCTCTTCACTCTCTGGTGGGGAAACAACCTCCATGATCTCTAAAAGCCCCTGCTGCTTTATGGGTGGAAAAGAGGCAGCCTTGAGAATTGCCATCTTGCCAGTAGATCTGGGTGCATCTGGAGGTAGAGAGGAGCTCTGCTTCATTTTCTCATTCCCTCTTTACTCCCCTTCAGAATCCTCTTCTTCAAGTGCCTCCCACTTCTGGTCTGTATCAGAGTATGGAGAGGGGATTATGACACTCTTGCCCCCATCCCTAGTTCTAGGCTGCGGGAACTATCTTTCCTTTTCTTGTCAAGGAGTGGCAGGTCTCCAAGGAGTGTCTGGTGAAGGCAGTGGAGCCAGAGGGTGATCCAGGGGAAGGGAGTAGCGAGGCAGGAGCCAGGGCTGGAGGAAGGGCAGGATGTGCTAGGAGTGGAGGGGCAGTAGAATCCCCTCCATCCCCTTCCCCCTGTCCCCCAGGAGCAGGAGGGACTTGAAGAGGAAGTGACAGGTTTTGTGTACATGCCCTATCAGACGAGGGTATTTAAGTTGGGTGGGTGGGGAGTGGTCACACCACTTCTCCAACAGTCCATCTTAGAACAGAAGCCTGGGGAGAGGATGCAAGATAACTTAATCAGTGTGTGTGTGTGTGTGTGTGTGTGTGTGTGTGTGTGTGTTCAGTGCACCTTAGGAACTACTGTAGATCCATGTTTTGTCAATAACGAATTAAACTACTGACCATTTGTCCTTCTTGGGCTGGGTGTACTCAGGACACTTCTGGGGGTGGGTGAGAACCATCCTATTCAGGCTTTCAGAGCTTTCTTGTCCAGACATATGCAATTACCAGAGTGCCATTTTTGACTGAAGCTTACTATTGGGTATCCTCTTTCTGGTAGACAGTCTCTCTTGGTGGGTAATATGTGAAAACAACCCTTAGAATACTATTCCACTGACAATAGTACTAATTGATAGAAAATACGTTGATGATCCCTCTGACAATGAGCCTATTTCCCCATTTGCTGATAAATTGGTAAAAGTGCTGTTGAAGGCAGGTCCTGCTGGCAGTCTTCTCAGAGGCTTCATATTGGCCACTGTAGGAGCATGATGCTGGACTAGATGGTTCTTTGGTCCAAGGACTCACCTTAGGCTCTGATACACTGAGTCCAACATTTATTTCACAGGGCACACCAGTTCCTTGCTTTTTGCTTTTTTTTTAGTCATTGACCCTTTGAGTTCCCCTGAAACAGATTTCTGCAAGACTCAAAAGCATTTCACTGAAGGCACCCCAGGCAATGAGTTTTGCCACTGCCCCAGCTGCATTTTCCAGGAAGAGAATAAAAAAAGACAATTTAGTTGGCCTGCCCTTTGTTTTTTGAACTGGAAGATATCAAAGACCCTTAGAGTCAAAGGATGTAATAAACCCAAAGGCAGAGGCTTTGAGATGTGGAGTCCTAAAAGTGAAGAGGAACCCTTACTGTAGTTGTCACTGTGTAGGATGCCTGCCGCTTCAAAGCGATGATTTAATTAATCAAGAAATGTGAAAATTGGGAGTTGAAAGTTGAGCAGCAACAGCATGAGGCTGGATGCTATTAAGGCCTTCATTAAAAGTCAAGGGTATTTCTGATTGTCCTTAGCAGCTAACAGACGTTCATTGCCTAGCGATGCCAGATTTTTTAGACACCAGATCTGTTCACAGCACACCTATGCTATTAGGATAAGCATCTCATTTCCCCCCACAGTTTTCTAGTTAGAGGCTTTAGCAGATAAATCTGCTTAAAATTCTCTCAGCGTGAAATATCTCTGGTGAGAAAAATAAGGAAAATGGGCTCAGCCTTGTAGATTAAATAAACCCAAATGCCCTGGAAATGGAACATTTCATGAGGGACAATACTATCAGTGGCTACAAGCCACGATGGCTATGTTCCGTCTTCACTGTTGGAGGCAGTTTGACTCTGAATACCAGTTACTGGGATTCACAATGGGGTAAAATTTTGTTTGGCTGAGGTCCTGGTTATAGGCATCTCATGGCCATCTGGTAGGCCACAGTGAGAACAGAATGGTGGGCTAGAGAGGCATTTGGCATGATCTAGCAGGGCTTTTTATGGCCTTAAATTTGTGTTTAGAGTTGGACCTCAGTGTTTGGGCTGAATGATGGGGGTGTAGAGTATACAGGGCTGAGGCCATTTATGGCTTTAAAGGTCAGCACCAGCACTTTGAATTGTGCTCGGAAACATACTGGGAGCCAATTTAGAGCTTTTAAGACCAGTGTTATATGGTCCCGTCAGTCACTCCCAGTCACCAGTCTAGCTGCCACATTCTGGGTTAGTTGTAGTTTCTGAGTCACCTTCGGAGATAGCCCCACGTAGAGCGCATTGCAGTAGTCCAAGCGGGAGATAACCAGAACATGTACCATTCTAGCAAGACTGTGCACAGGCAGGTAGGGTCTCAGCCGGCGTACCAAATAGAGATGATAGACAGCCGCCCTGGACACACAATTAACCTGTGCCTCCATGGATTCCCAGGCTGCACACCTAGTCCTTCAGGTGCCCGTTACTCTATTCGGGACTAGGGAATCCTCCACCCTCTGTCCCCTGAAAGTAGTAATTTGGTCAGGATTCAGCCTCAATCTGTTAACCCCGTCCATCCTCCAACTGCTTCCAGACATTCACATAGGACATTATATGTGGATTGTATGCACACTTTGCCCCAGTATATGTATTGTTGTATACACTGTGTAGCTGAAGAACTGCATTGCAAAATGTGAACCAGCACCAAATGGTCTAAAGTGGTACAGTCCAAATGCCCATTTGCCACTGAGAACTAACCAATGACCCTTTCCATTGTGTCTCTCTGCTTCAGTGTAAATTAAAAACTCATCAGTGCAAGATTGTACTACTTTTCAAATAAACTCTGTTCTCTCAACCTTCCATAATCCCTCCACTTGTCTCCATTTTGAGCTGCTAGATAAATAGAATAAAATGCAAAACAACACCAGGTTTTAATGCCCCCACAAATGATAAACAGATGAACTTCTGAGTTTTGTGTATATCTTGATCGAGTGACTCTTTGGAACTGTTTTAAATGATTTCTATTTATTATTTTTGCTTTTTCAGCCAGATTGCCTTTCCTTTGTCTTGGCTACTGCACTTCCTTTTGTCCCACTGTTGGCTTCTCCTTTTCTATACTCCTGTCTGTTCCTGGTTTCCCTGATGCCAGCATCTACCAGCTTTCTTTGCCCACTTCCTTTTGCTTTAAGCTTCCCATTGCTTCTCATTCATTCTCTTGTGCATCTTGCATATGCAAGATGCATCTTACATCTGGCACACTCGCAACTCTTCTCATTATTGCTCCTGCTAGGGCAGAAGACCTCCCAGCTCCACCTTTTCTGTCCTGCTATTTCAGGATCTGTGAACTTTTCCTTTCAACCTATTCATGGGGCACATCTGCCGCAATTGCTCAAGTGAAGAGCCTGCTGGTACCTTGCCCTGTGTGTGTGTGTACACCAAAGAGAAAAGCAGTGTGTTGGCCTGTCCCAGCTTGTTCGCTATTAATGGGGGGTGCGGGTGGGAAATGGGCACTCTCTTATCTGAGCTTGTGCAGATCTTTATTTTATAAACAACATTTCCTCAAAGGAGTAATAAAAGAGGACAGGCACAGAAGAAGGATTACCATCCTTGGCATAGAAGGAACCTTTGCCAGGAAGAAGTTTATCAGGGCAATGCACATGCAAAGCCCATGGCATAGCGTTAATTTGCCTCCCCTACCAAATTAGCTGTGCTCAATTTTGTTTTCTTTCCAATTTTACATCCCTGATTACACATTCATAAAATCGTCCCATCTTCCATGCATAAATACAAATGCTTTGAAAATATAATTGTGTGTGTTTATCAAGCACCTAATTTGTTTTACTTGCCAGTGACTAATTATATAGGAAATATAAATGAATTGCTGGCCATATAGTCTGTTTTAAATACCAAAGGAAGGTGGTGGGGGGGGACAGGAGGAGGAAAATGTTGGAGGCTCAAAAGGCAATGTTACATTCCAGGATGACATCGATTTCAGTCTGTGTGCATCTTATATAACAATGCTCCACACCTCTTGTTTGTCTCACCATCTGTTTGGCCGCCTGCCTTCTCCTCTCGGAGCATTTAGCTGGTGCAGGTGGGGGATGGTATCATCTGAAACCTAAAGAGGGGAGGTGGTAGACTGTATTTGGGGAGCCTACAAGCTTTCAACTGGGTTTAGACCTCCCTTGTCCTTTAGGATCTGCATTTGAGGAGTGGCATTGCTTTTCCCCACTTCAGGAGACCACATCAATTCATATTCTCCTCTCATACCTATTTTCATGACTAGCAACCACTAGACTTTGCAGTAGAGAAAGGAGCAAACTCTGCCATTTCTTTATATTGGTTCTTGCAAGGTGATGAGAAATAACACACCAACCAAGGGTCCTTCCCTGTTGTAGCCCAGTATTTTAAAACCTACATAATTATTGGCATTCTAAATGAAGTCATACCTTCAGTCATTCTCTAACTTGCATGTAAAAAGATAAGTAAATAAAGAGAGGGAAAGGAAAGAGGCATCAGTGACCTAATCAGTTTGATATATATACCAGTGCTACAAGCTAAATATTGTAAAGTTTATCCTGACCCACCCCACCTAAGGAAGGAACATATATGATAGTTAAGACTTGACAAAAGAAGCACTTACATTTATGTACCATAGACATGAGTAAATAAATGTGACTTCAACTGATGCCAGTGGGAGGGGCAGGTGAATTTCCCTGCAAAAGGGGTGCTACTGAGGCATCTAATCATAAGCCTGCATTTTTATCAAAGCTTATATTTCGATCAGGGCCTGTATCTTAAAAAGAGCTTAAAGATTTTCAAATGTTTCATGCCAGGCAGAAGACCAGTTGCCTAAAGAACCTTCGCAAGATGTTTATTCTCCTGGACAAGGCCCCCCCCCCGATTTATAGCAGAAAACAATTCTCAAAGTCATAAAAAGGGAATTACAGGCTGAGAGCCAAGGTTACACTGACCCTACATATTACAGAAGATAAAAAAGCAGAGATAAACATAATTAAGAGTGGGTAAATAGTAAAATAAAACCATGTGCCTCCCATTAAACTTGAGCCATATTTTCCTAAGGTTAAAAGGCCAAGAGCATCTGGCTGGCAGAAAGGAAGAGAGTATTTTGGGAAGTCTTTTTCTAAAGTTGTTTCTTTCTTAAACTGAGATCCTTTTAAGATTTCTTTTCCTTTTAAAAGGTTATTTATGTTATGTATTAAATATATTGGCTTAAATGTAATTATGCAAAGGATTTAGAAACTAAGAAATGTTAAATCCTTATGCTAGATTCTTATTTCATATAGTTGGAAGATATCACAGGGGCCATCAGCCACCAGCCAAGCCCCCTTGTCAGGCAGGAAAACACCATCAGAGCACACATATGTTGTCAGGCCTTTGTTTAAAGACCTCCAAAAGGAGATCTTTCAATGATGATGTGAACTCAAGATCCTTGACATCTGTTTAAGATAAAAATTTAAGATTAACTATCTGCTTTGGAAGGCAATAGGGCAAGGAGGGCAAGAGGTGAGCTGGTAATTAAGGTTCCTTGTTGAGACAAGTGTAAGATATATTACTACTTATTTGTCATTTATAGATAGAAGAATATATAGCTTTTTGTTTCCCATAAAAGGGCAAAAGGAAATGGGTGTATCTTTTGTGATTGGTTCTAGCAAACAGCCAATAGGAATTTCAACCAGGCTGATTGGACAGAGGCAGCCACAGGAGGAGCAAGGGGGCTGGATTAAGGAAATATAAGTGCTGGCCAGAATGGCAGGAGGCCAGGCCAGAGCTTGGTAACCATATACCACTGTGCCTCTCATTTATTTGTCTGACAAATAAATTACTATTTTAATTTCTCTATTGCTGCGTTGAATATTTCATTCCAGCTAAGCGTTAACCACAAGCAGGGTGCTACACTACCACAGAGAATGACCTACCTCATGTCACTCATTCACTGGCCACAGAAACACCAAACAGTGCCTCCCTTGCCAATGTCAGGAGCATGGGGGAGGCAGTCCTTTAAATACCTGGGCCTCAAGCTGTCTAATAAGACATTCCCATGTCTAATGACAAGAGAAAAACAATAAAAAGTTGTGTTGGTTGTTCATTTATATGTACTGTATCTGGGTGCTCCCGACTAATCTATATTCAAAGTTAAGCAAATGGCTTGGTAGCTTAAAGAGGTTCTTGTGTCCACTGCTTCTACCACAGTTTTACTTTGCTGTATTGTGTTTATGGTTGCAGCAAAGGAAATAAGTGCAGATAGCCCAAACGTTCCTGCTATTTTGCTTTTATGCACTTTGCAGTTCATTTTGGAGACCGTCTATTTTCTGAAAGAGATATGTGTGTTCTCTGCTTCATCCAAGTTGGGTGACTGTCCTAGTGCAGTCCATTCAAAGTAATAGAATGTGGTTTAATAGCCCCCATTAATTAATTGTTTGGGAAACATAGCTTTTTGGGCTTTTTGAAAAGCCGGGACTTAAAAGCTGCTTTTTTATTTTTTTAAAAATGTAATTAACATTTCTTGCAGAAATGTGTAATTTTGAAGCCCTCATGAGAGTTGTAGGGATCTTTTATTGGGCTAATTTGCATGTTCATAACCAGACCTTGATTTCTCCAAACTGCATTACTATTGGACACTTGCAGAAGAGTGTGTAAACAGATTTCCCTGAGAAACACTAGCCTTTTTGGGGTATTAATGGGAGGGAGATACGATAGCTGTCTTCATATAAAACACCACACGAAGGCAGAAGATGGAGTTAACTTGCTCTCTGGAAACTGTGGGCGGAAATCACAGGGAAGCAAATTGCAGCTAAACGTCAGAGAACTTCCCAATGGTAGCATTTGTTCAATAGTGGAACAGACTGCCCTGGAGGAAGCTGATGGGACCCTCATTCACTGGAGGCATTTAAACAGAGGCCAGAGGATCACCTGTCAGGGATGCTCTAGGTGCAAGTTTCCTGTGCTGAGTAGATGATTGGAAGCTGACCTCCAACATCAGTTCCAGTTCTATGATTCTGTAAACCTGTGATCCTTGGTAGATGTTGATGCATTTGAGGCTCTTCTCGGTATACCCCCCTCCATGAGTGTGCTCACTACCCAGTGGTGTAGCGTGGGGGGTGGGGGTGCAGGGGGGGCCGGCCGCACCGGGCGCAACATCTGGGGGTTAGGGTTAGGGGGCGCAAATCCACGGGTTAGGGGGCGTGAATCCACGGGTTAGGGGGCGCAAATTACTTGCCTTGCCCCGGGTGCTGACGACCCACGCTACGCCACTGTCACTACCACCTCTTCCTTGCCAGTGCTGCTGATGCCCACTTGCTTGCTTCTCTCAATGGTCTCAAACTCTACTATCTCAGAAAATGAAAAACAAACTCATCAAGTGCTTGAAGCAATTCCCTTATGGGCAATGGTTACAACATTTGGGGCTTTCTTTAGTTTAAAGAAAAGGCAAGCGGCATATACTATTATGCATGGCATGAAGAAAGTGTACAGGGAAACATTTTCCTCTGCCATAGCATTAGAATTCTTACGTCTGTACTTTATTATGACGCATATTACGTGTTACCAGGCTCACCTGGCTTCTCTAAGAACAAGTGAAAAAACGAGAGCTGGTAATGAAGGAAGAAAAGAGGGAGCTGAAAACCATTACGAAAGTTTCTCTCAACTTTCTTCAAGCTATAACCAAAAGATTTATGTGACCTTTTCCCTTGTCAGTCTTCCCATTTCAGATCCTTATATTATTATATTGTCTAGTAGTTATTTTTGCTTATACTTATCATCAGCCAAGCCATCTTTTCTTTGAAACACACACACACAGAGAGACTTTGACTCAAGGGAGACAGTTGAGTTGTTATTATCTGTTTCAGTCAGAGTACATAGTACAGTACATCTGTTACAAAGGGTGAGAAAGGTGATGTAGAAAGAATAAGCTTGAAATGAATGGACTGATAATGGGGGATGTAAGATAACAAGATGCCACAATGCCAACACTGAAGAAATCAAATGTTCTCCCACATAATGGAAGTGCAGACTCCATTCATCAAATGTGCGCCATCTAAAGAAGCCTGAAGTACAATTTCCTTGGATGCATAAAAAACCATTTTCTCAATGAATGTGTCAGCTGTTGATAGAAATATGAGTGAGTGATATTGATTTGAGAGGCACTGACTTAATTTGAATCAAAATTGCACAGTTCACTGCTGCAGGCTACATTAGTGCAGCAGGGCCTATTATTATAGATTCCCCTATGTATAAATAAAATATACTTCTCGATTTAGTCCCAAATGCTGAAGGTTTGTTGACATCTGGTAGTTTTCAGATCTCAAATTTAAGTGGCAAATCTGTGCATATCCTTGAGCCCCTGTGTTTTTTTGTACTTAAAAGTAGCTGGTGTGTGTGTGCATTAGCAGCTGTAAGCCCACTCTATAACAGGAATAGGGAACCTATAGTTCTCCAAATGCCAAACTGAAACACAGCTACACTTCAAAATCCACACTTCTCCAAATGTCATTCTTCCAAATAATGGGAACAAAATTTTGTATATTAGAAGTAAGCGTGCATAAAAACACATGCACTAATGAAATTAACATGCCAAAAATTCATTATATTCTGGGGAAAACCCGTGTGAGATAAGGGAAACAGCATAAAAAATGTCACGAGTATCAAAAATGTACACTAAAATGCTGGCAAATTCTCACGATGGCTTTTTTTTAAAATTAAAACAATGCAGAATGATGCAGAAATGTGGAGAACTGGAAACTGGAAAAATGAGAAGCTGAGCGAAAGTGAAATGGATAAATTAACCCATCCCTACCATAAGCCCCTCCTCCACAATCTGCCTGGTTTAAATATGCTATTGCTGTCTTCTCCTTTTTTAGATAGTGCCCTTTCAATAAACTACGTCAAAGTTTGGATCCCAGCTAAAGATATATACACATTTGAATGATTCTGCAGTACAAGTCAAAGTGCAAGCGGATAAAGAGGTACTGCTCCAGCGGGAAGTTAAACAGTGTTTCAATGCGCTGCTCTGGTTTTGCCAGAAGCAGCTTAGTCATGCTGGCCACATGACCCGGAAAAACTGTCTGCGGATAAACACCAGCTCCTTTGACCTATAGAGTGAGATGAGCGCACAACCCCAGAGTCGTTTGTGACTGGACTTAACGGTCAGGGGTCCCTTTACCTTTACCTTTTACAGTGCAATTGTAATGACCATCCATTTAATAATAATTTAATAATTTAATAATTTAATAATTTAATAATTTAATAATTTAATAATTTAATAATTTAATAATTTAATAATTTAATAATTTAATAATTTAATAATTTAATAATAATAATAATAATAATAATAATAATAATAATAATAATAATAATAATTTTTTATTTATACCCCGCCCTCAGGGACGCAGGGGGCGCTGTGGGTAAAAGCCGATCGAAAGGTCGGCGGTTCGAATCCCTGCGGCGGGGTGCGCTCCTGTCGTTCGGTCCCAGCGCCTGCCAACCTAGCAGTTCGAAAGCACCCTCGGGTGCAAGTAGATAAATAGGGACCGCTTTCTAGCGGGAAGGTAAACGGTGTTTCCGTGTGCGGCTCTGGCTCGCCAGAGCAGCGATGTCACGCTGGCCACGTGACCCGGAAGTGTCTCCGGACAGCGCTGGCCCCTGGCCTCTTGAGTGAGATGGGCGCACAACCCCAGAGTCTGTCAAGACTGGCCCGTACGGGCAGGGGTACCTTTACCTTTACCTTTTTACCTCCCCAGCCAAGGCCGGGCTCAGAGCGCCTTACAAGCAATAATAAAAACAAGATGAATGGTTATAACTTAAAAACAAAAATAAAATACATTAAAATAATGGAACATTAAAATATTAAAATATTTTCCCCTCATCGCAGGAGGAGAAGGAAAAGAAAGGGGGAAAAAAGAGAGAGAGAGGGAGGGAATCAAATTGGCTCCAAGCCAAAGGCCAGGCGGAACAACTCTGTCTTACAGGCCCTGCGGAAAGAAATCAGATCCTGCAGGGCCCTGGTCTCATGAGGCAGAGCGTTCCACCAGGCCGGAGCCAGAGTTGAAAAGGCCCTGGCTCTGGTTGAAGCCAATCTAACTTCTTTAGGGCCTGGGACCACTAGGGTGTTGTTATTTATGGACCTTGAGGCTCTCCGTGGGGCATACCAGGAGAGGCGGTCCCGTAGGTACGAGGGTCCTAGGCCGTGAAGGGCTTTAAAGGTCAAAAGCAGCACCTTAAATCTGACCCTGTACTCCACCGGGAGCCAGTGCAGCTTGAAAAGCACTGGGTGAATATGCTCCCATGGCAGAGACCCCGTGAGGAGCCTCGCTGCAGCATTCTGTACCCGCTGGAGTTTCTGGGACAGCTTCAAGGGCAGCCCCGCATAGAGCAAATTACAGTAGTCAAGCCTGGAGATGACCGTCGCATGGATCACTGTGGCCAGGTCGGGGCGGGAAAGGTAAGGGACCAATTGCTTGATGCGGCGAAGGTGGAAAAATGTCGCCTTGGCTGTTGCTGTAACTTGCGCCTCCATGGAAAGGGAGGCATCAAGGATTAAACCCAAACTCTTAACGGAAGGCAATGGCACTAATTGGGCCCCCGCAAGAGAAGGGAGTTGGTCCCTCATCCCCATGCCATCCCGACCTAGCCATAGGACCTCTGTCTTCGAAGGATTTAGTTTCAATCGGCTCCCACGAAACCATCCAGCCACAGCTTCCAAGCATCTGGTCAGTTTGTTCGGGGCCGAGTCAGTGTGGCCATCCATCAGCAGATAGAGCTGAGTGTCATCAGCATATTGGTGACAGCCCAGCCCAAAGCTCCGGATAATCTGGGCAAGGGGGCGCATAAAGATGTTAAAAAGCATCGGGGAGAGAATTGCGCCCTGCGGCACTCCACACACAAAGGAGTGGCGCGACGACATTTCCCTCCCTAGTGCCACCCTCTGTCCCCGACCAGAGATAAAAGAGCACAACCAGTTACGGGCTATGCCCTGTATCCCCACGTCTGCAAGGCGGTGGTCCAGAAGATCATGATCGGCCATGTCAAAGGCTGCTGACAAATCTAAAAGGATCAGCAGTCCTGACCCGCCTCGATCCAGTTGTCTACGGAGATCATCTGTTAGGGCAACCAGAGCCGTCTCCGTCCCAAAACCAGGACGGAAACCAGACTGAAATGGATCTAATGCCGATGTTTCCTCCAGAAACCTACCAAGCTGTTCAGCAACTGCTCTCTCACTTACCTTACCCAGGTATGGAAGATTGGAAACTGGGCGGTAATTGGATAGGTCTAAGGGATCTAATGAAGTTTTTTTTTAAGAGTGGACATACCACTGCTTCCTTCAATTCCCCTGGGAATGTCCCCGTGTCAAGGGACAAATTGATAATTTCAACCAGGGGGGTCCGCACAACATCTGGACACTCCCTAATCAGCCAAGACGGGCACGGATCAAGGAGGCAGGTGGTGGGCCTACCAACTTGGAGGAATCTATCCACATCAGTAGGGAGTATCCGATCGAAATGGTCCAACACTGGACCTGAAGTCAGTCGAGGGGCCTCCAGTTCAGCCACTGTATCTAAATTGGCAGGGAGGTCACGGCGGAGCAACAGGACTTTCTTCGCAAAAAAACTCGCGAATTTAGAGAAGGAAAAGATAGATTGGGCTGCAAGGAAGTGTTTGGAGTTTCTTAGCTGTGCACAACCTTGACAATTACTGTGCCTATAAGGGGGTGCTCCAGTCATGATGCCTTATTGAATAATGACACTCTATATTTGGTTTCTGACAGGTGTGTGTGTGTGTGTGTTTGTGTGTGCGCGCGCATGAAGGTGGGAGAGGAGTCTGCAACATAATGAAAACAATATTTTATGGGAGTCTTTGCTTTTCTCCTCCAGCCTGAAGCTTGTCTTTAGCAGAGTCTTTGGCAAAACAGATGGATGCCCAGAACTGGTGCCAAAGCATTTATTATGTAGCGAGAAACAAGCTCTCCTGCTGACTGCTCTCTTCTGCCGAGAAATGTTGACCGTACGTGCTGAACACCGGGTGACAGGAACAGACTATTTCATGGCTGGGAAGGAAATATCAATCTGGACTTGAGTGGAACAAAGTGGGAAGGCAGTGATTGGAAAAGCTCAGTGGCTGGAAGAGTTGAAAGGGACAGACAGATGGAAATAATACTAATAATCAGAATACAAGAAACCAGAAAGGCAAAAGAAATGAGTGCCCATTCTACATTCTGCTAAATATCCAGGCTTCCACCCAATGCATGCAAGCAGGGGCTCTTACTTGGAAGTGATCCATATTCATTCAAGTAATTGGTAAAGGTTCAGCAACAGACTGATGACCCAGGAGTTGTGATTCAGGAGTAGGGCAAGAAGTTCAGAACTGGATGAACCCTCTTGTTCAGTGGATGCTGCCCCCTGCTTCCTGGAGGAAGGCCTTTGCCATCCTCTGCTGGGAAGGTCCAAAGGCAGGTCATTGGAGAGAACCGTTATCCATTCTTCCCCCTCCAAAACAATTAAAGCCTCCCTCTCTTCCAACTCAGGTTTCCACAGTTCAGCCACCACCTTCTTCCTCCTCCTCTGCTAGAACTTGCTAACTCAAGCTTGATCCTGACAGTACTGCGGGGCTCATGGCAACCTGTAAGTGTGACATACTACAAGACTACTCAGACAATTATAGGAAGCAAGGAAGAGGAAATGACATGGGTAAGTATAGGGATGTTGTTAAGTGCCTCCTCCATTTTTTTTTCAGTGCAGTTGCAGGATTTGTGCCTCTTGAAGCTATAAGAGATCTTCCCCCCAAAACCAAACATGCAGGAAACCACAAACAAAACCTTTTGGAATTTATTTCCAATGATGATGATGATGATGATGATGTTATTATTATTTATATGCCACCCATCTGTGTTGCCCCAGCTACTCTGAGCGGCTCTCAACAAAATATTAAAAACACAATTAAAAAAGCAACCATTAAAAACTTCCCTGTACAGGGCTGCCTTCAGATGTCTTCTAAAAGTCATATAGTCATTTATCTCTTTGACCTCTGCTCAGAGGGCGTTCCACAGAGTGGTTCCCTGTAACTTCACTTCTCACAGTGGGAGAAGACTAGAAGGCCCTTGGAGCTGGAAATGATGGGCATGAAGATGCTACTGCAGGACGAAGATGCTGGGAATGAGCAAATTTTAGCTTCTTGCTTCTCCAGTCTTAAATTCAGTTCTCCACATTTCTGCAGAAATTGCATCATATTATTATTATTATTATTATTATTATTATTATTATTATTATTATTATTTTAAAAGTCACAAAAATCCACCAGCATCTTAGTGCAAATATGTCCTAATATTTATTTAGTTAGTTTTGACTAGGATATTAGGAAATTAACTGCCAGATGCAGGAGAGGCTATTAGTGTTTGTTTTGAACATTCAGATCACTGATGATGCCCATCTTCCAATTTCCTGAATGCTATTGGAACAAGCATAGCCTAGTGCAACAGGCTTATCCTTCCTTTTTGGAAAGTTCACCTGTAGCTGCATAGAGGAAATCCATTCATTTCAACCTTAAAGACAATTAATGTTAGCTTAAAACCAATGTACCTTAGCCCTTTGGCTGAATCAAAAAAGGCCAGAATATGAGTCCTGGAGATATTGTCTGTTGAAAGTGAATGAGATGACTCCTAAAGACCCCATCCTATTACAGTTCAGATCCTGTAGATTCTACAGTTCAGAAATAGGCTTTGTGTGTGTGTAAATTCTCTGTCTTCAAATGGATAAACCAAATGTTGCTTGAATCATAAAAATAAACCAGCAGAATTTGTACTGGATATATTATTAGCATCCACCACATTGCTAGCAAACAACTTGTAAAGCATATGGTGAGAAATGTCTTGTGCGGAAAACATTTTCGAAAGGATCAACTCATCACATGCCAAGTTTTTCCCCTGCCTTTCTTTTTGTCACCAGACCACCTTTGATTTTAAAATGGAAGATTAGGTTAGTTAACAACTAAGAAGACACAGAATAAATGCACATTTTACTAAGCAGATCTGGTTTTATGCATTGTTGAATATAGGGCACAAAAAACTCATGGGTGAAACCTACCAGAGGGCAAAGTCTGGCCCATATAGATAGTGGGGTCTAGGTGTATTCTAGGTGGGGGCCATTTTATCATTATTTTATTTATTAATTAGACTCATCAAAATGTAAGGGATCCTAGGGATCATCTATCCCTACCCCCTGCAATGCAGGAATCTTTTGCCAAATGTGGGGCTCAAATCCATGACCTTGAGATTAAGAGTCCAATACCCTACTGACTGAGCTATCCTGTCCTTCATCCAAAGATCACAGGGTGGATATCCTGTTAGCCACATGTGCCCCCTCCCCCAGGCCTCTCTACCCTCCCCTTGAGACTCTCCTCGGGGCACTTACACTTGCCTCATGGCCACACCCTTCACTGGTCTTCCTCAAGTGTTTTTACTTGCCTGGAAGTTGTCCTTGAATTGTGATAAACCTCTGGGTTTTGTGTAGTTGGAACATAACCTACTATATGAAGGTGTCCCAGCCATTGTGCCATGCCCAGTTTCTTCTGGGCCTACCAACATTTTCCCTGGTCCTGCTAACTGGCCACAAGAAGGTTGTCAATAAGGAAATGCAGGCTTTAAGCTGGGAGTCGGTCTCACAAACCCAGTCATATTCCATGCACCCTTTCAAAAACTGTACTTGCGTGGAATTTGCTGTCGGGCCCCCAACTGAAGATCCTGATAAAATCTATTTTTGTTTAAGCTTGAAATTGTATGTTCAATGCCTTTAGAACTTTTGGAAGCCGGATGAGGGACGTAGTGGTGGCTGGTATCCATTGGACATCGGGGAGACTAGCAGTAGGTGGAGCCAGAGCCAGTGATAGATGGAGCCAACTCATTCTAGGTTTGTCCCCATCCTTCTCCCTGCTGAGTTCTACAGGGGCAATACTGGCACTAACGGCATGAGAGGTGACGTTTTTGAGGGTTCTTCAGTTGTCGTGCTGCCTCTAGAGATCCGTCAATAACCATCTATCCTCTGGTTCCATCAGGTACTGAAGATGTACCTCTTCACTCAGGCCTTGGGGTCTTCTTGGAGTTGCTGATGATTTACGTTCCGAGACAGCTTCATCATTGTGACTCAACCCCACATTGCAGGAACAGGGGAGTTAATATTATTATTGTGGTCTTTTCTGCAGAATTAAAGTCTTTCAGGTCAAGGATGGGGAGCTCAGCTCAGTCCTGCCCCTTCCTCTGTTCTCCTCTGAAGCAGGACCTTTGACACACTTATGGCAGTGGGAATGCTACACCAGCAGAGGATCATCTCCCCTCAACTCCACCCCTCCATCTGATGCAACAAGGGTTTGGATTGCTCTGTTTGTGTGACTGCAGCTAATTAAAGAGTGCCCAAGGGAAAAAAAGACCTTTCTAGAAACCTCCATTCTATCTATGCTAGCTATCCTGTTTCAGGTGGCCAGGTTTCCTCCCTTGTTCTCTAGCGAGAGACAGTGCCATGCCACCTACCCACTTGCACAGCTATTTTCATCCCCATCTTTCATCAAGATCATTAAAGTTAGAAAAAGTTGCCCAGGGATTAAAAAACAAAAATGTTTTCAGATCATCTCCTGCTCCTAAAAGTCTTGCAGTGGCCGTTACTCTAGAAAGATTCAGCTCCCCCCTCCATCTCCTTCGTTTCCATAGCAGCTTGACTCTTATTTCTTCAGCGTTTGCTTCAGATTGCCCCCACTTCCCACTCTTCCAATCTGCCTCCAGCCCCCTAAAGTGAGATGATATTATATAGTCTTATTAACCTTTTCTTAGATTCGGCACTCTTTTTGCCCACCCACTCCAAATCCCATGTAGCTTCTTTGTGAGAAAATCCCACCTACGTCCTAACGAGATGCATCATCGCATGCTGGAATGTCAAGGCAACATGGGAGAAATAACTTAAATTGCACAAGGAAAATCCAGTTCTTTCTGGATCCTCCTTGACTGTAATAAAACATTCAACCTGGGGGGAAGAAGGAGGAGAAAAACAGAGAAATCTTGTGATCAGTGGCCACCTACCACTTCCCACTCATGATATGAGGGTGTAGGCAATACTTCATACAATGCATGGTTAAATTGTGGAATTTCCAACTGTAAATAAATAGCGGTTTGCTTTAATAGGTTTATCAATGGCTTCTTGGTGTGGTAGATTAATGGAACTTCCATGCAACAGAACAGGATGCCAGATGATTGTGACAGACAAAAGTAGCTGTCTGTCCCAACAGTGGTTGTCCCTCTTTGTTGAGCAATGGAAACAAGGACAAGGAACATCAAGGGGAAGGGCTCAAAGGACTAGCCCCAGAAGCACAGCTATCACACAAACTAGGGTTGCCATATTTGGAAGAGCAAAAAGGAGGACACATTTGCCGACTTCTACTTTTAACTATGGGACGCGGGTGGCGCTGTGGGTTAAACCACAGAGCCTAGGACTTGCTGATCAGAAAGTTGGCGGTTCGAATCCCCGCGACGGGTTGCGCTCCCGTTGCTCGGTCCCTGCTCCTGCCAACCTAGCAGCTTGAAAGCACATCAAAGTGCAAGTAGATTAATAGGTACCACTCCGGCAGGAAGGTAAACGGCGTTTCCGTGCGCTGCTCTGGTTCGCCAGAAGCGGCTTAGTCATGCTGGCCACATGACCCCGAAGCTGTACGCCGGCTCCCTTGGTCAATAAAGCGAGAGGAGCGCCGCAACCCCAGAGTCGGTCATGACTGGACCTAATGGTCAGGGGTCCCTTTACCTTTACCTTACCTTACATTTAGCTATGGATTGCTCCCCTTTTGGGAACAGGCATGCATAGCCACAATGTAGTGAGGAGCAGTTTGAAAGCCCTCTTTTAACAGCCCTGTGTTGCTCTTTGCAGAGTCTGCCTGCTTGCCTGCCTCTCCTCTCCCCTGTGTCCCACCTCAAAAGCAGCCCTGCATTTTGGCCCTGCATTGCTTTGAGTGGGCAGGCCTGCCTTGGGGCAATCTGGAGTTGTCTCAGCCCAATTTGGCCAAAGCTCAAATCTGTCTGAATCTTCCCAATTTGATGAGGGATCTGGGCTTTGCTCAAATCTACTAGACACATATCTAAGCTGTCAAAAGCCAGTGTGAAAATGTATGTTTAGCATCTGAGAAAAAAAGAAAGTGCCATACACACATCTATGGGGGAGGGAATTCCATAATTTGCTGCATGTCACAGCGAATGCCCTCTCCCAGGCTGCCACCCCCAAGCGTCTAAGTGTGGCAGAGCTACCAAGAGAGCCATCTCTGCCTATCTTAATACCCAAGGTGGATGGAGGCAGCAACATGAGTGCATTGAATTGCACCAACTGGGCCTGGATTGCAGCCCAACTGTAAGAATGGCATATGCTAAAAGCTGGAAAGAAGAGTGCATCACTGCACAAAAATGACTAGAAAAATTATGTGGCTCTGCCTGGAAGTCTAAAGTGACTGATCATAACAATTTTGGGAAGAAGTCACAACATGATCCAACTTTTTAAGGTTTGTGGGCTAGGGAAGACTTTTTTAAAAAAGCAATCGTGTCTTCCTTTTGGAAAAACTTTATGAAATATTTGTGTTTAAGGCAGTTTTTGATCTCTGTATTTATGAGTCTTTTAAAACTCTCTTTGAACTGTTTAGGAAGATCAATAACAAATTAGAAAAACCCAGGGTTTCTTTTGTATGTAGTGTTTTGCTTTCTGTCCTTAATAAGATCCTCGTATTTTTAAAACTTGTGGAGGTCATCTGTAAGGACAGGCTTCTGCTTTTCATCAAGCAGCTGCTATCCTTTTTTCTTTAGGGTTGTTCTGAAATGGCCTCTTTAAATTTCCCACAGTATTTTTGGGCATGGAAATGAGGGAGGGGCGGGAGAGAGAGGAGAAATTCTGCAACAGTTTCTCCAAGGCAGAGATGGGTGAATCTGTCTTTTTAAATTTTTTTTTAAAAAGATAACTTCATATTGCTTTTATATTTCATACAGCAATAGGACAGGAAAAATAGCAGTAACAAAGGATACAGGGGAAAGCAATACTTCTGTAGTGTGTTCCAAGTTACAGTCAGGATAATTATGTACCAATGGAGAATGGCATCCATGTATAAGAGGAGCAGCATATTGTACAAAAGAATTAGGGACAAAATTCGGATGTGTGCTGAGTCCTCCTGTCTCTTAATCGCCGAGCCAATTTATCCATGAGAGCAAGTTGCCAGGTTTGTTCATGCCAGTCCTTTGTCACATCTGCTTCTAAGGATCTCCAAAATTCAACTATAGTCAATTTTGCTGCTGTCAAAAGAAATAGGAGGTGCTCCTGGTCTCTGTGGGAAATTGCAGTCAAACATAACTATGTATGATTGCCAGTTAGTGCATGAAGGGGTTAAGACAATAGAGCTGGAGTCCTAGACTCAGCTAGGCCATGCCCTGTCTTTTCCAATGAGAGGAAGTGAAGCCTTCTCTTCCTGTTCTCACTCCCTCTACACCATTTAACTGACCAAGGAATACATGCCTAAAGCAAGTTCCAAGCTTAGAACATGTGTTTGAAGCTGTCTTCCTGTATTTTCTGCCCAAGAGCATTCTGTCGGTGTTCTCCTTGCTACTGCTTGGATAAATGCATGAACCTGACCTTTGGAACATTTTGTAAGTAAAATATTTAAAAAGTGTGTGGTCTTTTCATTGCAAGAAGGGTAGAAAGAGGGGAGCACTTTGCAAAGAGACTAAATGGGACAAAAGCTTTAACAGCCTACATTCCTAAGGCTTCACTGTGCTGCTTGACTTTGTGAGGTTAAACTCTGCTACTGAGGACTCTCTCCTGTGGGAGAGTCTGCTTAGCCCTGCATTTTGAATCCAGGCACGCAGCCAATTATTTTGTTATTCACCCCACACACGTGGGTCACAGGGATTCATATTTTTCCTCCCACGGTCTACTCCTACTCTTGTTCCTGATCTTTATTCCCCCATTGTTCATAATGTAGATATTCACTCACCCCTTCTTTCCTGGTAGGGAAAGGCGATGCAATTTTGTGTTTCACCTCAGGTGCAAAAATGTCTTGGGCCAGCCCTGCTGCTACCTCAGTTCATGTCTGCACAGCCCACAAACCTGATATATACCTTACTTTGCTGTGTCATTTCATCTGCTTTTTGACTCAGAGGAACGGTGGCTGCATTCACAGTTGGCTCTGCCTGCCACTGGTTGCCAGCTATTAATATGTTTGTCATAAGTATTTGAAACCTGTGAAAATGCCAGGTTTCACAGTGACTCAGAGCAAAGATGCAATTGGACTTAGCAATGAGAGCGATCACCTTGAATATCCTCTGGCACCAAAGCACCTGTCTTCTTCAGCCCAAGTAAGTCGTGTCCATTTCCATTAGGTTCACCAGATTCACAGGAGCTGTTTCATATTGAATCAGACCATTGGTCCATCTTGCTCAGTATTGTCTACCTTGAATGGCAATGGCTCTCCAGGCTTTTGGGTAGGGCTCTCTCGTAGTTGCCTTATGCTGAGTCAGACAAGTGGTCTATTTAACTCAGTATTGTCTACACTGACTGGAGTGATTTCATTTCTAGTCTACCTGGAGGTGCTGGGGATTGAACCTGTGACCTTCTGCATGCAAGGCAGATGTTCTACCACTGAGCCACAGGGCTTCCCCTCACTCTTCCTTCAAAAGTGTCCTGTTGGTGTCTGCTCTGCCGGTAGTTTTCCATGAGAGACCTCTTTTGTTATGATCCCATTACCCTTTCACATGCTTCTATGGTACTTACCTGCATTTTATACATAATGTAATTAGTTCATAGAATTTTTTTTAACAGCTATTTCCCCATCTAGAACTGGTGAAAAACATCCCCGACTACCACTGCATTCTGAAGATCCTGGCGCAATAAGATTCTAAAGCCATGTGAACATTCGCCTGTTGGTGAGTAACGGTTGTGAAGCGCTACAGATTTTATCAATGCAAAGGGCATTTTCAAAGCTGAAGTGGTATTCAACGAGACCTTTCCTCCCACAGCATCTGATGTTGTTTGCCCTTAATTGCATCTCTTATGCACGCCAGCCTCTTATTTATGACAACAGGATGATAATCAACATAAAAAGCCATTGAGCTAATAGTAAGTGTGCTGAATATAACCCAAGGCAGGGAAGGAGACAAGTGGATCAAGAAGCAGCTCCTGCTCCTATGACATCTGGCAAATGCAAGAGATTAATTCTCCATGTCTTTAGGCTCTCGAAGAGTGCTATAGATGAAGAAATGGCTGGTGCTTATTGATAAGACATCTGCTAACTTTTGTTTCCTGGGGAGTATGCTGAAATGAATGAAGCGAAGAAGCTGTCTCAGCTGCAATTACCTGGATGATTTTTGGTTTGGTTTATTTAAGTGGAGAGGAGAACAGGAATGATTTCAGCCTAGCAAGGTGCTTCTGCAATCCTAACTCCACAATACTTACAGAGCTGGTAAACCGTTCATCTGATATACCAGTAGGAAACTCATTCATCCAAGTACCTATCCTTCTATAGCATCTCAGGTTAGGTTCAATCTCCAGCAACTTCACACATGTCTTGGGAGAGACTCCTGCCTAAAATCCTGCACAGCCACTGCCAATCAGTGTGTACATACTGAGCTAGATGGGTCAATAGTCTCAGTATAGGGCAGCTCACTGTGTTTCTAAACAAAAAAAATTCCTTCCAGTAGCACCTTAAAGACCAACTAAGTCAGTTCTTGGTATGAGCTTTCGTGTGCATGCACACTTCTTCAGATACACTGAAACAGAAGTTTCCAGACCCTTCTATATAGTGAGAAGGTGGGGAGGGGTATTACTCAGAAGGCTGGTGGGAATGGGTGATTGGCAGATAGCTGTGATGAGCCTGTTGACGACTCTTAACGACTGCAATAGGTCTTACAGGAAGAAGCAAGGGGTGAAAAGGTGAAAAATGGCTTTGTCATGTATAATGAGATAAGAATCCAAGGTCTTTGTTCAGGCCAGGTTTCTCCATGGTTTTAAGTTTGGTGATAAGTTGTAATTCAGCAGCTTCTCTTTCCAGTCTATTTCTGAAATTCCTTTGTAGTAAAACAGCTACTTTGAGATCTTGTATAGAATGTCCTGGGAGATTGAAGTGTTCTCCTACTGGTTTCTCTGTCTTGTGATTCCTGATGTCCGATTTATGTCCGTTTATTCTTTGGCGTAAGGTCTGGCCTGTTACCTTACGCCAGAGTCGTCAACAGGCTCATCACAGCTATCTGCCAATCACCCATTCCCACCAGCCTTCTGAGTAATACCCCTCCCCACCTTCTCACTATATAGAAGGGTCTGGAAACTTCTGTTTCAGTGTATCTGAAGAAGTGTGCATGCACACGAAAGCTCATACCAAGAACTGACTTAGTTGGTCTTTAAGGTGCTACTGGAAGGAATTTTTTGTGTTTCTAAGTCATCACTTAAATCTTGGCTGTGAAAAATGCTCAGGTGAACAGCTAGGTTTTTTGCATCCACCAGAACATTGTCACAGATGGAGCCCATTGTACCTTAGCGGGAGGTGGCTCTGGAGGCTGGACAGAACAGGACTGCCCCCTGGTCATTAGAAGATGTACCTGCACAGGTGCTGGAACAACCTTATTTGCAGATCTCAGTGGATGGACTGGACTATAGGGGAAAAGACAGTTGATGAATTAAGAGGGCCCCAAGTTGTATAAGGCTTTAGATGTCAGTAGCAACACCCCAAATTAGGCTTGGTAGCAAATGGGCAGCTTAGAGACTTGGGAATCTGTGCCAAAACTCCATTGTTTTTTAATTTACCATAAAGCAGGCATATTTATTTATGTAAATTGAAGCTAATGGCAATAGATGGACTTCTCTTCATGTTGACAAGGTACACCTAAGTGGGAAGACAGACCTAATTTCATTTCCACTGGACAGCAATATTTATGAATTTTAATGGTTTTGTGTCAAAAGTTTGATACACAAATTATGAGAGTGTTACTTAAACAAGGCCACATTTTTAATTAAGCAGAAACCTGAAACCAGCAAGCTAGTTGAGCAATTTGCAAAAGAAAAAAAAGAAAGAAATAATGTGATAAGGGAAATATTTTACCATTGGGATTTAATAGCTACTTTTTCTGTTTTGTTTATTGCTTTGTCAAGTTAGTTTTACACCTAGCAGAAGGTTATATGCAATTTTATGGAAAATGTGTTTCTATATTTCATTTTTTTTAAAAAAATTAGTTAGTTCCCTAATGCACAAGAAAATAAATTATAGGAGTGAGTGAACTGGAAATATCTGCAAATTAAAGAGAAAGTGGAAAATAGCTTCTTTTATTACTTGATTAGATTATATTGGAGTTTGTCCCTTTTTATATGTAGATTTGTGCTTTTTTATTTCTGGTGCACATTTAGATTCAAATTAATTGTGTTAAGTAGGATTCAATTCTAGTCTCTTAGTGTTAATTCCATGTTTATTGCCTGTTACATTCTCATATTAAGCTTGATCATTGTAGGTGCGAAAGTGGGACCTTTTTTCTTTTTCTTTTCTTTTTTCCTTTTGCCAATCTTGTAAGCCAACCTTGACTTGTCTGACTTTGTAAGGGAGTGGGTGAGATACTTTTTTATTATAAGGGCTCAGAGGCAGATCTACTAGGATCTAATAAAGCTTCAGGACTCTTAATCCCAGAGGGGCCCAGAAGTCAATTTATTCCTGCATGTGGAACCTCGTGTTATGTACCGTCCTCCTTGTGAACACTGCGGGTTACAAGCTCCGTTAACCCGGAAGTAGATGCCCCTTGTTGCGAACTTTGCTCTGGGATGCGAGCGGAAGTCGCGCCCCGGCGGTGCAGCAGCAGCGGAAGGCGCTATTAGCAAAAGCGTGCCTCGGGTTATGAACAGACCTCCGGAACGGATTAAGTTCATAACTGGAGGTACCACTCTATAACATTTCCTTAATTTTCACTCCCCTTCATAACTTGGAAAATATAGGGCATAGGAAATATTTATTCACACCAGTGACTTTGACATGTGAGATAATCCAGTACAGCAATTTTGATCAAAATCAGAGGTATAAAGGTAAAGGTAAAGGGACCCCTGACCATTAGGTCCAGTCGTGACCGAATCTGGGGTTGCGGTGCTCATCTTGCTTTATTGGCCGAGAGAGCCGGCGTACAGCTTCCGGGTCATGTGGCCAGCATGACTAAACCGCTTCTGGTGAACCAAAGCAGCACACGGAAACGCCGTTTACCTTCCCGACAGAGAGGTACCTATTTATCTACTTGCACTTTGAAGTGCTTTTGAACTGCTAGGTTGGCAGGAGCATTGACAGACCAATGGGAGCTCACCCCATTGCAGGGATTTGAACCGCCGACCTTCTGATCGGCAAGTCCTAGGCTCTGTGGTTTAACCCACAGCGCCACCTGCATCCCAATTGGAGGTATAATAGTTATTAAAAAATAAAATGTGGTGATCTCTTGTGGAACAACCCCAGAAGAAGGCAACAGTGATTACCCAGATCTTGTTGCTGGTTGCGAAGGGCCCCCCAGAACAGTTCAAGCTTCAGATCCCCCAAAATGCAGATCTGCATTCCTTCAGGGGGAATCTCTCAGGGATGCATAGGAGGGTGAGTTGGGGCTGTAGATGAGACCTGAGCTGACAGTGCACAACCCATTTTCTTTAAGCTATTCTCTTTTTCTCACAAACTTTGCTTACCAGTTTCTCTCCCCCCCCCTCTCTTCTTCTCCTTCATTGAATTTATATACCACCCTATACCCGGAGGTCTCAGTGCAGTTCACATAAAAGGATCACAGTATATAAAATAAAAATAAAAGTAATAACCCAATAATACTGCCCCACCAAAAGAACCACATTTTAAAAGGGTATGGTTAAAAAGGAACTTCCTTGGGGTGAGCATTCTTTATCCCCTTCTCTCCCACTTTCCTCTTGTATCACCCCCCCTTACTCCCTCTCTTCCCTACTTTTCTCTTTCATGTTACTTCTCCCCTTATTTCTCTTTCCCCATTTCCCTGTTAGATAACCCCCGCCATGAGCACAGCAATGCAGCAATCATAGAACCATCATAGAATTGTAGAGTTGGAAGAGGGTCCTGAAGGTCCTCTAGTCCAACCCTGTGTAATGTAGGGATCTTTCTACCCAACATGGGGCTCGAACCCATGGCCCTGAGATTAAGAGCCTCATGCTCTTCCCTGATATGAGCAGGGAAGCTTGCAAGATGGACCCATTGATGCCACTGGCCAGCAGTTCTCCTTCACTGCAGTGAGGGCCCTTGCAGTCAGACTCTGACATCTTGCACAATTAGTGCCCTGATTCACTCGCAGAGTTTTGCACTCTGTACTGCACTGGAGTACTAGCCTACCTGTGTAATTGTCAGCCAGCTATTGAGGACCATTTTTTGCTGACTTCAGGCACTATAAAGCCCAGCTTTTGGAGCTTGCTTCTCTGGGTAAGTTGATTCTGGTGTGAGTATATTGAACGGTTGCTTTAGAACCATCACATCTCAGCTTTTTCAGCCAAGATATGAATGAGCCTCCTGCATCTGCACCCAGCTACTTTGCTCCTCGCCTGGTGTAAATGGGGAAACAAGCCAAGTAGCTCCTGTAAACTATGCCTCCCCATTACACCTGGAAACTATGGCAAAATAAGACAGAAAGGCAAAGATGTTAGGTCAACTTTATATCATAGCTGTCAACGTTTCCCTTTTTTAAAAGGGAAATTCCCTTATTCTGAATAGGATTCCTCGCAAGAAAAGGGAAAAGTTGACAGCTATGCTTTATATCCTAGCTTATTCACAAGCCGTCATTTCCTGGTTCAGATGTGACAAGAAGCTATCAGCTGTGGCTTCCTGGGTGGTTTGCAGCACACACAAAGGAAGAAGTGGCTGTATGCAGATGCATGAAGCTCGTTCATATCTTGACTTACTAAGCAGAGATGTGATCATTCAAGTACAGCTGTTGCTTCTAGTCCCTCTGATTGCTTCCTTGGTATCAAGAATCGATGCCTAGACCTTGGGCTGCTTTACATAGGACACCTGCTTCTGACCCACTTGGATGGACAGCCTGTCTTTCCTGGGTCCTGACCTCTGCCAAGGTCTGATGAACCTTAACTTCTGGAAATTAAGCTAAGGTTGAAATCAAGCTTTGTGTCTTATGACTCTTATGGAAATGCAGGCTAGGCAATTGCAGTTTATGTATAGGAAAATTTTTAATTTTTAATACATTATTCTGTTCTTGTATATGCTAGAAGCTGCCCAGAGTGTCTGGGGCAAAAGCAGGTCTCCCTGTTGCCCAAGGCAAGAAGCACACTTGATCAGAAGCTTCTATAAATGTCATGGAATGTTATGTGACCTTTTCGTTGGGGCTGAAGGGCTGCAGCTCAGTGACAGAGCGTCTTTCTTGCCTGCAGAAGGTCCCAGGTTCAATCCCTGGCATCTATACTTGGTGCCTGCATCAGCAGAACTACAGCCAGTCCCTGTAGACAATCCTGAACTCAATGGATCAGTATAAGGCAGCTTCCTGTGCTCCTATGATCTGGTCTATTGGTGGAACAAAACACACTAACTTACTTATTTTTGGGCCAGAGCTGGACAGTAGAGCACAGGATAGCATCTCTCTGGTCACAGGTTTCCTCAGTGTGCACTGGAAGCTGGATCCAGTGAATGCAGAAGGCCACTGGGTCTGGGCCTTCCCCCCTGCACCTAGTTTGCATCCAGATAGTCATGAGGAGAACCTCGATTTAGTGGTAGGACAGGTGGTTTGCCTGCAGAAGGTCCCAGGTTTGATCCACAGCATCTTGAAATAAGGCAGGGAAAGAACTCTGTCTGAAACGGGAAAACATGATGAGTTGCTACCAGCGAGTGTAGGCAGCTGGCAGTTTCCTAGGTTCCCAGTCCTGTGAAGAGACCCTTGTCAGAACTGACATGAGTTGGAAGTCAAAACAAGAAATATATGACTAGCATACTCTGAGCATACTCAACAACCAAGAATGCCACTTTTAAATATGACCATGCAAGGCATGTCACCCTCAATCAAAATGTTCGGCTTGATGATTGTGAAGTTTAATTGATAGATTAAGCCAATTAATTCCCCCCCCCTCTGTTGAGTTAGTCAGTAGGGAATATTTTTTAATCAGTGTGTCTGAGAATTAAGGGCATGTTTGTTGTAGTTTGGGTTCTGATATGTTATCTCAACTGGGATTTTTATTTTTATTTTTTAAAGAGAGAGCTTTCCATCATATGATGAGAGCTAGCTTTTGTTTATCAACTTTTATGCTCTTTCCCTTCTTTCATCATCTGGAAGAGGCACCTGTAGGGATCTTTCATTACTATACAGATGTATTTAAATGCAATTGACCAGCTAAATTCTTTGATTGATGGACAGTCTTACTGTATAGTCAAGGATTGCCTATTTGCAAACTAGTCAATTGGAAATAAATGTTTTTTTGTTTTTTTAAAATATGTGTGGAGTCTTTGCACAGGGTGATTGCAACCAATATCACTTCTGGGACAGAGTGAATTTAACTCCCCATATGATCTTATTTGAAAACATTCAGCGTCCCTGTTGGGTCGAGTTGAATCTCTTGCAGGCGCCATCCTAATTTTCCTGTCACTGAGCTGAAGCTTTGATTGAGGGTGACATCCCTTTCCAAGGACAACTTTAAAAGTGACATTTTTGGATGGCAATTGCCAGTCACCAGCTCAGAGTATGCTAGTCATATATTCAGCAGAGCTGTGGGGCTTTGACTCCCAACTCATTTCACTTCTGACAAATACTTTACAAGGGAATTATTTGCAGGGGTACGACGCGTGATGGACTTGAACTGGTGTCAAGGAGATTGCATTAAAGCTGGTTATATCCTTCTGCTGCAATCATGCTGACCTTACTGAGTATAATGATTCAACCCATATGCTTCAAATCCTTGCATAATGCTGTGTGTGTGTGTGTTTGTGTGTGTGTGTGTGTGTGTGTGTGTGTTGGAGTGTTTTCTCATGTAAAAGAAATAGGGTAAGGTCGATCACCAATAAACATCTGAGGTCACAGAAACTAATTTCAGTTTATGAAGACAAAAAACAAGCTCAGCCAGTTCCTTTCTGTTCCCAGCACACATGTACAACAGGGGGAGCTGCATGTGCCATGCCACCCTCCAGGGCTGATTTGCACTTTGATGTATTTATTATGCATGTGTATTATATGTGAAGAGATGCAAGTGCCATCTTCAAACACTTTGCATTTAGTTCAGAAGCTAATTAGCTCTGAGAATCTGTGTTTAAAAATCATTCGTTAGAGTTGCTTCAAATGTCTGATTGACCAATATGCGTCCCCCCATGCTCACAATTCAACAGAGTTCAAGGGATTGCAGTTCAGCTCGGAGCTCAATCCTGTATTGCACTGGCAGGCAGCAGACTAATATTAGTGAGCCCATCTCAAAAGGTTCAGTGGGGAGCCTGAAGCTCAGTGCTTGGAACCTAGCCTGGTGATCAGCCCTGGACTGTGTGCACCAAGGCCCCAGAGATCTCTTCAGGCATAACAGGGGAAATGCTGGCCTCTGAGATTAACCCAACCCGTCTCTTGGAGCACTGGGCTTTGGGAGGTACTAGATGCAGGACAGTAGTTCCTGTTCTGGGAGTGGGTGGTACAGAGAAGGGGGCATGGCAGGAGTATTTTGCATGCTGAAATATTTTTGCAGCAGGTTCAGATTATAAATTATGTTGTTCTTTGTGTTTTAGGAATGCTGGAAAGAGATTAGGAACCTGCTTCATAGGCAAGGAAGTTCAGGTTTGTGATGTACCATGATTCAGCCTGAGATCCTTGAGGTCATTGTGCAGGGAACCCTAATAAGAAGCCGCTTAAGTCTGCATGAGGAGAGGATGAGAAATAGACAGCATAGTTCATTCTGGCTGCAGCATGGTTCCACCACTCCGCAAAGTCAGCCTCTTGCTTTCTCCTGAACTGGCTGGGTTATAAGGTCAGCCACAATTACTTGACTGGGCAGCAACCTATCTGCTCTTGTGTGCAGCGCATCAGCATTCCTACCTGCTGCTGGCATACTGGCTAAAATTTATTAAGAGTAAAGACTGGTTCATGGGGGCATATCAGTTCAGAGACTGGCACTGTCAGTTGGCCTTTTCACTTAGTCTCTGTATTGCCCTCTGCAGGGAAGAGGATGACTCTGTTGCCACCTACTGTAGGGCTCCCTGTCTTCTGCCCTAACAGTCCCAATGGACACCGACTACCACATTTAATTAAGATAAATTAACTGGAAAAGCATCCACTTACTTTATGCACCGTGTCAACGTAGAACACAAGCTGCCTTGTAGGCAACCATGGCAGCCTCATTATTCTTAAACCTTAACTGTTTTTTTAGGTCTGACCTTTGCATTCTGGAAAAAAAAATTGTTTGGTTTTATTTCTTTTTAAAAATGGATTTGGCTCATCTCTATGTGTACCAACAGAGCCCAGAAGGAATGATAAGGCAGTCTGAAATAATCGTATAGTTTACATGCAATTGCACACGAAAGAGAGAAAGGTCACCGCTGCATCTTAATTCGATATTCGGAGAAAATAAGTGTGGGGTTTCCATAGCACTGATGAATGCACATCACACAGGGTTGACTTACAAATCCCCTCTGCCATGTGAAAAGATACAAGATTACACACTCCCCCTCCCTGACTTCCAAAAATGAGGAAAAGGCAATGCATACTGAGAATTCTGAAAACGAAAAGAGGGAGTAGATCATCGCTTTCGGCAGAAAAACAACTACTAGAAAATGGAAAAGGCTGTGGCAGAGGAAACCTATTCATTTTCTCATAATTCTATGAAACGGGTTACCCAGAGAAATTAACTGGCAGTAGGTTCAGGCTAGACATGAGGAAGTGCTGCTCTACACAACGCAAAATTAAATCACAAGCTTCATTAGCAGGAGATGTGGTGATGGGCACAGATGGCTTTTTGCTGCTTTAAAGAAAGCTGAAATCAGGGGTAGGAAATTGCAGACCCACTTGCAGCACCCCCACCCCCCACCCCAGGGGGCAAAGTCCCAATAGCAGCCCCAGATGTAAACAAACTTAATATAATGTTACAGGATTTAAAACTGGCCACAACTTCATTGATTACGATGTAGGTAGGCTTTTGCTCAGGCACTGGGTATATATCCATTTTCAGCCTCCTGATGAAGCGCTGATGTCATGCCTGGGATATGGACCATGCCAAGATGCTCTTCTGATGTTCCTTTGTGAGATCTTCAGCTGAAGGGTGGTATACAAATTTAACAATAATAAGTAATGTTGAATAGTCATGCCTACCCTTTTCTCTCGTCCCTCCCTTCCTCTCTCCTTTCACCCCATCCCTCCTTTTCTCCTCCTAGAGTGGAGTTGGGTCTTTTACGTAGAAGGGCATTTGTCTGCTTCTTGCTCTTCTATCCCCCCCTTCTCCCCCATTTTCTTTTTAAAATAAAGCTCAGATGAACACTTTTGCATTGCCATGTACTTCGGACTTCTTAGTGCTGTCTCATCATAGTGCGCTCGCTCGCTCTCTCTCTCTCTCTCTCTCTCTCTCTCTCTCTCTCTCTCCTGGGAGGTGCCCAAACAGTAGAAGGTTGAAAGCAAATGGGAAGAAAAACAACAACACATTTCATCACATGTGTCCCCATACTCAGCCACCGTATCCCATCCATTAGAAACTACACTAGCATAATTAAATACAAAGACACACACAGAGAGAAAGAGAAACCAGTAGAGAGAAGTGCAATGAAACAAAACCAATAATAATAATAACAACAGTAATAACCAAGCTAGGGTGCATAAAACAGAGGACACCACAGAAAGAAAGAAAAATGAGAGGAAAAGGGAAAGGAGAAAAGAGAGAGGGGTGGAACACACATACTCTCTGTCTGTCTGTGTATAGTGCAGAGTCATATAGTTGAAAATAGGTTGTGGAGGGGGATCTAATCTCCAGCCATTTCATTCCGGTACCTTATTTTTTTTAAAGGTTCACTAAAGAAAATTGGCCAGTAACAGATAAATTGCATGAAAAGAACAATAGAGACTTTAAAAATGAATGGGAATCTTTTACAATTTATTTACAAAAACAACTTAAAGAATTGGACTCACTGGCAGGTTTTGAATAAACACCCACAATTTTATTTAATTAAAACATGGAGGAAGATAATGTAATGACATTTTATGTACATTAACATGCAGAAAATAACAATTTTTGTAACAAACCAGAAAGGAAGAAATGAGGGAAGTCACCAGGGGCGGGGGGGGGGGGAGAGAATGAAAAATGTAAAATTGGACAATTGTTATTTGTAATTTGTTATAAAAGAGGAAATTTAATAAAATATTTAAAGAAAGAAAGAAAGAAAGAAAGAAAGAAAGAAAGAAAGAAAGAAAAACTGGCCAGTGAAGTGATCCATTGCTCTCATAAGCACCCTTAACAAACTACAATTCACAGAAGGCCGCCAATTTCTGGTTCGCCTCAGGTGCCAAAATGTATGAGCCTTTGTAGCATTCAAATAATGCAGCATTCCAAAGGGTGACCCTCCTTCATTCTGGAATGGTAGATCCCAGTGGAATCACAGCTCTGGTTGTGTGGCTCTTGATTCCCCTGTTCTAAACTGCAGTGGACAAGGCTGTCTGCTGTCATCACGGCTCTGACGATCAGTACTGTACCTCCCACCTATTGTGCCAATTCATCAGGGTGGCTTTGAGGCATTGCAATCTGCCTTTATATTCCAGGCTTTCCTGAATACTGAATTTTAAATAACAGCAAAACTGGAGGCTGTTGCAAATCAGGTACAAATCACACACTGAATATTCAGAGCTTTCTGATTTGTTGCTTGGGGTGTCAGAATTAATTAGTTATTGAGGAAATGAGAGCTGCCACCATCAGAACAAGGTTCGGGTTTTTCATCAAGTTTTTAGATTTCGGCAAAAAACACATACTTTACCCCTACAATGAAAACAGAAAACAGCTTAATTATTCCCATTACATCCTCCAATCACCTCTGTCATGCTCCTTTTGATTCAGTGACTTGCCAGGATTTACCCATTGGCACAATAGATATTTTTAGGCACATTGTGAATTTTTTGACTAGCTCACTGGCGCATACAAATTATCCATTTAAGCATTGATTTGAAAATAATAATATAGAGCGCCTCAGCAGTGTGTCAGGAAGGCATCAAATGGAGTTGTTCTGTAATTGTAGGCAACAGTTTACAGTGTTGAAGTAGTGGAGGGGAGAGATCATTTTAAGTTTCAAATGATCCTAGGGTGGTTGAAGCTAGGAGAATTGATGAAGCAGCTTCATCATTCTGATGAAAAAACCTCATGACCTCCAGATCCCCTTCCCCTATGAATTATGGCAGGTGGGAATAGGGCTCTTTCTGCATTGGTGCTTGGCCCATTGAATGACTTCCCAGTTGAGCTTTGACAGGCAACAACATCAGTGCAAACTTGGTTTTTTGAAAGAAGTATTACTGGCCAATCTTTTAAGCAATGCATCTCCCATTGGGCTAGTACAGTTCCATCAGGGCTCTAATAACCTTAGCATCACCTTTGACCTCAGCCTAGACCAATCCACACAAGAGGTTCCATTTCTGCATGCTGCTCTGCCACTCCCTAATGGATATGTAAGCCAGGGGTAGCCAATGGAGAGGTGCAGCAGTGTGTGCCTGGCCTCCTATAAGTGGCATTGCTGTGCTAATACTGGAAGGAGAGGAGAGGTTGGTACATGCTTACTTTCCCACCACTTACCCCTCTTGGCAAATGTGCTGATACTACTGACACGAGTCCACAAGCCTTACCAACCTTCCTTTCCAGCCACCCTGATATAAGCACCACCTGATACTGGAAACCCACTTACACGCTTCACTCCACTTTCAGCTTTCACATAGGAGGACACAAAAAGCATTGTCTTCAAACAAGCCCTACAATACCATCACATCTGTTCAGGTTCATCATACAAAGACTCACAACTCAGGAATTTGCACCAGGCATTCCTCAGACTATGAAACCTACCCAATGATGTGAGATGTTGGGGAAACAGATATAATCAAGGTCAGGCTGGTGTCAAAGAATAATCCACTACAGGACAATATGTGAAAATGACAGAATACCACTTCTCGTCACTTAACAGCTCCCAGCTGAAGCCACTCAAATTTGTCACCAGTTACTAACAGCCCTTAGTGGACAATTATACTTCTCTCTCACAAGCCTTGGGTACTGGCCTGTACTTGCTCACAGACAGCCCCTTCCCAACCTAAAACAGCTACTCACCCGAAACAATAGGCCACATAACTGAGACATAGACACAGGCCTCAGATGCCAACCCCATCTTCATGCACAGTTTTGAAAAATCTAATAACGTCTTCTACAACAGTCAGTCAGGGCTGAGTCTGTTCAGGGTGCTTAAACTCCACGAGTTGTCCAGGAATGCCTGCCTCATGTTAGTGTCAGGTCTACCTATGAAGCTTCCCTCTCCACATGAGCCTCTGTGGCCTTGGGAGGGAATGGATTGGGTCCAGGGCCTCTGATTTTGTCACCAGAAACAAACTCTATGTAGGTCTAGCTGTGGGTTTGCAGAAAGCTGGGTTCATTCGAATCAAGCAACAATATCAGGATATAGCTTTTTTTTCTTGTTTCCATGGAAATTGGGGCAGGGGAGGTCTTTTCTCTTTTAATTTTGTCAGCTTTCTGAGTTCAATTACAAGCCAAAATAGCACCATGCAATTATGGCAGTAATGTATTCTTATACTTACATTCAATTTTAATTACAGAGCTATTTTGACAAATCCATCAAGTATGTGGGAAAAAAAAAACACACACACACCAGAAAAAACAACCATGTATCACAAAACCATTGCACAAAAATAAAACTCAAATCCCCAAACAACTGTTACATTTCTTTTGGCAACAGTTGTTAAGGTTGCTTGAGAAGACTGAGAAGTAACATAATATGCTAGGAGCACAGAGTTACTTGTATTTTTAATAAAATGAACTTGTGTGTGAGTGTGCAATAAGAACTTCAGAGGGCTGATGTTGAGAGAGGACATGGCAAGCTACATAAAGGGGACCCGAACAGCCTCTATCAGCAGCCATACTACCAGGTTACATCAAAGGCTGAAGTGAGACAGGGAGGCTTCCTCCATTAGCCTGGCTGGGAGCAGGTTTTGTTTGGCACCTCCTAGGACTAGGTGAACACGTCAATTTCAGTGTCTCCCATTTCTCATTTTTCCAAAACAGATGACATGTGAAATGCATGATTGCATTCCATGTATCTGGTTCTGCTCCATTAAACAGCAGTTGTTGTGTGGGAAATACAGTTAAAGACTAGAAGTGCAGAGAGTAACGCTAGCATTGTAACCTGTTGAGGGAGCTTATAATGGAGGCCTGGTAAGAAATCTTTACAAATAATGTAAATGAATAAATTAGGATATGCAGATTTTATGCATCTTTGTTGTTGATGATGTGTTTCCTCTCTTTTGGTAATTTGTAAGAGGACAATGATTTGTACTCAGACAATGGGCATGTTTCACCTTCCTCATTTATTACACATATCAGAGACCCATCCCCCAAATCTTGGAACTGGTCCCTGAACAGACTCCAAATACCTTTTGTTACTTGAAGGGCAACATCAGCAACAGCTTTCAAACATCTGTGCCAGCATAGAAGAGTGGGCTGGGCTGCCTGCCCCTTCTCCATAAAAATCTCAGCAGTCCCTGAAGGAATAAAATATGAAGCTTTTAAAAGAACCACTATAAACCCAAGAGCAAGGCTGACTGGAGTAATAGCTGTATATCTCCAGACTGCAGGGAAGGCTGGTACCCTGTGACTCAGGAGGACGTTTTGGGAGCTAACTACTAAATCATGGATGAGCCTAAAAGGAAACACACACACACACACACGAGAAAATGACAGTGAAGCCATACAGGCCAAACAAATGTCCCAAAGTAGCACTATAATGTGGGATGAGAGAGCAGGGCCACTTCCAAAATTCCTAATTATTTTCAAATATTCTGCTTGAAACAAGAGGGCCCATACCTGCCCCCAGGGACACAGACACACAGGGGAAGCAAGGTGTGATTTGTCATGTCCATGGATATGACTGCTAGTTTCCCGATATGATTTGCATTATTACAGTGGCTGTAAAATGTGGCTATTTCCCATAGCAAAGCTGGCTGTACAATTTTCAGGATTCTGACTCCTACTGACTTCCTACTGAAAGAACAAAAGAAAACACTGCAGTGTTACAACTTTTCCAGATTCTCCAAGTGATCCTATTTCCCAGGGACATCTCTGATTTAGAGATGCCATCTGGGTTTCTCCTTTGATCCCACAATATCCCACATTTCCTTCCTTAGGATGTCCATATTTTCATTGGAGAAATGTTGGAGGGTTTGCAGTTATCCAACCCCCAAGCAATCCTATATAGGGAAGGTTTTTTTTTTTAATCTTTCATGTTTTATTCTGTTTTTATATAAGTTGGAAGCTGCCCAGAGTGACTGAGGCAACCCAGTCAGATGGTTGGGGTATAAATAGTAAAATGATCATTATGGAATGGGACGTCCCTATTTTCATCAGAGAAATGGACATGGGTGGCGCTGTGGGTAAAACCTCAGCGCCTAGGACTTGCCGATCGTATGGTTGGTGGTTAGAATCCCCGCAGCGGGGTGCGCTCCCGTCGTTCGGTCCCAGCGCCTGCCAACCTAGCAGTTCGAAAGCACCTCTGGGTGCAAGTAGATAAATAGGGACCGCTTACCAGCGGGAAGGTAAATGGCGTTCCGTGTGCTGCGCTGGCTCGCCAGATGCAGCTTGTCACGCTGGCCACATGACCTGGAAGTGTCTGCGGACAGCGCTGGCTCCCGGCCTATAGAGTGAGATGAGCGCACAACCCTAGAGTCTGGCAAGACTGGCCCGTACGGGCAGGGGTACCTTTACCTTTACCTTTTATGCTGTTCTATGCCCTTGAAAGTGGAGAATGTGGTCTACAGTAGGGAAAGGGGAACTCTGCTTTAAAAACGTTGCACTGTATCCAAGTGGCAGGCAATGCAAAAGAATTAGAGAAATGTCACCCACACATTGTATAAACATAAAAGGAGACACACAGGGAGATAAGAGGTGGAGAGGCAGGTCCAACCTTGCCAGGCTGGAGGGGGGAAGTGCTGAACCCGGGGGGTGAGCATGGTTTGCCATTCCCTTATCTACTACCTGAGACGATTGCCTCAGTATGCAGAATGGCATCTGCCTTGGCCTGCACAGATTGTAAAGTACAGAGTCCAACAAGGTGTGCAACCTTACCCTTTTAATTCCACAAATCTCTGAAGGGCTTCTTGCAAAATAGGTATGTAGGAGGCAATCCTAGAGCAAGATCCACTGGGATGAGCAGCGTTTGATGCAGTGGCTCAGACAGCTGATTCCTGTCACAGCTGGGCTCAGCTGGACTTAAGTCCCCAGTCCTAGCTCAACCAAAGATGCACCAGAGCAACTTGTTCATCCCAGCTCAGCTGGCTGAGCTGAGACCAGTGTAAGTCCCCCAAAAGGGGTGTGGAGAAGGTGGGACCAATAGTGGGGAATATAGGGTGGATTCTAAGCTATCTGCTTGGTCATGTGATCTGCCAACCCAGTGTATAGCACTCCTTTAAATACTTATTTAAAAGCAAGGCTAAGGCAGATCAGCAGCAACTTTGCTGATGGAAGAGATTAGCCTCTGGTGTAACTTTATGCCAGCTTAATTTACACCATTCCTGCCGTTTGTGCATAGAGCTGCTCCTGTAGTCAACTTGGACTGCACCTGTGAACAAGTTTGCACTGTTAGAATGCTGAACTAGGCTACTCTATAGGTTCACCAGGAACAGCGTTTTCTGATAGCTAAGCTCTACGGCAACCTCAGGAGGTCATGTTACAAAAGGCCCATCACAATCTCCAGATTGCTCGTAATGGGAAGCATTAGCAATAAAACCTTCAGTTGATTTTGAAGGAGAATAAAAAATGCATTCCAGTCTCTCTGTTCCTGATTGCTATAAATATGTATTTGAATGACTTTCACAGTTGCAGATTGCCTTGTATGTCATATTTATGGAGGGAAATCTGTATCTATAATGCGACTCCAAGTGTTAGTGCTGTGATTTCAGAGTTAGTTAAATGCTTTTCTCCCCCCCCACCCCCACCATACATATCCATTTTCCATGCCATGAAATAATTAATAAATACAGGCAGGCAGATAGTGACATATATTGTTGCTGCTCTGGGTAGTTTCAGTTAAGGAGGTGGGTACAAATAAATTGTGATAAATAAATAAATAAATAAATATTCAGATATTGGGATCACAGTGACATATTTCTTCTTTTCCTTCTTCTAAAAGTCAAAAATATTGCCATGCTCACCTTGCTTTTTTGAGCAGTGAAATGAACTTTCAGGGGTGTGGAACTTATGCAGGCTTTGTTTCTCCTGGAAGGAGGTGACTGGAGATTCAAAGCATTTGTCATAGTTGCTCTCTGTGATGGCCTGGGAATCCGATTCAGAGGCTGAACCGGAGGAATCCCAGCCTGCACAGGAGTCCCCGCCTCCAGGGCCGGCTGAACTGGGGCAGGGCCTTGATTCTGAAGCGCCTGCACCTGTGCCGGATCCTCAGGAGCAGGCACCAGGTGAGTCCACTCTGGCTCCAGAGGTGGTTGAGGACTCAGTGCCTACAGGTGAGTCTCCCCCTGGGCCCAGTAACCCTTCAGTCTCTCCTGAACTGCAGAGGCTCAGAGCAGAGAGGCGAAGGGAACTGGTTTCTCCCAGGAGGAGTGCTCACCTTAAGGCCAGGAGAGGCGGGTCTCCTGGGGGCCGGGGCCGCCCCTGGCCTCAGAGAAGATAAAGGCCAGTCAGCCCAGTCCCAGGTTGCGGGAGCAACGTCGTTGAAGAGCTGTTTTGGCCAGCGTCCAGTCCTGTTCCCCCAGAGTTCCTGTTCTTGCCCGGCTTCTCGCTGTGGACCCCGCTTCACCCGAGGAGGACTGTCTGCCGACCCTCGACTCAGGTCCTGGGCCTTGCCCCATGGTAACCTCCCCCCTGGACCAGCACACTCTCATTTACAAGCATGCAGGTTGAACATGGGTGAAGAACTGCTTCAAACACCCCAGCCTGTCAGCCCTCCAGATTCATTGCACTGTGTCAGATTTCCATAGAGACCACTAACAGCTTTCCAAAATGCTTCAAATGTATTTTTGTTCCAGTGTCTTGCTTCCTGACCACACACACACAGTGTGTGTGAAGGCTACAGCTTTCTATCCTGATCCATGGTTTAGTATACAATGGTACCTCAGGTTAAGTACTTAATTCGTTCCGGAGATCCGTACTTAACCTGAAACTGTTCTTAACCCGAAGCACCACTTTAGCTAATGGGGCTTCCCGCTGCTGCCTCACCACCAGCGCACGATTTCTGTTCTCATCCTGAAGCAAAGTTCTTAACCTGAAGCACTATTTCTGGGTTAATGGCGTCTGTAACCTGAAGCATATGTAACCTGAAGCGTATGTAACCCGAGGGACCACTGTTGGGGGTCTTTATATTAAATCAAGAAGCACCCTCCAGGACTCCTTGTTTTAGCCATGACTCTGTCTTGAATTCCCCAGATGCAGGCAATTCAGAAGCAACAGCATGGTGGCCCTTGAATGAAAGTAATGGGACAAATAATCCTCCCTAGTAATCTAAATTCATTCTAAAAATGGGATGGGGAAGGCCTGCCTTTATCCCATCCAGAAGATTTAAAGAAGATCCAGCAACATTCAGCCAGCAATACAGGGAACTGATTTTAAGATTGGAAAACTGAGAAACTGAGAGAAACTAAAAATTACAAGATTCATCCATTCCTACTAATCTGACCACATTGGTCTGATTCAGCCAATGGATTAATTGGTTATAGTGTGTATGAATTATTGTTCAAGATCAACCACCCGGCCCTACCAACTAAACATTCCAGGACAGAGGACTTTGAGGAATAAGTGACACAGAAACCATACAGTAAATTAGGTCATTGGTCTCCAACTATAGTTAACTCCGATCCACTTAGCAAATTCATTTTAATAAATTCCACCATTTATTTGGTTTGGGTTTTTTTTTAAAGAAAATGCCCAACCATCTCTGGTGGGATATTAATAATCCTCCTGACTGGTGATCAAATTTGAACTTTCCAAACCAATATATGAACAAAACACGGCTCTCTTTCAAAATCTGCACTTTCCAAATTTTGTAATGCAGTTCTCTAACTGAATAATGCATTCATTAGTGAAAATGATGTATCAAATTGCATTTTGGGGGCAAAAATGCATGTAGTCAGGCGAAATTGAATATAAAAATGTATATACTTAGAGAAATATGCATCCTGTTGCCATCCTCTTCTCATAGTGGCCAACCAGATGTCTAATGGAAGCCTGCAAGTAAGACCTGAGCACAAGAGCCCTCTCCTCTTCTGGGGTTTCCAGAAAGTGGTATTAGGAAGCATCACTGCCTCCAATACTGGAGGCTGAGCATAAACATAATAATGAGTAGTCATTTATAGCCTCCAGGAAAATACATTCAAATATTCATTTAGACTTTTCTTTAAAAGAAAAAGATGCAAATATATGAAGAAAAGTGGGGGCAGGGCGGGACCAAGCTTAAGACAGAAGAAATGAGAAATTGAGAGAATCTAAAATGGACAGATTTCTCCATCCCTAAATAAATGAGGTGGTTTTGTATGTTGCAAAGGAATCAAAGACCATGAAAGCTTTTTCTATAGCTAGCCTCCTCCCCACCACATCCCCATTCATCTGCTCATTCAACTGATCAAAATGAAACTGCAATTTTTCAACCCAGGATTCCTTTCCTCTTCTGATAGTTAAAATTTTCACCGGTTCCCAGAGAACTCTGTAGCCAGTGCAGTGCAATAAGCACATGATGGATGGTTTTAATTCTATATTCTCAGGCCTTCTTCGATGTTGCTTCAGCATCAGTGAGAACTCAGTGCTGAATTAAATCAATGCCACGTCTGCTTATTGCTATGGCTCCAGTGTCCACAGGGTATATAAGCTTACATAGATTTCTGAAACTGAAACCAAAACTTCTCACTACAACCCGAAGACAAATGCAAAATTCTGTAATAAGAATCAATGTCTAAACATCTTCTTTTAATTCCATGCTAGCTGGGGGCTATATTTTTGACTGGGAGGTAAAAACAACCCCATGTCAGAAAAAGGGTTGGGGATCTGCTCTGAGAATTAAACAGAAGAACATAAGAAGAGTCTTGCTGAATCAGACCAGGATCTGTTTTCCAGGATCTTATCATAGGAAGTATACTCTCTCATGGGGAAGCTTCAAAAATTACCACCTGTACTTTCTCTTTGGCTTTTGGAGTTTTGAATTAACAAGCCTTGTTTCTAAAGCAGAACTGATGCTATGGGGATTCTCCATTATTCATTGCTGTTGTTTTCATTTCCAAATTTTGTACATATTGCAATACACGTTTGGTTTGTTGCCCTGCTTGTCAGTTCCATTAGCTCACGTGTACCCTCTGTAATACCAGTATGCATGTGTGCATTTGATAAAATACTGTCACTAAAAGGAGACTCCAATCTTGCTGTTATTATAGCCACTGTTGCCTCAAGATTCTTTTGTGTGTGATGTTTTTACTGATCAGCCTGATTCCCTGTGTGCCTTGATAAAACACCTCCCCCCTCCAAAGGCCACTGAAGATGATTGTATGGATGGATGCTTCAAGAGTGCTTTTATGTGGCCGACAGAATTTTCTCTATGTGAACCTTCAGAGCCTTCTCATACACCATAGTCGTTCTTGTGGGTCCAGGAATTGAGACCCTTCTCATCATAGGATCTATAACTGGCTCTTAAATTTCTCATCCTCCAGTACCCTCCTTATCTCTAGCTCACCATTGGATTTTTGCAACTGTTATATCCACCCAGTCTTCCTTTTCAGCTCCATACTCCAATAACCCTATTGCCCCCTAAGGCTGCTGCCTGACTTGTAATCCTTCCTGGGATCTGTACTTGTATTCCTCTCCCACCCTCATTTCCCCATAGCATTCTAAGCAGTGCATTGCACTGCAGTGCTCTAATCCACTCTGTTCCTGGTAGCTGCCTCTTTTGCAGCCTTGGTGTGTGCATGAACTGTCCTCTGATTAGCCAGTGCTGTGGCATCCCTCTCCCAGCCTGTGTTTGCATTGGGTCAGGCTGCAAGAGGAGGAGCCACCACTCTCTCACACTGGCATTTCATCAATGTGCAAGACCACATGTGCACATTTGTAAAACAATGCACAGAAAGAGCCTTGATGCAATCATATGAACATTCACATGAATGTTGAATATGGCCAGTGTTTCATTTCTGCATACCTACAATATCCGTATTTTAAGAATGGGGTCGGGGAGTCACAAATAAACGGGAGGAATGAAAGCTAAGTCCAACTGTGCATGCTTTGATTCTGGAATTAATGTTAACATTTATTTGCATTAAAGCAGAATTCAGGTCAACTGGGACAATGGCAGAATGATGCAGAGCGACTATAAAGGAACATAATGGGAGAAAGTCTATTGCCCCTGCTGACTCTGGACATTAAGTCTCCATTTTCAGCTGTCATGGCTAAGAGCTATCACTAGACTTACCCTCCATGAATTTCTCTAATCCTTTTTAAAAGACATTGTGAGAATCACTACAGCTTGTTTAGCAACAAATTCAACATGTTGATAATTTCATGTTATATCCTTTTGTTTGTTCTAAACCTGCTGCCAATTAATTTTATTGGATGGATCTGAGTACAAAAATATTTTTGGTGTTTTCATGGTTCTAGCATTGTTCAGTATTCTATAGACCTCTTTCATTTCTGCTTTAATCACCCTGTGAGCTTGGGGGCTTCCCTTCAGCATCTAGTTGAACACTGTGAGTACAGAATGCTGGACTAGAAAGGCTTTTGGTCGTATCCAGCAAGGTTGCTCCCAGGAATGCTGGGAGAGAAAGATCAAATCACTTCCTGGACCCACCCAGTCAAAAGCCAAAATGGGCAAGGGTCAAGAGGGAGGTGGTTGGTGACACTTCTTCAGCAGCTTGTCCACATCTTCCAGTTGCAATCATCTAATCTGATCCAATATAAATAGAGAAAACAATTGCATTTGACTTGCTGGAACAGTGGCATCCAAGTCTTCCCAAATCTGAGTAATTTTAGTCCTATTTAATACCTTAGCTATGTAGTTCTAGAAGGCTAGGCTGCTATTCATACTTTTTATTGGTGGGGAGCAAGTTCTAGTGAACTCAGTGGGCCCTACATCTGAGTGGGGATGAAGGAGAAATTGGATCAAGTTCACATTTAAAGCTGAATCAATGTGCTGTTTTCAAAACAGTGTGGGAACCAAAACACAGCCATCCTATCCAATTTGCATCCCCCCCCCACCAAATTTTGCAATTCTGTGGTCCAGCCAAACAACCTTTACAAAAATGCATGAATTGTTAGCAGACCTTGCAGCTTGGGTGAATTAGATCAGAATAATCACAGTTTCTGGAGTTCAAAGGCTTTATTCATGCATGATGAGTGGAGAGAGAAAAGAGAAAACATTTTGTCAGGAGAAAACGCCCTACAAAAGTGGCTCAGCTTTTAGGGGTGGAGTTTACTTGGACAAAGAAAAAATTATAAGCAGGTGCAGGTTTGATTCCTAGATGAGCAGTGCCCTTGTGTGCTTTAAAGCAACACATGCTTTAATTAAAGTTCAGGAGAAGGAAATATATTTGCTTTTCTCCAGCATATATTAAATAAAAGTGTGCATGGAAATGAACAAATTAATGAATAATAACATATAAAAATGAATTCTATTAGGAGAAATTGCTTGCAAAAAATTGTACAGTAGTCAAAATGGCATACAAAAATGAGTCTGTTTGAAGAAATATGCACTAAGTATTTGCATAATTGTTTATTTAAAAAATAACAAATTGCTGCAAAAATGTGGAGACCTGAAATTAAGAATGGAAGAATGAGAAATTGGGAGAACTGAAACTGGCAGACCCTGCCTCTGAGTTGATATGTTTATAAAGCTGTAAATTAGAAAGTGTCATCCCCCCCCTTGTTATCAGCTGACCTTAGGCAATACTAGGCAATACATCTTCAACCTCTTTCCCTATCAGCAGTATGATAAATAATATCATAATAAAGATCTGCATTACAGTGCTATTGTAGGGATAGCTGAAATATCATACTTTGTAAATTCCCAAGCTCCATATCAGTGTTGCATAGGAAGCTGCCTTGCGCTGAGTCAGTCCATTGTTCCATGTAGTCCTGTGTTGCTTACACTGATTGGCAGTGGTAAAGGTAAAGGTACCCCTGCCTGTAAGGGCCAGTCGTGTCCGACTCTAGGGTTGTGCGCCCATCTCACTTAAGAGGCTGGGGGCCAGCGCTGTCCAAGGACACTTCCGGGTCACGTGGCCAGCGTGACGAAGCTGCTCTGGCGAGCCAGTACCAGCGCATCACATGGAAACGCCGTTTACCTTACCGCTATAAAGCGGTACCTATTTATCTACTTGCACTTAGGGGTGCTTTCGAACTGCTAGGTGGGCAGGAGCTGGGACCGAACGACGGGAGCTCACCCCGCCTTGGGAATTCGAACCGCCGACCATATGATCGGCAAGTCCTAGGCACTGAGGTTTTACCCACAGCGCCACCCGCGTGCCCATTTTGGCAGTGGTACTCCATGGTTTATTGCAGAGAGCTTTTCCATCCCTACCTGGAGATGCCAGCGATTGAACATGAAACCTTTTGCATGCTAAGCAAAGCAGATGCTTTACCACGGAATCCTAGCCCTTCCTCTAACATATTATTGCCATTGTTCTTGCAAATTATTTGATGCAGCTAAATTTCCCAACCATCTGAAGCCCACTCTCCCCATATTAATATGACTGCTGCTCTGTATCGTTTCTATATTTTTCCTTGCAAAAAAGCAGCACATTTTCACAGACCTATCATTGCTCCTGTTAATTTTATTTGCTGTGTTAAATGGGTGGATTTTGGTTTCCTTCTGCTGCATTTGGCAGAGAAGAAAACCAAAATGAGTTAAGCTGCTGCAGTATTTACAAGACTTAGTACGATTTTCCACAGCTCAACCTTTCTTTTGATCCCTAAAGAGAGAGAGAGAGAGAGAGAGGCTGGGAGGGAGGGAGAGAGAGGGAGCTGAGAGATAATTCCATCTCTTGGGTATTTTTTGCTGCACTGCATTATCAGCCCAGTCTCATATTGGTTGGGCTCATAGCTCAAAGAGTAGAGGACCAAGATCCAACAGTATCTCCACTTAAAGGATATCAGGCAGCACAGCCAGAAATCATATGTTCCTTAAACAAGAGTGGGTAATCTTTCTTCAGCTTAGAATCATAGAGCTGTGGAGTTGGAAGTCACCACAAGGGTCATCTAGTCCAACTGTCTGCAATGCAGGAATTTTTCACTCGGTGTGGCACTTGAACCCACAACCCTGAGATTAAGACCCTCATGCTCTAGCAACAGAGCTACATTTCTCCATGTAGAACCTCCCAGGGGGCATGTGCCAGTTGTGGGTGAGCTCAGAGGGCAAAATAGGTCAGAATAATGGATCTGAGGCTTGCATGGTAGGCTTCATTCCAGACACTAGTGGACAACATGGTGGGGTGGGTGGATTACCTGGCCTCCTGGCAGGTGTGTGACTGCTGCTTAGTGGCTGAAGGAGGAATGAGGCAGCAAGGAGGGTGGCATGTTGCAAACACAGTAACCAACCTCCCTGCTTCCTTTTTACTTCCCTTCCTGGTAAGCAGTAGCAACTCAGCGGCTGGTAGGTCAGGTAAGTGCACACTCCCCACCGTGCCATCTGCTATTGATCCCAGCCGTGCAAAGCTCAAAGGTTTCTACAAATATATTTTCCCATTTCCACTGAGGAAAGCATTATCACAGTTCATGTAATCTGTTTGGATTAACATAACATGCTGTACCTGGGGCTGCCTGTGGAAACCGCTGCAGCCAGATTGCTGACCGCGGCCAGTTACAAGGAGAACAGAAATTCCCGTTCTGTTTCCAGGCACAATTCAAAGGGCTGGTTATGAGCTATAAAGCTCTATACTGCTTGATGACCTGAAGGTCTGGATCTCCCTATATAAGCGTGCTCAGGTATTGAGATCTCCAGGGGAGCCCTGCCACCCTCACAGGAATGTTTGGGGTGTTTCCTGTGGCTGCACCCAGATTGTGGAACTTCAGTTCATGTAAGGCTAGGCTGACCCCCTTTCTGCTTTCCTTTCGTCGGCAGGCAGAGACCTTTTTGTTCCAACAGGCCTTTGGCCGCTAGCTGGCTGTTGCATCAGGGTCTTCTGAGAGTGGGTATTGCATATTTTCCTCTGCTCCTGCTGTGCTCTTAGGGAGTTTCAAGATGTTTTGATTCAGCATGGTTTTTTAAATATGGTAACTTGTTATTATTTTAAAATATTTATGACTGGTTGCTGTATTTTTTTAAGCTGTGTCCATTTTCATTTTCATGTTGTGAACCACCTTGGGTCCTACACTGGGTGAAACATGGGATATCAAACAAACAAACAAACAAACAAACAAACAAACAAACAAACAAACAAACAAACTCTAGCATGCCCCTTCTCCTTCTGGCTATTTGTGTTTAAAAAACAACAACTGGCACTTGGAGACTTATGATAGCTTAAGAGAAAAAGGATTTATTTCACCACAAGAATGGTAAACACACACACACACACACACACACACACACACACACCAGATGTCACAAGCTTCTCAATCAGATGTTAAGTGTACAATTTTGATTTTCTTCAGTTACCAAAACTTATCACAGAGGTGTTACAGTTTAGGTTTCAATACCTTGTGGGTTATAAAACAGGCTGGTACTTTCTGTCTGGCTAGTATTAACCTGCCTATTGTCTTTCTTATTCCCAAGCTTTAGAAATCTCACACCTGAGGTTCCTCTATTGGGCCCAGCATATCAGACCAGGGAATCAATGCACACTCCTCTTCTGATTTGGGATTATTCTCCTCTCACTAAAAGATCTATCTCCTTCCTACTGAACTGGGCTGTAAGCAAAGCTCCTCTCCCAAAATTTAGCTTCCCAGTTTTCATGTCTGTATACCCTTAAAAAAGAATAACCATCTTTCACTCTATCCCCCGCCTCAGAGACTGCCTTCCCTGACTGTATATATCCTCTAAGGGTAGATTTTACAGAGCTCAGAGATATCACTGTTAACAAGCTCAATACCAGGACCAAAACTGCTTTCCTTTCTCCCTCCATTATGGCTAGCTGTACCCACAGCCAATCGGAGTGAAGTTCCAGCCCAGCACACTAAGAGCACCACCACTCTGGTGGGACTTCACCTGCACTGCACAAGCAAACTCCACTTTACCTAGACACATTCTAGAAGGGCTGCATAGGAAAGCCAGTGTCACCAGTGATGTCTAGTGCCCATGAGATTGAAGAAGTGGAAGGCAAGAAGCCCAACAGCAGGTAGAGTGGCAGCCAATGACAGACAAGAGCCAAACTGATTCTCATTTTGCCCTTATCTCCTCCTTGCTTCTTCCAAGTGGGCAAAAGCTAGCACCACTTCCTGGTTGGTTGCAAGAAGGACAGAAGGCAGGCAGGGACTGGATGAGGACAGACTGGGGTTGGAGAAGTAGTGCCCCATGTGCCCTAATGGACATGCCATCACTGAGTGAGCAATGCAGTATGGAGAGGGCATGGCCAGGGAGAGTGCTGTACAGAGGCACCATCTTATAAGAATGAGGGGAGGCAATGCCGCATATGTGATGCCACACACCACATCAGGCTTCAATGGCCGGTGGTTCCTCCTCCTCCTCCTCCTCCTGGTGCCACCACTGGTGGGACCCGGCTGCTTTGACCTTCCTTCCCCCCTCTGTGGCAGGAGATGGAGGAGAAGGAGCTGGCCACTGGAACCACACTGCAGTCAGCTACACACTTCACCTCTGTACTTTGGGGTCATGGGGGGGGGGCAGCCCTGACCGAAGCTCTTGGTGCCGTAGGAAGTCCAATCAGACTGTCGAAGAAGAACAAAGAGGTCTCAGTCATAAGGATGAATTATTGCTGCTGGCTTTTTGTTATTGCACAGTTGCATTATGTATTGTATTGTATTGTATTGTATTGTATTGTATTGTTCTTTGTGACATGTTTACTTTTATTCCATTGCCTACTGTATACCACTCTGGTATCTGCATGACTGAAGGGTGGCTTACATATATATTATAATGAAATAAATAAAATAAGATGGTTGTGACCAATATTGGTCATGCTCAGAGTCAACCCGTTGAAATTAATGGAAAGGATAATTTCAATAGCTGTGTGCCAGGGTTGAGGAACCTCAGGCCTGAGGGCCAAATGAGATCCTCCAGCCCTTGGGACTCTCCTCAGATCACAACTCCTCCCAAGTTCCACTAGGTATTTTTGCTTGGCTGAAATATGCCATAGAACTCTCATGATGCCACTTGTTTTCCTGGATAGAGAGGGATGAGTTAGCATGTGCGGAAACTAGCCTACCTCCACAAAGGTAAAATTTATATTCATTGCTCCGACCACTTTTGCCTCTGGCTACAACCACCCTATGTGGCCCCTGGAAGTTTGGCCTACAATTAATAGAATATGAGAGCCCATAATATATAACAGCAATTATTGTGTGATCAGATATGTGATCAGGAACATTTCAACCGCAACTGTATGTTTGAAATTATAATATTGGCCTACCTAACAAGGATGCTGTCAGGAAGGATTACTATGAAAAGGCATGTGAAATGTTTTCAATACCAGAGGCAATCTAAACATTAAGCAGTGGCTCATTTCTGTAGGTTTGAATAGGTCTGAATCTAGCTTTTGAAATGAACGGGTACCATTCCTTGTTCTTGCCTCTTTATTATTATATTTTTCTTTGCTGTGTTTTGCAGAGAAAACTCCAGAGAGTGGGATCTCCCCCTTTCTCCTGCAGTGATAATTTAGGTGAAATCGCTGTTCTGTTCTCATGTATCCCAGGCAGTAACATGACACAAGGTCTTGTTTTTCAGACTTTTTTTTTTTTAAGTATAGGCTCCTGTGATAGAGTTGTTTATTAATGCTTTCCTAGCATAGATGGTACAGTAGCTAGAATGCTATTTGTGTACCACCTGCAGGTACTTTTCAACTTAGTTTCCCTTTATTTCCTTTGATAAGAATCATATTGTGACTTCAGAGTAAAAATGTGGCTTGTTGGATCAAGATTTGTACAGCTCTACTATTCTGTACACATGTACACAGCTCGCAGATGGTACACTCATTGAATGTTATATGTGAATAACCATACAAGTGTACAGCTCAATATGTACAACAGGTACACTCACTGAATGCAACATGTGAACTATAGGGTTGTTTACACATTACAATGAACAGAATCATAAGCTGTCTCTGCATAAGTGTTTGAGTTAAATGCTTGCTGATTTGTGAAGCTTAGCTGTTCTGTACACTCATTGAATGTTAGATGTGAAAACTGTTAGAATTCCTGCTCCATGAATGCAGTCATGGGATTGTTATCTATCACATGATGGTATATGTTTTCATTCCGCAGAGTAGGAAATGACGGAGACAGGATGTTTGTGTTACTGTGTTCCGTGAAGTGGGACTATTGTCCTTTGCTCTTTCTCTTTGCTGTCTGATGCTAGAAAGAGAGGGAGCCATGTTGCAATGCTCAGTGTGTGTTTATATGTAAATAAAGTAGATTAGCCAAAATGCTGAGTTGCTGAGGTCTGTTATGCAAGCTGCAAAGACTCTGCGGATCCCTAAGTGTGCCGATGTCTGTTGGCATCGGTTGCTGTGATGTTCAGGCAGGTTGTAAGCATGAAGCTCCCGAACGATCGACCAGGAGGGAGGGAACATGCCAGTCGGGCATGTGTCTCTGCCAGGGTCCTACTTGAGTGTAGGACGAGCTGTAGGACGATGAGTATACCATTCCTTTGTTGTGGACACTTGTTGAACGTAACATACAACATGCCATAGGTAAAAAAATGGGTAACCGAGTTGCTAGAAAGACCAGATCCAGGATGGTGGTAGGTAGGCAACAATAAGCAACACATCTAGCATCACTTTAGTTTGGCCATGATGGGAGCTCAAAGACTTGAGTTTGCTATTAAAGAGAACAATTACCACATGTGTTCTACTTGGATCAATGTTTGTCTCTGCTTCCTGTTATGAAGGCTACAAATTCAAATTAAACATTTAATAGGGTGCCAATTTTATAATTTGTAATTCTTCTTCTATAGTTGAGTTTTATGAAACTCGTATGAAACCTGCAACTATGTGAAAAATAATCTGGCTTTAGCTTTTATTACAAGTTGGCATTCAGCCCAGGTTTGTTAAAGATCCTTTGAAGTCTTTTTTTTTTAATTTTTAAAAAAATATTTTCAGTGAACCAAACCCAACTGATTCTTTGGGGATTAGCAGTATAAAATTAATGGTTTCACCCAATATCAAATGAGCTGGTTGGAATTCAAGTCCCAATTAGACGTGAACAACAAATCCAGACCTTAGGATAAAATCTCATCTTTGTTCCATGTCAGTAGTTTTGGGTGGGGATCTACATCAGCGAGGAACAGTAGGTTTTAATAGGTTAGGCCCACACAATGTGTGTCTTGCTGAGTCAAAAACAGCTTACTAGCCACGAATGATGATCTATTAGGAAAAGAGGGTGCTATAATTTTTTTGCTGCCTTTTGTCCCCTACCAGTGCCTACCCCTACTCAGGGCTGGAGCCAGTCCTAAATTTCTCTGTGCCACCTGCTCTGCTTTTCAGAGGATCTGAATTATCCACTGAGTAACTGTGCACGTGTTGGGTTAAGGTGTAGAGCATGGGTAGCCAAACTAAGGCCCAGGGGCCGGATCTGGCCCAGTTGCCTTCTAAATCCAGCCCGTGGACGGTCCGGGAATCAGCATGTTTTTATATGAGTAGAATGTGTCCTTTTATTTATTTGTAGTTATTTGTAGGGCCTGCCTGATGTTTTTACATGAGGAGAATGTGTGCTTTTATTTAACATGCATCTCTGTGTTATTTTTGAGGCACAGGAATTTGTTCATCCCCTCCAAAAAAATATAGTCCAGCCCCCCACAAGGTTTGAGGGACAGTGGACCTGCTGAAAAAGTTTGCTGACTCCTGGTGTAGGGCTTTAATACTTTGTAGTTGACTTGGGTTCTTTCTTAAGAAATTAATAGAGGTAAAGGGTCCCCTGACTGTTAGATCCAGTCACAGACGACTCTGGGGTTGCGGCTCTCATCTTGCTTTACTGTCCGAGGGAGCCAGCATTTGTCCGCAGACAGTTTTTCCAGGTAATAATAATAATAATAATAATAATAATAATAATAATTTATTTATACCCCGCATGTCTGGCTGGGTTTCCCCAGCCACTCTGGGTGGCTTCCAACAAAGTATTAAAATACAATAGGTCATGTGGCCAGCATGACTAAGCCACTTCTGGCGAACCAGAGCAGCGCATGGAAACGCCGTTTACCTTCCTGCCTATTTATCTATTTGCACTTTGAGATGCTTTCGAACTGCTAGGTTGGTGGGAGCAGGGACCGGGCAATGGGAGCTCACCTTGTCACAGGGGTTCGAACCGCCAACCTTCTGAGGATTAGGAAATAAAATAAACATTTCAAAATTTGAAATAGAAGAGTGGTTAAATCACTTGAGCAACGTCAATATCATAAACATCGGATCTCCAATGGATCTATCAAAATACCCACCTAGGCCAGCATTATGTCTCATGGTGGCCATCCAGATGTCTTTGGGAAGTTCACAAACAGTACATGAGCACATTACCCCTCTCCCCACTTGTGAGTTCCAGCACTACTTTCAGAACCAAGGATCCTATGATCACAGAAGCAGCATAGAGCCATCATAGCTGGCAGCCATTTCTAGTTTTATCTTCCATTACTTTATTCAACTCCATTTTAAACCATTTCAGTTGAGAGTCATCAAGATGTTTTATGGACACAAATTCCAATTGTGCACTGTTTGAAGAAGTACTTCCTTTTGTCAGTCCTAAATCTTTCATCCTTCTTCTCCATTGGACAGCACCAGGATCTAGTATGATGAGAGAGGGATAAAAACTTCTCTATATCCACTTTCTCAACACCATGAACAATTCTGTCATGCCTCCCTTTCTCGTCTAGCAGTTTTTGAATTCTTTCTTTGTAAAGATGGATCTGGCCATAATTGGCATGATCACCACTCAGTAGCTGAGCACATGTTTCATTTGCAAAAGGTGCAAGGTCCAATCTTTTGGTATCTGTTAAAACAGAGGTAGGGAACCTCGTTGTCATGCTCCAGGTGCTGTTGGACTCTGGTTGTCATCAGCCACAGAAGGAGGGCCAACTTGAAAAACAATACAGAAGGCGGCAGGTAAGCCCCACTTTGACACGTGACACAGTGCATGCACACCATTTGAATAGCAATGGCCATCAACTTTTTTGGGGGGGCTGAAATATTTCATTGGGGCCCCCGAAGAACCACTCAGCCCCTAGAAGCTTGCTCCTATGAGCCACAGTTAGGATGGCCAATAGTCAAGGATGGTGGGAGTTGCAGTACAACAACATCTAGAAGGCCACAGGTGAGTTAGCCCTCTAGTAAAAGGATGGAGTAGTAGAGATGAGAAAGATGTCTAACTTAAATAATGGGGAAATTAGGTAAAGGACCCACTGATCTGAGTTGGTGTCGGGCAGCCAGTTCATACAAACCAGTGTTCAGAGTGTTCTGGGTAAGTCTAACGTGGGCTGCTGAACAGTTCTGGGGCATGGAACATTTCACTGGAACTTGGTTGCACTCTCACTACAGATTACTTTGGTGACACTTTACTTTGCCGGAGACAAAAATGTAAAGATTTTCTAATCCTCTTAGAAAAGTTTTATCTGCCAGTCAGCATGCTTACTTATGGTATGGGGAGATAAGTGCGTTTTTAAAGACATATGTTTTGGAAGGTGTGCAGGGGAGGAGATTTGGAGCTTGCAGGATTTCACTTGGAGAGGCGATGGAACAGGACTGATTTGCATAAATGCTTCCTTTCTTCCTCTTTTCTTTTCTTTTCTTTTCGGGCCGCCAGTGATTGTGGAAGTGAAGGAAGTGATAGGTTATGCCCTGGAGAAATGTGTGCATATTGGAAGCTGGCTAGAAATTAACACAAGGTTGCTAGGTGGAATGTCCTGATTGCAATGCATGCAGCATCAGAAAAGATTTACAGCCCTTATTAAAATAGAATAAAAATCCCAACAGGAGTCCAGCCCCATCTATTTGCATTTATTTTCATTGAGGGCTTAACAAACATAAACACCAACCAATGTTCTGACTTCATTTTAAAAACAAGTTGAGACATCTTTTTAAATTATTATTATAATTATGAAGTCTCATTGGCCTTTTGGTCGGCTTAAACATGAAATTGATTGCCACTTTGTGGCTCAAAGATTTGGAAGGCCCCTGGGCAACATGATCTCTTCAGGCATCTCTCCTTGAGTGGGTCTGTCACTAGGGATGATGGGGAAGAAATTTGATTCATTTTGCATTTAAAGGCAAGTCTGCGCATTTTGCACTTCCTGAAACAGCCTTGCTTAGAAATTGACTTTTTCAATACAGTTGTCCAGCCAAGTAATGTGTATAATAATGTGTCTACTAGGTAACTTGTATGTGAAAATGCATATGTTAGTGACAATTGCATATAAAAGAAGCATCTTGTTAGGGAGAATTGCTTGCAAAAATACGTTACTGTATACAAAGATGGGTATATTAGGATAAATTCACACTAAAATGCTGATGAATTTTTATGAGGACTTTAAAAAGAGTAATAATTTGCAAACTGATGTGGAAATGTTGAAAAATTGCACTTAAGATTAGAAAAATAAGAAAGAAACGCTAAATCGGCAGGTTCACTCATCCCGTTCCACCCCTTCGTCTCCCACATTGCTATGGTTGTCCATTCACTTCTCTCATCCCTTGAGAATAATTCCTCCAGCCCTGGCCAGAGAGAAGGGGGAAAGTGATCTGTCGCTGCTGACCCTTCTCCTGCCTATAAATGCTTTGCTTGGAGAACTTAGGTGAACAGGCAGCACAAAGAGGGAGACAAGACTCTTGGGGCCACGAGACTCTTGGGGTCAGTGGCAAACACCCTGAACAACGCCAAGAGCTTTGCTTCTTACTATTGGTTACTTCTGGCATTGTATGATATTCTTTTATTCACAAATGTACTATTGCTATGTTAATATTTTCCAGTTGTAGCTTTTAAGTGGCATTTGGGAGAGAGGGGAAGATGGGGGAAACAATTTTTTTTTTACAGAAATGATTTTTAACCCTGCTGCCCCCATACTCTTTTATTTGAGCCATTGTTGGGGAAAAGATACATTGGAGCATTTTGGATTGGGCAGGGTGACCACTTGAACTCTGGACCTTTGCACATCTTGGCAGGGAGGGGACAGCTGGCTGGGCCAGGGAGGTGATTAATGCTTTCTTGTAAAAGGGGGTGGTTCCTGCCTGCTTGAACGAGGCAACGGTAAAACCATTCCTCAAGAAAACCTCGTCCGATTTGGAAAATCTAAGTACCAGACTGTTGCCAATCTCCCATTCTTGGGCAAGTTTATTGAGTGGGTGTTTGTGGACCAGATCCAGGCACTCTTGGAGGAAACTGATTTTCTAGACTCTGGTCTTAAACCAGCTAGGTTTCTGTGGTTTGTTTTGTTTGTTTTTGTTTTAAGACTCACTGAATAAATATGAAGGGTCAATACATATCATTTAACTGGACAATTGGTGGGAAAAACCTAGGATTTTTTAGTGGTTCCAGAGTCAGCTTCCTGTGTGCATTTTGCTGACCACACAGAGATCTAACTGGAAGATATTTCTGCAAACAAAAGAGCAACTGGGGTGATTAGCAATCTTCAATGACACCTCTCCCCAATCCTTAGAGCTCTCCAATCAGGCATTAAGCAACACACAAATGCACACATACAGTGTGCAAGCAGATGGTGGGGCGATAATTGTTTCGTGAGGCAGATGGTAATATCTTGTCCCTGCTTCTTCATTTCTGTGTTCCTGAGCAGTTGCAGGGTCCGGTATTTCTGAGACTATGAAATACAGAACTCTTTAAATAACTCTTGGTATAGAGTGATTTGTTCAAAATGAAGCTGGTGCTGTTTAAAACAAGGCTTGCTAGGAGACTTATCAATGTTCAGCAAGGCTGTAATCTAGTGGAACAGTGGTTGACATTGAGCCTATATCCTTGCCAGTTGCAAAACAGCTTCTTTTCAGTGTAGCATGGCAGCAGGTAGAATGGCAGAAGGAAAATCCCCCCCCACACACACACCTGTAATGGACAAACTCAGTGCTATAGTAAAGGCACCACAGGGATAAGGGTAGGGCTGGTGTGAGAGTCTGCAGTGACAGCATGTACAGACATGCCTGGAATTCCAAGTTAGTAGAAAGTGAGGCATAGCACATGTGATTATAATCTCTAGCATAAAGGATCTTTTCTCCACTTAGGCAGCTTAAGATGTGAAAACAAATACTTATTTGCTGTTGAATCTGAGCTTTACTAGAATTATCTTTTAATCTTCTGTTTATTTATTTTTCCTGCCTGCGATGAGATCCATAAACTGCATGAAAGAAACAGTATGTTTAGCAAGGAGCTTGTGATTAAGAGTCGTGCCAAATATCCTCCAGTTTCAATTTTCAGATGGAAAGTAGCAGATTTGGTCAACTAGAATTTCTGTCTGAAAAACACACTCAGGTCACATCTGAATGGCACATAATTTTCCCCCAATAATCCTAAAAAGCCTGTAGTTTATGCCTTAACACAGCTACAATTTCTAGTATTCTTAACAACTTAACACCCGCATGACAAAGAAAAGACTGGCAGATTGATAGGCCTTTCTCTGTTTGAATCTGCTTTAAATGTATGGAGTGCCTTTAAGATTATGCAATTATCCTCTGCTCCTCAATACTATTGGGCACTCTTGTTTATTCTGGCTGCTGCTGCTTCCTCTTTGCTTAGTGAGTCATGTGGGTAATGCCACCCAATCAAATATCCTATAGTGCAGGGGTGGGGAACTTTTTTCAGCCCAAGGACCACATTAGATTGTGGGCAACCTTCTGAGGACTGCATACCAATGATGAGTGTGGCCACAAGCAAAAATGGACTTATGTCAATAACTGGAAAATTTCACAATGCTAAAAACAACAACACGGCCATGTGAAATGAGCACTGTAGGTTGATTCAAATAGGTAGAACATTGTGACTTACCTTGTACATTCAGCATCACTGTGCATTCATTTGAACCGGCTGAATGTAGGCTCTTAAAAAATGACAAAGTCCTTCAAATGTTAATCTTGTTCTTTACTTCTGTTGTCCCCTCTCTCTCTCTCTTAAAACCTCCAAAGCCCTCCTGTATAGCAGAGATGCGCAGCCCACATCAGCTGACATATTTTGAGTCATCTCTGTTGTAAACACCTAAGTATTCATTTAATGCTTGAATTATTTTACCATCTTTGGTGGCTGTATTTCTCATTCTGTTCTTAAATGGTCTTTCTTCATCCTTCACTGAACCTCCCTTTTCGCTGCTCAGAAAGCTTCTTGCTGTTAAGAATCTCCAGCTACATTCACTCTACATTTATTTCTATTTCCTCCATAGTTCTAACTTTTAAACACATAGCTCAGGTTTGTCCCAATTTTTAACCATTTTTAAAGGCACATGCACACACACTTGTACCACTCGTTCTCTCTTTATCCTTTTAAAGTAGCAGACCAGCTTTGTGAACAGCCACCCTTCACACTTATAGAGTCCCTGTGATCCACTTCAATTACTGAGATCCTCTAACGAGGCACTTGTAGTTTCGCAATCTTCTGTACATCAGTCAGCCTTTAGTAGGGACCAAGCCTTTATTGTGGCTTGTGAAACTCCTTGCTAGTAGAGGTTCACCATGGACTGAGGATTAAATCTGTAAATTATTTTTTAATTTAATTAATGTTAGAATTTACCTCCAAAGGATTAAGGAAGTGACCTCATGCAGTCCCTTCTGTATTGATTCAGGAACTCTATGAATGTCAGCCCCCCATGTGCCTGTCTGGCAATCATGCATTTGTGGTTTTGACTGAAAATCTCAAACATCAGGCATCGCTCCTGCCATATCTATCTATCATCTATCTATCTATCTATCTATCTATCTATCTATCTATCTATCTCTATCTATCTATCTATCTATCTATCATCTATCTATCTATCTATATCTATCATCTATCTATCTATCATCTATCTATCATCTATCATCTATCTATCTATCTATCTATCTATCTATCTATCTATCTATCTATCTATCTATCATCTATCATCTATCTATCTATCTATCTATCATCTATATCATCTATCTATCTATCATCTATCTATCATCTATCTATCTATCTATCTATCTATCATCTATCTATCTATCATCTATCTATCATCTATCTATCTATCTATCTAATCTATCATCTATCTATCTATCATCTATCTATCTATCTATCTATCTATCATATATCTATCTATCTATCTATCTATCTATCTATCTATATCTATCTATCATCTATCTATCTATCATCTATCTATCTATCTGTCTATCATCTATCTATCTATATCATCATCTATCTATCATCTATCATCTCCCAATAATGGTGTTAAAAACAGGCCATTGCAATGTGAATTTCTTTTTCCTAACCAGAATTACTTGATGTTTTAGCTATGTTCTTATTTAAGTTTTTAATTGCTGTTTTCATTGATCTTTTGTATTTTTGTGTGCTGTTGTATACCAACTTACCATATTTTAAAATGCAGGTGCAGTGTATAAATATTTCAATACATAAATAAATAGAGAAGAGGGAGAAACTGGGGAGAGGATGTGGTAAACCACAACTTGCAAATTAGTGGCCCACTTCCTGCAGAACCTGCTCTGTGAAGACAAACAGAAATGGCCACTGATTGTTTTATATTGCTCACTTAATGCTAGCACCCACTGCCTGCAGGACCTTTGACTGGGTAGCTCTATCCTCCCTCTAAGCTCTGCAGGTATGCTTGATAACAGGGATAAGGAACCTCCAGACCTCCAGATGTTGTTGTCATAACCATGGGGCCAGATTCATCTTCTTCAGAGTGTGAGGTTAAGAAGGGGATTTGCACATAGGGCTTACACCACAGGCCCATGGTTCTTCTGCCTTTCTGGGCTGAGGATGTTGCATTGCCATCCTCTGATTCTTGCAGAAGTCCTGGAGCAACCAGGCACTTCCCCACTCCATCAGATACCAATGGGTTGGACTGGCCATCTTTAAATGAAGCACCTTTTAATGAAGGTGGGATTTGCAATTGGCCAGTGGGGAAATATTTCTGTTCCTTCATGTTCAGAAGCAGCTGGATATTTTAAGTTATGGGGGAAGGAGGTTTTCTCTACTGGTGTTGCTCCTCTTGCTATTTAATCAAAAGAAGATCAAGAAGAGAGAAGGTAATTTTCAAAAAAATAATAATATGCAAATGGGTAACGGTTGGGTGGGGAACCTCAGGCCAGATATGCCCCCCACGCCTCTCTATCTGCCCCTCAAAACTCTCCATGGGCCACATCCACAACTGGCCCTGCTTTTTGCCCTCTTTGCCCTTTGTCTGGCTGGAATGCGTCCTTGAACTTTTGTAATGCCTCTTCCTATAGAAATAAGTCTATTGTACAAAGGTATATTAACTGCTTTCCCCACTAATCTCTGGTCCCAGGCACCACTGGCATGTGGCCCTCAGAAGGCTTTTCCAGAAGGGCAATGGACCTTAGGCTGAAAAAAAGGTTCTTTGTCCGCAGAGTGATGCCATTTACTCTACTTCCTTTCTTTTCTGAAGGAAATCAAACCAGAGAGTTGCAACCCAAAGGTTTCCCAACCAGCTTCACAGCTCTGGTAAGATGCATTCATGCGAACATCACATCACTTCCCTTTGTGCCTTTCCCCCTCCAAAATACATTTGATTACCACCCTGCTTCATGTACAGCCATCTGCTACAAAGCAATTGTTTTGTCGAACCCTTAGGACACGGACAGTGTCTCTGTCATTCACCTCACCTTTTCCAACAATGCAAATATCTTCCATATTTGCGACAGTGAATGTGGGTTGGAAAAATCCTGCCAGAACAAAACCAGCCACTTTTTTCTTTTAACAAAGGGTTCCTGAGTGTTGTTTCTGTGAATGTGTGAACTGGGTCGTTCATATCCTGCCGGGAGGCGGAAGAGAATCTGCTGCTGTCTCATCACCAACAATCTTCTTCTTCTCCTCCACTCCCTCTGGGGTGTGTGATCACAAGTTACTCTCTTGTTTCCTTCCTCTCTGTGTGAACACATCTTAGGGGAGGGTGTGGGGTGGGTGAGAGTTCTTTCCCTACAGCAGACCTGAACAAGCCACTCCTCATTTCATCTTACCAGGCTGCCTTTCTTTTCTTTTTGCATCCTTTGGTCTCTGTTAACTATTTCTCTCTCTCTCTTTCTCTCTTCACAGTTGCTATCACACCTGATGTCATCTCGTAGTTCATCTTCTGAAACTGATGAGCCATTTCCTCCTCCCTCCCCACCTCCCATTTCCCTCCACAGGCTCACTTCAATTAATTGCTCTTCTCTTTGGCAAGATTTGCTGGCATAGCTTTGCCTCTCCTCCTGTTCCTTGGGATACCTCTTGCGTTAAAACTAATTTGCTGCCTCCTGCTAGGATGTAGGATTCTTGTTTGGAATAATAACTTCTTTGTTCTTCATAAAAATGAACGAGCAGGCTGAAGTGACACCTCACACAGGCTACCTCTGAACTGTAAACAGACCTGGAACTGGCCTCTACATGGATGAAAAGTTGCCCTTCTCTTGAGTGCACATGTGAATTCAGCTTAAGCATCCCCTCCCTCACAAAAAGAAGGGAAATGTCACACACACACGGACAATATGAAAATATTGCATGAAATTTACACAAGGTGATACAAACCCAATTGTTGGGGAGCTACAGCAGGAGGGGGCTGCTGCATTCATGCTCTGCTTATTGTTAGGTGTTATGGTTTAATTCACACAGAAATGGGAAAAAATGTATATGTATTCACGAAGGTTTAAAATGGAAAATGGCTAAATGTGTATTGCCAACACTGGGTATCCAGCCAGATGGGTGGGGTACAAATAATAAATTATTATTTTTATTTTCCACAAAGTTGTTTTCTAAAGGACTCTGAGCTCTTACAGAGTTAATGATTGTTGTTCTCTGGTACAAGTGACAGTTGTAACCTAGGATCATGTGAGAGGTATTGGGTTGCCAATCTCCATTTTGAAGGGAGTTGCCTTTGAGTCTTTGTCTCCCAAACTCAATGGAGTGGATATACAAATGGAGTCGTCTCTCTGAACACTGCAGGGAGAACAAGCAGCAGTAGAGGCCCTTCTTCATGTGCCTCTTCCACAAGAGGTCTGGAGGCAGCAACATGCGAACAGGCTCCCCGCTTGTGCAATGCTCTGCCTGAATAAGCTTGCCTGGCACCCTCATTACATACGTATTTTTAGGCACCAGATGAAAACATTCCTCTTCTCCCAGGCAAATTAAACAATCTATGGCCTGTGTGGAGGTGTTGCTGTTTTGGTTTGTTATTATGGTATGTATTCTTGCGTTGTTATATTGTAAACTGCCTTGTGATCCTTGGATGAAGGACAGTATAGAAATTCAATAAATAAATAAAAATGAGGAGAAGGAGGACTCTGATGCAGAAGGGGAAGGCTGGGCAAGGCCAGTCTCAGAAACTGCAGAGCCAATGCTGGATCCCCCTCCAGGCCAAGGAGAGGGCTCCACTGCAGAAAACCCAGGGAGACTCAAGACCTCTCTGCTCTGCCACAGTAGAAGATTGCTGGAGAAGGCTTGACCTCTTTCAGCAAAGCATCCTCTTGCTTGTTCCTTGCTAGAGCAACAGCATTGCTCTGCAGTGCACAAGAGATTGGGATTATGCCCTTTTTATTTTATGGTGGGGGGGGAAGCTCCCCCCTCCCATACACAGAGAGGAGAGCCCACCACTTTGCTAGGAACCATCTTACACAGGATGGACAAATTCCTTTATCCAACAATTTGTTCCCCTGAAATATTCTGCCCTATTAGGCCCTGGTCAATATTTTATATGTTCTGTAACACAATTAATGGATCTTTTCTACAAAGGAGTTTTATGGGCTGTTGTTCTTACATTACAAATGCAATCAATACAGGACGTACATGCATATTGCTGGGTGAAGGATTTAAACCCATGAAATCAGTACGAAGCTTGGGTACACTTCTACTTTGTCTCCCAGCGTTCCCTACTGTTGTGGTTGTGTATGTTTTAAATCATCAGCATCTAAGGTACTTGGATCTTAGACACTTAGGCCAAAAGGAAAAAGGGGAGAAAAAAATGTTATATCAGCAGAAGTATTGTGAAGAGCTTACACTGCTTCACTTGTATATTTTCTACAGTTTGACGTGACTTCACCAACAGAAGAACTGGATAATTTAAATTCTGAGAAGATGGGCTATCATGCAAGGGCCAAGGTAGTGTAGGGTTTAGAGTGTGCGACTCTGACCTGAGAGCTCCGGATTCAATTCTCTACTCAGCAATGAAGGTCACTGGGTGACCACAGGTGCCATACAGTACAAGATTTAAGCATTTAATTCTTAATTTAAGCATTAGTGACTTTAAACTTCTAGTATTCATTAAATTGCTACATGAGTGAAGTATCTCATTTTGTCACAGCCTAGCCTACCTCACAGGGTTGTTGTGAGGATAAAATGTGACTGAGTCACTGCCTTGAAGACACTGGAGGAAAGGCCCTGGGAGAGTATTGAGTGCCCACATTTGGCCTCTGGTGCTGAGATTCCCATCCTCATAATAAGATGTCACTGAGAATGTCATCCTAGCCATTATGTTATCTCATCACCAGCCTTCCTGCCATGGGTATTTATTTTTGTAGGCAAAGGCACTCATTGTGCTTCCATCAATGCTGTTGGTGGGCCCAATTCAAGTGTTAATGGAGTAGCTTGACAGCACTTTGCTTAATGGTACAGTATTTAGGGTTACATTTGTCTCCTTTATGCCATCCATTTCCTTTCTTCTGTGGAATTCAGTATAACATAATATAACAGCGTTGGCTGTTATATTATTTTAGCATCTGTCTTTGAATGAGGCTGTCAGTCACGAGAGCTGTCCAAACCACACTTCTGTTCAGAGTGACTGGAGTTTCTTTGATCCTTCACAGTGGAGCAATTAGAGTGTTTTAGGCTCTGGACTTAATGTTTAGATGATAATGTGAGTTAGTCCAATTAACTCCCAAATGTAGTAAGCCAGCTCTGCTGCATCTGGAGGTCCTCCTGTGTGGGGCCTGGGACCTTTGCTCCCAAAGTCCTACCCAGATGATACCACCGCATTTACATCAAGTACACCTGCAGGGGGAAAAACAAAACCCAGTACCATGGAAGATCCCAATACTTTTTCTCTTCTAAATTATTTTCAGTTCTGATCCTCTCCTGCAAATACAGCTTTCTCTGTGCTGTTATTTCTATCCAAGTTTTGCATTCCCGCCGGGAGTGGATCTCTGCAGCATGCCATAAGAAATAATTTCATGCACTGCTGCAGTCTCTTGAAACTAATTTAACATTCTATTTTTCTGCTGCCCATTTCTCTCTCTCCCGCCCCCCCCCCCCCCCGCCCCGGCTTCACTTTGTGTCAGTAACGGTTTACAATCTGCCTCACCCAGTGGTTGCATAGACCATTTTTTCTCAACCGTCAGCACTTTCACTGTTTATATTAGCAACGCCACTAATTAATGAGCTCTAATTTAAACTTGTAATCACTTCCTTTCCCCTATGTGTTTAACTGAACCCCTCCTCTCTTTCCATTAGTATCCACCAAGGACACGAGCAAAGTATACTTTTATTAACCCACATTAAGTCATGCTCCAGGGTGCCCTTATGACAAGGCGAAAGACCAAAATGTACCTGAAGCTCACAATACCAATGCCAAGTGGGCTGGGTGGTCCTTAGGTAATTTGCATCATTTAAAATTCCATTAACCTTGAATAAACACAGATACTGAGATAACGCTAGTCTGGAAAGAGAAGCCTGAGCACATCCTTAAGGAGTGAACTCATTAAAAGGTGGCATAAGCCTCATTGTTATTACTGGTGCAACTGTGTGTACCAACATAGCAGGAAATGGATCATTGTGCTGGATCTGTGTGCAGCTGCCCCATGTGGTGAATCTTGGAACTGCAAGTAGCAGCTTTCTTGGTGAAAAAAGCCTTCCCGGTGAACTCCTTCCACTCAGGCTGCCCATTGGATCCTCCTGGATAGCAAGGAACATAACAGGCTTCCTGTTCCATCTCAAGACTTGTTTGAAGGAGCAAAGTTTTCTTGAGCTTGAGAGTGTCTTGCATTTCTGGCCTTGCTTCTTGGTCTTGAATCTTTAACTCTGGTTTGCCCTTTGATCCTTACTTTTCTTTTGTCCAGACTCCATACTCATTCTTTGCTTCTGCCTCCTGGCTTCTTCTTTGGTCCTGCTCTGCTAATCTATACTGATCACTGGCTTGTGTCCTGGCTGTAGATTCATCTTAAACTGTGCAGCCTTGTGTAGGAATGAAGGATAAATTTGAGTCACTTTGTGTTTAAATTTACCCTTGCCTAATATGCGCATTCCAAATCAACCATAGTTCAAAATTCACACTTTTTCAAATTTTGCAATGCCATTCTCCAGCCATTTAATGTGTACAAAAATACTAGTTTTTGATCCCTCAGGAGCCCAGAATTCATTCTGGAGGGACTCAGTGCTGATATCAAGATCTGTTGCTTCTCCTGACCCACTTCTCCCAAATACGTTTGTTATCTGTGGAATAATATGTGTTTTGTAGGGTTTGCTTTGACAAACGTTTCTTTGGTATAATGTTAGTTGATAGGTAGTTATTCATGTTGTTGCATACACATGCTAGTGAAAGCAAAGATAAATGCATCTTATTAGTTAAATGTGAATGACTGAATTTAAATTTGGAATAATAAGAAACCAAGAGAAACTGAAATTGACCGATTTGCCCATTGCTAGCCTTGACATTTGCTCTGTCCACTTATGCCAATGTAGTGATTAGTTAGCTACTAGCCAGGTTAGACAGGGACGCAGGTGGCGCTGTGGGTTAAAGCCTCAGCGCCTAGGACTTGCCGATCGAAAGGTCGGCGGTTCGAATCCCTGCGGCGGGGTGCGCTCCCGCTGCTCGGTCCCAGCGCCTGCCAACCTAGCAGTTCGAAAGCACCTCCAGGTGCAAGTAGATAAATAGGGACCGCTTACCAGCGGGAAGGTAAACGGCGTTTCCGTGTGCGGCTCTGGCTCGCCAGAGCAGCGATGTCACGCTGGCCACGTGACCCGGAAGTGTCTCCAGACAGCGCTGGCCCCTGGCCTCTTGAGTGAGATGGGCGCACAACCCCAGAGTCTGTCAAGACTGGCCCGTACGGGCAGGGGTACCTTTACCTTTACCTTTAGCCAGGTTAGACAAAACTTCTCACCTGATCTGGCCCAATAGCATGGATGGTACTGGGGGGGGCTGGGGGACTAGTACCCCCCCCCCCAAATGAGGAGCACTCCCCCCACTCTGCCCATTGCTGGTTCCTGTCATTAACATATACTCTTACTTTTGTCTTTCATAGATTTAACTCTCCCACTTAGAAATATACTGTGCCCCTCTCCCTGCATGTTTTTCTGGCACCATCACAACACAAAAAAGGGATAGGAATGGAAAGAAATAAGTGTGATAATAGAGCAAACACATTCTTGACTATTCCAGAAAGCTTCAAGGATTCTGTGGAGCTACAAAAGCTTAACTGTTAATTCAGATTTTTTTAATATAAAAAACACCTTAAATTTCACTGGATGCTTGCCTGTGTTCCCTGAAGCCAGAACAGACTATATTGCTGTCATTTCCTAGCATTCAAGTGATTAAACACAGTGACAGAGCTTTTTCACATTCTAATTAGTGTAGCACAGAATCCAGGAGGCAGCTTACGGATAGTGTCCATCACAAGAAACGTTCAACTGTTCTATGGATGCTAATACACAGAAGTGAGAAGGAAGAAATTGTATTGAATATGACTTCCCCATTCATAACTTTCTTGGCCTTGACTGGTTTTGAACTTGAGGTGTGTTACTCTGCTGCCTGCTGCTCCTTGATTGTGGAACCCGGGTTCCACAGAGCTGTTAGTAACTCAGCCTTACTGCAGCAAGTTGTGCACTAAGAGCTCTCTGTGGTGCTGCAACAAGCAACCAACCTGCCTTGCTCCTTGGACTCCTTGATAGGACTAGAACAGGACATCATGGGTATTTGTACAATCCAATTGTCATCTCATGCAGCAGGCAGAAGCAGCGACCAGGTGGCATGGAGCTGCTAGGCTACTTTCCTGGCAGCTGGGTCACTACACAGGTTGGTGCAGTAGAAATGCATTAGTGGAGACCATTTGACAGCCCTGCTTGTGCATTTGTACCACACCTTCCCTCCACCTTGACCTTCCTTCGATTGGCTCTTGGTAAGCAATAGCAACCTACCTGTCTGAAAGCTAGAGGAGTAGCTCCAGCTCAGCCAATGAGCTGGAGGCAAGGGAGCCACTGATCATGGAATCAGCCCTAAAGCCACCTCATAAGTACTCTGAAAATATCATCACCATCATAAAAATGTTACTGGATTTGTGCAGTGAGGTCTGTTTCCTAAATATCTGCACAGAGACAAGATAAGTAGAATGGATCCACCAGAGGACACATGCAAAAGTGATATGAGCGAGGTCTCATATGTGCTGTGCATTCCACACAGTTTTCATTTCATTTCCACTTAATTTCCAAATAAATTTCCTTTTTAAAAAATAAATTAATTGCATAACGCCTTTCTACATTGTGGCCCTCAAGGCAGCTTGCAACCCATAGAAATGACAAGTGTGCATCAAAAGTCACGATGCCAGGCTATATAAGAATTCAAAGTACAACAAGAGAAACCAAGCTTGTCAAAATGCAAGACTCCATTTCACAAATAGCGCTGTGAGATAAATGTCAGTGAACAACGAAACAACATCTTCCTCATCAAATGCAACTAATTAAACAATTATGAATAACAAAGACAATGGCAGCAGAAATACAACACAGAAATTGCCAGAGGCTAACTGAGCAGCTATGTCCAATCTCTCATTTCCTGGGGAAGGGCCATAGCTCAGTGATACAGCATCTGATTTGCATGCAGAAGGTTCCAGGTTTAATCTTTAGTTAGGGCTGAGAGTGTCTCCTACCTGAAACCCTGGAACCATTGCTTGCCATGGTAGATAAGACTGAGCCAAACTGACCAGTGTTCTGATTCAGCATAAGGCAGCCTCCAATGTTACTGTCCTGTGAGCTTCATCAAACAAATGTGGGGTGACCATGATTCCACAAACCACTTCTGAGAACGCAGTAATGTCCTCTCCATAGATCCTGGCATCAGATTATTTCTGAAGTCTTTAAAGAGCAGCTGAACAAGGTAGTGGTTAAGTGTATTCATTAGGACTAGGAAGGACAAATGTGCTTCAGTTTAATTGGATTACATGTTGAATGAGACGAAAGAATTATATGAATGTAATGGGCTGTATAGTGACTAAGGATTTACTCTTTTTATTGGTATATTATTCATTAGCATGAGACACATCACATGGGAACAAAAGTACACACTCATTTTTACAATGTGTTTTATTTTCTCTTTTCACTGCTTTGTCTTATTTAATGCCACCTGATGGTACATTTGCAGGCCTATATTTCAAATTAAAAATGAAGTTGGCTGCCAGTTCCTAATAGGCTTTGGGGTCTTTTGAGGATTTTTTAAAAGTAGAATTATCTGTGCCTCCTTATAGATTTATTAGGTGTATCACAATTTGGAAGAGCAGCTGAAAAGCTATGTTTTCATTTGGCAGCTCACCTGTTTGTAGTTTACTGGTTAATTCTAATAATAATAATAACAATTTTAAAATTTGTATACTGTCCTATACCCGTAGATCTCAGAGCAGTTCACAACATAAAATTACAATATAAAAACCATGAATAATAATACCTTATTTACTCGAGTCTCATGCTCCATCAAATCTAATGAGCACCTCAATTTTCAAAACGTTAAAACCCAAAAAAGTACATGCTGGCAAATGTAAATGTGCTGTTGAATCTAATGTGACCCTAATTCTCACAACGTACTGTACTTTTCCATGCATAAGACAAGGAGTTTTTTTTAAACTTTAAAATAATGTTTAAAAATGGGGGCGTCTTATACATGGATAGTGCATTGGGGGGGACAGGTGATTGGTTGCAGCAGCGAGCAGGAGCTTGTCAGCAGTGATTTGGTGGTTGATTGGTGGCTGCTGCAAGGGCTGCTGTGGATTGGCTGCTGCTGCGTTAATTGGGTGGGTGTTTGGTTGTTGCGGAAAGGGCTGTTGTGGATTGGTTGCTGCTGCGGCATATGGGCATGTGATTGAGGGCTGCTGTTGATGAGCGGGCACACGCTTGTTGGATTTGGTGACGTGAGCGATTGTAAGCGTTTTCATTCTGGTTAGTGATTTTCGGGATCCCCCCACAAAAAAGCTCAACAACTCTGGGCCATCTCCCCCCATTTTCTTAAATTTGAGTCCCCCAAAATAGGGGTCATCTTATACGGGGGGGGGGCATGTCATACATGGAAAAATATGGTAATTTGACAAAAAAAGTGTGCATTAGACTTGAGTAAAAATGGTAAATAAAATGAATAATAAAAACAAAGACAATCCAATAACCTCGCCTTCCACACCACAAAGGACTGATTGAAGAGGAACGTTTTCACCTGGTGCCTAAAGGTGTATAATGAAGGCGTTAGCCAAACCTCCCTGGGAAGAGCCTTGCACAAATGGGGAGCCACTGCATAAATGGCTTGCTCTCATGTTCTCACCCCCCAGACCTCTCATGGAGGAGGCACACAAAGAAGGGCCTCGGGATATTGCAATGCAGTTCTCCAATGTGTACAAAACTGGGTCTATTATGGGAAATATACATAAAAATGCATTCAAAAACGTTTTCTTCCTTTTCTTCCTTCTCCTCTTTAGCTTCTCACACCCATCTTTGTATATACACCTCTTCAAGTTTTCTCCATCAGTTTCTGTTGGTTGCTTCCTGCATCCATATAAGCCCTGCCGTTCATTTCAGATTATCCATCCATCACATAGGTTGTTGTCCTCATGGTCTTTTCAAATTGTAACACTACTTTATCCCATTGGCCTGAATTGCCTCTAGCCACATGCCCTGCTTATGTCTATTTTAACTCTGCAGTCTTTCCTGCTACACCCGTGACCTTCAATCTTTATTGTATCCAGTTATTAGTTTTTCTATCTTTTAATAATGTTCACAACACTGTATGTTCTGTGGCGAGCTCTGAGTGGTGTGAGATTCCAGGGGTTCCAAGCATTTGTGCAGAATTCGTGTTTCATTTGAAATGAGGGACAGAGGAGGCTGTGGTGTCTTTCTGATATATGGTTTATTTTCACACATATACAACCTGAGGCTATGGTGGAGGGGTTCTCAGCATTAACAACTCAAAGGGGTCTTGCTTCTCCCATATCTGCAGCCTTGAATTCAAAACCAAGCCTAGCTAGCTTCTAACTCACACAACTCTACTCTCTTGTAGCAGCAAGTTGAGGGGAGGGGCCCCACCTATTTTTTGTTTGCAACAGATCCACTTCCTTTGTTAACGCAATGACCTTCCCAGGAAGCTAGCCTGGCTATTCCAGGAATTTGAATCATTCCTTCGATTTTAATGTTTGCTGGATCCAGGAATTAGAAGCCTATCACCCCCGCCCCCACCCCATACAACTCAAAACAATAGCTTACATTATTCTCAAGGTTATTCCAAACAGTAAAATTACAGCAAACATTAAACAAACAAACCCAAGATTTCGACTGCACTGAACAATGTTGAAGAGAGAATTTATTTTTTTAACTGTGGCTTTGAATTTTTAAGCCACTTTTATTTAAATCTTGTGCCTTGGTACAAAGCATTAATTCTATGTACAATCCTCCCAGTGCAGCCTTCTCAGTGGATTAAAGTTCTTTCCAATGCATCTTTGCTTGAAAGATTAGCAGGTGAATACATTATTTTATAAACCCATATTCAAGAACCAAGAAGCGAAAGGATCCAGTAGGGATTTGGGGCTATTGTAAGGTTGTTAATAACTTAGGCTGTTCTCTACCCCCCACTCCCACCCCGCCACAAACAACACTTATCATTAAAATATATATTTACTAGAAAATAGCCAAGAGCTTTGTAACTGGAGAGTTCCTTATTTCCTTTATCTTTCAAATCTTGCTTGCAAGGATTAATGAGCCAAAGATTGGAGCTTTATGTTGCAAGCACTGGAAGCATCTCATAGTCTTTGTAGCAAACTTTTATATTGATTTAGCAGAATTTGTGTTTCATTAGCAAGATCATTCATCAGCTACAAGAGCTATTGCCATTGTAGAACTTTAGAACAACCGATTGTCGATCTTCTCTTGGATCAAGGCAAGAAGAGTCAAGTTGATTGTACCAAAACAAACCAGTTAAACCTGCATCCTGGGATGCCATTTATTAAATCATTGCAGGCAGGGAGCAGGGAAATAGATTCAGGAAGCTGCAATGTAGAGGAAGTCATGTAGTGTTATAGGCTTAGAACCTAAGATAAGGGAACTAGCACTATGGTTCATTGAACAGTGTATTAGGGGCCATAGAGAGTGTTTCCCATGTAGAGAGTCACAGGTTCAATCCCCAGCATACCCAGGTAGGGCTGGTAGGGACCGCTGTATGAAATCCTGGAGCATCACTGACAGTGGAGGCAGTACGGAGCTCGATGGAACACTAGCCTGAGATGACTGTCTGTATTCTCCTTTAAACCAGCCCATTCTTCAGGATGGTGAGGAATTGCATCTTTCTTTCTTTTTAGAGCAAGGACCTGAGCTCAATGGCAGAGCACTTGCCTTGCACACAAAAGGCCCCAGGTTCAAATCTAGGCATCTCCTGGTTGGGCTGAGAGAGACTCCTGCCTGAAACCCTGGAATTCTGCTGCCCACCAATGCAGACAATGATGAGATGCATGGACCAGTGGACCTTCTCCTCTGTCAGATACCTTCTCACTGTCACAGAACATCACTTACTAATGTTGGAGCTCTGACATTACTGAGGTGTAGCAGTCCCTCCACCCTCTCTCACACAGAGAGGTGGGGAGAAAACATTACTAACCTGGATAATTCATTTCCCACCCATTGTTGCCAATACGAGGGAAAAGAAGTGGTGCTGGTCGTGAAACCCACAGATAGGACAGAAGAAATGCAAGAGGTCTGTGTTGAATGGTTTCTTTAAATGTAAAGGTTCATCATTATTCCACCCAATGTGTATGTCTTTAAGGGGCCAGAGCAAGGGCCAGAGCAAGATAATGAGACCCAGCTTTACAGCTGTGAAACACAGCAGGTGCTGCTGAGTTGCATCGATTAAGGTGTGTCAGCTTTTGGGTGTAGTATATAAGGAGCAGCACCTAGCTCTCCCATTACCCTGGGGGATGGGTTGGTGGTTGGGTCTGGTTTGTTGTTAATGTATTTAGTGTATAAGGAGTTTTTGTTTTTCTAATTAAAACCTTGTTTAAGTTATGTTTGAGTCCCTTTCTTTTTAATGCATGGTCTCCCCAGCAAGCTCTCTGCAGCGCTACCATACTGCAAATAGCCAACAGTCTGGTCCTTCATTGTTCATGCCCGGCCAGTTCAAGGCCACTGTATGTAATGATTTGACTATCTCCTCTCCCCTCACCCCAGGATTTCAGCCTTAAGCCCACCCATGAGGCAGATGGGGGTAGCTGCCATGGGTGCCCTGCCCATCCGCGATGATGACAAACGGGGAGAAGCGGTTGCAGCAGTTGCTTCCAGTGGGATCTTGCAAGAGCCCCATGAAATCTCATGAGAGCTCAGTGAGATCTCACCAGAAGCTGCCAACACTTCTTGCCTCTCCAGTGCTGCCACAGGCACACCCCTGTCTTCCAGCTGCCATCAGAGAACGGAGGAGAAAGCTTGGGCAGCAGCTTCTGGATTCCAGCAAGATCTCTTGGGGTTACCATGAGATCTTGATGGAAAATGCAAGCCGCAACTGTGGTAGTCATGGGCAACACCTCCCGCTTTGCCTCAGAGGGCGAAATAGGATGGGGCGCCCCTGCCTTAAGGTCATCCTCATTTTTTCTTAAATTCAGGCATCACTTCCTACTCTCTATGGAATACTTTATGGTGGCAGCTTTTGCAGCATATGGATGGGCCTCCTCTGTCAGTTAGTTGGACGGCCTCGGTCTAGTATACCTGAAGGAGCAACTTTACCTCCATCGTTCTGCCCGGTTATTGTATTTTAGTGTTTTGTTGGAAGCCGCCCAGAGTGGCTTATTGTTATATTATTATTATAGTTGTGCAGAACAGGCAGCCTGATTATGATCCTATTCCCAAGAAATTGAGCTTTCATCTTTTTTTTCAACACCCCCCCCCAACTGGACCTGCAAAGTCCATGACCCCAGCTCAAAGATGAGCATGATCCCCACAACATGTTTTTTTTTTTTTATAATATTTTATTAAGTTTCACAAAAGTTAACAACAATAAAAATTAACTAAAATCACCAAAAACCAACAAACACACACATCAAAAATACAAACAAAAAGACAGAATAAAAAGAAAATAAAAACATAAAAAAGAAAATTCAGCATTAAAAAAAACTCTGTTTCAAGTTAATACCCTTCCAAATCTTATTTTCCTTGCTTCCACCCGCCTTCCTTTCATGTATTCCACTTTAAAATTAGTTCAGCAATTATCATGTTATTCAAGTTCATCCTTTATCCTTCCCTTTATACTCTTATTTATCTTAATCACTAGAACCCCTTCGTTTCATTTACAATGCCCTTAACATTCATAAATTTTACAATGTTTTTGTAGATAAACCTTGAACTTCTTCCAATCCTCCTCCACCTGCTCTTCTCCTTGATCTCGGATTCTGCCGGTCATTTCTGCCAGTTCCATATAGTCTATAACTTGCATCTGCCATTCTTCCAAGATGGGTAGGTCTTGTGTCTTCCAGTGCTTTGCGATGAGTATTCTTGCTGCTGCTGTGGCATACATAAAAAAGGTTCTATCCTTCTTTGGCACCAATTGGCCGACCATGCCCAGGAGAAAAGCCTCTGGTTTCTTTAAGAAAGTATACTTAAATACTTTTTTTCAGTTCATTATAGATCATTTCCCAGAAAGCCTTGATCCTTGGGCAGGCCCACCAAAGGTGAAAGAATGTTCCTTCCGTTTCTTTACATTTCCAACATTTATTATCGGGCAAATGGTAAATTTTTGCTAGCTTGACTGGGGTCATGTACCACCTGTAAATCATTTTCATAATATTTTCTCTTAAGGCATTACATGCCGTGAATTTCATACCGGTGGTCCATAACCGTTCCCAGTCAGCAAACATAATGTTATGACAAACATCTTGTGCCCATTTTATCATAGCAGATTTAACCGTTTCATCTTCAGTATTCCATTTCAACAGCAGATTATACATTCTCGACAATACCTTAGCACTGGGTTCTAACAATTCTGTTTCCAACTTCGATTTTTCCACCTGGAAGCCATTTTTCCTGTCCGAATTATAGGCCTCTCTTACTTGAAAATAATGTAACCAATCCTGCACCTTATCTTTAAGTTTCTCATAACTCTGCAATTTCAGTTTGTCCCCATCCTGTTCCAAAATTTCCCAGTATTTTGGCCAGTTCGATCTCATATTAAGTTTTTTCAAGGCCTTAGCCTCCATTGGTGAGAGCCACCTTGGGGTTTTATTCTCCAAGAAATCTTTATATCTGACCCAGACATTAAACAATGCTTTCCTGACAATATGGTTTTTAAACGCCTTATGAGCTTTGTCCTTACCATACCACAAATATGCATGCCATCCAAAAACATTATCATATCCTTCCAAATCAAGGATGTCTGTATTCTCAAGAAGTAGCCATTCCTTCAGCCAGCAAAAAGCTGCGGCCTCATAATATAGTTTAAAGTCCGGCAGGGCAAACCCCCCTCTATCCTTTGCATCAGTAAGAATTTTATATTTAATTCTGGGCTTATTGCCCTGCCAGACAAATCTAGAAATTTCTTTTTGCCACTTCTTGAAACAGTCCATCTTGTCAATTATTTGTAAAGTTTGAAACAAAAACAACAATCTTGGCAATACATTCATTTTAATAACTGCAATTCTACCCAGTAAGGAAAGCTTTAGATTTGTCCACGTTTCAATATCTTTTTTTCACTTCAGCCCAACACTTTTCATAGTTGTCTTTAAATAAATTAACATTCTTCGAAGTCATATTCACCCCTAGGTATTTTACTTTTTTCATCACTGTTAGACCTGTTTCTCCCTGAAACCTTTCCTTCTCCATTGGTGTCAAATTCTTCTCCAAAACCATAGTTTTTAATTTATTAAGTTTAAACCCTGCCACCTGACCAAATTCTTGTATTATTTCCAAAGCTCTTCTAGTACTAGGGATTGGCTCCTGTAATGTCAAGACTAGGTCATCTGCATAAGCTTTCAATTTGTAATGTTTGGCTCCGACCCGTATACCCTGAATCTGTTGGTCCCTTCTAATCATGTTCAGCAGGACCTCCAGGACTGAAATAAAAAGCAAAGGGGAAATTGAGCAGCCTTGTCGTGTCCCTTTCTCTATCTTAACTTCTTCTGTAACCGCATTGTTCACTATCAATTTTGCCTTTTGTTCTGAATAAATCACCCCTATACCGTTTCCAAACCTTTCTCCCACCCCCATCCCATGCAGGTTTTTCTTCATAAAACTCCAAGAAATATTATCAAAGGCTTTCTCTGCATCAATGAATATCAGTACTGCTTTTGTGTTAATGTTAACTTGTAGTTTTTCCAAAATGTCAATTAAATTCCTTGTGTTATTTGACGTATGTCTGCCTGGGAGAAAGCCTGTTTGGTCTTTATGTATAATTCCTGCTAGAACTTTTCTTAATCTTTTAGCTAAAATGTCTGCAAAGATTTTGTAATCCACGTTAAGTAGGGATATGGGGCGGTAGTTCTTGAGTTGTGTCTTTTCTGATTCATTTTTCGGTATAAGCGTGATATAAGCATCTTTCCACGACTCCGGCGCTCTTTTCCCCTCCATGATTCCATTGCAAACCTCCATTAATGGTTGAATTAGATAGTCCTTCATTACTTTGTAATATTTGGATGAAAGCCCATCCGGGCCTGGAGATTTGCCAAGTTGCAGGTTCTTAATGGCACCTTCAACCTCCTGTTCAGAAATTCTGTCATTCAATATTAATTTATTCTCTTGAGATATATTTTGTAATCCATTTGTTTTTAAGAATTTCTCAATCTTGGTCTCATTCTGTGGCCCTTGTGCATACCGTTGTTTGAAGTATCTCTGGAAACAATCTTTAATCTCCTGCGGGTTTTGTATATTCCTTCCATTTACTTCAAGATTGGTCACAGTGTTTAATTTTTGTCTTTTCTTCAGCTGCCAAGCTAGCAGCTTTCCGCACTTATTAGCCGATTCAAAAGTATTTTGTCTCATTTGTTTAATCTTCCATTCTATATCCTGATTAACCAATTTCAAATATTGTGCCTGATATAATTTAATTTCTCGCAGAATCTCCTGTGATTTTGGTTTAGTCCTTAGTCTCTTTTCTCCTTCTCCAGTTTTTTCTAAAATCTTTGCTTTTCTTTCCTCTTGAAGTCTCCTCTTTATAGCATTTTGTTGAATCAAAAAACCTCTCATAACGGCTTTACTTGCGTCCCAGATTACTCTTCTTTCCACAGTTGTCTTCAAGTTTATTTCAAAATAATCTTTCATGTTTTTTTGGGCCTTCTTAATAATTTCAAAGTCCCTGAACAAGGTGTCGTTCATTCTCCATCTAAAGGAACCAATCAGTGTTAATTTCATGTCCATTCTCACCGGGTTATGGTCGGAGCAGATTTTTGAGCAGATTTCCACCTTCCGAATCTTAGGTGCCATCCCTCTTGTAATCCAAATTTGGTCAATTCTTGTCCAAGTCATGTTGGCTTCAGAGAAGAAAGTCCCCTCTCTACGTAGGGGGTTTTTAGTTCTCCAAATGTCAATCAAGTCCATATTGTCTGTCATTTCAAAAAAAGTCTTTGGTAGTCTTCCATCTTTTGTAACTACCTGTCTTTCAGATTTGTCCATGTGTGTTGACACAACTCCATTCATATCTCCCATCAAAATAATGTTCTGGTCCATATGATCCAACAACGTCTCATGCAGTTTCTTGTAAAACTCTGATTTCCCCTCATTAGGTGCATAGACTCCAATTATTAGTACTTTCTCTCCTTCTAGTTGTATTTCAATTGCTATGAATCGTCCCTGTTCATCTTTAAAAAGAAATTTTGGTGTCAATTTCTCTTTTGCGTATATCACAACTCCTCTTTTTTTAACTTTGTCCGATGAGATAAATTCTTGGCCTAGTCTCTTATTTATCAATAATTTCCTGTGGAGTCTTGTTATATGTGTTTCTTGTAGACAAATCAGATCCAATTGTTCCTTTTTTAACATATGAAAAATTCTTTTCCTCTTGCTAGGGGAGTTAAGGCCCCGAATGTTCCAGGTTAGCATCTGCAGAGACATGTTGTAGTTATTGTAGAGTTCCTCCAACTGCTCCCAAAAGTTGTTGTTCTTCTGATGGTTGTGTCTCTTTCTCTGGTCGGTCCAACCCCAAGGGATGCCTTTCTAGATCAGGTGGTCCCAGTCCTAATATCTCCAGTTCTTTTGTTCTTGCCTCCCTTCGTAGTTCTTCACCAAAATCTTTCAGGAGGCTCACTTTATCTTCAGTTGATCTTATCTTTATTTTCTTTCCTTTGAATGTGAACGAGAGACCTTGCGGAAATTCCCACCTGAACAAAATGCTGTTCTTCCTTAGTAGGTCAACCAAGTCGCTGTAGTTAGTTCTGAGATCTAGTAAGTATTTTGGGATATCTTTAAAAATTTCAATTCTCTCACTTCCAATCTCAAGTGCTTTCTGATAATGTAGGCTCAGTATTTTATCTCTTTCTTCTTAGATCTTAGTGAAATCAAGCAGTCCCTCGCTCTATGCTTCCTTTTGACCCTTCCCAATCGAAAAGCACTCACTATCTTAAATTCTTCTGTGTCCAGACCCCAAAAGGTCTCAAATTCCAGTGTAAGAAACTCTATTAATTCTCCTTCCTCTGTTTCTGGGACTGATCTTATTCTCAAATTGGCCTGCTTTTCCTTAAGTTCAATCAGAGAGAATTGTGCCTTGTAATCATCCAGTTTTCTATTTATTGGCGGTATTTTCCCCTCTACCGCCAAAACCCTCTCTTTCGCTTCCTCTGCTGTCTGTGTTGTCTCCTTGGATTCCTGCAGTAACCTGTCAATTGCGTGGGTGTTAGAATTCACTTTCTGTCCTACGTCATTCACCTTTTGTCCAAGGTCTTGAATAGTTGAAGTATTTAAGTGTATCTTAGCTGTCAAGTTCTGTAGAGCTGAAAGAATCTTGTCCAATGTTGTAGAATCTAGTCCTGCTGGTCCTGCTCCTTTAGGTTCTTCTCTTTCTGTGACTTGTAGAGCAGAAAGACCTGTCACAGATGCTCTTCTGTAGTGTTGTTGCTGCTGTGTCAGCAATTGCTGCTGTTGTCTGGTTTTATATTTTATTGTTTTCTCTTGCGCCTTCTCCTGCGACTTATCTTGTGGTTTGTCTTGATCCATTCCTGTGCCTCAGAAAGTCAAGGTCACTCACACAGTTCTCACAACTCCCAGGTTTGTTTCTCAGCAGTAAGAAAAAGGACAGCTGCAGTGGAAAATCCCCAGCTATAACACAAAGTTCCGCTAGGGGAGCAGAGTAGCAAAATGTATCCTGGATGATGATTGTAAAACAGTATCTTTATAAGTATATCAATGTTACACAGATGACAACAGTTACAAGCTCAAATATTCCCTTTAAAAAGTTGCTTTTCTTTTGCAGAGATCTGCAGTAATGGTTACAATGTCTATAAGACGGTGCATACAGGGTGGTCTTTCAATTACTTAAGGCAGTCCGAAATCAAAGATTGAGTGGTGGGTTCTATCCCCCCCTTTCCCTTTTAAGGGGGAGATCTTCTGTCATGCAGTGCAATTTAGCTCTTTATAATAAGTCAATTTCTTTAGTTCCAAGCTCCTTTGTCCCTTGCTTTCAAACTGTCTACAGATCGGCAAAGCGGGCTTCCTGTTTAAACTTTGCCGATTTCAGGTTCAAATTCAAGTTCAAAGTCCAGGATCAAAGTGTCAAAGTCAAGTTCAAATTCCTGGTTCACTTGTATTATGTCTATTCTTTGATCCTTTCAAGTTTCCCCAGTTCTTACTCATGGGTAGATGTTTCCGTTCGATGTTCACAGGAAAAAGGTCAGTGCTCTCCGGCAACTGCTATGCAGCTTCACTCCGCAGAAGTAGTGATCGACTCCCAGCACAGCGCCGAACCCCGCTCCACTCCGGAGCTCTTTACACAGCTCCTTTGACAGTTCGGGGTGCGCTCCGTGTGCCCACTGAGTCCCACGGCCCCAGGCTTCTCCCGCCTGCGGGTTTTTTGAGGGTCCTCCGCTTCGCTGTAGCGGTGGACCCGATTTCTGCGGAGCTTCTCCCTCCGGTTAGAGGGAATCCGCCATTGCCGATAGGCGCCGCCTACGGAAGCCTCCCGCAACATGTATGGCTGTTTGGCAAACACTTGATAAACCATCCATGTCTGCCTGCCTGGTGACTACAAATATGAGGCTGCCTGCAGTAGGAAGCTGCTTTGTATTGAATCAGACCATTGGTCCACCTAGTTTACTATTTTCTGCACTGCACTGGCTGCAGCTCTTTTGGGTTTCAGATGGCAGACCACCCCAGCTCTACCTAGAGATGCTGGGAATTGAACCCAGGAACCATTTGCATGCAAGGTAGATGTTGTACCACTGAGCTAGTTCTCAGTAGGCTTCTATACACATGCAAACTTATACAACCTTGCTTCCGCCATTTGTCTTGAATTTTTGTCTTGAACATTTAAATAACCACCCTGGATCAACAGTACATCTAAACTGCCATCCTGTTTCCTGCAATGACCATCCATCCTTTGGGGAGGCCACAGTCAGAGCAGACTGCCTGCTCTGACTCACAAAGTTTCCATGTAACCATCATGGCTAACACACCTTGATAGATCTACCCTCCATTAATTTATCTCAGGGCTGGCCCAAGGTGAAGGATAAGATTGTGCCTTCTCTCCTTTCCACGCACAGAGAAGCCAATGAACCCAGTATAATAATAATAATAATAATAATAATAATAATAATAATAATAATAATAATAATAAATAATAATAATTTATTACCTGTACCTCGCCCATCTGGCTGGGTTTCCCCAGCCACCCTGGGCAGCTTCCAAATTAAAATAGGTAAAGGTAAAGGTACCCCTGCCCGTACGGGCCAGTCTTGACAGACTCCGGGGTTGTGCGCCCATCTCACTCAAGAGGCCAGGGGCCAGCGCTGTCCGGAGACACTTCCGGGTCACGTGGTCAGCGTGACATCGCTGCTCTGGCGAGCCAGAGCCGCACACGGAAACGCCGTTTACCTTCCCGCTGGTAAGCGGTCCCTATTTATCTACTTGCACCCGAGGGTGCTTTCGAACTGCTAGGTTGGCAGGCGCTGGGACCGAACGACGGGAGCGCACCCCGCCGCAGGGATTCGAACCGACGACCTTTCAATCGGCAAGTCCTAGGCGCTGAGGCTTTAACCCACAGCGCCACCTGCGTCCCTCCAAATTAAAATATCACACATTAAAAACTTCCCTAAACAGGGCTGCCTTCAGATGTCTTCTAAATGTCAGGTTGTTGTTTTTCTCTTTGACATCTGGTGGGAGGGCGTTCCAGAGGGCAGGTGCCACTCCTGAGAAGGCCCTATGCCTGGTTCCCTGTAACTTGGCTTCTTGCAGTGAGGGAATCACCAGAAGGCCCTCGGCGCTGGACCTCAGCGTCCGGGCTGAGTGATGGGGGTGGAGACGCTCCTTCAGGTATACTGGGCCGAGGCTGTTTAGGGCTTTAAAGGTAGTTGAACCTTGCTTCAACATTTGTGGTAGGTTAACATACTCGCTGCAACAAGGTGCAGGATGATTGTTTAGAGTGGCTGGACAGTCTATGTTCCAGGCAGAGCTCTGTCCTCCCAACAGAGGGGAATGTCTTTGGAAGGACAGCCGGGGGACCACTGCTGTGCTGCTCTCCACAGCATCTGTCGCTTGAGGTGGACAAGTCACTGTGCCAAATAATAGGGTCGGCCCTGCTTTATCTAATACCCCTTTAAAGTTATCTATAAGGCCATCACCACATTCTGAGGCAGTGAATTCCAGTGATATAAGAAGCCCACTCTACAGAAACTCAGAGCAAGGCTTCCAGTGTGACTGCCCCGTTCTGTGGAACAGCATTCTTATCAAGATGCAATAGGTTGTGGGTAGGCAAACTAAAGGGACACAGGTGGCGCTGTGGTCTAAACTGCTGGGCCTCTTGGGCTTGCCGATCGGAAGGTTGGCGGTTCGAAACCCCACGACTGGGTGAGCTCCCGTTGCTCAGTCCCTGCTCCTGCCAACCTGGCAGTTTGAAAGCACACCAAAAAGTGCAAGTAGATAAATAGGTACTGCTCTAGTGGAAAGGTAAATGGCATTTCCGTGCGCTACTCTCATTTCACCAGAAGTGTCTTAGTCATGCTGGCCACATGACCCGGAAAAACTGCGGACAAACGTCGGCACCCTCGGCCAGTAAAGCGAGATGAGCGCCACAACCCCAGAGTCATTTGCGACTGGACTTAACTGTCAGGGGTCCTTTACCTTTTTAGGCAAACTAAGGCCCGGGCAGTGGCGTAGCGTGGGGGGTGCCAGGGGTGCCGGCCGCACCGGGTGCAACATCTGGGGGGGCGCAAGTCCAGAGGGAAGGGACAAGTTCCTTCCTCCGCCGGGCTCCCTGCCGCCACCGCCACCGCCACCGCCAGCCTTGCGCCCTAGCGCGCGCGTGCCCGCCGCTGCGGCTGCGGCTGCGCTCCACTCACTGCTCGCAGGAGGAGCAGCCGCTGCAGCAGCGCCGACGCCGCCACCAACGCCTGGCCAGGCACGGGCAGCCTCCACACCCCCCCCCGCCGCCGCCATCCCCTCGGCCCAGCCACAGGCGGCGGCTGCTTCTGCCGACTGGGAGGGAGGAGCCAAACCCTCCGAGAGGAAGCCGGCGGGCGGGCAAGGGTCTCCCGGCGGAAGGGGGCGCCGCTGGCTCCGGCTCTCAGTGCAAGCCTCAGCCGCGGGGGGGCGGGGGCGGCGGGCGAGGACGGAGCGCGGCTGGAAGCCCCCGGACCAGGCTGGGGGGAGGAGAGGCGCTCGCCAAGTCCGGATCTGGAGCGCCTCGGAGCGCCCAAGGAGAGGAGAGGGCGGGGAGGCGCCCGAGGGGAGGGGGCTTAGGCTGCCTCGGCCCGCGGGGGCTCCGCAAATAATAAATTTAATAAATTCCTGCTGAGCCTTAAGGGGGGGTCCTTGGTTCCTTCACTCGCCCCCAGCCCCAATGGCGTAGCGTGGGGGGGGGTGCAGGGGGGCCGGCCGCAACATCTGGGGGGCGTGCTCACATTCGAGTGCTAAAATCCAGGGGTTAGGGGGCGCAAATTACTTGCCTTGCCCCGGGTGCTGACAACCCATGCTACACCACTGGGCCCGGGGGCTGGATCCAGCCCAATCACCTTCTAAATCCAGCCCGCAGACAGCCCGGGAATCAGCATGTTTTTACATGAGTAGAATGTGTGCTTTTAATTAAAATGCATCTCTGGGTTATTTGTGGGGCATAGGACAGTGGACTGCTTAAAATTTTTGCTGACCCCTGCAATAGGTGCTCACCACCTGCACCTTCTGGAAACAACTGAAAGCACTTTTATTCTTCTCTAGCTGAATGAATAGATCTCTGCCATGGGTATCTACTTTGTATTGTTTTTTAAAATGCATTTGCTATTATTTTCTCTTTATTAGTTGCTTCTTAGCTGCTTTTTATTGTATTGTGCACATCAGCTTGAGAAATGACATAATACTAATAATAAATCAACTCTTTCATCTGTTTTAAATTTGTTGCCAAACAAATTTAAATGGGATGGCTTCCAATTCTCATATTCTGAAAGAGAAATGAAAGCTTCTCTCTCTCTCTCTCTCTCTCTCTCTCTCTCTCTCTCTCTCTCTCTCTCCTGTATAATTTTATAATTATGACCTAACCCAGTACTTGTTATGCATTTTGTTTTAGAAACAACAACTAAAATGCCTCACAAACACTTCGGCCTTTGCTTGTAGGGGAGATGCTCCAAGCTTTTGGTCATTTTCATCACCCTTAATTTGGTAGCACACTTAATGCTGCCTTAACGTTCCATAGAGAGCAAAGCCCCCTTTCTCATCACTTGTCATCCCCATCTGACAATAGCATATTATGTTTTCAACATATATGTCTGTAAGCAAACAATGACTGACATAAATGATGGTGTCTTTCTGACATCAGCTGTTTGACTTATCAAATGGAGAAGAACAAGGAATATGTTTCCGACATGGCCAAAATATTCAGCATTAAACGGTTCAAATCCTAATGAGAAATTTTCAACAAAGTCAAAGCTGTCAGATTTGACAGTTCTAAATTCCAGTTTCCTGTCTGGAAACCTAGGGCATTTGACTTCTCATCAACTTGCAGCAGGAGGCCAGTAGTAAATCCACTACCAGCCTAAGCAGTGATCTCTGATTGTCCTGTTAAAATTTAAGGCTAGTGTGGTGCCTGAACCAGTGTGGTGTAGTGGTTAAGAGCGGTAGTCTTGTAATCTGGTGAACCGGGTTCGTGTCTCCGCTCCTCCACATGCAGCTGCTGGGTGACCTTGGGCCAGTCCCACTTCTTTGAAGTCTCTCAGCCCCACTCACCTCACAGAGTGTTTGTTGTGGGGGAGGAAGGGAAAGGAGAATGTTAGCCGCTTTGAGACTCCTTAAAGGGAGTGAAAGGTGGGATATCAAATCCAAACTCCTCTTCTTCTCTCCAATTTCTTCCCTATGATTTATCCATTTTTCTATCTCTTTCCTGGTACAGAATTTCAGCAGGTGATGCCTAAGAATGGAGGAGACATTAGATCCAGATTGCATTTAAATACAAACTTACCTAATTTGTACTTCCTAAAACAATGCACAGATAGAAACAGAGTCATTCTTAGAAATGTGCACTTCCCTGAATTTTGCAGCACAGTTCCCCAGGTAGGTAATGTGCAAAAAAAAAATGTGTGTAAATGCATCTGCTTGTGAGAACAACATACAAAAACACATGAAAACTGTTTTGCAAAAATACGCTCATTAGGCAAAATGTGTGTATTAGCAGAAATGCACACTAAAATACCAATGAATTTTCTTGAGGATTTTTAAAAAATCACAATTGGTTGCAGAAGCATGACAACCCAGGAAGGCTGCAGAATACAGACCACTGGAAAGAATATTTGCAGAATGAAAGAGATGCTGTTGGAAAATCAAAACACAAAGCAACAAAATTAAAAATCCAACTGCCTAAGCCCTTATATTCCAGCTCAATCACTGAGATCATTCAGGGGAGTGCTGTTAGTTTTTCCTCATATTATAGAGCCTGACTGCCTCCACTAGGAGTTAGGCATTTATTTTCACTGGTCCCACACTATGGGCAACTCTTCCAAAAGAGATTCAGCAGGCATCCTTGTGTTTGCCTTTTTAAGACCCCTTTTTATGCCAACATGCCTTTGCAGCTGTTTACCCCCCCCCCATTGTTTATTAGCCAGCCACTTTAATGAATAACTGCCTTGTTTGTAATGGTGCTTTATGTTTCATAATTGTCCACCACCCTGATACAGAAAAAGATCCATCCATCCATCCATCCATCCATCCATCAATCAATCAATCAATCATGTTCCCCATCCAAAAGTGCACCATTGCACTTCCAAGATGCCATGGATTTAAGCATGTAGCATTTGCTTATTCAGTCACCTCCCTCCCTGAGATCCCGTTATAATATTCCCAAACCTACTGACTGACCAGGACACTCATCTGTATGAGCAAATATACCTTCTTGTTCCCTACCAGACAACCAAGGATATTTGTAGCATTCCAAATCTTCCCCTGCCCCACAACCCCATATGAAAGGAACATGGATAGCACATATGATTAGAAGACTTTCAGCAGGATGCTTCTTATACAATAATTGGATTGGATCAGCAAATTGATCAAAAAGGCAAATGTTCTCTAGAGCAATCACATTAGATGCCACCAGCCCTTCCTTTTTTGCCCATATTATTTGACAGTTGTTGGACCCAGAATGTCCAGTGGGATTACAGAACAAAAGCAACAAGTTCAGCAAAAAATGCAATTAAGCAAGAGACAATAATTGCTATTCTTTGCTATTATCAACTGACAATTATGTGAACAGTCCACTGGATGACAGTGTTTCTCAGAAGATATACAACTTCCAGGGCAATTTTCATGTTATACCTCAGACTCTTTTTAGAGTAACGGTTGGGAAGAGGAACTAGTGTAGGGTATTGTTGTTTATCTGCTGTCTGGATTATGCTCAGAATTGGAGATGGACTGTTCCCACTGGGACATGCTGTATAGGAAATCCAGCCCACAACCAGCAGGATTGCATGAATTATCTTGTAAGGTGTGCATATGAGATAAAGAAACATGTCGTCAAATATTATATAGGTGGCTAGAGAGAGGAGGGTTTGCTAGAGCAAGGAAGAGAGGTAAGGCCAAACAATTCTGTTTTCGTAGTCCAAATGGATGTATATGAAAGGTCAGAAGCAAACAGAGGGAGTCTTCCATCAGCAATGAAGTGAGAGGAATGTCAGGAAAGGGAAGTAATGAAAAAATGAAAGAACTGACAGACTCGCTGGGTCAGCCCAATGATCCATCCCACCTGATATTCAGACTTTGTCAGTGGCTAGTCAAGTGTGTGAGAGAAAGATCTTTCCCCCTGCACTCTCTTCTTAAAGGCATTGCTTGCCTAGGGAAGAAAATTGTTAGGGGAAGTTGGTCATCAGAAAAAAGAAAAGAAAATGATAGCTTTGAAAATAAACAGTTCTCCTTTTTCTTGCTCTTTTTGATCATAGCAGCAGGAAGAAGTATAAATGCTTTTGGGAACACTGAGAGGTTGGGCTATCACAAATAATTCAGTCAACCCCTTTCTTTCTTTCTTTCTTTCTTTCTTGAGCAACATGCAGCATGGGGGGGATGATGGGGGAGAAATTTGATTATGTTTGCATTTAAAGGGGAGCCTACCTAATTCACACTTCCTGGAACAATGCCTGATCCTGGAAACAGCCATCCTTGGAAATTTTCATGTCTCCAAATCCTACACTGCAGTTCTCCAGTCACGCAAAGTGTGCAAAAATAAGTATGCTAAGCTAAAATGGATCCCTGACCAATTGCTAGCTAGCTTTCATCCAGCCCATGACCTCTTGCAGCACAGAAAGGAAAATCTGCCTGCATGTTTGCTCCTTTGGCATTGCAGCTTTGGATTGATGAGTTAGCAAGTCCAAGTGTAGAGCCTGTCCCTATCAATTCTACCCCCACAGCCTTGTTAGGACAGTTCTGAAGAAGCCTCCCTCTGCCATAAAATATACCTCAAGATGCTCTCCAAATGTTTCTTTTGTATTATAGTTTCCTGAAACCAGCACTTTTCTTGAACATTTTCTCAGCTTGAATGCAAGCCATGGCTTCAAAGGGGGAATGTTCCTTTGCATCCCAAGCTTAAGCTGCAACTGCAAGTGATGCAAAGATCCTTTGCGTCCCTGATTTGAATTTCAATAAGCCTAGTGCTGGTTGGTGACCATTGTGATTGGTAAGGCAGGGAGCCCAACGGTGGGTGGAACCAGAACCAGTGACAGGCAGGGCCAATTAATCCTAATTTTGTCTTCATCTTCCTGCCTGCAGAATTCTACAAGGCCAGGACTAGCACTAAGGAGGAGGAGGCTTGACAGCTAGGGCCACCCCCTAGAATTGGTTGTATGTCAGAAGGCAGACAAGTGGAAGCTGGCTGAGGGTATGCTGAAATTAGTGCGGCAGTGTGCTACTTGCCCTAATGGAGCAGCCTTCACTGAATAAACAGCAAAACTATGGTTAATTAGAGCTTTTGTGATTGAATCAGACCTCACCCAAACAGAAGAGTGAAAGAATTCCATGAATGAGTAAACACATGTACTTAATAAGCTGAGATAGAAACAACTGAATTGAGCCTGGGTCTCTGTGTGTGCCTGTGAAGTATATATCGGAGATTTGCTTTGACAAGTTTGAAATTAAACATTCTTGCCAATTTAAGTCATGGCAGTGTCTGAGAGGCGGCAAAAGATTAATTTTTCATCAGCGTAACAAAAACCAAAACATTTCAGCTGAGGCTTGCTTGCTTTTCAAAAGCAGAAATGACTAGAGATTAATTGTAAAAGATAAAAAAGGATTTATTCTACTGAAATACCTTTACAGTGGAAACTACTTTTTCTTTTTCTTTTGTGTAATGACTATGTAAGTACCTAAAATGTGACCTGGTCCAAATGCCTATTGTGCCCATCTGGACTCTGATGTGCTTATAGAATCCTGAGACATTCAAGACTTCATATTCACTTCAAGGGGAGCAGAGAACCACCTTGCACACACCAAGATTCTAGTGGGTGCAAAAAGTCTAGTCATACTTAGGGTGAATGGATTCCAATGGATTCCAATGTCTAATGGGACATTGAGTCCAGCATTGTGTTCTCAGTGTCCAACCAGATACCCATGGGAAGCTCAACAGCAGGACTTGAGCACTGTACTCTGCCCTCCTGCAGTTCCCAGAAACTGATATTCCAAGGCATACTACCTCTAATGCTGGAGCCAGAGCATAGCCACCATAGCTGCGTTGTGTAGGGGAGGGGAGGTGCGGCCATCACCTGCCCCTCCATGCTGAAGGGTATTCCATTAAAGGAATCTGGGAGTGCGGATCTCGTTTGAAGCCCAGGGAGGGGCTAGGGCCATGCCATGACCCCATCCAGAACCCAGGGGATGCTCGAGTCAAACCTCATTGGCAGGGCTCCCCCTACTGGTGGTTTACCCATACAGACTTCCTGCAAGGCAGGCAGGAGTCAGATATAGTCTGTTTTTGGCAATGCCTAAGCCAATACCGCTCACATTCTGTAACCTATAAAGTTGTGGCCTAAATTTGCCCATTAACATTAACCTAAAATTCTGTGTCCTTGTTCTGCTGGGAGTGGCTTAGGGGCCTTGACACGCAAACTGATATTTCAAAGCATACTACCTCTGATAGTGGAGCCAGGGCATAGCCATCATAGCTAGCCATTGATAGCCTTCTCTTCCATGAATTTGTCCAATCCTCTGCTAAAGTCATTCAAGTTGGCGGCCATCACTACCTCCTTTGGGAGCAAGTTATGTAGTTGTGCTGCATGAAGACGCCCTTTCTTTTATCTCTCCTGTACCTTCCAACATTCAGAAATCCCTACAGTTTCTCTGTGTTATTGTTCTGGCATTGTGATATTTCTTGGGCTTGGACCTCCAGCAGGAACAGCAGATTTTGGGATGTTGACATAGGATACTTGTGCACCTGCAGGAAGAAATAAATGAGCAAACTCAATTAAAATTAATCTCTAGATAAGCCCGCACAAACCTTGTTCCCTCCAGGTGTTTTGGACTACAACTCCCATCAGCTCCCGCCATATGCTTATACAAATCCAATCTGAACCTGATCACTATGCCAGCTCCATCTTTTGTTCCCCCCTCCCACTTTCCACTCCAGATGGCATGAGGACTGAGACTGCAGGTGAAGCAGTGGCTGTACTACTCTTTAATGCCCTGCTGCTGCCCAGTTGGGGTTTGGAATTCTCTGTAACTCCTTATATTTCCATTTAGATATTTGCTGTCAAAAATTGCCTGAGTTATTTATAAAAGGGGGGGGGGATGGGACCCATAATCCATTCCTTGTGGACACTATAATAAAATTACAGAATGCTGCAATTATCTATAAATGTGCCTCACACACCCATTTTTATATACATTTAGCTTCTGATGAGCTTGATAATTCCTGACATTTGTTCCCCCAGATCTGCTGCTTTTATTTAAATACTCTCTAATCAGCTAAATAAAGACGTATATGATAAAGCGAAGGAAAAAATAATAATAGCAAAAGCACAGACAATGCCTTGCAGCAGTTCTCTGGCATTTTGAAAGAGACGGAGGGGGGTTGAATTCTAAAGTATCTCCATATTCATGATGACTTGGAGCAAAAACCAGAATGCGGAATTTTATCTTTAGACTTGCTATAGGTTTGCTGTTATCTTTGAATGTTGATTATAAGAGGGGTAGGGGTGGGGGAACAGTGGTGGCTTGTGCCCATTGGGGCTGGAAGGGTGGAAGGCAAGGGGTCTAACAGTAGGTGGAGCCACAGCCAGTAACAAGCAGAGCCAATGAATGCTAGATTTCTTTTTCCCTACAAGGGCAATATAAAGACTATGGAGGTGGGAGCTGACTGCCAGGACCATCTGTTGGGCTGTTTATAAGAAGGAAGGAAGACAGGAGGTGGCTTGCTGAAGGTAGAATGAGGTTGGTGGGCTAGTGCCCTGTTCTCCCTTATAGACAGCTTCCACTGCTGGAGAATGGAAGGGAAGGGCAACAAATTTGTGAACTTGGCCCTAACAACCACCCACAGTATTATGTGAAGGACAGTGGGTGGCACATGAGTTTGCAGGAAGAAGACATTGAGAAGCTAATATTAAAGAGGTTAAATGGAAGAATGGGCATGGGGGAATATGACTATGACATATCTTTCCGGAGGCTAATTCCTACCAGCATTGGGGTCCCAATCCTCAATGGCAGCAGATAATGATCACAGCATGGAGAAATGCTGTCTGTGAGATCCTCTGGTCTTGCCTCTGACCACCATTAGCCCACATGCTTATTTAGGGGGTTATAGACTTTCTTATTCCTTCATCCATCCTCAAATTTTCTATTTAACCCCAGGACTGAGAAGATCACTTATGTAAGTTCACTTTGGAGAACAAAACTCTGTTTTAAAATTGTGTTCCAATTGCACTTACAAGCAAATCAAAGCATGTTTGCTCTCTAGATTAAACTGGCATACAAATTGGTGCTCAGTGTGTACAGAAATGCATAAACTGGGAAAAGTGTGCCTAGAATGCATTTGTTTGTGAAACTAATATACAATGTTGCATTATATTAGGGGCTTTGTAAAAGCAAGCATAGCAGAGAAATTAGCACTAAAATACTGGTGAAAAACTTTAAATATATTTTTGCAAACTGCTGTGGAAATATGGAGAACGAAGTGTATTTCAGATTAGGAGGTGGGGAGATCAGATTTGTCCATTCCTAACTACAGCTCCTATAATCTCTGACCATTAGTCATGCTGGATACACCTGATGGAGTTGGAGCCCAACAATATATGAAAGGCTACAGGTTCCCCACCCCTGCCTGACAGCATCTGTGCAGATGCTCTGTGTTATGCTTAATAAAGCTGTGGTCCCACTGAATCCAACCCAACAGTATTTCACCTCTTATTTCTAGGTGTGTGCATAATTTCTAATCCTCCCTTCCTGCACCCCCACCCACCCTGCAAAAATATTGCATGCTGCAGAAGAGCTTGGATATATGGTGTCATGTGTTTTCTACAGTCTTCCGATGAAAGTTAATTCATTGCAGTTTGATGCTGCACTGCTCTGACCTTTGCAGTATTTTATATGTTGAGCAGCTGGCCGCTCTTCGCTTTCCCAGAGGCTAGCAAGGCTGTAAACAGGAAGGAAAGTGGAATAGCAGCCAATCTAATTACAGAATATTGAAAAGGTCAAAGGAGTGCAGTGTGTGCCACTCTGATTTACAGAATGCACGAGTGGTCCAAAGCCCCAGTGATAAAAAGGAATTTTATCAGGAATAATAACATACTTACCCGGTGGGAACCATAGTAACTCCACGCATTCGGTGAGGTTTCTGAATAGACCTTTTTGGATTTTGAACAATAGATGTACAAAAACCTCACGCATCTAAAAGAGTGTCACCTGCATTATACAGCAAGGCAATATCACAGTGCCTAGCTGTATGGTTGCCAAACAATTTTGGCAGTGGGTGGGGAATTGGATTGGTTCTGCTTTGGGCCAGACTACCGTGAGTGGAAGAAAATCTTCCCCATACATTTTTTTAAAGCCTTAGATTAGTTTCAGGGAACCTGTGGCCCTCTAGATGTTGTTGGACCATGGCTCCCATCAGCCCCAGGCATGAGGGATGATGGGATTTGTAGTCCATCAGATTGTGGAGAGTAACATATTTTCTATTCTCACCTTAGATGAATAGTTTTGTATAAGGCTTGACCCCACCAGGATTACTAAAAAAAACACATGACTGTGCTTATGGAACCACAGATTGGATCCATCACTGGTTCCATCTCCAGAACCAGTTTGGCTGTGCCCAAATGTCCTGACCAGATGCCAGCATTTATTCTGCAAGAGCTGGCTAGATGGACATAAATATAATAGTTCAGACAATCACCCTATATGGGGAACTAATGTTGATCAGGTTTTCAATCTGTTTACCACTTTTTCACAAATAATATTTAGTGTTTTGGCATTTGGCTTCTTTGATATTAAGGGTATTTCACTAGAATTTTATTTCTCTGGGATGTCTTTCTATGCTTTTCCCCATGTGCTAGACTGCATGGTTGTTAAGGATAGTTCTAAGAGTATTTCACGAGCCTCTGTAAGATCTGGTGCCCTCTGGGTTTTGAAAAAGAAAACCCAAACGTCTTTACTGTTTAATATTTCCACATGGAACTTGCTCGCACAGCTGATGCTTTGGTTAAAGACAAAGCCTGAGGCACTTTGAAGCACCATGCAGGGTTCTTTGCCAGTGCTGCACAGTGCTTTGAAGCCCCAGCTTCCAGACTTCAAAGCTCCCAGTCAGCTGATGTCATTGTGATCTCAGGTGACTGACATGTGCGTAGCTATACCCACCTGTCAAATGTGGCCCATAGATCTATAATTTGATAAGAATGTGGCCAGTGGAGTCAGTCTTCCCTGCCCTATAACAAAATTATTGCAGAGGATGCAAAATTATTGGGCAATTCCTTTTCACCCCTGGATAAATTTGGAGAAATGGTATCCACAAGTTCTCTGCTGTTGAAAACAGGACAAGGAATCATGAGAGGCACTTTGTGCCCAAGTCTAGTTTAACCAAAGTGCTGCATACTTCCAGGAAACCCTTTTCTCCTCTTAACCTCTGGGGGCAGCAGAGTTACATGCATCTCTTAACACGTTTGTTCCTTGCAGCTCTCAAGGTGCAGAGAGCAAAAACACACAACAAGATTGGGGTTAATGCAGGTTCAAGAAAACCCAAGATCCGAAATGGAGACTCCGTGTGTGCGGATGAGTACCAATTATTCACTGTGGCGATAATTGAATACAGACCCCCTTGCCCTGGAGGGCTCATTGCATTAAACAGAACATAAGGAATTTCCCAGGTTATTACTTGTAAGCTCTTCTTTGTCCAGAAAGAGGCATTTCTGTTCATATCCAATTCTCAGCTAAGTTCATCATTATATGGTTGTTTGCAGGTCATATCGGTGGCTCCAAGGGAGATCTCTTTTCCTTGATGACTCAAATAATCAAAGTCAGTTTGTGTGACAAGACTACCAAATACAAACAATGAAGCACCTGTGATAATAACATCAGAGGCAGAATTTCATCAGCGGCTCTTTTTCTTCTCCTTTTCATGGCAAGTCTGGTCTGTTGAATATCCATTTTCTGCAGAACTGTCCTCCCTAATCCCTCCCATATCTACCTCTCTCCCTCCCTCCTTTTATTACATTTCTATCTTACCTTCCCTCTAAGGAGTTGCATGGCACTCTTTTCCCCTTCAACCCCCAAAGCAGCCCTGTGAGGTAAAAGTCAGGCTGAAGGAGAATGATTGCCATAAGGTCAACTGTTGAGCTTTATGGCTGAGTGAGGATATGAATCAGGGTCTCTCCCAGTTCTAATCTGGAAATCTCAACACTGTGCCATATTGGTCCCCAATATTTATGAAGGTTAAAAGCCTGCAGATATGGCTGTTTGCCCTTAGAGTGTTTAATTTTGTACAGAATTGGAGGTGTTGTTCCAGTCAAGTCCATTTTGGGGGGGGGGGAATGTTTTATATGATTTTGGCATATTGTTTTGAAATATTGCTTCTACGTGCACTTCTATGGGTTGCATCCAGTCCTCGTGCTCACCAGAGTAGACCCATTGAAACTAATGAGCATGACATATGTCCATTATTGTCAACGGGCCTCCTCTAAGCTGGATACAACCCCGTGAATTTTCAGATTGCCCCTGGAAGAGGAATTCCTTGCTTCTGAAATGAGCTGGGTACCAAGAAACATCTTGGGGACTTTCTCTCCCCATGATGTTTGTTATGACTACTAAACCTTATCCCTTTTTTTAATCAGTTCATGGAACAATAGATTCACTGAACAAAGTGAATACTTATTTAGATAACACATAAATAGGTTATGAAATTTATGGCCGTAAGATGCATCATTAGCAAGTATATTCAAAACATTTTCTCAGAAAATTATCTTGTAATATTTTTTTGAATACTTGATATTGAAATATAGACCACCACAGAAAGAAAGCAATAGGCTACCACAGGAGAGCTGGAAAGACTAAAGGGGCCAAACTCATTACTTTTTCCAACAATATGAAGAGGACATTCAATCATCATTAACTCTGGATCATCAGCTGAGCCACTTTATTCAGTGGCAGAGATGTTGGGGAAACATTTCACTGAATATTCCTCAGCAGAGGTGTACACCAGTCCAATTTGAAGCCCATTCCAGCTCCTTGGAGTGACCTCCATTTGACCCAGGATGACCTGGGGCTGACCTAACCCAGATCTGGGCCCTGAACTGATTTGGGGGATCTTGCACTGTCATGGAGTTGAGGGAAAGGAGATATGCTTCTCCTCCTCCCCCACCTGACCTGCATGTTTAATCAGGATCTAAAACACTAATTAACTCTGTGGTAGGGAGGAAGCAGGAGACACAGGTCTCTTCTCCCCTCAACTGCATGTTGAACAAGGGTTTTAGAACTGCTTTAGAACCAATGCTATTGTAGCAAGTGAAGGTTTTTAGAGGAGGTACTTCTTTCATTAAGGGCTGTAGGTTCAGTGAACAATGCAGGAGCTGCTGCCATTTTGCTCCTAATCTAGCTGCTTTGGCATTTTAACTCAAAGGAAAATAATAATATAAAAAAGCTAAGCATGTGCTTTGAATAACTGAAATGCAATCCAAGAGGTCAGCAGATTCAGTAATTTGGACAAAGAAGACACTGTAGTGTTTGCAATGTGCTCAGTATTCTAGAGCAGGCTTAATTGATCACGTGGATATGGCTTTATGTGTTGGTATTTGTCTGGCAATTTTTCATCCTCCTGAAGGGCAGTGCAGCAAAAATGGCATTATGTAATCTCTGTTCACAGGTGGTTACGCTGTGGTACACATAGCCAGAAATAGTTTTTCAGAGCATCGTAACCAAATCTCCCTCTGAGGTGACATTTATTATTGCTGGTTTATTTATATTGCAGAAAGCTCTGAGCACATCAGAAGATGACCAGAGAGAGAGGTCAAGGGACTAGGGAGTGGGTAGGGCACTGGTCCAATGGAAGGACTGCATGCCTTCCTCAGAATCTAACATTTCTACCCAGAGCCATTCTTATGAGCTGAGTTGCCAGGCAAAGCACATTGGTTCGGCTGGTGTCATTATGATGATAGTGCTATCAGTGTGCAGGACACTTTACAAGCCATTGGAGGACAAGTTCTTGTGCTGAGCAGCTTACAACTTAAAAAGAGGAACTGTTCCTGATAAATAGGGACATATGGAATATTTGGCTTGGGGTTACCTCTGTTCAATCTCTTTTTGCCACCATTTGAAGCTTTCTTGGAGTGAATACCCAGAGGAGGGCCACAAATGGTAACTGTAGGGTTTGGATATGTTCATGTCAGGACGGTGTCCCATTAGATACTCAGGTTTTATGCCATATGTCTTCATAAATGCATGAATGTTACCAACACACAAAGAAAGTCTTTGGACCACTGTCTACCACTTCAAAAAAATACTGATTAGATATAAGGTGCTTTAGAGGTTGCCCAAATTGGCTCAGTGTCTAAATCTAACTCACATTTTAATGCTATATTTTAGATTGTGGTAACCTGCCCTGGAATCTTCTATTAAATAAAGCTTTTTGCCCCTACTTCCAATCCTTATTATAAGTGGGGTATATCTGCTTTTTGACAGAATTGGAAGAAATTTGCAGGTACAGTATCCCACTCCTAGGTGGATAAAACCTGATAATAACAGACAAATAGTTTAAGTATTGTTGTTGTTTTTAAAGGGGTGGAATTTAAAGCCCCCCCCCCATGAAGTATCTATAACTCTCCCCTTAGTTTTTGGTACAAGCATGTGAAATTTGCAGACAAGATGACCTCTTCTAAGGAAATGAATCCTACCAAATCTCAGAAAGATTAAAAACTTTATTGAAAGGGCAGATTTTGCAGTTTTTGGGTGGTTTCAAAAAAGATTCACTAAATCTCTTGTTTTATGGGTGATTTGTATGGAAGAAGCATATTTCAGAGGTACACCTAGACAAGAAGCCTGCCAAATTCCTGACTAATAAGCCCAGCAAGGGATTTTGTGCTAGGCACATTTGCATTTTACTTTTTCCCAGTGATGTGGTGGTGGAAAACTAAAAGCATTTTGCTTTTCTCCACCAGACTTTGTGGACAATGATTATTGGCATGTACCATAGATGGTGCCCCTAAGAAAGTAACCTGCAAAATTTCAGAAAGATGGGTGCTGCGGACAAGGTTGCTGAATGAAGAAAAAGTTTCAGGCTTGTGTTTTGTTCAAATGGCATCAGACATCACAAAAACTAAGTGCAGAGCAGATTTGACAGGAGTGGGTGTGTGGGCATTTGCCAAAAAGACAAAAGGACTTGTACGCCCAGCATTTTCCAAGCACTAGCGGGACTAGTAAATAACAGAGAAGAGTTAACAAGGTGATATATTACTTCAATACCCTTCCCCCAAAGCCATGTGGTTGGACAACCCTAGCAAAATTATTCCTGCTGATTAAAAGCTATCAGTCACAAAACAGCTGTCCCTCTCCCTCCTGCTATCCTGGCATTTTCCTTATATGACAATTCCATCTTCAGATTTTGCAGACATGCTGGTGTTGAACAACAAAAGCAACAAAAACATCAGAGTCTCTGACGCATGTAGGAGATCCTGTTTTTGATTTGGGGTGCTTTGTAGAGGTGCTACGTTGGCTCAGACAAACCCCAAATCTGTCTGAAGTGGCCTACTTCATTTTGGGATGTGGAATTCATACACATTAAATTCATTTTCAATCTACGAGTGGAATCCTGTTTTCTTCTCTACCACTGCAGAGTGATTTTTTTAAAAAAAGATAAATAATAATAGTAATAATAATAATAATAATAATAATAATAATAATAATAAAAAAAAAAAAGAAGCATTGTCTCGTGCATTAGCAGCAACACAGTCACCTTGCCTCAGGCTCATGGGAATTCTCCCTTTAGTTTCCTTGGAAATGTGGCTTTCTCTTAAGTGCAAGCTGATGAGATGTGTCACATGAAATTACAAGCCATGTTAGAAGAGGTCAAGAGTTATCTGTCACAAACATCATTTTAAATAATGCTAAAAACATTCTGTTTGGATGACCGGGTTACCTCTTATCACAAGCTTGATATAATTTCTACTGTGATCCATCCAGGCAAGTAAGAGGCATTATTAGAGTCAAGGACACTTTCCACTCAGGCAAAAACACTCACCAAGCAAAAGCAGGGGGGAAATTCTGTAGGAAAATAATCTTAAAGGGACAAAGAAACCTAAATCTTATATACTAATGGCAAACGTTGGTGCTGAGTCATGATTAGGGATGGGGTGAAATCCAATTCAGTTCAGATTTAAAGGTGAACCTGCCTAGTTCGCACTTTCTAAAACGATTTGAGAACTGAAACACAGCTATTCTTGGAAATTCAAACTCCTCTGCCTTTTGCAGTGAAGTTCTCCGCTCATGTCATGTGTGCATATACCGAGGTAAAGTGTGCACAAAAAATGTATATATAAGGGGTGGGTGGGAAACAAACAAAAATGCATTATATTAGCAAAAAAAAAAAAAAATGCTTTGCAAATATATACAGTACGATAGTATCTTAGGGATCGTAGTTCAGTTCCAGTGGTTCCATGTATACACAAAAATCGCATATGCCCAAACCCTTGGAGTCGCCCCTGAAGCTTGCCCAGTGGGTAAGAGGGGGAGGAGAGAGAATCCCAAGCACTCCTAGATCCCCCACGCCAAGTGGGTCTTGGCCAGCAAACAAGATGGAAGCTTTGTGCTTGGTAACCCAAGCAGATGCAGAGCATAAAGCGCTTTTAAGCTCTCTGCTTTGCTTTTGATAGGGATGCAAGGTTTGCTCAATGCACTGGCTTTGGGAAGCTGGCACAAGATCTTGTGGGACACTGGGATGCTCATGCAACATCCCATGTGAACTCAGATGGCCCTGTGAGATCTTATGCAAGCCTTCCAGAGCTAGCACACTGAGCAGGACTTGCCCCACCCCAAGCAAGGCAAGAGAGTGTAAAATTTCTTTATGCACCAGGTAACCCAAGTGGATCTGGTGTGCAAATAGCTTTTAAACTTCTGCCTTTTTTTTAAAAAAAAAAAGAGCTGGAAGGGTCCCCTGAGGGTCATCTAGTCCAACCCTCTGCAATGCAGGAATCCTGCCCACAACCATCCCTGGGTGGGCTTGAACCACCAACCTTCTGGTTAACGGCCAGACGCACTGACCTATCCTGCCTTGCTTGGATTTAACTAGTGCAGTTTCAACTATACTGCTTTCAACTGTGCATGGTTGAAACTGCACAGATTAAATGTGCCCACTGGCGGAGGAATGGGGGAGGGGCGAGGGTGGTGAGCTGATGCCAGGAGGCACCGCATCCAGCCTCTGCCTCTTCCCTGGTGCCCCGCACCACTAGCCTCTATGGGTAAGATGCCCCTGCTCAAGAGGGCAACTCTTCCAAGCAACCTATTAAGGACTGAACAAGCTCACTGGCCACATAGCACTTAGTGTCTCTTCTTAGGAAGGAGGGGGCACAGAAAATCCAGGTGTGGATTATCTTTAAAAGGTGCAGCTCACTAGTTGGAACATCAAACAGCGGGTCTCCACATTGCAACATTTTGTTACAGGTCCCACTTGTAACCCAAACAATTACTTACATTTTTGTCATACATCTCCTGCTGCCCTTATGAAACATCCAGTTTCCTGAATTTGCAACATATGAAAGCTCTGCATTTTCCAGCAATGCACAGCAGCTGAGACGTGCTTATCCACTTAAATCTCTGATGTGCCATTGCCGTTTCACAGCCTATTTGATTAAGTTGTGAAGAAAACAGCCCCGAAATTCAACTGGCATCTTTAGCAGCATCAAGTAAATGCTTGTATTTAGTTCAACAGCTGATGCCCTTTGGAAGGAAAAGTGTTCCTGAAAGAGAGAATCTTGGGAAACTGGGTTTCACTTGCAGTTGCTATAAGTTGACTTGGCTTCTTTCTTAAATTGCTGCATGACAGAGAAATTTAGAGAATTAAATAAAACCACTCAGAATTATTTGCCTGGCTGGACAATGTCCTTGAACTCTGATCGTGGCTTTTACTTGCCTGGATGGAGAATAGAGAGGGATTGTGTGTGTGGGGGGGGGGAGGAACTAGCTTGGTGTACAAAAGTGAAGATTTATTACTCTGCCCATTTTTGCCTCTCACCCTGCCCACTGTTAGCATGTACCTCTGGAAGGTTGCCCAGATGGGTGATTGTCTGACCGAAAAACACAGACCTTTGTTTTAGACAATATTGAGCTAGGTGGACCATTGGTTTAACATGGTATAAGACAGCTCCCTGTTTTCTATGTGGAGAAGAGAGCCTCAGCAGGGCTTAAGTGATAGATTTTTCTCTACTTCAGTGCCATCATTAAAGAGAATGAAGCAGCAGATCTATGCTCCCAGGCTTTCTGTTTCCACTAGCTATGCTCTAGAGTGCTTGTGCTACTTGACAGCTGCTTTCATGGGAACGGACCCATTGAAAAGAGTGGGATTTACTCCTTAGACCACATGCACAAGATTGTGCTGAAGATCACCTAGAGTTCTGTAATGGCTCTGTGGGTACAGTGACACCACGCAATAGAATGAATGCTTGGTGAATTGACTGAATGCTTCCCTAGGTGACACACTCCTTGCAAGTCAAAATATAGTACAACAGAGAAAGATAGGCTAGAGCTTTTCTCCCTGAAAAGCTTTTTTTTTCACCTACAGGTTTTTGTTTTCCCACCTGTACATCATTCTGCACTACTATCTAATTTTCTTTAAAACATTGTTGAAAATTTATAAATAGAAGTCAGGAAAAGGTCATAAAATGAATGATAAAGAAAAGGGTAAATTTAAATGCGAAAGGAAAAAGAAGAGAATAACCCTTACAGTTATTTACACAGCAGAATTGATTGCTATGTTTTTAGTACTCAGACCTTACTCATGGGTAAAAGAAATGTCTCAAGAATGGGCTTGGAAGCATATAATGTGAATTAATTACACTAAAACTTATTAATGCATACTGTGTTACTAAAATTTATTTCAAGGTCAACAAGGCACACTGGTTTCTATGGTACTCTATATTTTCCCTAGCAAATCCTGTTTTTGAAGGAACATCCAAAGTACAACCCTACAGAAAAATGAAATAATTGAAAATAATTTGGAATGGTGGCAACTCCCCCCCCCCTTTTAAAAAGGGAGGCAATAGCTTTGTGGTCATCCTCAAATCTGATGGCTGAATGTAGCCCTACAACCTTCTCTACCTAGCTCTTGGCAATCTCCATAGGCCATACTGTTGGAGATTTCCCATCAAACATACCATGCATTATTTGCTAGTTAGAATATGAAGGGGTTAAGGACCACAGAGTTCTAATTTCTAGAGTAGGCTCAGCCAGACCATGCTGAATGTAGCCCTACAACCTTCTCTACCTAGCTCTTGGCAATCTCCATAGGCCATACTGTTGGAGATTTCCCATCAAACATACCATGCATTATTTGCTAGTTAGAATATGAAGGGGTTAAGGACCACAGAGTTCTAATTTCTAGAGTAGGCTCAGCCAGACCATGCCCATTCACATCTGTGAGGGAGGAAGTGATGTGTTCCTTCCCTTCCTTTCCTTGCGGCTCTTCCTTACGATGCAAGCAATGGAGGAGGATGTGCCTCATGATACGTGTCTGAAGCAATCCTTCCAGGTTTGGCGTGATGCACGCGTGTGCAGTCGCACACATATCAGATGCGCCTAAAATAGTCGCTGCCTGTACTTGACTTCTGATAATCTCTCTTGATTGTCTGGATGATGAATTGATAGAGTGTGTAAGTGTATGCAGGAAATAGCCACCTGTGAAAAGGTAAAATTTACATTTGTTGCTTCACCCATCTTTGCCTCTGGCCCCTCCCACCAATGGCATGTGGCCCCCAGAAGGTTTCAGCAGATCAGCATGTGGCTTTCAGGCTGAAAATGTTTCCCACCCCTAGAAGAGAGGTTTTTCCCCCCATTCATGGTTCTTTCTTGGAGGATCTCTCTAGAGGTGCAGCAGTTAGGGATGGACTGAGCAATCTAATTCCATTCCATTTCAGGCCCCATCTGCACTATGTATTTAAAGCAGTACCATACTGGTTTAAAAAGGCATGGTCTTCGTCAAAGAATCATGGGAACTCTAGGAGGTCCTCCTCCCTGTCATAGAACTACAATTACCAGAGTTCTGTGGAAGAGGTTAAACCATCCTGGGAATTGTAGCTTTGTGAGGTTAATAGGGGTCTCCTAACAACTCCGAGGACCCTTAACAAAGTTTGAAAGATCCTACAAGGGAAGCTACGACAATTTTTTTTAAAAAGCATGATACTGCTTTAAATGTGCAGTGCAGATGGGGCCTCAGATCCACTGGCGCTCAATCATACCATTTCCCTTTGTGCAGGTTCTTTGAAAGAATGCATGAAAAATTTGCATTTAGATAGTACACATCTTATATGCATTTTATACACTTTCCCTGCAAGGTACACATTTTTCAATGCATTTCCTATGAAATATTGTTGTTGTTGTTATTATTATTATTATTATTATTTATTTATAGCCAAGAGTGAACATACAACTTGATTGGAGTAAAACATCTAAGTGGTTTGTAAGAAATATTAATAGTATCGTCAAAGCTCTTAAAATCAATTAAAAACATTTAAACATTTTTTAGATAATTAACATTAACATCACAACAACAACAGCACATCAACACTTATGGTTCTGGATAATGTTTTAAGTAGGCACTGGGAATTACATTCTCAACCTCAAGCCAGTTTGGGAGCATCTGACCAGATTCACCCACTGTGAGAAGCAGCAGTAATGAACCCCTTCTCTATTCCTCTATAAGCAGTCAGTATGATTTCCTTTGCAGTGCAGGGTTCCCTCCATCAATGTGGCATAATGCAACTTCATGGACTTTCTGTGACTGATAATTGTGGAGAATCCCACCCCATTTCCACTGATCTGTCAAGACGGCTTTCCTGCATGCCATCAAAGGCGCCAACAGCTTTGAAAGTGCATTCCAGCTGTCCAGCACTCCGCCTTTGTTAACACTAATGAGATTTCATCATCAAACCATGCCTGACTCAGCATTTGGTTGCTGACAGGCTAAGCCCTACTCTGCATGCCAGTAGAAATCACTTTGTTCAAGCTAATTTAATAAGCTGCGGCTTTTGAACTTGCAGCCAAGCTGGGATCCAAAAGGAAGCATGTTCCTAAGAAGTATCCCAAACACTTTTCGTTGTTTTTGTTGTTTCCCAACAAGCTTTTTTAGTCTCTCCAAAAAAGCCTTTCTATTCAGGATTTCTACTGATGGGTAAGGATCAATCCATAAAGCATTTGCTTAATTAATGCATATTTCCTTTCCAGAGCTGGCCCACCCATGAGGTATGCTGAGGCAGCTGCTTTAGGTGTGGAAGCCAAGAGGCAGCGCCTCTGTGGTCACCCCAGTGCATCCACCACTGATGAAGAAGTGGTGCCAGCAGTGAGGTCTGCTGCCTTGGCCCTGTGACCATGGGTTACCCAGGTGGTGCTGACATCACTGTGGTGTGCATGAATGACATCAGCACACCTGTGGCATGTGCGTGCCACATTCTGCAGCGTGTTGACATCAGTGGTGCACGTCATGGAGGCATGCCAATCTGACATGTGCACACCCTGTGGTGTGCCGAATGGAACCTTGGGGAGGGGGGCAACTTCGTTTTAAAATTTGTGGGTGCCCGGGCACCCAAGGCCCTGCATAGTTGGTGCCTATACCAGCAGTGGTGGTGCTTTCCATCAATAGCTTGCCAAAACTTTGCAAGATCTCACCAAATCCAGAAGCTGCCAGTGGCACTGCTACTTCACTACTGCACAGCCCAGTCATGGTAGGGTGGTGGCAGGGTAGGGTGGCATCTTACTGTTTTGCCTCAGGAGGTGAAACGGGACACAGCACCATTGTTACATTCCCATGGCTCTGGGAGGGGAAAGGAGTAGGGCTACATTTACACCACTCATTTAAAGCACTATGGCTCCACTTTAAAGTTGTGGCATCCCCAAAGGATTCTGGGAGCTGTAGTTTGTTCCAGGGTGCTGGGAGTTGTTAAGAGACCTCTATTCCTCTCCCAGAGCTACAGTTCCCAGAGTTCCCTGTGGAGCGGGATTGACTGCTGGACCACTCTGAGAACTGTAGCTCTGTGAGGGGAAATGGGATCTGCTGAAAACTCTCAGCACATTTAACAAACTGTAGAATTCTAGAATTCTTGGTGGTATTGCAGTGCTTTAAATGTGTAGTGCCAGTGTGGAACCACAGGCCTGGGGGGGAAATGTGACTCTCCACTCCTCTCTTTCAGCCCTTGGGAGTCTCCTCAGGCCACATGCTTCCCCAAGACACACCCATCACTTGAGAGTTTTTGCCTCACTGGAATGTATCCTTGAATTTGACTGGGAGGCTGAAGGATAGACTGCTGTGCTTTTTGAGGTAAATATAAGGTACTAGTGTATTGATAAAGTGCCATGGGTGCCAACATAAAATGGCTGCCATGGCAGCAAACAGACACACACACGAGATGCCAGTGAACACTCATGAAAAGACCTCCTAGGAGTGGGACATATCAGAAGCTTACTAACTCTTCAAAGGTAAAATTCACATTTGTTTTCCTGCCTGTTTTTGCCTTTGGTACTTGCCCACAACAATATTGCTTGCAGTGCAAGGGTTTCCAGAATGGTTACACTGTGTCTGATCTTTCCTCTAGAACTAAAAAAAATTGAGCTTCAGGATCATTTGAGGAGAATCCTGAGGATTATGAGTGGATGCCTAAAGATGTTGTGTTTTCCCCAGGTGAACTAAGCGGTGAAATGCAATGTCAATAGATTTGTGCAAGGTAGGATTCCATACCTCTTTAGTCTTTACTAATTCATTGCAGTGAATTTAATTTAGGCTTTAATGAGAATTCTTGTGTCACATTCCTGCATCATGGGACAGGCACTAGTGAGAGACTGTAGTTAAAAGAAAAGAAATTTCAAATCTATTTGTTGCCCTTAGGCAAGTTTTGTCCCATTCATCTTCATTTCTTCCCACTTTGTCACTCTCAATGCTTCATTTAGTTGCCCTGATTAAATCCAACTTTGCTGAACAATCCTTCCCAATCTTCAAATTCCACCCCTCAAATTCCACACCCTCCCCCCCAAAAAAACACAATGTTGACTTCTGGGGAGAATTTGTGGCTGGTTTCCTGGAATGTCTCATCACTGACAACGGAGGGGTTGGATTGATAATACATTCCCCTGATTCAGGCCCCATGCATGGTGGGGAGTCAGAGATCATTGTCTATTCCTGTTCACCCCCAAAATTCTAGGCTATCCACATGGATTTGTCACTTTAGAAAATAGCCTATGTGCATATCATCGAACATGTGTAAACTAAGATCACATCTATAGTTGTTGGCTTTCATCTGTATCAGGAGACAATGGAAGAGTGTGCCTTTGGGGCACTCAAATAACAGCTATGCCCAAGGAAATGGCTTTAACTGGCTGGCTCCCCCAGGTGAGTGTAGCTGATCGGTCTTAAACCCTTGGTTAGTCAATTGAGTTTATGGGCTTGTCTATCCCCTACATGAGAAGACAGATTCCAGCAGATTAAGCGGACAAGATCAATAGTGGGTACAATGGTCAAGAAGGTGATTTCTGCATGTGTTGTTGAGGGGAAAGAGGGGCAGATGTGGCTCATCAATCTGGGAAGGAAGCCCATCTAGGAGAAGGAAACCTAGGAGAAGGAAGCCTTGCATGTGCAAGGATTCAGGAGTAAACCCCGAGGAACAATGCATACTCACTGTCTTGTGGGACATCTTCAGAAAAGGCTCAGGAGAAAACCTTACACAAATCCAGGGTGAGGATCTCTAAGGCATTTGGATGGCATCTTGTGTGCTTCCTTCTGGCAACCCCTGCAGCCAAGCTGGTGTCAAATGTATTGCTTTCCTTTCCTTTGATCCACATCAGTGAGTTTGGGGGCAGCTGGGCAGCCCAGGATCTCCAGGATCAGTGGGAGAGATCACAACCACAGCCACCAGTCAATAAAGTGCTGACCAGCCACTGTCTGCCTTCTTCAATAGGTGCTTGGAGCACAGAGCATCACTTGCCAATTGGACTAAACTTCTTCACCAGGCAAAAAAATAAAAGAAACTGCCCTACACCTAGCAGGCTGGAATGTCAGGAGTGTGTGTCCTGGCTTGTCCACTGACCTGCTGCAGGTCAACAACTCACGGAAGATGGTCGTCATTGACCATTAGCTGAAAACCTTCAACACTGACATGGCTGCTCTACAGGAAACTAAACTTGCTTTGAATGGCAGCCTCCAAAATAAGAACTACATCTTCTTCTGGCAAGGAGGCCACCCAAAAGAATCCCATATTCACGATGTAGGTATCGCAGTGAGAAACTCTTTTCTGTTTTTGATACTTCCGAACAAGGGCTCAGAATGCTTGCTTTGCCTCCACCTCTCTGCTACCTCCAGTCAGGTTAAAATTTTGAGCATTTACACTCCCAGTATGTGCTCTGATATACAAACCAAGGACCAGTTCCCTAAGGGAACTGGACCCGTCTGTCAAGAGAGTCCCAGGCAGTGAACACCTATTCCTGCTGGGAGATTCCTATGCCAGAGTTGGGGATGATAATCACACATGAGACAACTGTATAGGCCACTTTCGTATTGGCAGCATGAACGAGAATGGGCAAAAGCTGTTCAAGTTGTGCCAGTATCACACAGCCTCTACATCATGAACACTATACACATGGTGCATGTATCTCATCTGTGAACATACAATTGTAATCATTTGTTTAAAACGATGCTTCTTTTAATGGGACTAGGGAAGCTGAGAACATGAGTCAAACCAAGGTCAAGGAGCAAGATGGGAATTAGAAACAAAAAACCCAACATTGATTAGAGTGATATCAATATTTTTTAGAATAGCCCACCCCTAAGGGAAAGCCATAAGGGTAAAACCTCAGTGCCTAGGACTTGCCGATCGTATGGTCGGCGGTTTGAATCCCCGCGGCGGGGTGAGCTCCCGTTGTTTGGTCCCAGCTCCTGCCCACCTAGCAGTTCAAAAGCACCCTTAAGTGCAAGTAGATAAATAGGTACCGCTTTATAGCTGGAAGGTAAACGGCGTTTCCATGTGCTGCGCTGGTGCAGGCTCGCCAGAGCAGCTTCTTCACGCTGGCCACGTGACCCAGAAGTGTCTTCGGACAGCGCTGGCCCCCACGTAACCTGGAAGTGTCTTTGGACAGCGCTGGCCCCCGGCCTCTTAAGCGAGATGGGCGCGCAACCCCAGAGTCGGTCACAACTGGCCCGTACGGGCAGGGGTACCTTTACCTTTAAGGGAAAGCCATAGCACTCTAACATCATGCCACATGTAAGAATGGGTGGATCTGTTTATTTCTCATCCATGCCACTTTTGCAAGTGTTCACTCATAAACCAGTTTCATTTTGTTTCCACATTAACCTGCAAATTTTAAAAATCTAGATTGCAATTGGATCATTGAAATATGTTTTATGAATGCATTTTCTTTCAAAAACACACATTTTTATACTCTGGTTTCTCTTCAGATCGTATAAATCTTTCGCCTTTTTAACAAAAACACACATTTTAAAATACATTGTTATGTGTTTTTTAAGCTGAGAATTGTGTGTCACAATATCTGGAGAAAGACTAAATCAAATTAATAGCTATGTCCTGACTTTTGGCCATGCTGACTGGGGCTTATGGGATTTTGGAGTCCAACGCCGTATGGAGGGCCACATGTGTTCTATCTCTGTGTTATTGAGAAGAGAGGAGGGATGGAGAGAGGTATCTGCAGGACTCCTGGTTGGGATAGCAGCCATGCTGCTCCTAAAACAACTGATTCCATCCTCAGCCAGAAAGCTCACTGGGTCACCTTGGGCTAGCCACTCTCTACCCCCCCTGACCCCTATTCCAGATGTTCATATGTAGTAGCCACTACTTCTACTTCAGCTCTTTGCTTGTATCATCATTTATGCAGAGAACTCCAAAGCAGAAACCATGGATTGAATCTTCCTAAATTATATTCAGAGTATTAATGCACCTAAGTTAGTTAACATCAGTGGGTTTCTTCTGAGTATGATTAACACTCAATACAGCCCCATATGTGAAACTTGATTCACATTTTTAAGAAGCATGCAAGATTGTCACAGACCATGTGTCATCCCTGCTATTTTCTATGACTAACAAACTGCTGGAGATTTTTCCCCCATTAGAACATTTCTATTTTTGCACTTTCTACGTGGAAGCTTCAATTATTGTGCTTATGTAAGTAAAAGGACAAGCTGACACTTACATAGTTGCACTGTTGTCCTTTGGCTACATCTCAGATGGTTGCCTGTTTTGAAATATATGTTTTCCTCTTTCTCTCTTTTGAATATTTTGTTTGTACTTTTATTCAGAGAGACAAATCTAGAATTTCACTGTGTTCCAGGCACCAAACCTGTGGTCAAACCATGCAGGTAGCATGAGGAGAGACCTTCTTTTCATGAATTGCATATGTATTGTTAGTGGTAGAGCAGATCCCACAAAGCTCATGGAAAGCCAAGTGGACAAGGAAACAAGGAAACAAGGAGCAATCTTGCAATTCTCAGAAGTGGCATCTGAACGATGTGGTTACTTAGGCTAGAAAAGAGCTTAGGATATTTCCTCCACCATTTTAAGTGCCATAAGTATATAGCATTGTTCCATGAAGTCTCTGATGGTGCATTTCCTGTGCATTTCTTGTGATATGGGTTTAAGGATTTAAAAATAATCTTGCTGGATCCGGCCCAAGGGCCTTCTGGTCAAGCAACCTATATCTTGCAGTGGCCAACCAGATGCCTCCAGGCAGTTCACATGTAGGACATGAAGGCAGCACTCTTCTCTTGCTAGCTATTAGATGTCCCTGAGCAGGAAGGAGTATTAAAGGCTTCCTGGCGGACATGTTCCTGCATTAATGGTGGTTCTCTGGTTCTAACTTCCAGTCTACCCTTCACCCTGCCTTCTGGTTTGTTCTCTGTTTTGACCTGCTTTCCAGTTCTGATTCCTGGTTTACTGCTCAGTCTGACCCACTGTTTTGCTCATTGGTCCTGACGTATTCTTTAGCCCCAGCTACTGGCTTGTCCCATGGCTTTAGGTCCTCAGCTCCTGGCCAGGCCCTGATAGCTCTCAATCTGTTGTTAAACAGATATCAAGTTCCCATGCTTGATAGCCAATACTTAGTTATTTATCACACTGGCTTTAGTTCATGGCTGGCAGACTGGAAGCAAGCTGGGAGGAGCATGCAGGCTGTCAAGCTGATAGACAATCTGAGGACACTTCAGACTAAAGAGCCAGGCCAGAGTCAGTAGCATTTTAGGATGAGCTGGAACTTTACTGGCCTCTTGTGTTAAGACACACACACACACACACACACCCCTCTTCCAGATAACCTCCATTAATACCTCCCTTTTCAGTCATCAGGTCCTCAAAAAACTAATACAATTCTAAAGCAAAATATTAACTTCTTGATAAATAATACGTCGGACTCCACTATATAAAGCCTTTTTCTGTTGCTGCACGCCTCTTTTCCAAAACCTCCACCTCCACCACTGTCCAATGATCAGTCAAAAAATGCCCACAACTTTGTTCTCTCTGCTCCAAAGCACCATTTCCAAATATAACTCTCAAGGGCCAATTCTCTTAGGAATCAGCCTTTGGCAGCTAATCATGGCTGCTGTCCACTAGATTTGAAGAGTTCTTTTAATGTCATGGGGACCACAGCAGAAAGGAGCTGAGAGCATTCATCCTGATTTGCTTGCACAAGGCTTACACAGAGGTTAGACTGTGAAATTAAGTGGATTTGGTATCACTTTCCTAACCACAAAAGCCAAGTCCCCCACCCACCCCTTTCTAAACAGAGTTTTTTTGCTTTTGGGTGACAAGAGTGCTTTAATCCCCTTCAGTTGTATTTATTTTAATGTCCAGTATGCACCTGGATTGTCATGCAGACTGTGGGTGACCACCCAAAGCAGCTACAGTTGTAGATGCAGTACCATCTGTTTGCCATTTGCAGTGGGGGTGCTGAAATGCAGCCAGAAGCATCTTCTGCCAGTAAGGAACTGCAGTGGTTGATAAGATGCTGGAGTCCCCAGTCTGAGACCCCTGTCATCTCATAGCATGATGCAGGAAAGGGAAGCTTAACCACACTTTCACTTTCAAGGTGGAAAGAGCAGTATATTTTTAGAAAGGGAGACACATTTTCAATCACTAAAGCAGGACATCTATTTAAAATTCTCATTCCCAAGGTCTTCAATTTACCCAAATGACTGTTCTCATTAAAAAATTTCAAGCCATTGAACTTTACTGTCTGATTTAACAAAATGGAGTATGCATGGATAGTTTCGACATTATATGCGAAGAGTTTATTTTTGAAAAATTGCCCTTTGGAAGGATGATCCCCTTACATAAGATCATTTATTTATTTATTAAGAACCTACCATTTTTTAGTTTTAGTTTTCAAGTCATTTTATAAAATGAAATAATCTCTTTGGGGTCCAGAGAGAGAGAGAGAGAGAGAGAGAGAGAGAGAGAGAGCGCGCACTTCATGAGAGTTTCTGGTAAGAAATGTTTCATGCTCAACAACTTATTTGCCAGCTTTTGGATTCATTAAAAAAATCTGACATTTTATTTTGAAGGTCAATCAACAATAAGCAGCTGAACATGAAATGATTAGAAATGTTGGCCCTACCTGGACATGTATGTGTCCATTTCCTCTGAAGACCATTTAAACTGCATCTAAAATAACCATTTAACCTTTTCCTTCTCTTAGCAACGGACTAAGAGTGCATTTAAATGCTGAGCTCCTGCTAGTCTAGATGGAAATAAAAGGATTTAGAAATTTCTGTGACAGTCTCCATCCTTTTCAAACATAAATGCCAATAGCCTTAAGGAAAGCTATTCCTGAACATGAAAGCACATTAATGCTTTCAGTCACCTTCCCTTCTATAATACTTAAGGGGAAATTGTGACCTGTTGGCCCAGCATACTGATGTGTTTGTATGTGATGTTTTTTAAAACCATCAAACAACACTTCAGACCAGTTTGTTCTGGGTATTGAAAGGATATTGTTAATCATTATCAGTGGAATTCTAACCATGGCCACTTCTATTGAATTCAAGTTGGGTTTTCTCCCAGGTAAATGGCATTAGGATTGAAGTCTTATATTTATTAGTCACTAACAAGGGGGATATTAAAAACTTATATCTATGTTGTGTTAGTCATTGTGTGTGTGTGTGTGTGTGTGCATGCGTGCATATTGAGGGTGGGTGGTGACTGTTTTAAATCAGCTTGATAGGACTTACATTTGAGTAGACGTTGTTAAAAAAGGTAAAAGATAAAAGACCCCTGGATGGTTAAGTCCAGTTGAATTTGACAATGGGGTGCAGTGCTCATCTCTGCTTTCAGGCCGATGGAGATGGCATTTATGCACAGACAGCTTTTCTGGGTCACGTGGCCAGCATGGTTAGGATTGTGCCATTAGTGCTTTCTTCTTTCCCTCTATCAATTTTGACTTGACTTCTCTTTCCTCCCCTCCAGCCCCCTCCCACATTTCCCCTTTCACACAAAGCCATGGTGGTCCCAGGCAGAATTTACTATCGAAGCTTGTGATTTGGGGTATTTTGTTAAGTTTTTCAGAAACTTTCACAGAGTGTCATAGTGATAAGTTCTCAGGAGAGCATTTAGTTGCTTGTTGTCTGGTCAGAAAGTGATGGAGGTAATTCTCCAGGTAGTGGAATTCATGTCTTTTGCCATTTCAAGGTCATATTAGGGTTTTCTTTAAAAAAATAAATAAATTCTGCATAAACCTTATCTCTAGTTGGAGCCTGGAGGTTATGCAGGAGAAAGCAGGAGAAAGCAGCCTGTCTGCAAGATCGAACAGAAGGATACTAGAGTTTTGGAGCTTCTGAATGAACTGCTAAGGTGCTAGTTTTGAATCATAAAGCACTAAATAGCATGGATAGTACCTGCTGAGACACTGCTGATTTCCATAAGCACTTTTGCTTATACTTGCAGTCAGCTACAGAGTCACTCGGGCCAAACTCTCCCAGGGCTGATGGATTGTCTTCTGGTGCAGCCAGTGGTTGTTTGGGATTTGTTTTCTTTTTGGCCCTGCAGTTCGTGCTGTAAGATAGAACAGTCGATATTATGCAGTGATAATATGCAAGTAACATAGGGAACTGTTTCATGCCACATCAAATGTTTTCTCCATCTAGCCCAGTGTTGTTTACTTTTACAGGTGGCAGCTCTACAGAATCTTTCCATCATCTGCTACCTAGTCTTCCTTGACTGGGAAAAATAGCCAGTGGTCGAACCTACTGTATGCAAAACATGTGCCCAGCCAGAAAGCCACTATAGTGTAGTGGCTAGAGTGTTGGACTAGGACCTGGGAGACTAGCGTTCAAATCCCCACTCAGCCACAAAGCTCACCCAATAGGATTAATGACTGTCTCTCGGCTTAACCAGTCTCACAGGGTTGTTGCCAGGATAGCATGGGGAAGAGGAGAAGCCTGTATGCCATCTTGAGCTCCTTGAGGCAAGGTGTGGTATAAATGGTACCTCAAGGTAGTGCTTATCTCCAGCTTTTGTCCAGTTCTCCCCCCAATGATAATAATTTTTAATAGTTTTCAATTACAAACCAATAATAGCCTCAGCAGATGGCGCTGTGGGTTAAACCACAGGGCCTAGGACTTGCCGATCAGAAGGTTTGAATCCCTGCGATGGGGTGAGCTCCTATTGTTCGGTCCCTGCTCCTGCCAACCTAGGAGTTCGAAAGCACGTCAAGTGCAAGTAGATAAATAGGTACCGTTCCGGCGGGAAGGTAAACGGCGTTTCCGTGTGCTGCTCTGGTTCGCCAGAAGCGGCTTAGTCATGCTGGCTACATGACCCAGAAGCTGTACGCTGGCTCCCTCGGCCAATAAAGCGAGATGAGCGCCGCAACCCCCGAGTCGGTCACGACTGGACCTAATGGTCAGGGGTCCCTTTACCTTTACCTTTAATAGCCTCATTACAACAATACCAATTTATAATACAATTATTAATACCAATAGTTGAAATACTGAATTATATAATTTAGATAATGTTGACCCCCCCCACATGCTAGAATTGATGGCTTGTTTATTTGCTTTATTTCTGTGTTCCAGCATCTTATTAATTTGCATTACATTCCAGTCATAATAATAATCCCTTATACAACAACTGCTATTAACAACTTCTATTCGTGTTGACATATTAAATGATTTATAAAACTACAAGTGAGGAACTCAAACTATATCCTTGTTCTTCCTGTGTGTGGCAATCATTCTGTCCATGGTATTTCTTCCTGTCCTTGTAAGATGATATGTCTTTCTTTCTCCCTGTTGTTGCTGTTATCCACCATGCCTTGGGTGAAGCTGATATCCCATTGTTGTTTCAGAAATTTCTCCATTGCACCTTCCCATGCTTCGTTGTTTTGCAACAGCTGCAAAAATCACTCTGTCCCAATAAATAACCTGTTTTCACCATTTTCCCTCTCAGCCTGGGAAGAAGAGTGGTCTGTCGAACTGCAGATGACTCAGTAATTAACCTTATCAGTTCCTTAGCAAGTTCACACAGTTCTGTTTAATGTTATATTCCATATCTACAATCCAATTTCTTCCATACTCGTTTGTACAAATATAATTTGAACTAAACATTCAGAGGAGGGTTGCCAAATCATAAATGTAGAAACCATAGGCTCCCCTCCCCCACATTGTCTTTTGCAACAATTGAAGTTTTATCTCAATTTCAAATCTTTAAGTTTGAAAATTAAGTCCTTGCAGTTGTTTCTGTCCTGCAGTTTGTGATCTCATCTTTTCTAGCATGTGCCTGTATTTTAGTCCAATTAAACTGTAATTAATAGGAGAACATCTGCTTCTTAATGGTGGCGTTGGAGGGTTTTTGGCAGGCAAAATGCTTTTGCACTCAGTGCCTCCCTGCCTCCCGCAATCCATGCTGGAGCAAGAGCCAGGTACCAAAACAAACTGCGTCCGGGGGGGGGGGGGATTTGCAAGGATAATTACCCTCAATCATCCTTGTTTTTCCTTCTCCAATGAACTCCTGCTGTTGTGGGAGCTGCCTTTGTTAAGGCAGACTGGAACCGAAAGCTGTTTTTGTCACGCCAAGAAGCTATGATGCCACAGAACTTTTGAGCATTCCTTTTAAGAACAAAAAAACCAACGGCACCCCCAACTGAAGTGTGGTAAAATGAAATAGAGTTATGATTCAGCACAAGCGAAGCCCTTCTAAGGGAACAGCATCATTATCTGCTTCTCCAGGATTCTGCTTGGAGCTGTCAGTGATCCTGTACTCCACCTGTTGTCCCTCATATAGAATTCCTGATTCTTGGGCAGGTTAGGGGCAGGGGGCGCATTTAAACTATTCCCACATGCTGTTTTCTAGATCAGAGCTATTCAGCCGGAGGCAGTTCCCATCAGCCCCAGACCACTTAGTCAATGGTCAGGGATGAATGTAGTTTTAATCCAACAACATCTGGGGTTGTAAGGTTGAAAAAGACTACTCTCCAAGCTGCTGTTTGGCCCATAAGGGATGTATACAAGCACCACACCCCCACCCCCACCCCCACACACCTATACGGCACACGTCATGTCTTAAATACACCTTCCTTTTTCATGGATGGATGGGTTGTTTTTTTATATATATAAATGGTAGTCTATGTGTATTTTCATTTACTGCCATGAATGTAAGTTTCAGCTGATGTTCAACATCAAGATCGGCATATTTTCCCATCAGGTAAATCAAAAGGAATATTTAAGTTCAAACATATTGATAAGAAGAAGCTCTGCAAACTCACACTTATGAGCCTGAGAGAAAAGTTATTATTGGCCACAATTTATTGTGCATGCACACCGACCCACCCCAATATATGCTTCTTCCATGGTTGTGTCTGGAGTTGTAATAAATTATTAATATTTGTTCAATGGGAGCATTAAAGCTTTCTCCTTTTCTAATATATGACATTTCTTCTGGCCCTGCATGTCCGAATTTAGCTTACTGCTAGGCTTAGATGACAAATTAATATGGACAGATAAACACATATCAAACCTTGAAGGGACTCAAAAGCACATTTACTAGCAATCTGCCTCCAGAATGGATTGTTTGTCAGTCACACGATCTTCATCACCTCCCACTAACAGAGTTACACTACTCAGCATGATCAGGCAGTGGCTGCAAGGGGAGCTGTATTTCAGTCAAGAACCACTGGGTTTCAGTTCCAATTGGGAATGTATTCCCCAAAAAATACCGTATTTGGTATCCTCTTCCAGATACAGTATGCAGGGAGCCCTGGAAGAGCAGAGCAAGAGTTCGGACAATAAAACTGCAGACAGCTTCAAGCTCACAGCTTGTGGGACAGTGGAATTTTTCGGCTGGATACAAACTGGGTTATTGTACCTGAAGAAAGACATGGTCCATCTAACTCAGTATTGTCTGCATTTACTGATTGGCATTTGCTGATTGGCAGCAACTTCCCAATATTTCAGACAGGAGTTTTCCCCAGGTCTCTCTGAAGATGCAAAGGATTGAACTTGCAGCCTGCCTTTGTGCTCTGCCTCTGTGAAAGGGCACTTGTCCAGTTCAAGGCTCCCTGACAGCCTTTTTTTGAAGAAGAAAAGCTGCTCTGAAAAGGTTTGATTGGGAGTGGAGTGGGATAGAGATACTTAACCTCTCTCCCCTCACCTTTCTCCTTCTCCAGATAGACCCCCATCACAGTGGCTTTCTTCCCCGCAAGGTTTCAAATATAAGAATGAGATAAATGTCTGTTTGTGATGGTAAATATGCATCTGAAACTTTTCAGGGATCTATGCAACATGGAGAAGATTATTTGCAGTAGCGTAGAAGGAAAGGATTAAGCATTGCCACCGGGGACAGGAGAGAAATTTGATTTGAAGGCAAAAACATCTAATTCACACTTTCTGGAACAATATGCCAACCATAACAGAGCCATCCTTTGAAATTCACACTGCTCCAAATATTGCACTGCACTTCTCCAGCAAAGTAATGCGTGCAAAACACATATACTAGGGTAAAATGTGCATTAAGAATGGTTTTGCAAAAGTGTGTATATTAGGTAAAATTGAAAACAAACCTGTATATTGGAATAATATTGCACCTAAATGCTGAGGAAGTGTCATAAGGACTTTTTTTAAAAAAATCATACCATACTTTTTCGTGTATAAGACTAGGTTTTTTTTTACTTTAAAATATGGTTAAAAATCTGGGGGCATCTTATACACGGATAGTGCATATGCCCAGTTTCTAAATTTGGGGTCCCCAAAAGTAGGTGGCGTCTAATGCACAGAAAAATATAGTAATTGCAAAGTGACATGGAAATGTGGCGAACTTCACTTAAGATTGGGAAAAAATATGTTTCCTCTGTCCCCAAATCCTACCTCATCCTCTACTCCTTTGCTCCAGGTTATCCCCTTTGAAAGCAGTTTTCCCTCTTCAAAAAAGGGCTATTGTGTTGCACTCACACACATTTGTGTGTGCACAGTGTAATTTGCAGAAAATTCACCGTGGATGTCTCAGACCATGTTCTTGACAAATTTGGAACAAGTACATGTTAAAGGCAAGGCAATGCAGACCCCTCATTGCTGCGCTGAGATTTATTAAAATATACTGAGGGATGTATCTGCTTATTTAGCATATGAAAGTAAAAAAAGAAATTCTTGACATAAACCCTTTATGAATTTAAAATTCGTATCCCTATTTTTAAAAAACCCTTGTACCATTTAATTTCTTCAGAGTCCTGAGGGTAAAAAAGATAGTACAGATTCCTTTAATAGCATGCATTATCCAAACCCATGATGAATAGTATCTTAAAAAATAAATCTCTATATGATACTTGTTTCACTATTCCACAAGCTCAGTGGCAAGGCAGAAAGTTCCAGGTTCAATTCCTGGCAAATCCTGGCATTGTGTGTGTGAAAACCCTAGAGCACTGGTATCAGCCAGTGTAGACAATAATTAAATGGAGCAAGAGTTGACTCAGCGTAGCATTCAGTGTAAGGCAGATTCTTAAGAAGGACTCTGTTGGATCAGGCCAAAAGGTTTACCAAGTCCAGAAGCCTGTTTTCTACATTGCCAACCAGATGACCGAGAGACGTTGCAAGCCCTTAGAACTGACTGAGTGACTTTCAAAGCTAGATTGGTGGCTGTAATTTCATTTTGTAGGGGCAAGTTCTGTAGTTTAACTAAATACTGTGTGAATAAGTCCCCAAAAGGTTCTGTTCCAATTGTCCCCGTAATCAGCTTCATTGGATGACCCTAGGTTATAGACAATTTCTTTCTATTCAATTTCTGCGACATAGTGGTTAATAATGCAAATGTAACCAGACGTCCCTGGCTAAATTTGTCTCCCAGCCATGAGTGAATTCACAATCTTTTTTTATCTGATGAGAGGCGAAAAACTATCTCTCAATTGTTGCTTCCAGGGAACTTAAAACATATTGTACACATATTGTTGTTGGTGATTATGGGGAGTAAATGATGCAGTACAATCCTATGCAGGTTTACTCAGAAGTAAGTTCCACTGTGTACATTGAGGCTGATTCCCGACTGAACATGTACAGGATTAAAGCAGTCTTGATGTATTTCTTAATATTTGACTCATAATTACACAGTGTTGAACCAGTTACTTAAATGAATGCCAACCCTTGTTTGAAATGTTGGGCAACTGCTGATTTGGAAGTATCAAATTACTACCAGTTCATGGCAGAAAACAACTGGGAGCATAAATGTTGTTGGCAAATATGCAGTGCCAGTGCTTTGTACATCAATGGTGACACCAATGGTGACAAATAATCAACTTAGATCCTTTTGATAACTCTGAAAATTAAGGGCCAAACTAGAAATTGCAGCAGACACAGGCTGCCACTGAAAATGGCAGCCATGTATTTGATGGCTGCTCTTCTTCTGTAACACAGTTCTTCTACCTTAAGTTCACATGATGATGTCATGACATTGTGCCTTAGCTAATTTTACTAGATGCTATGGAAGGGAAGATCACTGCAGATGGTGACAGAAGCCGCGAAATTAAGAGACGCCTGCTTCTTGGGAGGAAAGCAATGACAAACCTAGACAGCATCTTAAAAAGTAGAGACATCACCTTGCCAACAAAGGTCCGTATAGTAAAAGCTATGGTTTTCCCAGTAGTGATGTATGGAAGTGAGAGCTGGACCATAAAGAAGGCTGATCGCCTTCTTGATGCTTTTGAATTATGGTGCTGGAGGAGACTCTTGAGAGTCCCATGGACTGCAAGAAGATCAAACCTATCCATTCTTAAGGAAATCAGCCCTGAGTGCTCACTGGAAGGACAGATTGTGAAGCTGAGGCTCCAATACTTTGGCCACCTCATGAGAAGAAAAGACTCCCTGGAAAAGACCCTGATGTTGGGAAAGATGGAGGGCACAAGGAGAAGGGGACGACAGAGGATGAGATGGTTTGAAGCTACAAACATGAGTCTGACCAAACTGCAGGAGGCAGTGGAAGTGCCTGGCGTGCTCTGGTCCATGGGGTCACAAAGAGTCGGACACAACTAAACGACTAAACAACAACAACAATGGAAGGGAAATCTAGACATGAGGCCTCAATTTTTTGGTCACTTTAAATATTTACCATAGCATCTAGTTGACCTTGATTTACTGCATACCAGCAGTGGCATTCCCCCCCCCCCCATTTTTTTAAAATTAATTAAAAATTTAAAACAAACAAACAAACATACATACATACATCCTGTTTGAATCTTGGTAACATTATTAAGTGACTTCCTCAAATCCCCTTGGTTTAATTTATTTATATATCATTTTAACAGTTTTCCAAAATCAATTTTCTCAAAAAATTAACTTGATCATTTAACATCTTTCATTCTTTCTAGTTTAGCTTTAAACATCTTAAATCCTTTCCTTACATATTTAAATCCTAAGCCTATATAATATTTGCAAGCTTTTCCAATTAAGTTATCTTAACATATTTAGCTAAATAGTCTTTAAATTTCATCCATTCTTCCTGGTACTCCTCCTCCTTCTGGTCGCGGACTCTTCCAGTCAGATCGGCCAGCTGCAAAAAATCCATCATCTTCATCTGCCAATCTTCTACTGTTGGTACATCTTGTGTTTTCCAATTCTTTGCTAACAAAATTCTTGCTGCAGTTCTGGCATACAAAAATAGTTTAACATCTTTCTTGGGCAATTCCAAACCTGTTATTCCAAGAAGAAAGGCCTCTGGTTTCTTAAAAATGTATATTTCAACATTTTTTCCCCAATTCATTATAAATCTTCTCCCAGAAGGGAACAGGTCCACCACATATGATAAAAGCTACCTTCTTTTTCTTTACATTTCCTTTACTAGCAGCAGTGGCATATTGAGGAGCAGACCTGGGCTGCAGATTGGCTTTAAAAAAAAAAGAACTTAGAAATATAGAAGGAGGTCACCCAGTCCATTGCTCAGGGGATGGAATCTTTGCAACAACAGTTCGGTCATCCACATTCTGCTTTAATACTTGCATCATAGGAGTAGCCACTATTTCAGTGGGCAGCCTGTTCTTAACCTAACATTTATCTGAAATCTACTTCCTTGCAATTTTCACCTGTTGGTTCTAATCCTGCACTTTGGGATAACAGAGAACATGCCTGCTTCATCTCCTGCAAGACATCCCTTCAGATATCTGAAAACAGCTACCAAATCTTCCATTAAGTATTTTTATTTTCCAAGCTAAATGCACCCAGCTCTTTCTACTATTCCTGGTGACCAGACCCCATACCATCTTAGCTATTCTCTTCTGTACATGATCCAGTTTGTCAACGTGTTATTTTTTAAAAATGTGGCATCCAGAACTCGACAAGCCTTCTCCAACCTGGTGCCCTGCATATGTTTGGACTACAGCTCCCATAACTCCTGACCATTGGTTATGATGGCTGGAGTTGATAGGAGTTGGAGTCCAAAACATCTAGAGGGTACCAAGGAGGGGGAAGGCTAACCCATGACTTTGGCTTCATTAAGATGTGCATTAGACTTTCTCCATTCCATGTATGTAAAAAGATTGAAATGGTATTTGACTGAATGGTGCCATGGATTTTATTATTATTGTAGTAAGAATAACACTGGATGCAACCCAGCATCCCATGTGATGCCTATATTAAGGAATCAGGTGCCATGGGAAAACTACATTTCCAGGATCACCCACTCATCTGGTGCGGCCAATGCTCCCTCATGTCCCGAAGCCAGCTTTTTATGAGGTTAAAGGAGCTAATTGTCAGAGGAGAAAATGCAGATTCCTAACACACCACTGACTCTCTGATCTTCAGAGTAGCTTCTGGTCTGCTGGATGGGATTAATAACATGATCAAAGTGAAAGATGGTTCCCTCCCACTCTGCTCTGCAGATTCTGAGCCAGGGAATGTCATATATTTCCCCTTGTAGTTACGCTAGCTGCATGTTGTTAGTGATTTCCCACTTGGACCTGTAGTGAATTTAGCACAAAACATGATATATTCCTTGTTTGATAAATAACATTTTAAGGCAATTCATCTTGTTGAATCATCCAGGTCTGCTGACTGCCACTCTTGAGATTTGAGCCTAAGTAAAGAGGGAACATTCAGGTGGCGGAATTTGCGTTCTGCAGCAGTATTGTCTTTGCAGTCATATCAGCAGGTTGATGCATCCGATTTGGAGTGCCATAAAGCCTTTGATTGCCTGGCACATGCCACAGTCCTCTGGCTCAAAGTTATGCCTCCGATCAAGCCAAAAAAGTAATTTGGTTTATGGTTTGCTTTTAAGTATTCAGCATTTGTAATGGAATGCAGCAGTGTATTTCATTAGGACCTGGCCTCCAGAAAGCTTTGGTACAATTCTGTGAGTTGGGAATTGCTCATAAAAAAGTGTGAGGTTCGCCATTTCTTTCTTCTTAAAAAAAAAAGTCCTTAAAAACACATACCTGCCCTTGTTTATAAACATCTAGACTCCAATACTATTCCTACTTACTTGGGAGTCAGCCCTATTCATTTCAGTGGGACTTCCTTCTGAGTCAACCTGTAAAGGATCACCTAGTGCTTCAGGAGTTTCCATTTTGACTCATCTACCTCATACTTATCCTAGTTCACCTCTGACAACCCAAAAAACCTCCAGGGTACCCCACTTCACCTCTGAACTGGGGAGATGTCCAATTCCAATGCACAACTCTGTATATCTGTATATCTGAAGAAATGTTTATAATCACTTTTGGAAGAGGCAAGAAAAAGAAGGGGAGCTGCTTCTTCTAAGGTGGTTCCCAACCACACATTTTGAAAATTCTTCTAATAAAACAATTGACAATGTTTTCAGGTGGTTAAAGAAAGCTCTCTGGTTAATTTGGGCAGCATGTTAGACATCCAAAATGTTTTTAATTAATATATCTAGCTGGTTATACTATGTGGAATATCCAGACTCAATGACAGATGCCTTTCTGAGCAGCCTTAATTCCCCTCACTCTCCCTATCCTGATGCCTTAAATGATATTGCAATGGCTTCATCAAATGAGTGGGCGATCCTGGAAATGTAGTTTTCCCATGGCACCTGGTTCCTTAATATAGACATCATATGGGGTGCTGGGTTGCATCCAGTGTTACTCCTACTCAAAATAGACCCATTGAAATTGATGGGCTTGGCTAACTTATGTCCATTAGTTAGATATAGCCCACTGTCATTACAGCATTCAAGGTGCCATGATAGAAGGAGCAGAACCACAACAGACTGCAGTCCATGACAAGAAACAAGGTCTGGAAGAATGAAGCTTGCTTCATAATGCAGAATATGAGCTGAACAAACTCATATTCTGGACAAGATAATTAAGAACTCTGACAACACTGTTAAATATGTCATGTGATGGATTGTGAACATGTCAAAGACATCTACTGGTTTTAGAATGAGGTTGCAATAAACTGAATGGGTTTATGTGAATGGAAATGAGTAAGGAATAGGGGTGGTTATTTAGCTGCTGTCCTGCTCAAAACACAGTAGGATTGGAGCCAACAACACTCCTGCCCCCTGCCCATCTCTTCATGATTTTTCATTGTGGGGCCTTGCTTGTACTGCATAATTCCAAACAGTGCATCACCAAAATGACTTCTCTCTGTGTCGGTAAATTGTGCGAGCAGCTTTTCTTTTTACTTAATCAGCTATTGATTTATAATGCAGTGTCATAAAAGCCATCTGCTCACCAACCTGAAATATCCCCTTTAGCATTTAAAGATGTATACATTGCTTTTTCCTGACAAAGTCCCTTGTGTTTTCTAACTCTTTTCAGTCAGCACTTTGGCTTTCCTGGGCTGCCTGGTAACAATAATGAGTCCAAACTGCAGGCTGGCATCCAAGATGGGTCTACTAAAACGAGGCAGGAGAGAGCTATAACAAGAGTAGGGGGAACACTGCTTCTTAAGAACGTAAGACTATAAAGAGAGCCCAACTGACTTGAACCAAAAGCCCATCTAGACCTGAATCCTATTCTCAAAGGATGCAACCAGATGTTCATGAGAAGCCTGGAAACAGAACCTGATCACAAGAGCAGCCTCAACAACCGGTATTCAGAGGCACAATGTCTCTGACAGTGGAGGTAGAGCATAGCCATTGTGCTTAGTAGCTGTTGATAGCTATATCTTCCATGAATTTGTCTACAATGGTACCTCGGTTTATGAACTTAATCCGTTCCAGAAGTCCATTCTTAAACCGAAACCCTTCTTAAACTGAGGAGCGCTTTCCCTAATGAGGCCTCCCACCACCAGTGGCCTCTCTTCCACCGTTCGGATTCCATTCTTAGACTGAGGTAAATTTTGCAAACCAGACATTACTTCTGGTTTTGCGGACTTCATAAACAGGGCTGTTCTTAAACCGAGGTGCCACTGTAATTCTATTTTAAAGCCATCCAAGTCAGCCATCACAACATCCTGCAGGATCACATTCCATAGTTGAGCTATGTGCCTTTCTCCTTTTGTCTATCCTGAACCTTCCAACATTCAGCTTCATTGAATGGCCCCAAGTTTTATTTTCTTGGGTGATGGGGGTTACCTGTCACCCCCCCCCCCCAGTTAGTGTTCTAGGCATGAGTTGGTTGTGTCATTGGTGAAAACCAACTGCTGGAGGGAAGTTAAGCACCTTCCCATTGCCAAGGGATGGCGAAGAAATTTGATTCCGTTCACATTTCAGTGCGACCCTACAGTACCTAATCCACATTCCTGAAACAATACCAAAATATACAACAATGCATTATAATAGGGGAGGTCTTTGCAAAAAAAAATTATAGATAAGAAATTTAATACTAAAATGCAGATGATTTTCATAAAGACTATTGTTTTTTTTTAAAGATTATAATAATCGCAAACTGATGTGAAAATGAATAGAACCTAAGACTGAAAATATGAGAAGCTGAGAGAAGACAAAAATGACAGCTTTCTCCATTTCTCCTTTTGCCTGGTACTCTGCTAAACCAAATCATTTCCCCATCCCACCATTAGTTTGCAGCTATTTAGCAGCAAACCAGGTTTCCAGTCTGTGATATATGTGCAGATTCAGTCTGAGATGCTAGCCTTTAACTTTTGGAATAAGCTTGGACCTAACCTTTAGTACATGGGGAAATGACGGCTCTTTCTGTTGAGATATTTTGCAGTTGCACCTGGCATGATGGTGCAGAGCAAGCATGAGCAGGGCTGGAGTGGGGCAAGAGGGGTGGTGAAATTGGTGCTGACACACTGGTGGGAATGCAAGTTTGGCTGCACCAGTCTATCCACACAGCCCCAAAACTGACAATCCCTGCCCTGCCCCACCCAGATAGGATTCAGCAACCCCACGGGAACATTAGAAGGCCCAGTTGGATCATGCTGGTGGTCCATGTAGTTCAGCATCCTGTTCTCACAGTAGCCAACCAGATGCTTATGGGAAGCCTGAAAGCAGGTTCTGAGAAAAAGAGCACTCTCCCCCTTTGCAGTTTTCAGCAGCTGTTCCCAACAGTAGATAGGATCCATTGATAGGCTTATTCTCTATGAATTTGCCTAATCCTTTTTAAAGCCTTCCAAACCCAATGTCAGGAGAGTTACTTCACAGTGCTAAAGCTCATTTTGCATGACTCATATCCAACAACCTTCATGCTGCCTTTGGGGGGGGGGGGAAGCAAGCTGAGCAGTTATCCCATTCCTTCGTACCCAAGAACTCCCCCATGCAAACAAATGCAAAGCTCTCAAATCTTTTCTTGTTTTCTTATCCTGACTACACCTCTGTGGTCTGCATTTATCCATGTTTGTGCTTGTGAAGTAGAGGGCTTCTGGCCCATATGATATTATCTCTGCAAAAACTTCTAGCATAGGAAAGATCAGGAAATAACAAGCTGAATGCTGTCTTCTGATATCCCGAAAATGCCAGTCTCTGAAGTCCACCTGCAAGTAATGATTTCCTGGGCTCTGCTTGCATTTTCCTAGGTGATAAGATAAAAGGTTAGCAGTATACGCTTCCCAGAGGGCAGTGAGCATGACTTGGCAGAACAAGTAATAGCCGACTGAGCGGATTTGTATGATAATGTTATCTGGTTAGGTATAGAAATGTTTTGTGCCCACCCCGCTTTGGAAACTGCCTTGTGGCAGTTCTTGTGAGTTTAAGATTTCATCTTCTAATGAGATGAAATAAAGGTGCACATAAATTTGGTGTCACACATATATGCCAAGTGCCTCTTGTTCTTCCTTAGCTTCCGCCTCCTTTTTGACATTTTAATCAGGGTTTCTTTGGGGAGGGGGTATAGTTGAACTGCATTTTTATTTGTCTTGCTCTTGCTATTTCTGAGCAAGTTGATATATTCAAAGCAAGAAAGGAGATCAACTCACATCCTTTGCTGATTTGAGATGGGGGGGGGGGAGCAGCTTGTAATGTCAGCGTTAAGTTCTAATAAGGAAGTGTCATTCATGATGAATTTTAAAACACAGAGACTTTTTCCACGCTTTTAAGTCCAAAGTCTTTATTTCTGACAAAAAGGAAAGAGAGAAGTGGGTGGACTCCTGAAGTCATGCGTTGATTTGGGCTACTTTAGTGGCAGCTGCCCATCAACAAGACAAGTTCTTTCAAGGTGTTTAAAATGCTGAAAATTAATTCATGATGTATGTTCCGTAGAACATCTGTGGATTACTTCCTACCAGCATTATAATCCAGCCTTCCTCAGCCTGTTATCCTCCAAATGTTATAAGCTACAACTCCCACCTTCTCTGACCATTGGCTGTGTTGGCTGGGGCTGCTAGAAGTTCTAGTCCTAGATATTGTGTGTCCAGGCACAGTACCCCCCCCCCCACTCCTCTGGGAGCTAGACCTCAGGATCAAGGAAGAGACATGACATATTTGGAATTAAAATGGTGACAACTTTATTAAATTTCAGATGCAGGAAACATTGGTTTAGGCATTGGGGGTACAGTGTATCCCTCTCAGCCCCCTACTGGGGGTCTGAGGCAAGACAGGGTCAATCAGGAATATGGGAACACTGCAAAACATGTGTTTACACAGCTGGCCCCTTTCTGTGTCGCTGAGGGGAGATCTACGGCCCACTGCTGTGACCTTGTGGACAGAGACTCACTTCAAGACCCCTCTAACAGGAAACCTTGATATCACCACTGCAAAAGGAGTGAGCCACCACATCACTCCTTCTTTGATTGTTAGACTAAAGGATTCCGGCCAAGGCCTAAAGCCACCAAAGTTGTAACAATTGCTACGGGGAAGGCAAAACCTACAGAACAGGGAAAATTCCTTCCTGGTTCTGAGAAAAACAGCAATGACCATCCAACCGTAGCAACACCCATGGATTTGGAAAGGAGAAAGGTTAGTCTGTAAGGAAGAATAAAATTAGAGGGAGGGCTGGGTGGGTGGCGCTCTGGGTCCGACTGCATTGCCAGTGTCAGTTCTACTTTTGGAGCAGACCAGAGTGAAGCCTGCTCAAATGCAGTCCAGTCTTGCCCCGTCCCCCAGGGCACCACTGATAGGTTGAATTTGAATTTGGGTTTGCGGGAAGCAAGCATTGTGGTGACCAAGGGGGCTGAGCAATGGCCAGCAAAGCAGTGTAGCTTCAAGAGGACAGTGGGGTCTTGTGTCAGGTTGCAAACATCTCCCACTGCTGGGCCTGGTGCACAAGTCATTTTGAGCACACCAGGTTGATGAATGCAAATAAACTCCAGCTGCCTGCACATGGAGGTCTTAGTTTCTATTCTTGTGGCTCTAAGCGGGGCTAAGAATGACTCCTGTCTGAAGCTCTGGAAAGCTGCTGCCAGTCAGTACACCGAATTCATAACCAGCATTTTGAACACGTGGAAAGTGTTTGTTGGAGTGATGAGCAGATGTCACTAAAGTAGCCAAAATCAATGCATCAAAGTAATGGAATAAGTCCCATATGAAAAAAAGACACAGCATTTCGAACTTTTTAGTTTAGGGAAAAGGTGAGTAAGGGGTGACATGATAGGCGCATATCATGAGAAAGCGGATTGAGAAAAGTTTCTCTCTCTGTCACAACACTAGAACTCATAAACACCCAATGGAACTGAATGCTGGAAGAGTCAGGACAAACAAATGCCTCTGAATACAAATTGCATGAAACTGCAAGTGGAAAGAGTGGTGCTGCGCTCATGTCCTGCTTGTGGCCTTCCCACAGGCATCTGGCTGGCCACTGTGAGAACAGGATGCTGGACTAGTTGGGCCATTAGACTGATTCAGCAGACTGTACTTACATTCTTCATTCAAAATGACTGCTTGCTTGCTGTAACCTCATTCTCTTCTTGTGGTGCTCTATGGTACAAGGAGGTAAGGCCCAACTGGGGTGTAAGGCAAGGCAAGTTCTTAACATAGGACAAGGTTCAAGCAGAGGGCAGATCTCAAGCTGGATGCAAGTCAGGGCTCAAGGGAAGACAGAGCCCTGAAGTTGTTCCTGCAAGGAACAAACTGAAAGGAGCCTTTGTATATTAGTAGTAGCAGTGACAGCACCTCCTCTGCTGTAAGATGATTCTCTATTTAAACACCCTAGCCTTTTCCAGTAACCTCTCAGCTCCACCATACTGCCCATGTCACAGCTACTAAAGTACATATTGAAACAACATTAACAAATGGAGTTTACACTACTCCAAATGTTGCAATGAATTTCTGGATAGTTTAAACACATCAAAACAGACCTTTAAATACTGGAGATGTGCACAGGCACCAAGATTCACCTTGTATCTGTTTGTTTGTTTGTTTGTTTGTTTTTAATCCAATGTGTTTTTGAGTCACTCTGGACTCTCTCTGCTTCAATATGTGGTTAGAGTTCTGAGCAACTCTGTATAAATGAAGCTGTGTGTTTCCTATAATGGCAAATCTATAATGGGGAATCTAAAAATGATTTTAACTTTCATCCACTTTGTTTTGGTCAAAGTGGATGAAATTTACAGACATATGAGCCAGTCCAGATTGTGAGCCAAATTGTACAAAAATAGGCCCTAGAGCCATTTTTTGGAGGAAATAAAAGGCATTCACTTTCATCCATAATTCTTAATGAGAAGGGAAAGTGTGTGTGTGTGTGTGTGTGTGTGTGTCTTTTGCTCTTTCTTCCCTTAAAATGATTAAGAAGTATTTGTGCTTGTACATTTAAAAAAAATTTTGCTGCTTCACACAAACCTTTCCTTTCTGGTGCTTATGACCTCCAGCAGGCCCCATTGTCTTCTGATAGGCCGGACAGTGTGAGATTCTACGACTGCCTCTGGAGTTCTGTCAACAATTTTGTTAAAGTCTTCAGAATATACAGTAATATTTGAGGTAATTTGATTACTTTTGGGTGGTGCTAACAACTGCTTTGCTTTTAAATGCAGTGTGCATTAAAACACTTGCATCTGCAGGTCACAAACAATGTTCCAAGCAATGGCCTCAGCAATATGGAGTTCCAACTCAGCCAGGGGGTTATAGGCAAAAATTTGGGTTCTGCAAAGGAGAAGAGAAGTACAGTGGTACCTCGGGTTACATACGCTTCAGGTTACATACGCTTCAGGTTACAGACTCCGCTAACCCAGAAATAGTATCTCAGGTTAAGAACTTTGCTTCAGGATGAGAACAAAAATTGTGCTCTGGCGGTGCGGCGGCAGTGGGAGGTCCCATTAGCTAAAGTGGTTCTTCAGGTTGAGAACAGTTTCAGGTTAAGAACGGACCTCCGGAACGAATTAAGTACTTAACCCGAGGTACCAGGGAAGTACTTAACCAGAGCCAGGGAAAAGTTCAGGATTCAGATAGCACCCTGGACAGCTCCATATGGAACCCAGATTAATAAGAGCAAGGCTCGAACATTATTTCAGCCACAGTCAACCCCAAACTGAGCCTTAAATAGAGCACACTTCAATGAATCCTGTAAAGCTCTAATTGCTCAGTTTCTGCAGAGATACCCTATCAAGTTATCAGTGTTAATGCAGCAAAAAAGCAAGCTCCCCTGTGCCTCAACAAAAGCAATTTAAAATTTTTCCAGAATGCACTTTTTGGAATTATTTCCCCTCCTTCATGTTATGGCAGATAACTTTTTGATTTAAATAATATTGCCTGAGGTACATTATAGTTTGATCTCAAATTGCTTCATGACTCTATCAGCTAATTCCATGACATAGTTATAAATTATTATTTTGTGATTCCTTCATTTGAAGTATGTAGGGCACCATCTAACTAAAGTTAATCACATTTAGTCCCTCTGAAGTCCCATTGATTACAATGGAAGAGATTTTATCTCATGTTTAATCGTTCGCTCTTTGAAATCAATATAATTTTAAATGCTTAAGTTTGGTTGGCTCATGCCCTAATAACCAACATGAAAATGTGCTACTGAAAAAAGAGGTTATGCAGTCACCTCTAAAATAGGAGCAGCTATCCATATTCAGGCCAGGAGTCACGTTGACCCACGGGCAATCCTTCGTGTCAAAGTGGATGTCACAGTTCTGTAAGCCAGCGCTGTCCAGAGTGAGGAATTAACTCTTTATTGTCAAAAGTACACTTACATGTTAGGGAAGGGCAGTTCCATCAGTCTTACGTCTCTCAGCTTCTCCTAGGTGTGCACCCAATGAGGCAGTTGCCACGGCAGAAAGGCCCTGCCCCAATCTCAGCTTATGTATCTCCCCTATCTGAGCTGCAAGTAAGTAGGTGAAGACTGCATCTGCCTGCAGCCTGCTTCTGCTCCTCCCACTTCAATTGTCTTCTGGTCCTGGGAAACAATGGAACAAGAGGAGAAGGAGGTGTGAGAGCCCTTGACTCCACAACAGCCTGACCTATCTCTCCTTCCTCATGTACCTGTTCTTCACTCTCTAATCCTGCATCTTCTCCTACCTCTGACTGTTGTCTCCTGGATGTTACAGGCTCCTTCAGATCACCTAGTCCAGCCAGTCTCTGGCAGTGGATGTGGTAAAGTGCAAAAGTTTCATGGGCTGGCTGGACACACCATGTTCTTCATATGCAAGGAGAGAGTTGTAGACCCCTCCTGGTGAGATACAGGGGAAATCCAAAGCTTAGAAGGACAATAATTAAATATTATAGTCAACTAAATTCTTCGCAGAGCATACTAACTGAAATTAATGCACCTAGGTTAGTCGTGTTAATTCATTTCTGTGGATCTACTCTTGGGTATGACTAGCGCTGGATACAATCCATATTATGCTTTTTTTGTTGTTGAAATGGGGGAGTTGGGTTTTTTGGTAAGTTCAGAGCAAAAGATTCAAATTTTGTTCTAGTCTGTAAGAACTGACAAAAAAAGGGAAAGAAAATGATGATTTGACTCTTCTTTAGGCAGGAAAGAAGATTATAAGAGTTAGGTACGTGTTTGTTATATAGAAGGAACAACTGACCTGCTATAGTCAGATGAAAGCAGCTCTCTGCCGTGCAAAAAACTTCAGATAAATGCTAATCTCCTGGCCATGTCCTTGAAAGAATTCACTGTGACCCTCTCCTGCATGCCTCTACTGCTCTTTATACAGTTCCCTTGCTTTGAAATAGGATGGTAAATTCTTTGGCACTTGCAATTACAGAAATATGGGCACTGCTTTTCTTCACTGAAACACTGTATTTGCCATACAAAGATGTTCTTTAAATAGGCACTTTTATTAGAAAAGGTGGGGGGGCAGAAGGCAAAAGTATTAAGCAGGCAGAAAAATCTTTTCTTCTTTTAAAGCTTATGTGCACTTCTACAAGCCTGTAATTATAGAGGCTGACATTGGAGGGGGGGGGCATATACAAGGATGAAATTTGGCATCGTTTTGTCTCATTGTGCCCTTTGGAATTGCTGTCGCTTTGCAATGCAATGTGTGTGTGTGTGTTTTATGTGGCTCTCCAGTGGATTGAAACAATTGTTTCTACTTCTTTGGCTGTGATCTGGGTTATTTGCAAAATGGAAAGGTGGGGAACAAACTTTACTGGTATAGGAATTAAATTTTAGGAGACTTTAATTAGGTACCAGAGTTTGATATGGAAGGTCCTGCAAAACTTCCCTATCACATTTTTACTGGTCCATGGAGCTTGGTCACTTGCTGGACTTTAAGTGCAAGTAGAGCAAATAAGGTTATGATCTAAACAAGTGCTTAATTTTGGCTCACCAGATAATGCCCAAGGACTGGGAGAAATTTGCCAGGAATATATTGTCACCTACAAACTTGGTGGAGATGGAGGTTTTTAATATTAAGATGGGGTGAATGGTCCCCTTCCTCTGTTTCTGTTGGCGCTAACATTCCAAAGAAGGTCAAGGGGGAATCTGGCAACATCCATGGGGTGGGGGAAGAAAGTCATTTGAAATTTAGCAGGTGATGGTTACTTAGTAAACCTATGAAGTAGTCCAGTGGCTTTTTATCCATTGATAAAATGTCCTTAAACCATCTACAAGCTGGCTGTACAAGTTGTCATGCTTTCAAATGGGTGGAATCTTCTTAGGATCTAACATTTAACCATCTAACATTTGTCTAAGGAGAACCTTCAGATCCGCCCCGACTTCTTAGGAAGCAATCTTAACTGTAGTGGGGCTTTATGAGGCAGAAAGGTCACCACAGTCTGATGCCGTCATGCAATAGCAATAGGATTTGGTATGGCCTGGCACCCCAGATGGACCATGAGAAGGAAGAGGAGGAGAAATAAGCAGCAGATGGTGGGGGGTTGGGTTGGAAGGCTAACACCCAGGGATGTAGAAAGGAGGTCCTACTTTTGTGGCTCTAGAAGTTAGAGAGAAAGAAGCAGGTCTGCTGGCTCTCTCCCAACATCCCTTCAAAGGAGCACAGAGCCAGCCAACCAAAGGGGCTGAAAAGCAGGAGATAGTGGCAGAGCTAGGGGCAGAGGGAGAGGACATAGCCACCTTTGTGGGTGGGATCAGACACATCTGCACAGATGGACCATAAACAGCAGACTTATAAGGCCAGCATGCCCCATGACAGAGCTCACTCTGCTTCATGTGTAACAATTGTAGGGACATCTTCATAGCTTCCATTTAGTTGCGTTGGTCATGTACCTTGAAATCTTGACTTCTGGACCTTGGGCTTACTACTGAGCCTATACAGCTATTAACTTGAATAAATATCTATCCCTGACTTTCAAGTAAGAGTCACTGTTTTATTTTGGGAAGGGAGCCTGATAACAAAGGCACTGCCACCCAGTGTGAATGATATTGAATTAGATTGACTGCCTGACTTTCAGGCATTGTGGGTTTGCCTCAGCTGGTGTGGGAACACCTCATATGGGTCTAGCAAGTAAACCAAGTCTTGTGCATTAGCAATGGTAGCCTTAAAAATACCCATATATATTACTAGGTACCATGCTCATTTTGAATACACCTGAAGAATGAATATGGCAAGGTTTCTGGTTGTCCCTCTACCACTATCCATAAAAAAATTGATGCTGAAATAAGAAAAATTCAGTCTACAAATGAAATTATAGAACAGCAAGCTTCCAGCAGAAGCGCTTATGAAATGCTCATTCCACCAAGTGTCAAAGGGCTGTTCAGATAGCGGTGCTTCAATTAGCAGAAGTGATATTGATTGTCACACTCTTTGTATTATGCTTATAATGTAGGCTACATCACTGCAAACATAAAATGTGGCCAAGTTTCATTTATCACAGTCACACGGTGCTATCAAAGGACACCGGTGCTTTCAAAACAAATGAAACCAGAATGACGGATAATTAAGGAATAATATAGATCATTCAAATATCTCTTTAATTAAGAAGGAAGCACTTTCCCCAAGATAGCTCCAAGCGTTATTCAAGACTGAGCCCTTATCCAACCCCTCTGAGCTTTGGAAAGGTTTGATACGGTTAGAATTTTGATTGTGGCTTCAGGGGTTGAGAAGTAGGATTGGAAAAGGAGGTTGCAAAATGTGCAAATGGATCCATCCCTCATTGTTTAATGATGGGTAATATTTCAAAATTGTGCCAGCCTTTTGCAGAATATAGAGCAGGGGCAATGAACCTCAGGCCCATGGGCTGGAGAATCTGTGATATGTCGTGGAACAACTCCATTGAAGAAGATAACAATGGTTACCAGACCTCACTGCTGGCTGCAAAAGGACCCCTATAACAGTTCAAGCTTCAGGGGCCCCAAAATGTAAGCAGGCCACTGAGGTAGTTTGCCTACCTCATGGACCAGGAAACCACCAGTCCCCAGTGCCTCCATCTTATCAGGATTCATTTTCAATTGATTAGCCCTCATCCATTCCATTACTGATGCAAAGCACCAGTCTAGCACCTAAACAGTCTCTCCTGATTCACTTGGAATGGAGAGAGAGATTTGGGTGTCATCAGTATAGTGATAGCACTTCACCCCCAAACTCCAGAGGACAGCTCCCAGCAATTTCATATTGGGGTTAAACAGAATGGGAACAGGACTGAATCACACAAAACCCCACAGCTTAAAACCAATACAGCAGCACCTCGGGTTAAGTACTTAATTCGTTCCAGAGGCCCATTCTTAACCTGAAACTGTTCTTAACCTGAAGCACCACTTTAGCTAATGGGGCCTCCTGCTGCCGCCGCGCCACCGGAGCATGATTTCTGTTCTCAACCTGAAGCAAAGTTCTTATCCCGAGGTACTGTTTCTGGGTTAGCGGAGTCTGTAACATGAAGCGTATGTAACCTGAAGCATATGTAACCCGAGGTACCACTGTAGTCATTTTGTCTCATGTTTGATCTGCTATAAAACAGTTTCCATACATACTTGAGGAATTTACATGCATATCCATACTTCTACAGAAAACTTTAATAGAAAACTGTGCAGACCCCTCTTCCATTCTGCATTCCCCACTGGCAAGCCCTCTTAATCACAATACTTGTTTCTTAACCCACTTTGAGGTTCATTTTAAATATTTAGGAGAGGAATTTCTTTATGCAGTGTCATGAACCTAGAAAAGCTAATGGTCACTTCACCGTATGAAATAAAAATAATCAATTCATACAGAGTGTGTACCCAGTGAGACCTCATTCAGGAATGACAAAATTGCCCAGTTCAACAGTAAGAAGCTATTTTCCCTCTTGAGAAAACAGACTCCAATTATAGATTTATACATGTCACACTCAATATGCAGAATATGATCAGATCAAATGCTGGCATACACATTGCACCCCACTACAAAATTACCTTGGAACAACAGTTTGCAATCTTTATGTAAATGAGAATGTCTTGCCATCTCTCTCTTTCAGTGTTTGACGTAGCATGAAAAAAAATGCACACATCATCTTTTTTTCCCTGGATGGATATGATTGATGCAATTTTAATAAAGGTTACTAGCTAAGTGTTGTACAGTGGACTGCAAGAAATCATAAAGTAAACTATATTGCAGAATGGCAAAAATCTATGAGATACCACCTCTGTCAAACGTCATGATTCGAAAGGAATTGGGGTGGGGAGGGAACCATAATAAAACACCCATGAGATGAATGTTTCAAAACTAGATTGAGGCTACTTTCATTAATTTTAAACACAGGCAGAGAAAATAATTGTGAATGTCGTCGGCCTGCTTTTATAGCTCCTGTTTAAAGCAGATAAAATCTATTTCCTTTTTATCTCATCCTCTTGGCCTGAACCCTTCATTAAGAGCTGCAATTGTGAGTCGACAGAAATTGGCACCTCTGTCACATCAGTAATGCACAAAATGCCACTTCAGCCATGTACAAAATATACAATGAGCATAGCTGGCACTGGACTATAACTTGATTATTGACTGCATAATTCAGCCCTTCAACAGGCATTTGGGTATCTGAATATAGTGTGCTTGTGGAAAGAGAAGAAGTTGCCTTATGGTCTACCACAGTTTCATATAGCCTGCACCATTTTGCCCTACATTTGAAAGATCACCTTTCCCCTTATATACCCTTATATCACTGTGCTCTGCTGGTGAGGGGCTCCTGCAGATATCTTATTATCAGGACATCTGTTCTAGAAAATGTAGGAACTTGGCTTTTAGTGTTGTGGCACTGACCCTTTGGTCTGTATTGACAGGCAGACCAGGATTTCAGATTCCAGCCCTACTTGATGAGAGGGATTAAACTTTGGATCTTTTGTAAGCAAAGCACATGCTCTTCCACACAGCAATTGCCCCTGTCCCAAAGGGATTTGTGGTTCCAGGTGCAGTGAAGCCAGTAGCAGGGTGAGAGCACAGAGTCACACAACAAAAGAAAAAGAACAAACATGTTGGAATGAAATAAGGCCACAACTTTTGTGATTACAGATGCCAGATGGTTTGATGCAGGTATTGGGTGTGTATCCCAAGATCAACTAACCTGCCTTGTGGTTGATAGTTAAAATGAGGTTGACCATGATTAAGTGTCACCTTGTCATGTGCATCGCATCTTGGTGACGTGCCAAGAACACCACAAGGAGGGTGCTAAGGCATTCATTCTGATTCACATGCAATGTGTTTCCATGTCTCTCCATTAATCTTTTGTTTACCCCATCACTTTCCTAACCACAAAAAGTCAGTGGTTGCCATCATCATAATGTTGCACTGGAGCAACAGTGAGCCTTAAAAGACTTCAACCTTGCAAACTTAAATACATAGTATGTGCTTGATTCCCTCCTGCAAAATGGCAACAGTCTGGGGGAACCCTCAGTGATGCAGCAAGACTTTTAAAATATTGGCATTAACAGGAAAGGAGGATCACCCTTGGAGTCCACTTCTGACATCAAAACGTATTGGAAAGCACTAGGCACAGAGAGGTGTAAGGGTGATTCTACAGTCTTCACACCCTACAACATGCTGCAGAGGAAAATTGGTGCATGTGTCTTTTGGGGCCATGCTCCTATGCAAGTCAGGTAACATGCGTGACAGCATACCCCACCCCCCAAATTAGCAACTTTGGGGGCTGCACTCTCACAGAAGCCAAAATGAGATGTCCTGGAATCCAGTCAGAAGCTGAAATGGTTTCTGTAATCCCAGTATGTCCTGGACAGTTGAAAGGTCTTGTTAAACTGTGAACAAGGACAGGACCCAGAAACTTGCATTTAAGTATATGGTGCTTTTATATACTTCCTCTTGTGGTGGTATTCAACTAGGTTTTACTTAGAGTAGATCCATTGAAAACAATGCCCCCAACTTATTCATGTTCATTCATTTCAAAGGATTTTCTCAAACTAAAGGTGCATTCAGGTGTGGGGAATATTGCATTAGTGGTTATAGTGCTTCTGCCCTGTTTTCCATCGTTCCATTCACAATACAGTGCCTGTTGGTATTGTTCTATACCAGCATGTCACACTAAATTTCATTCACATCAGTGGTGAATGTCATTTGAGAATGTTGCTATCCCCCTACCTTTCTACACATGTGTGCTTTGGTTTTCCATGATTCATGCATCAAGATGTCAGGAAATAACTTAGGGCAGAAACTACCCTAAATTTCATTTCTTTACTCTCACAATTTTCTGGGTTAATGGGGTTGCAGATGGATTATTTCTGGAACCAATTATTTATTTGTTCATTCATTCATTCATTCATTCATTCATTCATTTATGTATGTATGTATTACATGCCCTTCTCCCTGAAGTTCTAAGGAAGTCAACACTAAACTTCTGCTATATTCCACTAGATTTCCAGAACTGGCTTTTAATACCATGTGAAAGCTCAAATACAATATGGAAATTAACAATTAGGGAAATGTGGAGGAAGTGGAATAAACCACCATCATTGAATGAAGGCTTCATTAAATATCAACCTATGTATCAATCACTCTCCTTGTGTGAATTTCCAAACTGCTTGGATGTTACCCAGATACCATATTCACCATATACTATCCAATATGCAGGAGAATGGTTCACCAAAGTGGTAATATACTTTGCATGCGGAAGGTCCCAAATTCAAAGCCCAACGTCACTAGGTAGGGCTCGGAGGGAACCCTGGCTGAAACTGTGGAGAGCTGCTGCCAGTCAGTGTAGACAATACTGAGTTAAATGGATTAGTGTTGTGACTCAGTATAAAGCAGCTTTCAGGGCGCCAACATACTTATGTAGAACAGAGACCTCATGAAGATTATTCCCCTCCTGCTAGCCTGTCAGTTTCCTTTTCTTTTTTAAGTTGAGAGAGAGAAAAATGCACAATGTGTCCACATGTCTAGCCCATCCCTATAATTACTTTGTCCAAGGACAAGATCGTTTACATTTAGAGTACCTCCGGCACCAGTAGTTAGATATGTAATCCAACCTCATTATATTGCTTTCATTTCCAGTGGGCATCTTGTCTTTGCTTTTGCTAAGTGTAGTTATTTTCCTTTGTTATCTGCTGGGGAAAGCGGGCGGAACCCCAACAACAACCAACTCAAACACAGAATCAAAGTCTTGCCTTTCAGGTGGTTGTTCTGAATCATCAACTTCTGGCTTTGTTTCATCTGGTTGAAATTATCCCCACTTTGCCACAGGGCTTCAATAGATGTTGCAGCTGGCAGAATAACCCTAATAACACTTGTTCTAATAGCAGGGAAGGATATCTGACCAATCCAGTGCTGATTCCATAAATGCTCATTGCTGCCATTCTGATGATGGCAGCAGTAGCCTTAGGAATTAACCATTATGCTAAGGAAGATAAAGAGTACAGGCCCAATCAAACAGGCCTGATGCCCTGATGTGGTTTTAGTCTTCTGTCTAGAGAGACAGACATTGCCCATTCCATCTGTCCACTCCTTTTAGTGGTTTCAGAATGTGCTAACTGCTTCCCTTCCCTTTCAATAATGATCAATGCTTGTGTTATTAGCTATAGGAAAATATATAGTTCTCTGGGAAGAGGGACTGACTGCTAGACCACTCTGAGAACTGTCACTCTTTGAGAATATGGGTCTCCGAACAGCTCTCAGCTCCCTTAACAAACTACACTTCACATGGTTATTTTGGGGGCTGCTATGATTCTGCTTTAAATGTGTATGTTTTTTTTTAAAAAAATCTCAAATTCTTTCCCTGTAAAAAAAGGCATCCATTTTTTCTGCTCATTTTCAGGGCACTGTAAAATTTATTTAGTTTTCTGGTGAATATAGGAACAAGTGTGATGTAGTGGCAAGTGTGCTGGTCTAAGACCTTGGAGACCTGGGTTTAAATCTTTACTCAGCTGTGAGGTTCACTGGGTGACCATGGGCCAGTCATAATCTTTCAGCCTAACCTTACAGGGCTATGGTGAGGATAAAATAAGGAGAGGAAAATCATCTACATCACTTTGAGCTCATTGGGTGAATGGTGAGTTATAAATGTAATAATCATAATCATAACAAATATTCTGAGCCTACTTTATCATTGTGATGTGGCCAAGGTTGTTGTGTGCTTTCTGCTGTCCCAGCAAACATGCCTCCAGCACTCTGCAGCCTCCCTGGCTGCCTGGGCTTCCTGACCTCACAAAAACCATGGGAGGAGTTAGGTCACCATATCTTTTAAATGGAATGCAGGCACCTGGGGAGGCTGCAAACCCAGACCACTGGTGATATAATTTGTAAGATTAAAGAGAGGACGAACACCTCAAAAAGTTTTTTGTTTTTAAAGATAAAACCCTGCACCCCCACCCTTTAAACCTTTGATGATTTTCAAATGCAGAGAGAGAGAGAGAGAGATTTTCAGGACAGCACTAGTCATAACATACTATAGGACAATGATGTTTTCTACTATTTATGCAACCAAAAAATTTATAATTCTTGGCTTTCAAAGCATTGAAGGACAGTAAATTAAGACAGCATAAAACCCTTCAACAATCCATTGGGAGGAAGGGATGGGCCTTGCAATGTTGCAATGTGATCTTTAGCAGAAAATAGGCATGTCAGGGTCCCTATTTGTGCCTGTCTTAGAAGGGTACTTCTGAATGACATTTGGGGGCAGTTGTGGGCACGCCCATGCATGCACATGTTACAGCTGATGAAATATTTTAAAGAACCAGTTCTTGACAGTTTGTTGAAAACTTCTCAGCACAAAAGGCTGTGCTTCAATCAGAGGCGCTGAAAGGAACCAGTAAATGAAGAATGTCCACAAAGGAAAGAAATAGGGCAGAGGGACATAGATGGTAATGAATGGCACAGTGGGATACTAGTAGGTTACAGACTGTGGGCAGAAAACAACTGAGGACAAAAATGGTCTGCTCACTTCAGCAGTGCTTTATTCAGGAGAATGTCATCATGGATTGTGCCCTAGGAGGATGCTTATCAAAATGAATGTGC